>NC_064433.1:67001576-67625485 GCF_023343835.1 Lagopus muta
GGTACTTAGGAAACCACAGATCAAGGTGGCAGATCAAAAAGAGGGAAAAAATTCATCTTAGTCCTCGTGAAATGCTCACAAACATTGCTCTACCCAACCAACTAGAAGCTAAATGGTGCTCTGCAGGCAAACTCACAAAAAGAAAAGTCCGGGAAGTTCAAATTCGTCTAAAGCTACCACAAACCACTCATAAAACTAATGTTGAAACTCACATACATAACACAGCAGAGAAACTATTTTGTTTCTGGACACTTTTCAGTAACTCTACAGTTGCAAAAAAGTGCAAAGTAGACCTCATTTTTATTCTTCTGTGCTGTGTTAAGTAAGTGAAACAAAGAGGAAGGCAACCAAGGTAGCAAATTCAGATCTTCTCTATTCTGGAAAACTCTATGATGACTGAGATATCTAATTAAATTATGACATCAGAGGAGATGAGAATTGAGACAGAGCAACTGTGAGGAACAGACATATCTTGATATTCTGATTAATGCTCTTTATTTTTGTTAACCTATAATTACGTCAGTGACTATCAAACAATTTAGAGGGGCAAAAAAAGTATGTCTTTCTCAGAGAAGACATCTCCCTCTGTTTTTAATTAAGGTGTAGGATTTCACCATGCAGATATCTGAGGTCTATTAAAACTCCTCTGATAATATTAAGTAAGAACAGACTTCACTTTCACGATATTTCCAAGGCTACCCTCACTTCCCTTCAAAACAAACAAACAAAGCAAGTTCCTCCTAGCTCTCAGCAAAAAGCTTTAGCTGTGCTTTATATATTAGAAAAAGAGCACTTTGGTTCATTTGAAGGTCACCTCTAATGGAAAAGTCCCAGCTCTGTGCCCAGAGTAAGCCTTCACCTACAGTAGATTACTACAATTCAACACTTCGTGTAAGACAGCTTTCTTAATAAGGGGTGTTTGCTGCAATCTGAACAAAGAAAGTAGCTGTATTACATACATTTCTGAGCAGACAACACGTAAGCATTGCAGTTGGGGGCAACTGAAAGTGCAGCATACTTTGAACAGTGATTTTGTGTGGTTCCAACTTCTCGTCTCTCAGTGACTTCTGGATTGAGTTTACAAATTAAATGATTTTTATTTCAGCATAATTCTCCTGTATGCAAACTCAGCTGAGAAGCTTTAAGTCAAGCTATGCTTTTTTTGGTCCATATATCATCACTCTAATGAAGGCTTTGTATACAAGATGCAAAGCAGGGAGCTCAAAGGCTAGGTGTAAAGTTTGAGAACAACAAGTTAAGTTTTCTACCAGTGTAAATGAGCATCATTTGCCTACCTTCAGCGGAGGTATTCCCACATAGACCAGCTGAGGATAAAGCTAAACGAAGACTCCTTAAAACTGGAAGCTAAGTAACTGTCCTGCTGGTGATAAAGAACCAAAGGAGAATAAAACTCATTCTCCCCAGTCCATGCTGTTTCAGAGAGTAATAAAAAGATAGTTTTATAAAGATGTTTATTACTAATGCAGGATTGTAAATGGAGCCGGAGAGCAGAAAATATCTTAAATAAGACTATGTCATTCTCCCACAGCCAATTTTCAGAGTAAAACCACAGACTAATGTGAAGATTTCACAATGCAGACACTTGACAAATAAAAGATATTCCTTCTGGTCTAACGTTTGAGCCTCAACACCAATACAACATATTTCCCAATGACAAAAAAATCTTGTAAACCACAAAGCACGAGAACACAGGATTACAGAAGTTAAAGATAAAAGAAGAAACCCACAAAACAGAAATATTAGGACCACCTGTGCATTAATGAAACGTACAGCCACCACAGCCATCCCTCATTAATACTAAAATGCACATATATGTATAATCTTCACTTGGTATTACTCTAGAGCTGTAGAAATTAAGCTAATGACTGGCTTGCAGTAAAAAAGCTCTAGCCTGAATCCCAGCAGCTCTTTGCAACCCAAGTCAGCAGAACTCCAGTGGGAAACAGAGGTCTCCGCTTAGATCTCTGACAAAGTCATGGCAGTGTTCTGAGGAAAATGCTCCCAAGAAGAAGGGGAGAAAAAGAAAATATCGAAGGACAAGTTGCCAAGGCTTTAGCCTGAGACCTAACAACGAAGGACAAGTTGCCAAGGTTTTAACCTGAGACCTAACAACAGCCACAGACATTTGTTTAATGTTTCAGTTGCTCATTAGTGTCAAGCCCCTGCAGCAGCCTCCATATTGTCTCTCTATATTGCAGCCGGCTAAAGGTAGAGTTATATACCATCCTAATGAGCCGCAAGGAGGGTGATGTGCGTCATTGGTTTCTGTTTCAATCTTGGCAATCTAAGTGTAAAAGCCTTGCAACAGATTCTGATTCTGCTGACATTTAATTAGCCAGTGTCATTTTGATGCCATAGCCTGTCTCATCAGGATGATAACTACAAAACAACATGTGGAGCATAGAACTTCTATGGGAAGTTTCAGGTCTGGCAGCCAAGGATACGAGTCCCCTGACAGTCACGGGTTCCTGGGACTGGTCCCCATTAGCCCTTTGTTTTGGCACTGCTATCAGTAAGAGTTTTGTTGTTAAAAGGAAGACACAAAACAACAACAGAAAGAAAACAAAAAAGCTGCAAATCTCAGCAAAGGCTTAAAAAAAAAGAAAAAGAAAAAAGAAAAAAAGCATCCTTGAGCTCCAAAAATTTCACCTGTCCTGTAAAAGTGGACATCCTTACTGCACAAACTCAGAGCTGTTTATTCTGAAAGACAGACTTATCATGAAGGATAGGTTTGATCACTCACTGTCATCAAAAGGTAGCCCTGTTTAGTTAAGTACACTTAGTATTTTTCATCAGGTGCCATCAGGTGCTTGGGAAGACTATCTCCAAGAACGCTTGAAAACTGCTGGTGGAAAGATCATTCATACCAGCTACAAAATTTGAAAATGGTCATTGTGATACAAAACGTGGCTGGATCTGTATTTTCACTCAAAATAACCAGTGATACTGGTACAGTACATCCATTTCCACCAGACAAGCTCAGATCTTTTTGCATTTCAGTCTTTTTTCCAAAATCCTTATCTCACTTACTGAAGACACCATTATTTTAGAGTTCACCAATGAGAAGTTTATAAAAATCCAAATGAATTAAGCCATAACGTTCATGGAACAAAATCAACATAAAATTTTTGTCAGCAGAGCCTAATGCTTTTTGAAGATAGAACCTTATGGGGTTAATGGGCCAAAGTCCCATTTTTGAGCAAGGTGTCCTACCACAGGATTGGCAAAAGAAGCACTGTTGGTCAGCAGGTCTAAAAATTCACAAAACTATGCAGTCATACAATCTCAGGTCTTCTGGAGGACCCCTGCTGGAGTTGAAATCTACTTCCCAAATACCTTTCAGAGAGAAGTGTTCTAGGAACTCAGAGCTCCAATGAGAAAGGGGAGATCTCTTTTAGAAAAATGTTACAGGTTGCAAATGAACATGCAAACACACAGGGGAAAGGGGAAAGACAGTTCATGCAAGACTTTTGTACTTGGCTTATGATCACATATTTTCCAAGGTATAACAATGATGTTATCATTTTAGTCATCTAATGCCCACTATGGACTGCTGGGGTTGTAACTGCTTCCAGCCATTCTCTATCCTGAACAGGTTTCCTGTTGTTTCTTTGCTGTCTTTTTGCTTATAGGAGGTGCTAGTAAACGCACGCTATTAAGTAATTTCTTTCCGCTTTATCATTCCTTCTTTTTGAGTAGTCAAATGTCACCTAAAATTTATCCCTCACTGCAGCTGGATTTTTTTCATGCAGAATACTGTTTTTCAGCTTGGAACAACACTGTCAGTTCAGAAAGCTTTGGAGTCTCACACCAAAGGACAAGCTACAGGCAGTGATCCTATCTCGTATCTGGAGGAACGTATTCACACTGATACTTCTCATGTTCCCCAGATATTAAACCATGGAAAATCTGCTCACATCATTTTAACCACGTTCTTGCAAAGGAATCTTTTGTCCTGACTTGAATTGTACGCCAATCAAGACAAATGGATGTGCATGAGAATTTACATTTAATCTGAAGAAAAGGAGGAACAAGGGTCTAAGATCATCTGTCTAAATGTTAAAATACAGCCCAATGAAGGAAAGCCAGCAGTTGCCCATGCTACAACACCAAAAATAACTACCCACAAAAAAAAAACAGATGCCATCCAGTATCCCTCAGCCCCTCTCACACTTACATATGTTACACTGTAAAAACTCTTCTTGCCTTAACAATCCATATCAGCAGCACACAAAAGTTTATTTTAAAAATTTATTTTACAAAGATCTCTTTAAAAGACTCGTGGAGTATTAATGTGCTCAGTGATTATGCACTTCTCAACTGTCAACTATACTAGCTATTAAATGCCAATTTTCCTCATTAGTAACATAGCTGGGATCAAGTGAGCATAAGAGGAAACCCAGTGTAGCAGTTAAAGCAAGGCACTGGGGATCAAGCAAGCTGTCTTCTCTTCCCATGATGGCTAATGACTTGCTGTCTACACCTGCTGCTGGCTTGGTGTCTTCATCTGTGAGACTGGATAATACTACCTACGCTATGAGACGGGGAATCAAAATTAACTAAAGCTTTAAACTGCTTCAGAATCTGTGAAAGGCAAAGCTAATTCTTCCAGAATTACTATTATTATTGTAATTTCTCTCTTCTGCTGTGGAGAGCCCAAGAACTATGTGGATTCAGGCACAACATTGACACAGAAAACGAAGTGAAAGATACAGATGGTGTGATAAACAGAAAGCCACAGAAACAAAGGCTTTGTGCTTTTTGGAATTTTACACATTTGGATGGCAACACTTTTTAAAAATTGCCTTAAGTTTCTCCTGTGTGAATGTACTGTATCCAAGCCTCATTATCAAATGATTTCAAGTGTCAAAAATATCAACTTGTAAAAAAATAGCCTGCAGTGCACCCCTACTCCTGAGCTGTAAATTGATGTCACCATTGTTACCAACAGTATCACCTATTAAAAAAAGCCTAGTTAGTAAAGATTCCTCGTGTGCCATACACCAATATGCAGTATAATACATGAGGTAAACACGGCAGTAAGATTATTTTGATAAAGTTTGCAATATTTGATAAAGAATCATGCTATTATATGCTATTAACATTCTCTATACAGACAAATCTATTTGGCTGAATGACTTACTTTGCTCAGTTCATTTAAAATTAGCCCCGAAGGAAAGGTGTATGACTTACTACCTTTAGTTGCTACAGTATGCTTAGTAGTACATACAGCAAGAGCCTTACAATTCACAGCCAAATACTGCTTCTTTTACATTTATTTTAAGAATTTACTGATGAAAGAGAACTTCTAACTACACCAGTCTACCAGAATATAGGCTCAACTGAGTTCATGTTCGTTTATTCTGTGTACCTGTGTTGATATCAAGCAGTGTTAACTTCTTCTACACCTTAGGTAGGTGGAAATGGTTTTTCACTAAGTTTCAGTGCCATTAGGAAATTATCATATTTATCTAAGTAGTTTCGGTACTCCCTTGGGATTTAAATAAAACTTTAGCTTAATCTCATAGAGATTCCTCCTACTCACCTGGAGGTTACAAAGGGACAAAGGTGGAATTTCAAGACCTATGTTCCTTCTCCAGCAAGACACTAAAGTATGTGCTTAAAATTAAGTAACATTCTGCTTGTCTGAGAGCCTCAGAACACGCATCATAAAAGGGATGCCACACTGGGTCACTACCTCCATACTTCTGCACAAGCTTTGAGAACGAGATGGAAGGAGTCACAAGGCATTGAAAATTTTGTTGAAGTACTACAGTTTGCTTCCCTACCTCCTACCTACTCACATCCTTTTAGATCAAGGATATGTTTACATAGCTCTACAGCAGATGACAGTGCATTCTTTGCAAGCTGACTAGAAGCTATGTAGATTTATACAGTATTGTCTGAGCCTCATGAATAAACTCATTCTGAAAGGCACAGTGCATTTGCTAGGGCTTTGTGCTTGATTTAGAGAGTTTGCAACTAGCTGAGAAACACAGAGAAGCACTCCAAAGTATTTACAGTTAACAGAAGTATATAAATACATGCATGCAAACTATAGAAACCTGTGGTTATAACCAGTGCATTTTCTTACTTTATAGTAAACGTAAAGGGGTCACAAACTTCACAGAAATACTGCTAACTCTAATACAGCATTTTTAGTTTACAAACTACTGGAACACTTTTTTATAACAAAAAGCTAGGAAGCTCAGGCAGTCACCAGAAAAGTGAGAAAATTTTTTGCCCTTTTAATTTTTCTTTTTTTGTATTTAATATATTTTTTTTCCATATAAAAACTTAATTCTCCTATTCACCTCTCAGTTGCAGAGGCATTAGTGTAAGTATTGAACCATTGTCTGCTACCATGTCAAAAAGCTTTTGTAAACTCTACAGAGACATCACATAAAGATGAAGTCTCTTTGAGGATGGCCTATCTTTGCAAAACAAAGCATAACATGATTTAACAGGATCTTTTAAAAAGGACAGTAATAAAAACACCACACCAATCTTTTTTGACTGAAGCTTGAAAAGAACTGATGGAACTTATCTGCAGCACACCACTGGTATTCACCCGAGACACTATAGTAAGAAATTAGCACTGTCAAGTTCAAGGCCTTGCTCTGATCATGACATTTGAACAAGACACAGAAAAAAGAATCCTCTCCATGGATTTTCAAGATAATTGTCACCTGTCTTCATCCAGGAACAATAGGTTTATTTTTAAAGGATGTAACCTCAAGCACCAGTTTGTGTCTCCTCCACAACTGGCTGCAGAAGAGCTACATCTGGAATAAGTCCCTACCCCAAAGCCAGGCTGCAGAGTATGAGTGCAAATCAGGGTAGTTCCTCATGGATAATTCAGTTCTGTTTTCTTTCAGTGGTGCCCCATTTTCCCCTCTGCTCATAATATGCTGAACAGAAAAAGTAGACAGTAGCAGTGTCCAGACTGCCCCGAAGTCAGTGCAGGGGACGCAGCACAACTACTGCACATGGCAGGCTGGACGAGGATGAAAATGTAAAGGGAAGAAGTGAAGACAGAGAAACATGAGGAAGTGAAGTGGTAACTGTCATGACAAGGCATATTTAACAGCCAATATCTTACCATCATGTCCCAGGCTCTCTGGGATGTATGTTTTTGTGTGCGTGCATGCACACACATATGTGTGCCTGCATGTGCATTTGAGGTAGGAGCTGGGTGATTTAATAAGAGAAATCTCAGCTTTGCTTGCAATGTATTTAAAAGTTTCTATGCGCTGCGGGTGAAGCATTTACAAGAATGCCTTCTGCTTCTGGTAAAACCAGCCACAGGAAGGGCAAGGAAGGATGTAGGGGTGGCAAAATGCAGAACCCATCAGAGTCCTGAAAAGTGCAACGACAAAAACTGAAAGTCTGGGCTCCCTAAAATAAACTGTCTCTGTTTGAAGGCTCTAACAGTAAAAAGAGGAACTTTTGGTCTTGATTCTGCTATTACAGAGGCACCAAAAGGCTGTAAGTAGAGCAAGTAGTCACATGCAAGTGTCAGGAGAGTGATGGACGAGACATGTTGGTTGTAGGAAAAAAACATCAGGTGGACTGTGAAACTGTAAGGAGTACAGCAAAGAAACACTATGTAAATTAGGTTGGTTAAGCCAAGTGGAAGGCCCAGCTGCCAATAAGCACCTCAGACACAGCAAAGTAGAAGTGGGTATTTAGAGCGGAGCCAGAAAAGGAACCCTGCAACAATGGCTTTACTGAGGAGGGACCAAGTTCATATCCTGCCCATCCCAGAGTGAGTGAAAAGGGCACAAAGAGAAAGAGTTTGGGGTCAAGGACCAGCAGTCCTGTGCCAAGAATCATAGCTTTTCATTAGCAGAGGAGAGGGAAAGGCCCCAAAATGCCTGCTCTTTCATTGCTCTGTTTTGATGGTGGGCTTGACATGGCTGCAAAGCTATTGTAAACAGATACATGCATAGTTACAGAAATGTGAGAAGATTAAAAGTCATTTTTGTGAAAAGATAGTTGTTTTTACAGTGTACAGAGCAAATCATGCCATTTCATTCTACAGAGTTTGATGGAGAACAGTAAATTGCTGCCATGAGCCTTATGTGGCGAAAATACCCACAACAGATGAGGCATTTGGAACAGCTATGGAGGGGCTCTGTGGGCCTCCCCAGCACACGAACAGGGGCAGAATTTATTCTATACTCCAGCTAACTCACGTATCCTTAGGAGTGACCCCTCTGCTAAAATGATCCCAGCAGTTATTACATACATAGTTTTAGATGTATATTCTACTCCCAAAAGGTTATTTCTCATTGTCACGAACACTGTTAGGCCATTTAACATGAGCTGACATAAAATACCAACATTTTGACTTGTCAGATTTGTAAATCTTCATTACAAGCTTTGGTACTAGGAGTAAATAGTCATACAAGGTAAGAAGCTAAATTTCTTTCCAAAAATTGTCCAATCTTTGACAAGCACCTTATGTACAGTCCTACATACAGCACAAGAGTACAACGTGGTCATCCATAACAACATAATAACAAGACTTACTACTTAAATATGCTGCAAGCATGTGAGCACAATTCAGTACCCGTTTTTCCATTGCTTGTTTGAAAAAAACACTACATTATATCCGTGTAACTAAAGATTTTTCTTCTTTCATTGAGCATTTAAGTCCATATACTTAACAAGTATAGTGAAAAAAGAATATTCCCTTATCTCCCCTAAGAGATAGATAAGAATCTGTCTCTTAGTAAAATCATTTATAAAACCATGGCTCTTTCAGAAACAAAAAAATGCTATCATTTATGATACAATAAAATTCATGTGGTCTTCATTTTTTTTCAATATTCTTAACACAATTGAAAAATAAAGTAAATTTGATAGTAAAGGTGAAAAGAGTAAAAAGGCTCAATTATTCTTATTAGCTGAGTAAAGAATATATCTAAAATAATTTGAATATTTTCAACCCAAGTTTACTTGATATCCCAACTGAAGCTACTAATTAAAATGCAGAAATAATAACTTGATTTATATAAATGAGATGTTAATGTTAAAGAAAGACAAAAATAAGTGTACATTAATTGCTTTGCTCTACATTGTTATTTCACATAAATAGTGCCTACCAAATTACTCGGAGTGCCACCTCTTACACTGATGCTGCTTCCTTGTCCTCCTATCAGCAGCACTCCAATTAAGGTTGTGTTGTACAAAAGTGTAAGACAGAAATCATAACAAGGGATATTGGATCAGACAGGCTTTGAGTGGAGTTTAAGCATGCAATGCTTTTCAGGAAGTAATAGTACAACAAGTACGAAATACCTGATGTGCCAAAATATAAATATTATGGCCAACATCTTTTGGGGAGATGCCATCATCTCCATTTTCCTCCTCATGGTCACATTCTAGGCCTTGGTTGTATGCATTCTTCATCACATCCACCTGCAACACAAACCGAATCGAGATGAAATAACTGACATTCTCAGCCAAAAATGCACACAATGTTTGAACATATTCACTTTGTTCAGCCCAAGCTTGGATGGGTGCCCTGTAGTTCTGAAAGAAAAGCAAGCAGTCTGAGGTACACTTTTTGAATAAAGAAGAGCGTGAAGTATTTATGAAGCTCCAAAGTGCTACACTTCTTGTCAGCACAACTTCTTTAACCACGAGAAAGGAACAGGAATGCTGAGTCTTTATGAGCAGATATTTTCACAAATGCTTTTAAAGACAGATCAACAGATATCACAGACAGTGTCTTTCAGTACTTACAGTGCAGACACGATCCTTGTCTGGCTACAGCAGGCTGCACTGCAGAGCTCTCCAAATAGTGTAACAGAAAAGAAATACTTAAACCAAAAAGAAAAGGGAGGCAAATACTGGGCAGAGTGCTGGTGTAATTTCAAAATACACAAAAGCCTCTTGCAGGACAAAAAGACAAAAGTCCTCAGCTGCCCATGCAGGGCCTGATCTTGCAGTTGTACATTAGGAATGACCTCAGTGTGCTAACATGCCACTGCAGCATTGACTCCCAGAAGCCAGCAGTTCACTGGGCTCCATTTAAGTGCATGGGCTGATTCCCACATTTCCCCACAAAACAGGATTTCCAGTCACTCTTTGACTGGAAACAATTTCTCCAAACTTCCAATTGATTCAAAATTCCTGGAGATCTAAACAAGTACCGTGCTTGTTCCATAACACAGCAACAACTGTTGGTAACTTATTTGTTTGTTCATGAGATGTGTAAATACACACACAGACAGAGGCACACACATGCATTTCTGTTAGCACTGTTTCACAAACTGCTCAAGCTTAATTTCCCAGCCCCTGACAAAGCATACTTGAAGACAGTCTACCAGGGTAGGATAATTTAGTTAGGAAACAATTACAGAAAAGTGCTTGGAACAGATAAAAATAATGAAGTCGTAAAGACTGAAATCATGCGTGCTTGATCCTTTGAAAGCACTTTTCTGTGAATTAGTACTATCTTGATACATTGTGTCACTGTATGCTGCCAACACTCCTCAGTTCAGATGCAGACCATTTTAAAATGTTTTAATGACGTTTTTTTTTTCAGCCAAAAGATTTATGAATATTCAGAAGTTTTCTCACCAATTCCTTTGGTCTCATGTTGAAAAGGATTCTTTCCGCATTCTCGCTGTCTTGCCTGCTTTCCATAATAGCCAGCAAAAGCTTGGAGGCATTGTTCTAGAGATACAAAACCAAGTTAATGCAAATTTAGAATCTATTTCATGGATTAACGATCCTTGCATTTGTTTTAATTGAAATTACTAGGACCACTTTTTTAGTGGATACGATTCGGAACTACTTGCACCTTTTATTTTACTGGCATATTTAATAGGGCTTTTCTCCCATTTTAATGTCAGCATACTGTAAGGCTAACAAATCCTGCATGCTATATGGGAAAGAAGCATTTTAAATATTGAAAAATTCTGACTCAAATACAGAGCTTTGTTCTAAAGAAATGAAATCCCATTTCCCTCTCTTTTTTGCTCACCTAGCAATTTTTACCATGGCATTCTGTTGAAGCAATACTCAGCACAGGTAATTACAAAATGCATTACACAAAAAGCCTCATCATTCCGGCAGTTTTCCTTCCCCTCTGTTTTTTATAAATGCTAATTGGTTATTATTTAAAGGACTCTAAAGCAAACTGTTTTCACACATGCTTGAGACTTCATTTTACTATCAAATATTTCAAGGGGAATGTATAAAGATATCCTTTGCTCTGCCAACTGTCCACTTCTGTCTGAGATCTCTCCCACCAACTAAATATTACGAACTTCAGCAGACATAACTCAGTAGTACCCTAGACTTTGAAGACCTGTCCTACCTCCAGTTACATCAACTATGAAAAGGAAAGAAAAAATGGTTTGAGAGATTTAAGCACCTAAAGCTAACAGGCCTCAGTGCACAACAGTTCAGTTCCTAGCTCTGCCAGAAGCTTCCTGTGTGATTCTGGCTAAGTTTGTTTCACTTCTCTGTAACTCAACATCTTGTTGGAGGTGGCAGTACAACAGCTAAATCCGATCGAACTCATAAATTGAGGAGACACCATGCCCACGCTCACCTGTTTGCTGGGGCTTCCTAACTATCTCAGCTTTAAGCAGGGTTTGTATAACCACGTTTTGTTAGCAGAGCTGAAAATGTGGAACATCAGATGCCAAGAAAAGAAAATAACGTATGGAAACTCAGCCAAATTTATACAATTCTTAAGTATTTTTGTAACTGTGGTTTGAATAATGTACTGCAGAAACTTGCCAGTTTCACAGCTAAAAGCCCACTGGTTTTCTTCTCATTTGGCACAGAATCAAAAAATCATGTAGATTGCACAATCAAGTCATGCATTCAAGGCTTTTGTCTGCACTGATCTTTCAGCAGTCTCAGTCCCTGCTCAAAACCCCTGCTTAGGGCTGTGTCAAAGATGTCCAAAGATCACAGAATCATAGAATGGCCTGGGTTGAAAAGGACTACAATGGTCATCTAGTTTCCACCCCCTGCTATGTGCAGGATTGCCAACCACCAGACCAGGCTGCCCAGAGCCACATCCAGCCTGGCCTTGAATGCCTCCAGGGATGGGGCATCCACAACCACTTTGGGCAACCTGTTCCACTGTGTCACCATCCTGTGTGCGAAAAACTTCCTCATAACCTAACCTAAACCTCCTCTGTTTCAGTTTAAAACCATTCCTCCTTGTCCTATCACTATCCACCCTTGTAAGCAACCATTCCCTCTCCCATTTATATGCTCCCTTCAAGTATTGGATGACCACAACGAACCTCACAGCCTTCTTGGGCACCTGTTCCCAGCTTCATTGATCTGCGTAGGAAAATAAGTTTTTATTGTACGTAACCAGAATTTCCCATACTCCAGCTTGTGTTCACTGTTCCTTATCTTTCCATTATGCAACTCCTAGATAATTTTGACTCCATCTTCTCCTGGGGTCATTGCAGACAACAAGAGGGCTCTTTGAAGCTAACTCTTGTGCAAGCTGAACCTCACTCCATGTATCATTCTAATAGCACCCCACTGGAATCACTCCAGTACATCAATGCCTTTCCTGCTCCAGAGAGCTCCAAAATGGGCAAGATACTTCAAATGCAGTCTAACAAGTGTCAAACAGATGAGAAAGATTGCTTCTCTAAACCTATTATCTACACTTCTCTAATACAGTCCAAGACATGACTGGGTTTCTCTGCTGTGAGGGGGTACTGCTGACTGATGCTCAACTTCTCTATCCGGACAGCCACCACTTTCTACAGAGCTACTTCTCATTTAATCAGCACCCAGCCTGTACTACTGTATTGCTTGATCCACCCCAGATTCAGGACTTTATATTTTTCTTTTTTCAAGTTCATGAGTTCTTGTCAGAGTATTTCTCCAGCCTGCCAATGTATCTCTGAACAGTATGCTCCAGCACAGGGAACAACAAATACATTCAAGCAATTTACAGTCTGTGGCGCTTGCTCTTAGGTATTTGCCTAGGCTTGTGGAACTTCAAGGAAAGGACTGCCTACATTGAAAGGGATTGAAAGAAGAACTTGGGCAAAAGGGAGACTGAAAAGGGACACAAGTTTATTGTAGGAAAACATAAAATGAAAACAGAAAGAGTGAGGATAAAGTTAGGACTGGCAAGGAAAAGACCCAATGTCAGGGAACCAAACAGAATTAGCAACTATTTCCTAAGTCCTGTGTCACAGCTCTAAGCCCTAGGTGGGCTTCTGAAATAGGGTGGGTTTCCCCTACTCTACTGGAGCAACACCTGGAAGTTAGGCAAGATGCACACAGGCAATTCAAATGGTGCTTTTATGTGCAATTGGGATATGTATGGAGTACCTCATATGATGTGGAAACATTTGCTACTGAAGTTCAGAAAATGTGTGGAAATAAAATAAAGATTTGAGAATGCACAAGGAGAACTCAGAACAATTATGTTAAGATGTGGATTGAGAACTGAGGACTGTAAGATTAAAAGTCAGAAGAAGAAGGAAGGGAAAGGTGGAAAGAAGGAAGATTCATACATGACTGGAGGACCTTCTGGAAGAGGAGACTGGAAGTTGAGTGAGAAGTCAGTAAAGAGGAGGCTGGGTTTGCCGACACAATGAGATGAGGAGCAAGAACAATGGATGAGAAGATCAGACTGGGATCACTGAAGTTGAATGAGACTCCATACGTATTTTTCTGTAGTCAAACTTGTCTTTCTGAAATAAAATTAGGACCACCCACTGGAAAAGTCTAGCCAGACTGTAGCCAACTTACACTGCAAAAGTTGAGCGTGCACAGTGAATAACAAAGATCAGGTGCTGAGACCAGAGTACTATTCTGAAGAACTGGATGGTTCTACTTCTGCTGAAGAGTTCCCTTACAATGGCAAGCAAAGCAAGTGTGGCAGCATTGGGAGGATTTCAAAACGAGGAGACAAGGGGACAAGATAGGCTGCCAGGTAGCTTGAGAAAGTAGAAGTGGAAAAAGTGGAGGAAAGCCCCAGTTTACTCACTCAAAACTGATAAGGGCTTTGGAGCTGTTACCAGTGCAAGCAATCCTAGGATTAGAGAGAAGTCTACTGCAGCTTGAAGTAGGTGTGCCTAGAAGTTCAGTAAGCAGGCACACCCTCTCATTTTTTGGCCCAAAGAAGGAAATTTCTGTCTCATAAGTCACTTTCTCCTTATCCTTCCCTATCCAATCACTTACGCCTGAGTTTGAGATGCTAGTTTAACACCTCGTTCCTCATTTTCTGCATGCTTTGAGATTCTGACATCATGATTTCAGTTCCCAGGTATCAATAATGAAAAGAGATAAAATTCTTTGAAAATACAGTTTAAAGTTCCTTATAACACATTAGTTTTGTGAAAAATCAATCCCTAGGTGCTATAAAATAAATATCCCAAATGCTTCTGGCCTTCATTTCTCTTCCTGAGTTCTCATCTCATACAGTTTTTCTAAAACACTATAAGAAAAACAACAACAAAAAAAACATTCATGTCAGTCTCTCCACCCTTTTCCAGTGAATTACATGGGTTACTAGAATGACAACATCTCTTCATCTTTCCACTACAGACAGTGATAGATATTGAGGTCATACTCTGTGCCAGGGCTTAAAACTAGTCACTAAGGAAGGCTGGAGTGTCATATTCAAAATAATAAAAGACAGAACAGAACATTGTCCATCTGTTCACTCAGTGAACATTGTCTATCCTACTCACCAAATGTTTGAAGAATCCAATGGAAAATATAATCCATGAAGATGTAATTAAATACCACATCACAAAGTGTGTACAAAACAAGCCAAATTAAGATGGTATGGGAAAATATAATTCTTTACGGCCTTTGCATTGGTTGTGGGGTACATGTTCAGCATACAATGTTCTCTGAAAAGTGTCTGAGTTTGTTTGTATGTGTGTGAGCCTATATACTTAAAATTTTGTATTTTCACTGTAAAACTTACGCATTTGCAACTTCAGTTGCCTATAAGCAGGGACAGACTGTCTATATTAAACATTAATAATCTAATTCTTGATATCACATCTGGCTCAGTACTATGCTCAGTTCTGTCCAGAATAATATGGACTTACTGTCCAGCATACGGCTGCACCAATAAGTGAATGGAGCACTTCTCATTAGAAGCAGCTGAAAGAGCTGGGGCTGCTTGGCCTAGAGAAGAGAAGGCTCATCAGGATCTTATCAATGTGTTTAAATACTTGATGAGAGAGAATAATAAAGAGGGATCCATAGCAAGTGACAGACAGGAGGTAACGGGTACAAATTAAAATACACATGAAATTCTATCTAACAAAAGAAAATACTTTTTTACTCTGAGGCCAGGCAAATACCAGAAGTTTGTCCAGACAGTTTGTGGCATCTCCACAAACCATTTGATTCTGTCAAATTAATATCAGTTCCACAGTTTGACCTGTTGGTATCATTCATTACAACTTTTGCTATTTAAATAACAGTGTGGCATACAATGCCCTGTGAATATGGCCAAGCTGGTCCTTGCAGCAATGCCAGTAAACTCTATTTTCTAGCTACACAACAACAACAAACTGAAATGGCACTAGTCTTTACAAGGATTGAAACCTGGACTTCAAAGAACTATCTGTGAGTTCAAAGTTAAATGTCTGCTTAAGTGTTTTTCTTGAGGGGAGCCTGAATTATACTGCCATTCAATCATGTAATTACAGTTATTAAGATCATCTGTAAAACACTGTTGATTTGATGTTTCATTCTACATGATATACGGCTGTATTAATTATTTTATTAGACATTCATAATATTGCCAGTATGATGCAATGCAGCTACCGCAAAGTATTTGCTGGTTTGGGGGAGGAAATGAACCATCTGCAATGGAAATTCTTCATTCAGAAGGCAAGAAACAACATTAAATCATGGCTCCTCCTGGACATATTCTACCCTACTCGTCAGACAGTAGAGCTGCAAAGCTCCTCTTTGCATGCAATGGCACACAGACCAGACAAACTTATCTAACTCTCCAGAGAATACAAAACACAAGCCCCCCACTCTACTCTTCACCCTTCTCTTCAAAGGATACTGCCAAGGGTAATAAAACACACTTTAATTGCATTGCCAAATTTATTTGACATTTTAATTGCAGGTCATCTGATATATTACTCTTTTCCACAACATATCCCTGTCAAATATTTTTTAAAGTTCACAGAAACACAGAATTCAGTATACACAGAGAATGAATGTTCCTCCCCTTAATAGGATAGCTATTTATTAGAGATTTTAAGTCCACCATGTAGACTCTTCATGCTAGCTTTATTGTATCTATTTGATAGGATTCTTTAAAAAAAAAGCTGTGGGTACACTCCCAAACACAACAGTGGGCCAAAAGGCCTGTGGTAGAGGATCTTATGCAGATTAAGCTGAGCTGAATTCATGTGCACCGTTTGTCTTCCAGGGCTGCTGAGTATATCACACTATGGCAAGACTAAGTAAATGTCAGGCTGCATGGAGCTCTCGCATAGGTATGTCTTCTATTATTACTCAAATTTAAATAAACAAATTCACATTTACTGTACCTTTAGCTGAAGCACCAAGTCCATGCAGTATTTGCCAAGAGGGTTTATGTCATTCAAGATGAGCGCAATTATAATATCAATCCCATTCGATTCATGGGTAGCTATGCAGGTCTACAAAATAAGAGAAGAGAGTCAGAAGAGAGGGAAGAGAGGAAAACAAAGAGACTGAGAACTGGGGAGAGTGGGAAAGAGAGGGAATATGCAAATTTCCAAAGAAAGAATCTAGAACTTGGACTACCCTGCGACTGCCAAAGCAGAGCAGCCTGAAAACATGCCACAAATGGTATTGGGGAAATATGTAGTACAGAGCTAATCCCAACACTGTCAATAGTGAAGTATATAACTGAGGAAAAAGCAGTGCGAGCTAGAATTTGCTCGCAGTGAAATATGCAGGATTAGGCACAATGTGGTACAAGCTACAGACAACAGTCCACAGCAGCACTACCAGTTTTGGCTGAACACACAGCCATAGAATCTTAAAAGTCATACTGGAATGTATGTAAAATAAATGCCATTTGTATAATTCTATGGTATTTTTTTTTTTCAAATAGATTTATTGGACAATATGAAAGGAAGTTTTCCAGAAAGACAGAGGGAAAAAACAAACAACACAAAGCAAACAGAGGAAAATGACAGTGGGGAGCATTTGTCTCCAAAACATGCTGCATTAGATTTGCAGATGGTTTAAACAAGTATAATTCTAATCCTGAGTGACTTCCCAGCAGGTAAGCCTAATTAAGCTTTAATAATCATTCCCTTCCATTATCAGTAAAGTCAGTGAACAAGTTAACTTGAAAACGTAGATTTTCTTTTTATTTCCATTGACATTATTATTTTTTACAAATATTTTTCCCATTCACTAATGGATCAAATGACTGTTTAAAAATTCGCCTACTAAAGGATTTTTGTTTGCTTGTTTTTAAAGTTTTAAGTAATGTCAATTGATAACCAGCAACAGTAACAGAAGCACTCTGCACTTCATTTATGTATGTTAATGAAGGAGCATTAATACTGCATGCATTTCTTCAGCTGTCCTTAGTAGCAAGAATAAATTGTGTCTCTGTAATTTTGCCCACTGATATTTTCCCATCATTAATCCATATTAAAAATTCTGAAATTTCATCCACTGTGACAACTTCACTACAGTTCTCTTCAGATCAAATACAGCAGCATGGAAGTACACTCTGCATTTCTATATTGCCTCAGATTAGCACTGAAGAGACAGCTACCAACAGCCACAGCTCAACAGGCTGCATGGTCTTTACTTTCACCCTTTTTCCTATTGATACCCTAATTAAAGATGTCAACAGGTTGCACAGCAGAACAGTAAGTTAAATTTTGTGGCGGTTGCGTTAAATGGGGAAAGTAAAAATCAGCATCCTAGCTAAAAACCTAAAAAGGCAAAATGCATGAAAATGGAAAAAAAATCCCCAACAAACAACATTATTATATAGGTAATGTAATTCCACAGTTGTGACTTGAAATCCAAAGTCTCATGAAGTGAGATTCAAACTATGGGCCAAATTATACGACATTTAACTCTCTCCAAAAGGACTGGAAACACTGTATGTAAACAGACAGGGTAAAGGAAAAGTCTGTTTTCTGGCTTGAAAGGATTTCTCAGGCCTTATGCAGGTGTGGGATGTGTTCAGCTTAATCACAGTAATTGCACGTGGTCTTATGTTATTAACAACACTGAAGAGTTTACGATAAGCACAAAGATACCATACATTCAGGTAGACTGTTCTGCATCTATTCAAGCCCCACCTGATTTTCATGGCATGGACCTTGGCAGTACTCAGTCAAGCTTTCCAGTGTCTGGTTCACCAGAGCTACGTTCCTCTCATTGATGTAAAGCCCCAGTAAGCCTAGTCCACCTGTTGTGCTTCCACAGATACAGTCCAAAAACTGAAGTGTCTCACAAACAAGGTTGTAATTTGTTTTATTGTTCTGATGTCTTAAAAAATTCTGGTGGATGGAGAAAAGGAACAAAAAAGATAAGGAGAAAGAGAGAGTTAGAATCATGTTGAACACAATCTTTTTCATAAAATTACTGACAGGTTCAATTTATGACCACATGATTGCCCTACCTTAGTTACTGAGGTACACTACAGTGTAGAAAATAAATCAACTTAGCGCAGCAGTGGAGGACTATTATTTGATTAAACCAGTTGGGAAAGGAGGGCTTAGAAAGAGGGCATGTCTTAGAGATGTCCTGCCCCATCTGTTTATTATGGTCCTTTACTTGGGAGGATCTTGTCCCACAGATGAACAAGTATAGCTGCACATTTTGACTGCTCCATGGAAATGCCAATGCACAACAGCAGCTCAGCTCAAGCTACATCCAGTCCTGCTTTCAGGGAGGCTACTGGACACTGCACTGAAGCATATCTGCAGAAAACTCATTTTGCAAAAGTTTATCTGGTGGTAGTAATATCTACAAGTGGAACTGATAGCAGAGACACATTGCATCTTACACCCTTCAATCATAACACCTAGGGAAAACAGCAGTACCAAAACTTTGTCCAGAAGCCTCTTGTGGTTTTCAAACTTATGGTAACTGATTCACTATTGATGCATAAAAATTATACTGACAGGAACGTTTAACAAATTCTCAATTCCATGTGGCTGTGCTGCGGTTCCCACACCGCTCTGAGGGCATAAACACGAACTTAAACTGAGCATGCAGACAGTTCTTGAAAAGGGTTATTTTATTACATGGGCCAAAAGAATAACAATATTTTAGCCACCGTTATTCTGTAATATAAGCCAAGCACAGGCATGTTCTTCCTCCTTCATGAAGCTCCAGCTCTTCTAATACTTCCTTTGAAATCTGGCTCAAAAACAACTTACCTGGAGCTCTCGGTTGTGGTTCTCACAAAGCAGTTGGAGAAATCTCAGTATTGGCTGCATGATTGCAATAGCAGGACTCATTACTGCTTCTTCTGTGGATTTTTCCTCTGCATTTGCAGCATCTGCTCCTGAGCCCATAAGATCTATTTCTGGGTCCATTTCTCTTCTATATACAGAGTAAGCCTTGGATGTTGCAGAAGATGCTTCTGTTAACTGAACTTTCATACCCTCTTTCAGATGCAGTGTTGAATCCTTCACTGAAAAAAGATAATTTTCCTTAATTTTTGAAACAGTTTTTGCTTGTTTAATTAAACAATAAGAAAACAACAACAGTGAATGCAACTTTTTCTTTTTTGGTGCCTAACTTTTCAAAGACCTCTGGGCAGCTTACAAAGAATATCAAAGCAACACTCATGAAGGAATAGCATGTTCCAAATTAACCACAAACCAGAGTGAAGCAGAACATTAAAACAAAAAGTCCTACTATTTCTCTTCCATATACAATAAATGATGAGAACAATGGAAGGACCACAGGGTGGGCATTCTTTCCTGTGCTTGCTCATGTGAAATAGCCCCATTAGCAGCCTGTATTTCAGCTTCTCTAAAAACATGGGGCTATATCTTCTATTGCTGCAAGCTGGCATAGCTTCACTGACTTCATCAATGTTAATTCCATGCAATCAGCTTAAGTTACGGTCTGTAATTTAGAGAAAAACAAACAGGCAGTGCAGCAATAATTAATACTAAAACTTCTTGATCAGTGCAGCAGAGCATCAGTGGTGCAATACATGCATCTTCAACATAATGCACTATGGGTGCACTATATGGCTGCCTCCTTACCTCTCTTTTTGGGTACAGATATGGTTAGGTCACTATCATCATCTTTCTTTTTGCTCCCCAGATCAATAGTGTTCACTGTCACTGTTGATCGTATCTCTTGCTGAGCAGCTTTCATACGGTCATACAGGACTTTAAAGAATTTTTCTGACTTTTTTTGCTCCTTCAATTGCTGGTAAGTTGAATACTGCAAGGAATAAAAAGAGGATACTCATTAGCTATCAGTCTTCTAAGGAAGAAAAAATACAGAAACAAAAAAGATTATCACCAAGGAAAAAAAATGACCACTGCACAACCAATTATTTTACAAAGTGATATAAAAGATTGGTAACAAATATTGATCACTATTTTTAAATTTGGATAAAATGGCAAGCAATGCTACTTGCAATCTTTCAAATGTCACAAAATTACCCAACTAAGTTAAATTATTTAGTGATACTCCCCATTTCTCTCTAGGTATTCTAGAGATACAATATTCAATCTGCAAGTAACAGTGAAAGTAATTGTTATTATGTAGCTACAGCAGGAAACAGGAAACTCCCAGATTCATATTCTATGTTATAGCTTAGCCTATACACATTCTTGGTTCTTTATAACTTCAGAATTGGAATTAATATTTTAGGTTATCAAGTACAGTCCCCTAGCATTACTGTCAAGTAGGCTGAATACCATTTTCAACAGTTTAAAAACTGTCCCAGAAGTGATGTCCTCCTACAACCCCTTACCAATTCATTTTAGAAAGCTGCAGCAATACCTCACTTCTTTAAGACTTTCTAGATGCTCTCTAAGGGTGACAGTTGTATTATCTTTTTACAGAATAAAGATACAGGATAGGATTCCTCTCATTTAACTTTTAAATCTTGAAATGAAGTATATGTTGATTATTTAGGTTCCTGTCAAATTCAGTGATGAGATATGGGGAAAAGCTGGGACCAATTTATGCCATCTCTCCTCTCTGTTGATCATAGAGTAAGAATAAACAACTAAACTTATTTGGCTAAAGTTGGGTAAGAGCAATATCTCTAGTCTTTGTGAAAAGATCAGAATCCATAGTTTTAAGCACTTAATTCCTTTAGAACAGATATTGGCAGTTTCAAATGACCAACTTTTTCCTCTGGAGATTTAGAAAAAAGTCACAGAATCACAGAATCACAGAATTGTAGGGGTTGGAAGGGACCTCCAGAGATCATCGAGTCCATCCCCCCTGCCAAAGCAGGTTCCCTACAGTAGGTCGCACAGGTAGGCATCCAGGCAGGTCTTGAACATCTCCAGAGAAGGAGACTCCACCACCTCCCTGGGCAGCCTGTTCCAGTGCTCCGTCACCTCACTGTAAAGAAGTTCTTGTGCACGTTTGTGCGGAACTTCCTATGCTGCAGTTTCCAGCCCCTACATGTTTCCAGATTTTTTTAAATTTTTTTTTTTCTTAAATTTTTATTTTTTATTATTTTTTGCTATTATAAACTTGAAAGCTTAGGTATTACTACATTTACAAGGAGAAGCATGAAATAACTGGAGATAATGCTCAGCTGGCAAAGAACAACTGCACAACATTGAAGGGGACAGCAGAGAAATGTTTTCTTCATTGAAGACTTTACTGTAAGAAATACTGTACAGTAACATGAACTACCTACAAAGTTTTTTAGAGGGACATACTATGGTAATAACCTCCCTACAGAACTCACTTCAAAGAGGTTCTTTTTATTTGACTCCTGACTATATGCATTTGAAAAGCAGTATGCGAATAAGTAAATGAAATAAGTACCTGTGTTTGTGCATTTCCACCTTCAAGCAATGCAATACCAAGCAAAATGCCTTCTGAGAAAATTCTGTCATTTTTGGTGCTGACTATAACATCTATGACAAGTTCTGATGCACCTTCTTTATCTAGAAGGCACTGAATATCAAACATGGATACTCCAGACTTATCTGAGTCTTGTCCTACAAATCCACCTGTAAGTCAGAGAAATACATATCATTCATGTTTGTTTCACGCATGTATGTTGAAATAAAGCTATTTGGAAAAACATCCAGTAGCAATGTAATTCATTTCATCTCGAAATTCTGTTAGAGGCAAAATTCCTCTTGAAACAAAGATGTTTGTGTGAATG
Organism: Lagopus muta; assembly: GCF_023343835.1. Lineage (NCBI taxonomy): Eukaryota > Metazoa > Chordata > Aves > Galliformes > Phasianidae > Lagopus > Lagopus muta. The sequence continues at coordinate 67,023,940 of NC_064433.1, forward strand.
TGCCAATGTTGGTCCCCAAGCATAAGAAACAAAACAAAAACTCACACCACAGTTCTGTTAACAGCATTCAGACAATAAAGAAGATCAAAATGAAACTGATTTGTTCACAGAACCCTGGTTTTAATTCCATTACTGCATACACTAATATACATGCATGGCCAGAGGTCTGAAAAAGCTTTCAAACCTGCTTTTCTCAGGTCTAATCTAAACAAAGATTGTATACTCATAAATCCACTCTCATTATGGGTATGACCTTCTAGCTAAATTTTTTTGCCAGTCTAAATCGTAGATCAGTAACATCACGATAAGTTAATACAAATTAACACAAATTAAGTTAACATAAAATGGTGTGATTCGAAGGGATTTTACTGAATTGTATTAAGTCATTAAATCAGCCATATTTTATTATTAGTCATTATCATATTTCCTGCTATACACACATTATGCACATGTAACTGCACTTACCATGAGGAAAAAATATTGTTTACTGTTGTAATCGAAGCAGTACTGACAAAGTGTTTCTGATTTTTTAACGAAGCCATGCATTTATATACACATTTTTCACAGAGAAAAGACAAAACACTAATTCTGTATTCTATTGTTTGCTATGGAATAAACTGATGTACAAGACACTCAGTCTCTGATTTTTCTCCTGTATCAACACTGAAACACACAGAGGATCAGCCGAATGACATGTGGGGAAGCCCACAAATCTGGACATGCCTTTAATATATACTGATAATGTGATGGCCAGCTTTGTTATGACGTGGCTCTACACTTCATTCTGCCATATTTCCTATGACATACATTATGTTTGGTTTTATTAGAAAGCACTTTATTGTAATCTACCTTGGCTTCTATAACACAATAATACAAAAATGAGGTTATAAGGAACACCCACTCAAACTTTCTGCTCACAGTAGTTACAGCAGGTCCTCACAGCCTTGTTTTGAAAGAACTGACATTCTACAGCCTCTCTAGGAAATTTATTTCATTGTTTAAGTGATGTATTTGTGAAAAGCTTTTCCTTATATCCTATTTTTTTTAATGTGCTAGTGGAGGATCCGGAATTATAAAAAGTTGATTGGTTTCCAGAAACAGCAGTGGCTTTGTTCAAACGCTGCATGCTTTGCTGGATTCCTGGACGTGGATTTATTAGCAAATGGTGTTACCAATCAGAATTGAACTGAAGGACTGACTTGGGGGAATGGAGAGATTCACTTTCTTAGTGCTGGCAAATGCACACCAGCCATCTGAGACAGGTGCACACAACCTCTCTTCTAACTGATTGCAGAACTCGCTCCATTTATTTGCCAATTAAATCCCTGGAGCACATTCAACATGCCTTTTAAAAAGATGGTGCTGCTAGTTTTGTTTTTCTTAAATGATGTGTGTTGATTTACCTCCCACTTGTGCAGTTTTGCTGTAGCTGGTAGACAGAGGCCCATTCATACCACTTCCATATTCTCCTTTAAAGTAGCGATACAGGAGTATTTTCCTTAAAGTGTTGCCCTTTAGGAGAAATACAAAAATAGCATAAGAAACTTCAGTATTTCCTTTGTTTGAAAAGCCAGGTGTTTATAATAGATACATAATTTATTTAGTATTTCCTTTATAATTAGTAAACATGCAAATAGAAAAGTTGTCCATAAAACAAGCATTTAATGGTCTTATCTAACACATTCCATGGCAAGAATTCTGAAATACTGTTGTACAAGCTTTCTCTGAAGATTATTTTAAACTTACTGATGATAAATCAAATATCTCTACCTCAACAATTTCCACCGACTACCTGGAAGATGTGTATTTTGAAACAAGTTCTACAAAGAACCAATGCACTGCAGTCTGTGTGTGTCTGCCCTACCCTGCCGTGGCAGTACTTTCTTCCTATTTTCTGCAGCTGAGTAGTATCGTTCCCTTTTCTCTGATCTTATATCATCTGAAAGAAGCCACATCACATGAAATATTAAAACAGAGAGATGACATTTGATAGAAGAGCTTCCTTTACTTCCAAAACCAAAACTAGTCAATATTTGCATGCAGCTCTCTGAAGAGCTTCCCTTTCATTTTGCATAATTCTGCAAAACAAGATGCACCGAATTAAGAGTGGGGGTACAATCACTTGGCATTTTCCTGTTGCCTTTGGTCTCCTGGGGACACCTGCAGTCAACACTCATCTTTACAGAGGCAGCAGGTGACAATGATTGCAGATATAAATATAAAATACTCAAGACTTTATTTGGAAATAAGTATGGCAAGGCTTCCAATGTTCACAATAGAAGAGAAAAATTATTCATTTCAACAGTTAGGCAGTAAAACAACATGATTTCTTCTTTGCATTTACTCACCTACTGGTTTTAATGAAGAACAGGTCTTAAAAATATGTGTACCAGAAGCATTCTCTGTACTTACAGGGAACATACAGGTCACCAGCACCTGCATGTTAGCCATAAGCTTTTCAGTCTGTACCTCTGAAACCAGAGGCAGCAACAAGAGAGGAAGCAAGACCCAAAAACATCTCAGGAAGCAAAATCCGCACTCATATGTCTCTGTTAACTTAGCAATATTTCCAAAAGCAACCAAAGGCCACCATGGGGCTTCATTGCTTCATGCATCTCAAAAAGCAATGGCCTTGTCCATCTCAAACAAGGGTCAGAATGCAGTAATCTGTATATGTAGGCTGACAGTGCAAAACTGTCCTTCCTAGTTCTTGTATTCTGATGTTTTCATAGAGTCTACACAGTCTACAGAGTTCACTCAATTAGCCAAGAAAATTGCAAGATCTATATTAAAATATCAAAATCCATAAACACAATGGCTGCAAGAAAAATGAAAGTATCACCTACACATCTGCAGTGCCAAGGAATTTATTATGTAAATCTTTCAGCTGAACTTAAGCCAGCTGTGGTCTACACTACAGAAGAAGACCAAGAACCATCAATGTCTGAACCACACATGGAAGCAGACTCTTTCCCAGTCTAGTTTGCAGGAGATTAATCCTGCACACGTGGGCAAGATACAGCTCATAAGAAATTTCAAGATTGCTAAAGTCTCTTAAAGGCATATATATCACAGAATCATAGAGCTTTGTCACACAAATAGCATCCACAGAGGAGAAATCCTTCCTATCACCCGACTACGACCCAGCCCAGAAAGGGACTGCATCAAGACGTGCTTTAATAAGAAAGGCTGGCATTTGCCAAACCATTTGATTAACCACAAAGCTTGAGGGAACATGCTTAACTGGCTATCTGTGTAGTCTGCTGATGATGAACAGAGCGCCATGGTAAATTATATAAACAGTCACAGTGCAGTCACGGGAAGAAACACCAAAAGGCATCTATATGTAGTTAAAAATAATACCCAGAGTCACAAGTTTTATCGTTCAATCAAAACAGCCTTTATTTTATCAGGAAGAACGCTGAGGACCATGAAATAGCATTTGACTAATAACCTGAACAATTCAGCACTTGGTCTCGCTGTCTGTAAAAAAAATAAGTGTTTGCACATCTCAGATCATTTTTCCTGCCTCGTTACCTTCAAAAGACAGCAGGAGGAGTAGCGATATGAATATGGTTCTCCAACTGGCTACAGAAAGAGGAATATTTTCCTGACTGTCTGCAAACTAAGACACAGACATTACCTTTTGCCCCCAAGGAGTGGGGGATTATTAGGATTCATTATTAGGATTTTCACCCTCTCTCCCTCCCTCTCTTAACCTCTCGTGAATCTAGACACACACAGTTCTTAGATGCCTAATTGCCAAAAATCAAGAGCATTGTGTTTGAAAACCAGGAACGCAGTGGAACCTCTGCTTTGCCAAAGAGCTGTACCAAAAATGTGCCCTCAGACTCAGCTCCACATGATGCAGGCTTGGGATCTTCAGCCCCTTTGTGATGACCTTGGGAAGCCATCTGACTTCCCCAGGTCATTTAGTTTCTTGTGAAATTAGCAGCCACTACAAAGAGAAAAAACTGCTCTCTGCAGCCCAGCAGCACATACTGGAGCTGAGGAATGCACAGATGCCTATGCAGTATATCAGAAATTCCTGTCACCTCCAGTGCACGACTGCGTGAGGTATCATACAAAAGAATGCTAAAAAGACCCTGCTCCCAGAAAAAAAAGTGCTGATCCTGCTGGCATAAGTCTCTGCGTTATACTCTTGCGGGAATGCCAAAAAACAAAGTCAAGAATTGTCCCATCATCTGGATGAGACAATCCACTGCCAGGGCAAGTAAGACAGTCGTGCCATTGGTGCCCTTGTGAACGATTTCCCAACTTAGCACAGCCACAAAATTAATATTGCCCAAAGCAAATGAGCACAGCAGTGGTATGAATAAGCAGTTTGCAGCAACCATTACTGACACTCATACAACTGAAGTAGAGGCCAAAAATAAAAGCACACTAGGCAGTACAGTGTTGTCTTCCTGGACTATGTTTCTTCACACAGTAGAAATCCCAGCCTTCCAAGTCAAATCTCTCCCCCACTGGCTACGATAAACTTGCCCTTATACCTTTTATTAGGGTATGGAAATGGTATGTAAACATCAGTCAGCTGACTGTAATCCTTCTATAATGGCTAGAACATTGTATAGCCCTGAAAAAAATCCACAATGAAACATAATAGTCTTATTGTTACCCATGAATACCACTGCATTGTGTCTAACAAAAGCTAGGATAAAGACTGAGGACACAAGAAAGCAACAACTGGTTATTGTTCTTGCAGTTTTAAATAGCCTGAGATTGACAGACAAAAGTTTCCAATAGGGAAGAATTATTCCAATAGGAACATGTAGACACAAACAAATTACGATTTTCTCATTATTTCATTATAATAGCTGGTCTTTAAACTTGATTTTAACGCCTTAATAAAATGGTACATTCACTTTCTTTCTTTGAGACTGCAACATGCTGGTTCCACATTGGGATAGGATGTTCCATGTGGAGAAGAAATGCCTGAGAGTGTTTGGAAGGTTTATCATGGGTACTTGCTTCAGCATGAGCTCCCTGTGCAACAGCACCAAAATTGTTTATACTGTCTCATATAACTGCATAAGGAATTCGAGTATTTTAGAGTTGACTGTGTTCCAAAGTTTGAAACGGTGGATCTGGTTGTCTATTCTGACTTTCACTTGCAATAAGACCATGAGATAGAAATGTTCAAATTATCAGTGATAACACAGAAAAGGCAGTCACATCCAACAGTTATTTCTCATACATAGTGGATGATGTGGCTATAGCCCCATACTAATCCAGGTGGATGCATGAGTATTATATTTCAGTAACTTCCACCTAAATATTACAGAGGAGCTGACTGGGACTTCTCTACTAATACACGTTTTTGGCAAGTTGAAATGGAAACAAAATCTCAGAGAACTACGAGAAATCTAATGTGCAATGACACTGTTAAAAACGTAAATATGATGACATTGATAAAATATAAGCTGTGAGTTTTATATCAATTCTGGGCCAAATAAAGTAATGGATGATTCTGAGCTCCATTAATGCAAAATTAAAGGAAGCTACTATAAACCAACAGTAGTTACAGTATTAGCATTGTGTCATAATAACTGTCTCAATATGGGGTTTAAAAAATAATAGACCTTCTCTAGCTTCTGATTATTATTTTCTCTGATCTCACTCGTGACGAAAATATCACTCCGGTAAAGTCTGATAAAGTGGTGGTATGATCATTCCTATAAGGCAAAAATTATGATTGAAAATCTACAGTGTTATAATCCCACAATGATATTTGCTAAATGGCTTAACAGCTAAGACAGGATTCAATTTGAAACTCAGACCAAGAAATTATAAATGAGTGCACAGGCTTCTAATAGGGAACCTCAGTAAAGACCTATCGTCTGCCTGGTATTTTTTTCAAGCAAACAGAAGAACACAGAAGAATAAGATAATTTGTACAGGACATACAAAGAAAACAGGATAGGGTCAGAACATTTATAACAGTTTAGGATCATTTATTCAACTGAGAAGAAGCAAACAGTTTGTGTCTCAGTATGTCCAGATACTTCTGTGTTGAGTTAGAGATGTAATAGCAATAAAGAAGACCATAAAACGTAGGCCTTCATTCTAGGGAAGATCTGAAGGTCTTGGACAAAAATCAGCAAAACGACATTTTGAAAAAACATGCCATTCTGGAAATTATAACCAGAGCTATAGAATAGGATTCATAAAACATAAAACTATCTTACTTATCTGTGTGTAGAGGCATGTTTCTGAAGGAATACTGCATCAGAAGTTGGTGTCTATATTTCAAGAAGAATTCTGATAAATTGGATTAGATTTGGAGAAGTTCTACAAGAGTGATTAGAAAATATAACATGTTTTCTCATCAGAAATTCAAGGTTTTCAATCTACTGAGCTTACCAGTCTAAACATGAAAGATACAAACTCTGTTTCTGACTATCTGCATGAGAAATCTGTTAATGGATGACTTCAGCCTGCAAAATAAAGATGTAAGACACAATGCTTAGATGCTGAAGACAAATTTAGCTAGGAAAGAGATAGAAGTGGTTGAGTTTTTTCATTTGTCGTTTATGATTTTGCCTTTTGCCCCTGCTACTATGTGAGGACTGCTTCAAAAGTAATGCCTCCTATTTTATTATACTGGCCCACGATGGCAAAAGCAGATATCAGTAGTATAGCAGTAGTGGTTGAACCTTTCTGCCAACATGCCGTTATATTTTGTTGTGTGACAGGTGGCAGCAGAGGGGCAGCCTGACAAAATGGCATCTGACATAAAAGTACGTATGAAGCAACGGTGTGTCACTGAATTCCTCCGTGCAGAAAAAGTTGTACTCACTGACATTCATCAACGCTTGTTGAGTGTTTATGGAGACCAAACAGCAGATGTTAGCACTGTGAAGTGGTGGGTGGTGCATTTCAGAAGTGGTAACAGTGACAGTGTGTCATCTCCACTGGTGCAGATTTTTATGACTGCACTGTGCAGGTTCTTGTTCACCACTGGTGAAAATGCATAGCTAATACGGGTGATTATATTGAAAAATAGAGTTTTGTAGCTGAGAATTTGCTCTATGAGACAGTGCTGTTGTGCACTCTGTATCTGTTGTAGTTCCCATGGAAACAAATAGGAGGCATTACTTTCAGAGCAACTTACATACAAAAGTAAGTGCATGTAGCCATCGGAATACTTTAAGAAGAGGTGCACAGAGATGCTTACAGTTACTAAATGGTAATTACATGGGTTCCCAAACAGAAAGTATTAGAGGATCTTGTGGTCTATATGAAGAGAACAAGCTAGGTGACAAAAAACATGTCATTTCAATCTATAAAGACATCATGCCACTTTTTCCTATTGTAAATACAGGCAAAGGTTAAAGCCTGACTCTCAATGAAAGCTGTTAAAAAAAAAACACAAGTTTTTTTTTTCCCACCATTTGTAAATGAAATTTCCATTTTGCTTGATCTGAGCATCTGCTCAAGGGTGATTTTTTGTTGCTGTTTTCCACCTGTTTTTACGCTATTTTGTTCTTTTATTTCCTTTGGTGATGAAACAGGGCAGGGGAAGGATGAGCTTTGTGCAAGTGTTCCCTTTGAAGTTACCAAGTATGAAAGTTGTACAGTTCCTCATTAATTTATGGTTTAACCTGATCATGAAATGGAAGATGGTATCAGCATTATTATCTCACCTCTAAAATGGATTAACGGAGGCACGCAGCTATCAGGCACACAGAATTGCACAAGGAGAACTTGGAAGAGAACTTCTGAGCTCTGACTCTTTCTATGGCCTCAAAGTGGAAAAATGCTGTCTTCATGCTGCCAGCAAGTTCCAGGGGGCTTAGAGAGTGAGGGAGGTTGTCTGCTTTGGGGTGATGTTTGTTTATTTTCACACAGAGTGAGCTTTTTCCTGGTTTTGATCTTTTACAACAAGATGTTACAATAGCCAACTGATAGTTGACACTGATATATTTTGAGCAGTAAAATACGATATCCAAGAGCAAACTTATTAGCACACTGGGGCATATATTCACTCCTACAAAAAAGTATTTATAAAAATGAAGTTAGGTCCAGCTGTTGTCCAGCCCTGCTTTCACTAAAATCAATGGGAGACTTGCCAGCAGCTTGAGGAGAAGGAGCAGACGTACTTTGCCTGGCAAAAGTTTTTATACAATTCTAAAAAGAAAAAAAAGAAGCCCACAACAAAATATGTACCAGACTTCATGACAGAGCTCTCCTAGGAGAGCAGAACTGGCCACCCACACCTCTCAGCTGTCTCTCATTAGGCAGAGACTCTTCACATTTTAAATGTGCCATTGTTTAATTCTACACAAATCTGGTATTAATCCCACTTGTCTTAATACAGCTTGCCTAAATCACCAATGCTAATTGATAAACCTGAGGTTGTGACTTCTGCGGAGACTCATTAACAGGTATAGACAAAAAAGAAAGGTAGGCATGATGACCCTTCTCAAAAATCTAATGACAGTGGTTGAAAAAAGTAGCTAACTTCATAACAGTTGCTTAATTCTTCCCTTTACACATCCAGGTTTCATAAAGCTTCAAGATAAAGCGCCAAAATACTGCAAAACAAATGCTATTACCAGTCTATTTTCAATACCAATAGTGAAAAGAATAGTGGATACATTGCAAGAAAAACAGTTTTTGCCTGGTAACTGTCCAATTTCACACCCTGAAGAAGCTCAGGAAAATATTATATTAAAAGAAAGTTTGTTTTTTTTTTTTTTACTATTACCACGAATACAGCAGCAGAAGGAAACTGTTTGGATTAGTGAAAACTCCAGCACTAATGCATTCAGAATACAGTTTGATTTTGTGTAGGATTTTACTACTGGGCCATAAAACTTTATTATTAGTCAAAAGTCCATTCTTCTTTTTTTTTTCCCAAATATAGGATATTTACAGTCATAACATTTGTACACATAGAACAGGTCTTTGTTACGGCAAATATTACTGTTAAAATCTCTCACTTTTCCTTCCACTGTTGCTCACTTAGTTACATGGTTTTCATCTTTGCTCATAACACGCACTCATAGAACTGATTTATTTATTTTTTTGCACCTATGTAATTTTTTCTTTGCACCTTTGTCTTGTACAAGGTAAAGCATTGAGATGCACTGTAACCCAAGTTCTCCACCACTGAAGGAAAACAATGTAAGATTTGACCATGATTGTTCAGAAGCATGTATGACTGTCACATCAGTAACATACTGTAGAAAAAGACCAGTTCTGAAAAGCATAATTTTCAACAAGTAAAATTATATAAATCTTACGTTGCAGGGGGTAAACCTTCAAAGTGATGCACAAGGAGTTATGCACAAAAATCCTATTATTTGTTAAAAAGATTTCTGTACAGAAGTCCCTGCACTCTCCAAGGAAAATTTACCCTAAGTGTCCTAATGTGAACATTTACAAAAATAGACAATTTCTAAATGTACACTTATGAGTACCACCACACTTAGACATTTCAAGAGCAATTTGAAGCAGGTAGCTAGGGAAAAATATTAAGAGTAGCCAAGTAGTATTTTCATTATGTTGCTTTGTTTCACTGTCTTGCTGTTGTGTTGAGCTTCAAAGCCCAAGCACTACAGACACCTGATTTACTAGATAAAAGATGCACTGCAGAGGTATTGCTTATGCTATTTTGAATTAGATACGCTAGGTTCTTCACTGTTGATTTAGGATTATTAAAGTGGCTCAGGAGGCACTTCAGGATTTCAGTTTTCACCTACTCACTTTTACCCATCACCGGCTCCACTGATTTCTCAATTTCATCCTTTTCTACTAGCTAAGATTGATGAAGAGACTTCAGAAATATACGCAGAATTTGTGCTAAGGCATTCCATATAGTCACATCTCCACTTACCTATGAAGGAACCTTTACATCTGCTAAAATACATTATCTTCTAATTCAGATTACCAAAACTCAGGAAATGTTTCAGAGGATTTGCCACGAGTTCTGGGCTGAATAAATTACAAATAAGTATCTCCTTGTTTTACCATGGATATGCCATTAAACCATGATATGTACCACCTCCTCAAATAGGTAAATACGTTCCCTGTTAGTCTGAGCTACTTAGTGAGAGCTGCTTTTTTATGTCAATTGCTGGGTTTTTTTGAGACCGTGATATTAAAAGGAAGTAATTCTCAGCATTAATTTACTACATTCCACAATCTCCTGTTCCGCACTGATGGAGCAGTCGCATCTCAAGTTCCATGAAGGGTTTTGTGTGACAATAAAAAAGTCTATTAGAGAGCATACAAAGAAAGGCTGCTAAGATGGGGAAGGATCTGGAGGGAAAAACATATGAGGAGCAGCTGAGGTCCCTTGGTTTGCTCTGTGCAGAGCAGAGGAGCTGAGGGGAGGCCTGACGGCGGCTGCAACTCCTCACAGGGAGCGGAGGGGCAGCGGCTGAGGAGCTGATGTGTGACAGCGACAGGGCCGGAGGGAACGGAAGTGAGCAAGCACATCTACTTCCAAGTATACCTGCATTTTTAGGTGCTAAAGACTGTATAAATCCAGGCCTTCAACAGCCTAAAAGAAAAGATTTGAACTGACTACTGTAAAGGCCAACATACAGAATTGGGCCAAGGGAGTTCACAGTCTTACAGTCTGGCACAGTGTGGCCACTGAAAACAGCTGGTCAAAGGAGATCTACGCAGCTCCTACCCGATCAGCAAAACTGGAGCAGCTAAATGAAATCAACCTTGGGGCAGACCAGACAGCAGCAATATTTAAATGGCCAGTGTTACCAGTGGTATACAGAAACACAACCTTAGCACTTATCTTGATGGAAAATGAGCACACATCAGCTCAAAAGCATAGCTTGGATGGGGTCAAGACGCAGTACGAGATGGCCTAGTGTTATCTGCAGTGATAGGCAGATTCTTCCTTTGCTACGCTGCTCAGCATTGCAAAGAAAACAAGCATCTTGCTCCTTCTATACAGAGGAGAACAATTTCCACCTGGGGCAAAGCCAGCTCCTGCACTGATCGCACTGTCTTTCTGAAAACAGGAGGTACTTCAGACAAACAGAAAAACAGAACTACGTTAGAGAATCCTATGAATCTAGCACTTGGTCATTACTAACTATCCATTTTGACATGGATGTTTTAGAAATACCCATAATTTATGTTCCCTGAATTAAAACAAAACAAAACTACAGCAGTTTGAAAAATTTCCCAGTAAACTTAATTGGGAATGATCCATAATTGTTAACTTTCTCAACTGTGTTATCATTTGCATTATGGTTGGTACTTTAAGTTCTGCACCTAGATTCTTATGCTTCTATGAGAATTCTTATCCTCATTTTTTAACAAAAGAAATCCACACACAAAACAAAACCACACACACACAATTTCTACTGCTCCAGGTCCCAGAAAAAGTACTTGAAAATGTGAAATCTCTGTGGTCAGAGACAGACAGCCCAAAAGAACAAGAACTAAAGAACCCAAAATATGCTGCTGGGTTTTTGATCATTAAGAAACCAAACCAAAGTAATTTCATCATCTTTAGGAGTCTGACTGATGACTTTGATTGCCAGGGATTGTAAGTATCAAATAAACATTTTAAGCAACCTTTTTCAGCAGTCTTTTTGATTCTGCGTGTTCAGAAGGACTCAGATCCTTGCCACTGACACTCAGCAAATACACTCAGCAAACACAGTTGCTGACACTTGGCTGTAGTTGCAAAGTACTCGGTATCTTCTTGCTCATACAGTACATCAGCAAACCAGCGCATCCACTTGCAGCAAAGGAGCCCAAGTAAATAGGAATAATGATCCAGGATTGCAAGGTAAGGTCACCTCAGAAGAAAAGGATCCCTTCCTACATATGAGAAATGGTAATTTCACAACTAAAATAAACTTCATTAAGATCTGAGCTCTGTTGCTGTTCTAGCAAGGGCTATGCTGCCACTAGAAAGAGTTGGGCTCTAGGATGACCTGAACACTGAATTCCTTGGGAGGCTGGAAAAGAAGGATTTGGCAAGTTTATTCTCCAAGAAAGAGGAATCAGTTGCTCATCTTGGTTCAGATGCTATACTATGCCAATCTACTTCAACTTCTATTAATGTCATTAACAAGCTAAGCACCTATCCAGAGGCAATCAGGATATATCTTGGCTTTAACTATGGGTTCACAAAACTGAAGTTGGACTGGACCTTGAAGTTGGTCTTTCTTGAAAGGTCTGAAGTTTTTGTAACAGAACTTTCCTTCCAAATGACAGACATTCCGAATTTTGAAGTCAGCTCTTACTAGGAAAAGCTCTCAATTTTCAAAGCAGTTCTCAATCTTCCCTTTTAAATTAGATGCCGATATTAGCTTTCTACTCTTGAAGCCTAAAATTTCATCAGCTCCAACAAGTAAATCTAATAACGTCCTTTGAAGAGTGCTGTGAAATGACTCCGATTTTGCGTTAACACTGCAGCAGAAGTTTCATGAACTCTCTCTATTAGCCAAAGCCGTTGAAAGAAACTGAAACACTGCTAACAGAGAAGCATTTTGTTTTTAATAACTTTCAGAGGTGTATTAGCTGTCAAACCAGAGCTCAATAGTTTCTTAGCTGTCTTTGTATTTTAGGAGTAACAGTAATTTCTAAATGATAAGTTTCACTAGACAAGAGAAAAAGTTCTCTTCTGGTTTAAACAGAGAAAATACACCACCAACGCACAGTCAAGCAGCTCTAGAATTGGTTAAAAAAATGACCAAAACTTTCCTGAAATTAAATCAGCTGTTGTAAGTTAGAGACAAAGGAGAGACAAGAGACACATTTTCAAGAGACCATCTCAGCTTACTACATTCCCACTACTAAAAGACAGATTCATGTTTATATAAAATTTAATATGCAAGCTGTTCACTCATAATATTAAATTGCCCCTTTATATTTAATATTTGCTAAAATTGCTGAGTTATTTATGACAGAGATTAGATTGCTGCACATGTGCAGTGGCTGTTTCATCATAATACATTTTAGTATACATTTATTACAAAGCTGTTGTCATGATAATGCCTGCATTTCTATTGCTTCTACAGAGAAATATATTATCACTGGAATATTCCTACACGCATAGCATGTAACTATGGTAATACAAAGTCATGTGCATCTTTAGAGCTGGTAAGGATCGTGCACACTGACGGTGAAACCTGCTCTGGAAATCCTACAATTGATTGCAAATTTTCTACTATGTTTCAAGAGTGATGATATCTTCACTAATGACATCTCTTAGGTAAATTACATGCCAGAATCCCAATACTAGGGCTTAAACGCATTACGAAAACCAAGATGAACTTCACAGTTGCAATCATTGGAAATTCAACTACACATGCATGTCAACCAGTCTGTGCTTCAAAAGAATTACTAAACCAAACCCAACAACAATCCTAGGAGCTACATAATTTGCAGCTCAGTCTATTCTATTCTGAATGCAGCATTGCTGCTCCATTTCATTAGCATATCTCTGTGAAAACCTTGATAAAGCTCGAATGGGATGGTAAACAGCTTAGACAAAGTCATTGCTTTAAATTAGATAAATGGCACAGTTTTATCTGAAGTTCTGTGTCCACAAGAAGTTGCCATTTCCCAGCATGATCAGGAGTGCTACGAGCACATAAGAGTTGTGGAAAACACATCATACAAAAAATTGAGATTGCTCATGTTGGAAAAAAGGTGTGATAGCAGAACAGAATAATATGAATGGTAAGGAGACAGAAGGTAAACATTACTATTTCCTCTATTACATAAGAAGGTGTCTTTAATGGAATCCAGAGATGACCAATAAAAAAGTGATACAGAAACACTTTTTAACCCACACATAATTAGATGGCAGAACTCACTATCATGGGAAGTCACCAAGGCCAAGAATTCAGCAAGACTCAAAGAGGATTTGTGCATTTCTATAGACAACAAGAAAAAACAGCTACAATAGCAAATGTTAAAAAAACAACTATGGGAAAGAAGACAAAATCTCATGCTTTAGGGACTACAGATTTATGATCTTACTGTTAAGGATTATCCCAAGACATCAGGAAGAATAGAAAACTTCAATTCTGCCTACAGTGGGGATTCTTAGACTTTCTTCTGAAGCATCTGGTGATGGCCACACAGAGAGACAGCACTCTAATCCTCTGGTCTGATCCTCTTTGGCAATCCTCATGTGTTTAAAAGAGAACATGAAGTATAACAAGTCTATTTGTATTAGATCCAAAAACCAGTGCAGGGCAAACTAGATGCAAGAGAAAAATTGTTTTTATTAAATCTCCAATGAGGAGACACCCAGAGCTGAGCGCTACAGTCACTCAAAATATCAGCTGGAACTCTACACTGTACAGGAAAAAAAAACAACACAGAATTGCCATGCACTGGAGTACATTAACAAAGTCCTCACATATGCAAGGGCTGCATTTGATCTGTCTTCATCTTTGCTTAGGAAGATAATGCAGCCATGTATAAAAATGATGGCAGGTAGAAACCACTTCAGTGTTTGAACGAAAGGCAGATTCTTAGAGAAAAGCTCCAGGCTTCACTATACACAGAGACATTCTTTTGGTGTTGACCTCTGTACCTGATTTCATTTGCTTCAGCCAGGTAATTCTCCAAAGTTGTCTTCCTACCTCTCACTGCTCATTTTTCTGTTCTTGTACTAACAAAGTCCAAAATACTTCATCCTCTTAAACACTAAAGAATGCCTTTGCATGGCAGAGACAGTCACAGCATCAGACTTCTCAGTTCTGATGACAGCCTATGAACACCAGATCCCTCATTTAGCCCTAAATAATATTGCCCAGAATGTCACCATGATTTAGTTCCTTTGATTAATTACAACTTTGCAATGACTTTGTTGCATAAATTGGTTTCCTATACATATTAAGCACCTTTCTGTCTCTGTGACTCCACTTGATGATGAAATGGCTTTTTGGCTGCTAAGGATCAAGTGTCACCTATGCAGATGCCTCTGCCCACATACCTAATGCTCTTCTCTGACGTAAAATTCACTACATGTAGGAAGAAGTATTAGTATTCAAACCGTGGCATCCAGAGCTGCCAAGATGCAGCCAAAAGCTTGATAGATTTATGTGGTGCAAAAGGCATGATGTACAAGACCGAGAGAGGGTCTGGATTTTGTCTCTCTTGCTTTGCTGTCTTCCATCTTTTTTCTTCCTTCTTGTCCCTCTGCATTTGCTTTTTTCCTCCCTGCCTCCTGGCTAAACCAACAACGTTATAATGCCACATATGTGACCCTTGATGTGTAGCTTCTCCCTCTCAGTAAATGGTATTCATGTCTCCTTGCTTCACAAAACAGCTCTGCAGGGGATTGGAAAAGGGCATCAGGATATTAGTTGGACCTGTTCTTCCACCTTCACATTCAAGTCACTAACTAGAACAATAAGAATAAACACACTGGATGATTCATCACAGCAATGACATTGGAACTGACAGAATAGACCAAGATGAAGCAAAATGGTGTCAAAAAAAGGACGAGACAGGCTGAAAATGACAGGTGAAACAGCTTTACCAAGGATTTTGCTCAGGCTTTCTTGTATACTGTTAAGTACCTGTCAATAGCAACAATTTATTATAGATTAGAAAAGGAACAAATCATCAGTAAAGATGCATCTTACAAAGATTTCTCAATTTTGCAAATCAACAAGAAGATGAGGAAGGAAAAGGATAGCCTTCAACCGCAAGGAAAGCCAAAGGAAACTGAGTACCCTGAGTATCTGACAGAGGACCCAGATGAAATGGTGCTGATTTAAGCTTTACACTAGGACGATTCTTCAGTGGTAAAGTAGAAATTTTAATATGGAATTTCCTTGTAGAGAAGCCCTTAACATTTTTAGTGCAAGACTTAGGTCTGGGCAACAGACTTACATACAGTGATAAAGGCTTTGTACATTGCTTCCATTAGCAGAATGAAGAGGCTCAAGCTGCTAATTATGAAATTCTATTAAAAAAAAGTCTGAGCCAGTGTCTCATTTAAAAACACCAGATGTTTAAGGAGCACTGAACTGAGGCAGGATCTGAGAAGGTGCCTGCTCTGACCTAGCCAGGAAGGCAGGCTGAGGCCCTCTGTATAGGCCAGTCAGTTACCATGGCTACCTCACTGCTTTAGGTGCAGGAGCTAAACACTGCAACAACTTTGCAGCATTAGGCTACCGGCCTCATAAAAACACTGCAAGATAACAGTGAATTCCGAGATGAACGCTGTCATCTGTTTCTTGATATGAGAATAAAATTTTATATCATAATGTAAAAGTCAGAACCAGAACTGGGAGGAAATTGCCAGCTCTGGCTGGCCTTACTCCTGAGAGATGCTACAGTCCTGAGCCACACTGACAATAAAGGGACTGCAGACAGGTGTGGCAATAAAAGGATTGCAGGTAAGCAACTTGCCTCCACATACTGTCCTCCTGCCTCAAGTTTTATTCAAATTACACAACGCAGGCAGAAAGGGTTAGAACTACTCAGTTACTGATTAGAAAAAGCTTTCCCTGGGAGCATGTTACTCTGTAAAAAACTACCATGAGGTTTATGGGATCATACTTACTGAGTAAATTAAAGGACAGCTATTTCACATTAAATATTATACCGTGTTCCCACACAGATCACTGGGTCTTTTGGGGGGGATGCTAAATGTGCCTGGTGGCACCTGGTCACATGCCTACTGAGTGCCTCTGCGAATCAAGAAATGCTGGAGTTTTCATAGCTGGACATCTGAGGCTTCACCATTGTAAGTCCATCCCTCAGCCTAAATATCGCTCCAACTGGTAGACAGCTACTCTTAATAGCAAAGAAAATTTGCATCTTACTTCTATGTTTAATGGTTGCAAAGGATGGTCTCCCTTGTTCACCCAACTATCTGATCTAGTGATCGAATAGCCAACCAATTTTGAGATGATGAATGCATCAGTTTCCTCTCACACCTAGAGAAAAGATTCACAAGAAATCACTTGTAAAACTTTCTTCTATTTTTGGCATTAAATTGTAGACACAAGCAGTTCAGGTGCAAGAGAGGCCAGTGTAATGTCTCAGGTGATGAAAAATTCATCTTAAGGAGATTTATGATAATGTAAACCATGGGTGTCCAACCTTTTGGCTTGCTTGGGCCACACTGCATGAAAAGGAATTATCTTGAGTCACATATGAGATATATAATATAGTTCATTTATATAAGTAACAATAGATTTTATTAATTTTTTTTTATGAGGACACTGAGAAATGAGAACAACAAAAACATGACATTAGTGGGATATTTGACCTTGTTTTGTGAAACTAATGCATCAGCCTGGTTCAGTGACACTGGCTGTAAGTCTTAATGAGTTCTTAAGGTGTTTGTTGGAGATTTTTGATGAAATTTTACTCTTCCTGTGATTCATCCTCAAAAATAGCTGTTCACAAATGTACATATTGCTGAAAACCGTTGACATGAATAAGGCATGACTGTGAGCTTTCTCTGGTAAGAGAGGTCTTATATAAGCCTAGTAAAGAGACTTACGGAGTTGAATGTCTGATTGCAACTCTATACAATCCATTTGAAAATTCACAGGTAATGTATTTATGTGGACTGAAAACGGAGTTGCAAATAGACCAAAAAATTAATGACTTTTTTTGCAATCTTGAGACATATTCTCAAATCGCTTTATCAAAATGGAAAGTAAGGCTGTGTATTTTTCACTGTTTATAAGCCTGGGTTTTGCCAACACATCAAAATGCGTAAAGTTATTTGCCATAACTTGAACTTGCCATAATTTAAGTTTCATTTTGAATGTTGTTACTGTTTGAAACATAACACAGATAAGTTGTTTTTCACCTTGAAGAAGCATGCTTAACTCATTAAAATGAGTGGTCAAATCCATCAAAAATGCTACATCTGTGAGGCATTTTTCATCTTCATGTTGTAGCATGAAATTTTCCTTCTGATTCCATAAATAACTTGATTTCATTTTGCAAATCATAAAATCTTCTTAGCACTTTATCCCAACTTAGCCACCATCCTTTAACAAAGTAAATGATCCTATAATCAGCATCCATTCTTCATACATTTAAGGAACTCTGTCCTGGAATTGGTGATAATATAAACCCTTGGACTTAATGGAATTCACAGCTTTGATGATGATTTGCACATTAGGCATTTTTAAAGCTTTTTTACCTGAGTTTTCTTGATGCATATTGCAGTGATATTTCACCAAACATGAGTTGCCACTAGCAATTGAATCATCTATTAATTTTTTAAGTTCCTCCTTTTTACCAGCCATTGCCAGGGCACAATCAGTAGCTATACCAGATACATTGACAAAGGTTAAAGAAAATCACTTTAATGCAATTTTTAATGCTTCATGCGAACCACGAGATTTAGTTGTGTCATTTAATGGCACCATTTCTCCAGTATATTATATTCATTAGCAATACCCCTAATAGAAATAGCAAGTTGAGCTGTATCTATAGCATCAGTATCTTCATCTGTCACCACAGCATAAAATTTGAAAGTAGCAAAACTACTCTTCAAATTTCTTTTGAGAGATTTTCCTATTTCTTCAATTCACCTGGCTACAGCCTAGCGAGATAAAATGATTTTAGAAAAATCAGGGTTTTTTTATCAGGACAAATGATATCTGCTATGTTTTCCATACATTGCTTAGTAAAATCACCATCAGCTTTGCTCACCAAGCAGAATAAGCGCATACCGTGTGCAATACACGCAGGTTTCAGTTCGACTGAGCGTGTGGCAGACACGTGCTAAGGCAGAATGATCTTTCAGTTGCATGTACTGTACAAACACAAAGGTTCATGAGCAAAACTAAATTCTCTTCATCCAAATGATTGATGCTCTGTATCTACCACAAAAGAAAGCACTTTTTTTAATATCCACCTCTCCGCATGTTCATAATTACAAGAAGGAATAATACAGATCACATAAATACCAAAGACACTGATTCTATCTGCAAGCTAAGCAGGCAGATGTGAAAGCAGCACCACAGGTCCATTTAGCTTATCTGAGGGGAGTGTGGGTGCTTAGATCCCCACAGTCAGAGCTACTGGCAAAAAGAATCCTTGGTTTCAATCTGAGCTCTCCTCACCCACCACTGTACTACAACTACCTTTTTTTTGTAACAACGAGGAGTAGCTGCAATGACTGAGAAACTCCTAAACCAATAAAGACAACCAGTTTTTTGGTGGACAGGCATAGAAAACTTCCTAGTTGGTTACGAGTAATCCTTCTTACACAGCTCAGTCAGCACAAAGGAGGAGAATCCAGTCACTGGCCTACAGTGAATACGGAGCAGGCAGTGCTAGCAGCAAGGCTGAGAGGAAAGTGTGGCCAGAGCGATGCCATTATTGCTCTGATTTCATTAGAGATCTTTTCACCTGGCTTTGCCCAGGTGGCCAAGAGGGCCAACGGCATCCTGGCCTGCATAGAAATAGTGTGGCCAGCAGAAGCAGGGAGGTGATCATCCCCCTGTACTCAGCACTGGTGAGGCTGCACCTTGAGTAGCGTGTTCAGTTTTGGACCCCTCACTACAAAAAGACACTGAGGCCCTGGAACGCGTCCAAAGAAAGGCTGGTGAGGGGTCTGGAGCACAAGTCTTATGAGGAGCAGCTGAGGGAGCTGGGATTGTTCAGTCTGGAGAAGAGGAGGCTCAGGGGAGACCTCACTGCACTCCACAACCTCCTGAAGGGAGGTTGTGATGATGAGGAAGGGTTTGGCCTCTTCTCCCAGGCAACAAACGGGACCCAAGGAAATGGCTGCAAGTTGTACCAGAGGAGGTTTAAGTTAGACATAAGGAAGAACATTTTTTCTCAAAGAGTGGTCAGGCACTGGAATGGCTGCCCAGGGAGGCGGTGGAGTCACTGTCCCCGGCAGTGTTCAAGAGGCGCCTGGATGAGGAGCTACGAGATATGGGTTAGTGCTTGTGGTGGCAATGGTAATGGGAGGACATTTGGACTAGATGATCTTGCAGGTCGTTTCTAACCTTGTTATTCTATGGTTCTAAGGGGACCTGGATCAGGTGCAAAGGTAGTTCCTTGTAGTTCCCTGATCTGTTCCTATCTAACCCCAACTGTCTGTTTCTGCACATTTGCACTCCATGAAGGACAAAAAAACCTCAAATCCACATAAAAGCAACCACAATTAATATAGTAATGAGAGGAGTTAGTGAGGTAGGCAGGAGAAATAAATGAGGAATTTAAATATGACATTTTAAGCTTGGTGTTTTCCCTTCTAACAGTGTTCCTTGCTATCTGAAGTAAACAAACATTCAAATAAAAGCCTGTAAGTAACTATGGTTATAATTATAGTAATAATAATAATCTTAGCATCCAAAGAGAGGGAAAGTAAGGTGCTGGAAAAGCACATTAAAGCGTTGCTTGTAACACTGAATATGCTGCACGTCTAAATCCATCACATAACGCTGTGCGAGTTCTAAGAAGCGCCACCTGATTTTCTGGATTCTCCCTGTGCTACAGTTTAGCATCAAAGAGAGCATTTAAAAATATTTCATTACGTGCTGTGTTGGCTGAGATTTGTTGCTATTCCTTGCGCTTCTAATATAGAGATTATGTTGATTTACAGAAGGACTTAAACTCGGTGTTTTCTTTGAGAAAGAATCCCACTCCTCCTCATTTAAAAGCTGCTAGCTTTGCTGTAGGTGGTAATTATGTTGAGGGTGAATTGCTGTGGTTTCTGTCTGGCAACACGCAGCACTGGCACACGCAATCCCCACACTGTCTGGAAACAGCATTACATCAAACCATCGCTAGTGTCTTACACAACCAGCTACAGCTCTTTGAAATCTGTCAGCTTCAGTGACTTGCTATGGCTCTCACGCTTCTGAGACATCAGCTTTATCACATTCACACAGAGGTACTGGACTCCTTTAAAAAAATTTGGAAGCTTCAACCCTTAATGCAATTTAATGTCTTATGCAGAAAAAAACATACAGATGCATATCAAACAGCAAACAACTGCTCAGCTTTAACACCAAATCTAAACTCAATTCATGGCAGACTGTGGCACAGCCATGCAATGCTACGGACAGAAACATCAGAAAACATGAAACAAAACGGCATCAGAAAAGGAAACTATACAGTGCTGCTAGGGAAATTAGCTGGTGAATTAATTTGAAGCTAGCTTAGAGATCCCTACCACAGGGCAGCACTGCACACTGTAAACAGGCACATCTCACAGTTAAATCTAAAGCAACGGACCAGATTCTTATCTAATGCAGTTCTGTTGGAATCCCTGCACCAAAAAATCAGTGAGAAATCTCAAATCAAGGCTAGCATTCAGCTTCATGTCTCCAGTTGTCAGGTAGTAATCCCATGTTCCATGAAGGCCCACGCAGACATAGTTTCCTCTGAAATCAGTGGGACCAGACATCCAGTAGGGAACTGCTCAGTCCAGAGCAGCTGCATCTGCTCCAGCATCATAGCTGCATCTTAAGAAAGCAACAGCCTAAGCCACAGAATCACTGCATTTTCTACACCATTTGAAAACAAACATGTTGTACTTTAACAAAAAATGCTGTAACTACGTCCTTGGAGGATTGTTGTTCTGTACCAAAGAATTATTCTCCTTCCCTCCCCTCCCATCCCCCACTTCCCTCCTCTATGAATTAGTAAATGAATTTCTGCCACAAGCCCTCAAACCATATTCTTCCCAATCAAAGAGTAAAATGATACCCAAGAGAGCGAGGCAGCACAGAACCAGTGAGATCCTGCAGACAGCTAGACTGGATGGAAAGCTCCTGCCACTGCCACACACAGATGGGCACACAGAAAGCCTATGGGGGTAAAACAGGACAATACCAGAAAAGGGTATTGCATCCAAATGACACTGCTGGAAAATGTCCCCCTGGAAGTGGACAGCTGAATCATTTGCAACCAGACGAAAAAGGACGATACACAACAAAAGACAGTACATGTAATTTAATAAGTAAGCACAGATTTTTTTTTTTTTTTCTGCCCCTGCACTATGAGTTTGGAAGCCATCCTTTAAGAGCAGGGTTTGTATTATGGGGGAATCCAGTGTAGGCACTTTTGGGCGAATACACTACAGTCTGCATATATTTTCTGGGGAAATGAAGCCTGCAGTTTTGCTCAATGTCTGCATTTCAGTGTTTTAGCAAATGGGGGGTATAACGTGTGCCTGCAAACTTAGCCAGAATACAGATCCAAGAAGACAGGATTGTTATAACTAATAGGTTTTTTTTGTTGTTGGTTTTTTTTTTTTTTTTTTTTTTTTTTTTTTTTTTTTTTTTTTTTTGGTAAGATGCAGTGCTACAGGGCTAAATAAAAAGCTTTTCAAAAAGTCATTGCACATAGCACAAGAATAAAGTGCTAGTCCCAGCAGTAGCCGCACAGCCGGTATCTACATTGTACAACAATTGCACAGCTCAAATCGTGACTATGAAAGGACGGCCTGAGCAGCAGGTGGGATGGGGGGATGGCAGGGGAGCCCATACCTGAGCACCTCTCTAGCCAATCCATCTGTTCATCAGTCATGTCACACGAGCTGTTCCCCGGCAAGGAACATCCAGAGGAACAGAGAAGCTAGAAATGCAGGTCCCAGGCAGAGAAAGCAGCTGGCAGGCATCTGTAATTGAATTCCAGGAGGACTTGGTCTATTTTTAAAATTCTCTGTAGGTTGGCTTTTTCACTTTTTTTTCCCCCCACAGGTGAACATTTCCAAAACTCGACACAATTTTAAAGTTTCATTACATACTTCTACGGGTTCCTGCACCATGTAAAATCCTGCGAGAGCAGCAGCGCACAAGTTGTCAAGGGCCTGATTTTAAAACTCTGCACTAGGGAGGGAGAAAATGAATCAGTTCTACCTTTAATTATATACTGTAAGGGTAAAGAGCTTCTTTTCTTCTACAGCGCATACTCATAAACCTCTCATACTACACTTACAGCCTAAGCCAGAGTGACACTGGTTTTCTATCAGCTCAAAAATAAAACAAATTCCACTGTTGTTATAGATACGCCATATTTCAGCAGTATCTTCTAGCCCATGGCTTTCAGGGTATACTGATAGCCAAGGAACGAAGTCCTACAAACCATCAAGATGTGAAGAATCTCTTTATGTTTTTTCCATAAGTGGTATCTGAAGGACATGTTTTCACTCGACCAGACTAATGTCATACAAAGCCACAAGCAGTGCTAACCAGTACTTCTGACTTGCTTTTGTTTGTAAGCACTCTAACCTGCTCGAGTTGCTTTAGAGCTTTCTGCATCTTTAGAGCTCCTCTACCTGCTATAGTGCCTGTTAGATGATAAATGGAGCCCCAGTGTTCTTGCACAGCTTTCAAGAACAGCTGCCATCATTTCTGAGAGGGAGCACGTTGCCAGACTTGACAGTCAAAGATTTCTGTCTCTGCTCACCTTCTTGAGCACTGCCTCAGCTCCTTAGCTCTGCAAGCAGGTAATGATGCAGGGTCTAGGACCACTTCCTTACTCATCCTTGGACGGATTAGCAATGCATGGGTGAAAAGATCCTAACTGCAGCTTGGAATGGCTGCCATGGAGTACTATGAGCTGCTATTAGAGCTGCAGAAGAGTTGGAGTTCTCAATTCAACCACAGCACACACCAGTCTGAGCTATACTCATTTATTTTTTGAGTTGCTGCAGCAAGTTAAATTCTGTGATGATAATGAGCAGACACTGACCGCACCACCAACTCATTAAATCAATTCAGTATCCACTCGTTAGCAAACACATTTGTGCAGTCTGGATTTAAGACTCACTGGCTATCAAAAATGTAGCACAGGATATTTGTTGCAGTATAATTTGTATTATTTTCTTCCCATTTGTGTAAAACGATCATTATCAAGCTGCAGCATGCCTCCCCCTGTCTTCTCATAGTGGTAGATTATTCAGAAAAAACTGTAAGTTTTAGAAAAAGAGTCGAAAGATAAAGTTCACCTCGTTGCAGGGCAGGGTTATGTAACTACACATCACAATGTATATTTAAACATCAGTATGTTAACTGTGTATATAGAGATGAGGGGAAAGAACAGAGAAAGACAAATAGAAAGGAGGAGAAAAATCTGCACTAAACACCAGGAGAAAAAAAAAGTTGTGATGGTTACTACTAAAAAAGCAACTTAACAATAACTTCCTCTTGGAAATATAATAAATACAGGATAATAGAACATGTGTCATATAAAGTGGTATTATTTGCTGAATATTCCCCAAATGTACAACCAATGTACCTGATCCTATCAAGCAACACTGAATTTTGTTGCAAGCGCAGCTTTGTAGAACGAGTTTTCTTACTATACTGGTGGCAGGGGAAATGTTTAAGCAGAAAATGTTTTGACTGCCACGCAATCAGACTGCCTGTAAACAGTATATCGTGGCCCTAAGAAAGCAGAGAAGATTTAGCACAGCTGACTGTTTCAGAGGGTTTGACTTCTTACCAGTTCCTGGGCAACAATGTCATTCCTTTCAGAGGTAAGACAACCAGCAGTAGGTTCTAGCAGAGGGGAACAACAAATTATCTGAAGGTATTTTGGAGAAAAGATGGGGTGAAGACCGCAGGTTGGGGATGGAGGATCACTTCTTTCAGTTCTGTTTTGTCGTTTTGTTCTTTAACTGCTTATTAATGAAAACTGCTGCTTAAATTTTAATCTGTTCCAGTTCCTACCAGGCTTTTCTTCCCCCCCTGCAGTCACAGGACCTTCTTTTTGCAGAGGACTGAATGAAAGGCAGGAGGTTTACAGCAGGAACGTTCGCAACTTCATACAGACACCCCTATGTAATGCCTCTAGGGAGCCTCGCATAGAAAATAATTTATGAGAAGTACGCAGAGGCCACCTGCATGCACCAACTTCAGCGTCTGCAAAGCCGCAGCCTCTGCCAGAGCTGTCAGCCTCCCCACAACCGACCTGTCCGTCACACGGAAACCTGACGAGTCAGCTCTGCTGCTGCGAGGCTGCTTGCAGAGGCAGGCGAGACGAGGAGCAAAGCCCTCTGCAAAACAGCAACAAAACCTTTTTCTGTGATCTTTTGGCAAAGGGAGGGCAGGGGAGAGCGAGGAGAGTTCGCTGTTTGTTTCCTTTTGTTGCTGCTGTTGCTGCGTGAGCCAGGTTACATAACGCTTAATTTCAGGCTCCTTTCGGTGGCACGATGATGTATACGCGATGCAAATATCCTCGCTGGAATTACAGGAGCAATTTATCAATTCATGTGCGGCTAATCAACCCATTTGCTTTCTAGTGTGTAACAGCGACAGCTTATCTCATGCAGACTCACGATCGTTCGGCGCAGTCTAATTGAATTTCAGGGCCAGGAGCGTTGCACGCCACGTGACGGCCCACCGAGCGGTGCCAGACACTGCAGGCGTTACATAATCACGCGCGGCGGCTGCCCGGGGAGGGCCGTGCTCCCTCGCCTCATCGCCTTGGCGGGCGGCCTCTCCTCGCTCATGCCCTGCAGCCTCAGCCCGCACACACCGCTCACATGGACGGTCACATGTTTCGGAGACGGGAAGGGCACCGCTCCCCCCACCAGTCAAAACTGCTTGTTAAATCGGCAAAGGAGATTAGAGTGGGTGAAGATAGGTGCGGCATCCGAGGAAGCACCTGGCTCCCCGCCGCCTCGCCTCGTGACAGGGGAGCTGCAGGAGATGGGCATCCCACACAAATAGGGGTGCTCCCACAGAGCTCAGGATGCGGCCTTGGTGTTGGTCTGGGAACTGGCAAGCCTCCATGAGGGCCAACAGCTGAGTGGCAGAGCCTCGCCCCTGGCAGCCGGCAGCCAGGCCCCTGCTCCATCCAGCCCCTGAGCACGTGCAGGGAGGTCAGGGTAACTCCCCTCCTCTGCCTGGCACGTCCTGATCACGCTGGGTATGACTCACCTGAAGGGATTTTCCACAAACGAGGTGGGCGCTGTGTAATAAGGGATATATATTAACTGCAGGGGATAAAAATGTGTGTTCCTCCCCACATCAGAGACACAGACTAGATGCACTTCAGGCAATGGGATTCCGACCAGTTTCACCATCTGCAGATCTGCATTGCCAAATATAAAAGCCGCAGATCACAGCTGAGGGCTGGAGGAGCACGGGGTTAGCACGCATCCCAGCTCGCGCCAGCCCCATGTCAACATCCAGCTTACTGAGTTGGAAGCTGCTGACCATCCCACCCACCTGCATCTTCAGTGCCTTGACACCACAGGGTGGTCTGCGAGGAATGGTGCCATGTACAGGTCCCTGTGCTTTGTCTACCCTTGGACTGCAAGTTTTTAGAGCCACCTTGACCCAGAATTCTTTCTTCAGGAGAACAGGCACTGCAAATGCAGCTAGCCAGCACAGCAGGACAGGGCTTCGAAATCCGTACGACACAAGCAGTGAATCTTTTCATGTATGCCAACATTTCAGCAAATAAAAAAGGCATGTCTTTTCCCACTAGAAGCCAACTTCAGAACAAGAATTTATGCAGATAATCCAGAGCCAAGTTACTAAATCAGTGTTTGTTAAGACATTTGTTCAACAAATCTTTCATTCACAAAGCCCAGGAGCATGTTGTCTGTTTGATTTAAGGAGGAGAGAAAATGGGCACCAAACCAATTGCTAAGTTCTGCACTGTCATACAGAAAGTCCAGGTTATACTGTCAGAGAGACCTTTCAAGGTGAGTCATTTGGTCCTCTGGAGAGAAGCCCAAAACAGGAGATAGCCAGTGATAACTTGAAAGTAACCTTTGCTGCCCTGACACATCCCACTGCATTGAGATAATGTGAGGAGTGCATGGCCCAGGCAGTGGCTCAGCATAAAAAGCAATGCCATATTCAAGTAGCCCATCAGAGGGGAGATCAGTTCCCTCACACTGTCCTTCACAATCCCATCTCACAGCATAAAAATCTAGACTGAGGTCAGTCCTAGACCCGAACACACGGTGTCTACCAAGTCAGAAACAGACATTAGTGCAACATATATAATCACCGATTTGAGAAAAAATAAGGCAGTTTCCCCAGGGTGGCTCATGCTCGAGTCAGATGGGCACTGTAACTTGTTGTAGCTGCACATGTGCTTTTCTAGCAAGAACGCCGTTTGAAAGAGCCCCTTTGTGCACAGCTGCAGCTGCCCAGCGGCTGGTTTGCCACCTCCTGTGGCTTTGGAGGCCCCTACTGGAAGTTGGAGATGTACGTGCACTGTACAGTCCGGGGCAATAAAGCAGCTCCTTTTCATCTGGCAAAGCTGCAACATGAAATTAATAGTTCAGGATTGTGTAGAGGGCTTGAGAAAACACGTTTAATTTACCCTGATTTTATTACCTCACAGTTTTCAAGTGGGGCAATGCCCCAGCTGGCTGAATAGTAAAATCACACTGCATAGGGCTTAGCAGCAAAACAGACAGATAGTGATCAAAGTGCTGAACTCAAGACGCAGAAGCCATAAGCTGTTGGCTAGTTCAAAAGAAAACATTATCCCAGCAACGTTTCCTTTCCTGCTCTCAAATAAAGTCTGTCTTCAGCTAAAAATCAGAATGAAACAGAGAAAAGGAAGAAGTGTGCAAAAAATGGGAAAGACAGAGATGGTTTAAGAAATCAAGGGAACTATTTTTTTCCAGTCTCAAATCGTTCAGAGTTCAAGAAGTGGTTTAAATATACGTTGAATTTAATTCAATGTATATTTAATTCAAAGTCTGTATCAACTACTTCACTACTTTGCTAAGTTCACTTTTCATTTTTTAAACAGGAAGTAAAATTCCCTGTTTTTAGATTACCTGGTGGTCTAGAATTTATTACTGAGAAAAAAAAACAAGCTCTTTCAGTATCATAAATATAGAAAATAAACAGCTTCATTTTAGTCAAGTGCCTATCTGTAGACCACACTCTGGAGAGCCAGCCCTTCCAACCAGAACCTCCCAGTGCATGAGGTAAGACCCCAGAAAGAGCCAGTTCATCCGCGCCCTCCTAATCCTAGTTCAACACGTGTGCTATGCACGCTAAAATGCAGCCAGCACTGCTCTCATTTGACTCCCTTTCCCTTGGCTGTGTGGCATAGCAGGTTATTTGCACACACAAACAGAAATAGGTAGCACTCTGCCCAGACTTCTGCAATACAAATTACTTGTTTCTGACTAATCACATCACAGACCAAAGTAATCTTTTAAACTTGTTACTCTGGCTGTTGTTGTTGTTGCTTTTTTCTTTTTTTTTTTTCTTTTCCTTCCACACAGACATTTCCACACATAGCAACAGAACAAAAATCCAAACCCAAAAAACCCAAATATCAAAACCCGAGTTTTTCCCCGTGCACAATGTTTTTCACTGCAGAAATACTTCAATGTGAAGAAAGAGAAGGAAAATATATAGCTTAAACTGTTCAAATCGCACTTTTTTAAAGGGCTGTCTGAGTCCTTATGGTCAATCTTATTTTGAGAGTTAAAATTAGTACTTGACCAAAAGGCAACAAGCAGGACAAATTTAATAAAGACTGAGACATAACCACAGCAATCCTCTGTGCTACACCGAGTAAAATTTACTGACCATTACCCACTTCACTGCCAGCAGAGAATTACCACTGTTATTTCTTCTGCCTCACAAAAGCAACCTAATTAATAAGGGTTTCTTCACAAAAATCTAGGAAACTTAGGCTGCATATTCTCTGTTCCTCGGCAACATTTCCAGCCGCTTCGAAAAGCCTGCTCTGACTAATAAAAGAGGAAGAATTTCACAAGTATGTCTAGCATTTGTTTAAATGCAAAGAATTTTATTTTTAGAGAGCCACAGTCAAACTTTGTATATTTAAAACAGTTTGATTTTCAAAAAGGTTAAACTGAACCCAGAAGAGTAGCCTTGAGAAAGCCTACAGCTGAGAACTTCCCATTCGTTGGAGCTGAGAAAACTCCTAGTTCAAACAAGGTTTAGTCCTTATGCTCTCTTAGGGTTCAGCTCTGAACACTATGTATGATCAGGGTCCCTCATGTCACACTTTTCTTAATGGCTAGATTAGCAACAAGTATTTCTCCTCTGTCTTGCCTCCAACTCCAAGTTGTTTCACTGGTGTCAGTAAGATATCTTCATATTAGACAACCTTAGAACTCAAGGTTATAGACATTTCTTTGGCACCTGAGAGTGACTGGCACTCAGTCCTACTGGACATGGGGCTAATGGGACATCAACTGCTACGATATAAAGCCAAAGAGTCCAAAAATCAGTTTTCTGCAAGAAAGAAGAGGAAGGTAGCAAAAACAAAAAGAGGGGGTGAGGCGGTAGGGATAAAAGGAATATAAGGAGACACCACTCAAGTAACTCCTCAGTACTTAGATATAAAATGATTTGGGCAACTCTGTCAAGAGGGATTTCTAGTGTGGTAAGGTCCTCCCCCCAACTCAAGTGACAGCTCTGCATCTGGAGTTATCAAGAGCGGTCCAAACGTTAAGAGACAGCCTCCTTGTCTCATGACTCAGCCAGAGAGCCAGTACACCCTCTCCCTGGCATCCACACAGCGTCAGCACATTATACTTGTGACTGTTCACAGCAGAAGGCATTCACACGTGTGCCCTCCGAATGAGACCTGAGTGATGGCAAAACTGCAGTGGGAAGAAAATGGATTAATCAGGCTTCACTGTCAAGGTGTCATGTGCTGCCCGTGGAAAACTGCTGCACAGTAAACAAGGAAATCAAGGCAAAACCTACACAGAGTATTCATTGCCGCAGACTCAAAGAACACTTTCAAGCTCTGCCCAACAAAAAGCTCTCTGCAAAAAGCCTGGGGGTCAAAGTGACACCAAGACAATTAAGCTCATAATCCTCAAGGTAGTCACCAACTCCAAAACAGCTCCCTCATTGAACAGCCTGGTCAACACAGATCATTTAGATATTCTTGTCTTTTCCTGGGGAACTCCAAAGGTCAGGTAACCAAAAATGAACCAGGCTTTCTTTTAAGTAAACAAACACATGCATAGTTCAGTAAAGCATATTTCAGGCTCTGGGATTTGTAGAATCAAAACTTGAAGAACAGATACTCTAGAGGCTCAAAGAAATCCCAAATTAACTACTTGTAATTACAAAATCTCGTGATTTTCAAGCCAGATCTCGTGATTTGTTTGCAGCCTGACTCAGGGTTTTCAATGCTTAGAGTTGGCAACTCTGACTAAGCAGGGATATGAAATAAGAGCGAGAGTGACTACCCGCCAGGCTTCTGTTTTCCTGGGACAGAAGACAAAGCAGCTCTGACAATTCCAGCTGGCAATACCATCCAGGCACTCCTCCAAGGCCAAACACACTGGATAAAATCCTCATCAGACAAAAAAACTGTATCAGAAGCAGTTACTGTTGTTGCTTAAAAGCTGTTTTCTTAAGTTCAATATCCATATATTTTCCTTGAAAGGATGAAGGGGGTGGAAGGGAAGAGTTGGGCCACAGTATCGACAAATTGCTTGCCAAATGTCATTAGCGATGAAGTCCCTTACAAATTATATCAGTATGAAACAAATCAGAAAACAGTGAGTTTCCATTTCCTCCTCACGTCTGGCTAGACAGAGACTTCAAGACAAGCTTTCATCTATAGCTCAGTTTCAACCCTCCTGTGCTTCTTGCTTAGTGTGGCAGGGGTGTTAAGCAAGTAATTGCCATCATTAAAAAGAAAAATAGCTTGATCACTCCTGCTCCCCATCCCTGTCAAATACTGACTCCTTCATTAGGCTTCCCCAGAGCCATTTCAATACACTCTGCTCATCTTCTCCCTGCTCCAGATAGAGGTAGGAGGCTCCAGATGGGGCATGTCTCTTGCACCTTCCTGAGTGATGCCTAACCCTGAGCCAATAACCTCAAGCATCTCCACCAAGATGGTATCTGACAAGATGCTCTGGACTGTAATGGGTCTCAAATGTCCACCTTCTAGTAGCACTCAGCCCCCCCCACCTACCTGCTCATGGGGAAACAAAAAGAGGGCAAGTGCAGTGAGAAGCTAGGAAGAAGGGCCTTTCTGCTTCTTACTGCTTTTGCTTCCCCTAGAAAGGCAAGAGAGTATCTGAAAGAAATGTGCCCTTAGTTCTTCATGTTTTGACAGAGAAAACCAAATAATACCATAAACAGAGTTTTTCTATAGAAACTCAGCTCCTGAGACACTTTACTGAGCTGTAAATCTTTGACTAAAGCATTTATGTAACACCATCTATTCACGCTGCCCTAACTAACCTTAACTAACCATTCCATTATAATGAGTCCATTATCCCCTGCTTTATTGTATTTTTTCTTAAAACAGAGATCAAAGATTTGGATCTAGTGGCATCATGCCGATTTCATTTTTATTACTGGCTCCCTAGGTCTATCATAAATATTCATTGGCCATCCTTAATACAGTGCATTGAATTCTGCTCACTGCTATCACTGGTGCAATTGCAAACTACAAACAGGGTTGTTGCTCAAACATATTAAATAAAGCAACTGCAAATTTCTGACAGTCAACAACAACAACAACAAAAAAGAACACCATAAAACAAAACAACCCTTCCCCCTTCCAAGGAAATTCAAGGCTGAAGGAGACATTTTCTCTCGCCCCCTCCACAACTGCAGACATTTGACTGCTGTGGGAGGTTGTCTGTGCAGCAGCAGCAGCAGCAGCTGACCTGCTCCCACAGACAGGAGGCATTTTTGAGAAGTCCACAGTTGCCACACAGTGGTCTCTGTGATAATGCAGCATTGCACTGTGTTCGTCAGGATAAACAAAAAATATTCCTCGATAGAGATATAAAAACTGCTCAGAAACGTGGACTTGATGCATAGCAGCTAATGCTTTTAAATATTAGTTAATGGGGGTGGGGATAGAAATATCCCATCATTCAGTCAGCAAAAAGTTTTATACATTTTCTTTCTTGTAACACCCAAGAACAATTGCAGATATCCCAAACTTCAGGATGCTGCAATTTGTTTCTTCTCCCATACTCATCACTCCCACATTCCATGCAACTCCTCACCGCAGTGCAGCTCTCTCAGCATGAGGCAGGCAGGCGAGGGAAACACGAATTGTACCTGTGTGCTTTGCTCCTGCTCTATGAATAAACACAGACACAGGCTTCTTGGGATGTCATCTGGACAGTTTATCCAATCACCAATTGCTAAAATTGGTTGGCCAAAGGAATTGCATTTATTTCCATGTTAAGCGACTATTAGATCATTAATACGTATAGAATCATAGAATCATAAAATCCTTAGAGTTGGAAGGGACCACTGATGCCGTTAAGTCCAATTCCCCTGCAAGGAACAGGGACACCACAGCTAGATCAGGTTGCCCGAGGCCTTATCCAGCCTTACCTTTAAAGTCTCCACAGATGGGGCAACCACCACATCTCCGAGTAACCTGTTCCAGTGCCTCACCACTCTCACTGTAGAAGATTTTTTCTTTATATCTGACATAAATCTACACTCTCTGAACTTGAAGCCATTTACTCTTGTACTATCGATACAGACTCTGCTAAAGAGTCTGTCCCCTTCTTTCCAGTAGCTCCCTTTTAGATACTGAAAGGATCTATCAGGTCAACTTGCAGCCTTCTCTTCTCCAGGCTGAACAGCCCCAGCTCTCTCAGCCTGTCCTCATAGGAGAGATGTTCCATTTGTTGGATCATTTTTTGTGGCCCTCCTCTGGATGCACTCACAGATGCAGGTCTACGTCTCTCCTGCACTGAGGACTCCACATCTGGATGCAGCACTCCAGGTGAGGCCTCACCAGCACAGAGAA
This sequence comes from Lagopus muta, assembly GCF_023343835.1. NCBI lineage: Eukaryota > Metazoa > Chordata > Aves > Galliformes > Phasianidae > Lagopus > Lagopus muta. The sequence continues at coordinate 67,056,622 of NC_064433.1, forward strand.
GAGAGGCAGGATCACCTCCCTCAGCCTGCTGGCCATGCTTCTTTTGATGAAGCCTGGGACTCAGTTGGCTTTCTGAGCTGTGAGGGCATATCAGACACTCTGTATTCTTTTAAAAACAAAGCAGTGTGGTAGGACATGGAATGCACATTCAGATATTTATGTTCTAACGTGACTCAACCACAGAGGTAGTATACTGCTCATTGCAAAATAAGATGCCACAGGAATAAATCATCTAAAATAAATATTTATATTTATGCATAGGAATATATTCTCAAACAAAACTCCACAAATCTGAAGATGAGAACCATACGATAGAACTGCTGACTCAGTTTATTTATTAACCTACAACATACCTTTGGTCATTTATCTACCCCCTTGCCAATCCCGTATCTGCTAGAAACTTGTATTAAATTCCTAAAAATCTTTTACTGCTTTGGTCATGATTTAAAATACATAAATAAAACCAGACCAAAATAAAGCCTCGATTGTGATGCCTTCATGGTGTAGAATTTGATTCAAATACACATATAGTGGAATCTTTAGTGAAATCCATCCCACAATAAAAATCCTACTGTAGTTTCTTACATGTAGGATCCTGTTAAGCTTCAGCAATTTTGTGCCTGAGTAAGGTGACACGAATCATATTCAGAGGTCTGTGAAGGTCTCAATTGTTAAAAGCTTCCTTCCCTTGCACTCTTTTCTATTTGTTTTTAACTAAAAAACAATATTAATAGAAAAGGATACCTAACAGTTCACAGTTGGTTAGGATCTCCTTGCTGGTTTTGCTGTTCTTCACATCAGACCCACAGAAGGGAATTCATATGAAAAAAGGAGAAAACCAGGAGTATCCTTTTGTCACAAACACTGTATAGACAGGAAATTACAGAGCAGAAGTTGGACATACGAAGTTCAGAGCAAGGTTTGTTACTGCTTTGCTTGTTGCCACATCTACACAAAAGAAAATACTGTATGGTACCAGAGGCTCCTTTAGAGGAAATATATGCAAGAGGGCAGATGACACAAGTTCCAAAACAATTTATCAATCAGGATGTGGGGCTTAATATTTCTGAAACTAATCTGGAGAACAACATATCACATTCTGAGAAAATGAAAAATAAATACGTGCTACTGAGAGGCTGAGAGCTTTAGAAAGAAATGTATTTACAACTGTGTCTTCTCAGCCTTGGTATCTGCCACTGGATGTGTTTATGACTTGGAGAAGAATAAATAAAAAATACGAAACAAAGAAAAATAAGTGCCAGTGAGCTGAGTTTAAAAGCACCTTTAAGTCTCCAGAGATAACACATTTGGATGACAGTGACAGTTAATAATTACGTATTAAAAAGAGGGCAACATCATGAAAGCACCCAATCCCATAAAATAGTTAGAGATATTTCACTCCCATGGCAGCATATTCAAGAGCTCATCTTTCATTGAATCAGGCCTTTACACCTGCAGAGGTCAGAAATGCTGTCTTCTACCTGTGCTTGATAGATGATCCTGTCTAGGTGTCCAGGAACCACAAGCTCTGCTTTAAACTATGCCTGACAGAGACCACAGCAAGCGCCTCACAACTGGCCCAGGCAAGGGGCTTTGAATACAAGCGGATGATACTGAAAGTCTGGATCAAATGTTTGGGGCCTGTGACTTAGAGAAAAAATGTTTCCCCTTAAAAGGAAGCCATGCTTTTCAGAAACTGAGTAGCTGCAGTTGCAGGTTTTTGCAACAGAAGCAAAATAAATCTCCCATAAAGCGATTGGAAACCCAGCAGAATATCTGGGGATGGTCCAAAGGAATGCACACTGCAGAAGGGGTACTACAAAGATGAGGGAAGTTACTTCAGAACAGTCTATTTCATGTTGTGTGTCAAAGCACCAGAAACATGCAGCAGTAACAACGTGCCCTAGTAGCTGATGGCCCGAGGCGCTAAACACCATGGCTAATAATCCCTGGCTGGTACAAACAGTGGCATCATGTGCTCTGTGATATCCTCATGCTTAATTATTCTAGCTTGAAGCTGAGAAGGAGGGGAAAGTGAAACTGCGTTGGTTTCTTTCACTGTAGGTTTTATTGCTTTGGCTTGTAAAATGTCAGCATATGTGTATAATGAGAAATTACCACATTCTAAGGGTCTGACCACATTTAGTGTTTAGTCTTGCATATCCGAGTGCTCTGACTCTCCTTCTGCTGAAATTACTGGCACAGAGGATTCACAGCAATAGCAAAGCTTGAATATTTCACTATGATGAATCAGCGCCACACACCAGCATCTTCATGTAAACCCTCACACAGGTGGAGACTTTGCCCCAGCAATGTCTGAACTTCCTGCCATGCTTGGTCACTTGACTGTTGTGGCAAATTCACAACACTGCTTTCCTGCCCATACCAACGCATGTGCTGGTTGCAGCTGCCAATCTGGCAGTGCTAAAGCTGATCAAGCACTCTTCTTTCATGAGCTTCCAATTCCTCCTAGACTGCACTTATTTTCCTAAGGTAAGAGGCTTAATGCAGGATATTGCAAAAAACGTACTTTACCATCTGAAACTGAAGGGTGATTAAAAAAAAAATAAATTCAACACGAACAGCACTGAGCTTAAATATTTTCCTACAGTATTTCGAACCTCACATTACTGTACGAACTCACTGAGTGAGGAGAACAACCTATTGACAATAGGAAAAAAAAACAGCCTCTTGCATCATTTTTCTCTATAACAGAAATAAAGCAGACAGCAAAACTGTTGAAAAAGTAAATATGATTCCTAAGAATGTCTGCAGTGTCACTAATGCAAAACGTATTGGAAATAAAGGAATTTCACATCCTTTCTCTGACACAAAATAAATGTCCTTTTAATGCATAATACATTCAGAAAATCCCCACGTGTTCAGAATTATTCCCTTTTCCCCCCACTTACTATTACCTATATATGTTATTAATCTGCACACTGCCTAATTCACAGATGCAGTGAAAAGAAAATAATCTTGAAAAATAAAATACAAAGTAATACCTACACTTTCAATTACAAAAGCTTACACGCTGGGACACTGCAGCGGCTCCCAGCAACGTCACCCAACTTCTAAGGCACACCGAGATCATTTTTCCCTGCACAAAAAGACCTGGTTTCAGTTTGATGGGTAGATCAATATATTTACAAATTGGGACAGTTCCTTTTGACAAAATCGTTCGAGTTTTTTCTATAGCTGCATGTGAAATGACTCAGTTTTTCTGGGATAAACTGACCAGCAGCCAACAGTGGCTGTATCATGGATGTTTGCAGTGAAAAAGAAGCTGCATCAAATTTCACGTGCATTTTGGTGTTGTTGCTGAAAACAGCAAGGAGAGGATAGCTTACATTTCATAACTAAAGTGGAATACAAAAATATTAACATTCCAAAATGGAAGGCTACAAAGAAAGCTACCTCAACCATTCTGAACTGTGAAGCTAGTGCAAAAGTATTATGAGAAAGACAATATCTTTCAGGAGTTTTTCCAAAATAAAGGTGAAAAGCACAAATACATACTTCTGACAATTAAGCAGCTTATGCAGTCTTTGTTCTGCTGACACTTTAAAAATATTCAACGTTTTCAATTATTTATACTGCAATTCAACACCTAAGGCAGAAAGTAAGTAGAAAGTCTGTTCAGCAGCACAAATAACCCTTGCTGAAGTGTACAGCCAAATGTGCTTTTTCTAGAAACTACCATTTGGCAGGATATGCGGTCTTGGACTCCATCATACTGTCTAATAGACTATGACTCATTAGCACTCTGACCAGCCAATAACGTTACAGTAAACTTGTCAAATATACATGTTATCATGTATAAAACTGTACGTTTTTCCGAGAGATGCTGATCTCATTAAGAAGAAATGGTTAATCTGAAAGCTCAAGGTCAGCATGCCAAAGTGGGTTGAAATGTTGCACAACCCAACAGAATCCAACAGCTTCATCCAATTTGCTGAGGGTGGGTTTAAGTTTAGCTTCTGAACTCTCTCGGAAGCAGCTGGGAGCACTCACCGCTCTGGGCCCACCTGCTCTGTTGCATGGACACTTGCTTTCAGAAGGGCAGCAAGGAAATTTTAAGATTTCCATTAGCTCCAGTCACTTGCAAAGTGCATTGCTGGCAACGGCCTACATCTCTCAGGTGCTTCTGAAAATGTTCTCCACATTCTGTGACATGTAAGTATGTCTGGAGTCAGCATTCAAAAAGAAGTTAAACTGAAATCAAGCACTACGGCAAAGAACAAGAAAAAGACTTGACTAAAAACTTTAGAAATACTGGACCAAATGGTGGTATAAAAACCACCAGCAATAACAGACAAACACAGATGGGGCAGACCTAGTCCAAGGGCAGTCCTTTCACTGTTCCTCTTCTTAAACAGTCAATATAAAGTGTGCTTTTATCTATACCACATTAATTGTCTGGGCACTGCTTCACCCAAGTGCTTTAATGCTATTCTGAAAGATATTTCTGTAAGAGGGGGGCTGTAGATCAAGTTTCATTCCAGTTAGTTACCTAATCAATACAAATAGGACTAGGACATAACACAGAACTCCAGGGAGACTGTGATAATCACCTGCAATTACTTATGAAAGCCAATCAATGACCAGGAGGTTTTATGTGTCATTTATATACCTTAAATCAAACTTCTGAAATTAAACTTTGATTCCTAACACAATTAGATGTTGCAGCACTTAGCAAAACAATGCACAAGCAAGCACTGCCTCAAAGGCAAACTGCAATTGCAACTGAGGATGAAGCAAGAGAGCATGAGCAGCACAGACCATGCAACAAGAGGAGGCTGAACAACAGAGCTGACTCTAGGCAATGGATAAGGGACAGATTGGAAATAGCCATGAAAACAATGAAATATGCTCCTAAAGCTACCTTTTCCTCTTGCTGCTTCATCAACACGGACTACTTTACAGCAGTCAAATGAAAGAAAAGACAACAGAATGCCCAGGTCCCATACCTGGATCTTAACTATGGGAAGAAAGAGAGAGGATGATATTTCTTTTTTTTCTGATTTCTTACTGTAATTAAGTCTGCAGAAAGTGGAAGTTTACCATTGCTGTCAAATGTATCACAAAAAATATGTTCTGATGAATGATGAAGAAACTGAGGCTTTTTGTCAGAATGTCATGTGTCACTCTGTAGCTCTGCACTCATGTTGTGTTCAGGCACAGCATACCAATACCCCATAATATTAGCGAGAGATAGAATTAAGGGAATATCAGATATAGAATATCCCAACTTGGAAGGGACCCATAAGGTCCATCAAGTCCAACTCCTGGCTCCACACAGGACCACCCAAAAATCTGACCATATGTCTGAAAGTATTGTCCAGATGCTTCTTGAACTCCGGATAACATTTCAGACAGTGACAAAACCATTCACTACAAGTTGGAATCGTGCATAACAGGCTATTCATTGTTCTATTTTTACTGTTCTGAAGTCTTTATTACAAACAATGACTCCTAAGAATATAAAGCCAGATATATACTTGCAAATCATACAGGCTTGTTTACTCATTTATTTGCTTGCACTGATTCATTATGTTTCTCACGTGTAAAATCTATGGGATTTAAGAGAAAGCATGAAGGAGAAATTCTGTTTCCTGAAAAGCTCTTCTACCTGACATGCCTTTGCAACTCCTGGGATGGTGGAAGTCATGAGAGGGGTCTGGGCTTACACCCCTTCATGTCCACTGCTGAGGACCAGAGGCTGGGCTGGCAGGGTGCAGAGCCCCTACAAACCAATGGAGTACGCTCCCTCTGGTGGCTTGATTTATCAGCATTCATGCAAAGGCACCAAGAGCAATTAAAACAGACACAGTTTTTGGTTTGTTTGGAATACTGTGCACTGAGGCGCTGTTTTTTTCCACCTACAATTATGTTAACTTTTTGTGGGTCAGTGTAACTATTTTGGAGAAGTTTGGCACTTTTTTTCATAACATGCAGTTACAAAAGAAAGGGAGTTTTTCCATGTGATGCAGTGGGATAATGGACGCAGAAAGTTAATAGAGTAAGTAAGAATAATAACAAAGAATAATGCTTCATGTGTGAAACTTACTAGGACATGAAAAAAACTCAGAACTGTCTGCTCTGGCCTAACCACATTCTTCTTTTAGCTAGATTCTTTACAGGAGGGGAAGAGGAAATATATTTGCTCTGCTTGCACTGGTTTGGTTGTGTCAGTACACAGAAAGGCTTATGTTTTGCTATTGCTTCTTTTGTCTTCATTTCACTGTACTGCACTGAGAGTTTTTTAATCCTGTTGGCAGGTTGCTTAGAAGCTTGGGCAACATGCTCCCATATCCATATGTTAAAATCAAAATAAAGAGTATACCATCAAAACAAAGACACTGTGAATATTCCCCATTTGTAATATATGTCTCATCATAAAAGAGAAGAGTTTCTGCCTTATCACATTGTTTGACAGTACCAAAACACTTAACTGTAAAAATAAAGTCTCATACATTCAGAAATAGGCATGCATATCTGAGTCACCAAAACACTTCTTATGGCTAGATTAGGAGTAAGATAAGGATAGATTAGGAGTAAGATCTCATAGCTCATATCTGAATGGTGGATAAGTCTGCCAGGTACAATAACATGAATGAGCACTGTTACTTTGATATGTGAGGATATTTGGGTGTAAAAGCCTGAAACAGTGAAATGGTGTGACTTTTCTCAAAGTAAAGTGAAACCCATGAACACACTTGACTAAACATGTCAGCTGTGATCAAATGAAAATAATGGCAGTGAAAGATTAGATAATAGCTGTATGATTCATCTTCATGAGTGAATAATACTGAAAGAGTTTGGGCAATACTCAGAAATATGGATAAGGAAACACAAAAGGTACACGAAAAGCTTATAACCTTTAGGAAGGGAAAGCTGAGATACAAGTTGAAATCTAGTTACCAACACCCAAAGCTGCAAGCAAAATAAAATGGATATTTGAAAAAGTTGTTTTTGCTGTTTTGAGAAAAAACTGGGCAATAAGGGGAAGGAAAGACAGAACAAATGTTAATGGGTTCAAGAAAAATTAAAACATTCTACAGACTGTGTCATTTCTCCACAGAACAGGCAACTCTGCTTAAACATTATGTATTCCTGTCACTTATATAAGCATTAGAATGTTTATGGAGCACAAAAGTCTGGCACCACAGGCAGCGGAGAAAACTGTACAATTGCAATTAAGAAACCCAGTGCTTCTAATTGATTATCTGCTAGATAAAGTCAGGTGTCAGACCAAAGGATTAGTTTCTAGAAACACATACTTCCAATACATAATAATTACATGTAGCAACACTAGCTGCAGCAAATTTATTTAGTGTTTCTTGCTTTGACTTTGAAAGTCCCTGACACAGAACTATCAATGTAAGGCAAGTAGTTTCCTTTGTTTAAATCTTACTTTCTGTCATGCTGCACTGTTTCTGAAAAACCAAATCATCTTCAAAATGCATGAGAAATTGAAATCATGACATATTCTGTTACTGCTCTAGAGCCCACATTTTAATACCATTCTATTAGTCCTATATTTAAAAATAAAATGGTAGCAGTACCTCTTCCGCAAAGTTAGTTTTCTTGTCAAGCATTTCTCGTAATGTCTGAAGAATTTTAATGCAGAGCTTTTCTTCTTTCTCCATCAGCTTCTTTGTGTGATTAATCAACCTTAAAGTAAAATATTAAACCTTAAAGAGCATTGCACGTTGTTACTACGCCATGCTAAAATTTCTTCATGCAAAAATTACTCATCATTATATTTTTCCTTAAGCAAAGGAAATAAAAGTAGACAAAAGAAATCATAATTAAAAAGGCAATGGGGCTTCCAAGGTATTGTGAGTTTCTTATTACAATTTGTGATCCTTCTTGCCCATACAGAAAGCAGAATTCTACACCCACTTTTTTCTGAATGCTTCCAGATTAAGATCCAAACTTGCTCCTTTTTTCTTTATTTGAAGGTAACTATGTATTTTCATTAACTTTTATTTAAAGCTAACCAGAATTCATTGTGCTTCTTACAAACTTTAAAAGCTACAACCTTTGTACACTTTCCAATCTCAATGATGGTTGTAATAAATAATTATATAACGAGCAAATTTACTTTATAACGAGTCAACTGGATCCAAAAGATCCCCAAAGCATTCCTAAAAACTTCACATGGAAACACTCAGAAATGCAGTTCTTTGGCTGAAGCACAGCCACTGTTTACATTCACACAACTTCATGAGATTGTCTCAAGTCAGAAAACAAGGTACATGTTTGCCTCCAGCTAAAACTGTGCCAAGAGTTTGGGTTTTAGTATCCTTAAGCCAATGCCAGAAGAAGCCTTTTTATGTCTGTACAGAGCAAGTCCTAGCATAGCTGCTGTGAAAACAGAAGAAAGGAGGAAATCGGAAGGCCTTGGACAGGTTTCCTTTCTTCAATACCAGTGTTGGCTAATAGTTAATAGAACAGTGTTTGAATTAAAGCATATGATGAACACACAGCAAAGGTGCTGTGGCCACCAATTTACATAGACATTACTGGTCATAAAGCTCAAGCAGGCACCCAAAATAGGCTTGAGAGGGATGAAACAGCATCATCTAAATCTGTTCTGTAACACAATGAAACTGATTGTATTTAGAGCATTGCTAACTTTGTGTGCTAAAGCCATCTTGGACTCAATAAAAACACTATGTAGGACGTTCCCATTGTTATGTTAACCAAATTCATTAATTGTAAGTCTAAAAATACACAGATCTCAGGTCTGCAGTACTAACAATATTTTTTGAAGTTACATATTTATATCAGGGTTCTTACATTGCTCTGCAAAACATTCCTTGCTGTGCAAGTTAATTAAATCCAACAGAAACCTGCTTATTGCATTATACGCACCACACTCAGCAGACCTCAACTTGGTTTGATACTGACTTTGAACAGGAGTTTGAGCAGAGGGAATGAGATGGAACAAGCTCCAAATCTAACTTCAGTTTTCCAAACATATGAAGTATATTGTTACAGTGCTATCACTGCAGAATATGCAAAAAGCCAAGGAACCATGAGAGCTTCCAAATGTGTCAATTTCCCCCACATTAAGTCAGTTGAAATTAGAGTTTCTCAAGGGCAGTGAGGGCAACTCACTTGAGGATTAATAAAAAGTATTGAACAACTCCATTCCAACGCACAAATTGCAAATAAAAGATCTAGTAATTCAGGATCAGGTGGGGTGCCAGTGAAATGTATCTTAAAAAGAGCCACTGCAGTTTAAAATAAAAAGGAAACGGTTTATTTGCTTTATTAAAAAAATAAATAAAATAGCCCTGAGCACCCTTTTCCATTATGAAATCCTGAACATTCTACCACAGAAAGTCTAAGTTTCTGCTGTCAGCTTGGAGAAACTTAATAGCAAAAGTAGCCCATTAAGAAAACAGAAGTAGGCTGTTCCTGTCAGAATTTTAACAAGCTTCCAACATTCAATTTCTAGGCAGACAAGGCAAGCAATGTTCTCTCTACTCCTCTCCAGACTTCTAGATCTCTGAAAAATATAAAACATGCAGCAAAAGACCTCAATTTAAGATTTCAATACGAACTCAGACTCCTACATGCTTAAGTCACTATTGAAAATTAGAGGGGTCTCTATTGAAAAGTTTAACTTCCAGTTATCTTTTCCAAAGAAGCAAATAGGCCTCTCCTTACACCACTTACTTGGACATGAAAGCACCACATCTTATTCTGGCATCGCTCCCTTCAGGAAAAAGCAGCTCTGGACTATGCAGCACATCAACCAGCACTGAGAATTCAGCCTGCATCATGGGAGTGAACTGCTGCTCCAAGGAGGACACTACATCCTAGGAAATAAAGATGAGTATGATTTACAACTGAAGTCAGCCAAGAAAACTAGAAGAAGGTTGCTGTGGAGCTGCACAGTACTGCACTTCTTAACCCATACTACAGTAAAGCAACCTCCTTCTCCCCGGTTGCTCCTCAAGCTGGATGAGGAGAGGAAGGTGCCCATTACTATCCATCTTGCTGTCTTCTTTTATATTTCTCCCCTGCAATAATGCCTCTAAAACACTTAGGAACATTCAGAATGAGAGGAGGGCCACAAAGATGATCAGAGGGCTAAAGCACCTCCCCCTGAGGAACAGGCTGAGAGAGCTGGGGCTGTTCAGTCTGGAAGAGAGGAGGCTCCTTATAGCAGCCTCACAGTACCTAAAGGGGACCTACAGGAAAGCTGGGGAGGGACTTTTTGTAAGGGATATAAAGGCATATATATAAGGAATATGTTTTTATAGTGACAGGATGAGGAGAAATGGCTTTAAACTGGAAGAGGGTAGATTTAGACTAGATATGAGGAAGAAATTCATTACTGTGAGGGTGGTGAGACACTGGAACAGGTCGCCCAGTGAGGTTATGGATGCCCCCTCCCTGAAAGCTTGAAGGCCAGGCTGGATGGGGCTTTGAGCAACCTGGTCTACAGGGAGGTGTCCCTGCCTATAGCAGGGGGTTGGAACTAGGTGATACTAAACGTTCCTTTCAACTCAAACCACTCTATGATTCTATGATGTTTCTATGATGATGTGCTGGAAATGCACTGCATTCTGTATACATGATGTTAGCCTATCACCTAAAATGTTGTTTCCTGAGTATGTAGGGCACCTCTACTTATTCAAGTCCTGCTGATTTTTATAAACACCTGATGTCATTTAACCACTACCTTCACAAGATGATTTCCATGTTTTAAGTAACCTCTAGTGAAAGAAGCCTGACATAATGGTTCCTATAAACCAGAGGACCTCCCTCCATACCCCAAAAAGAACACACGACTGTGACAGGGCAGAAAGGAGATCCTTCTCTGTGGATCACTTTAGGGTACAAAAACAAAGCTCCAACCCCTCTCTACTGACTTCTGTATGAGCTGAATTCAGATCACAGATCAAAAGTCTCTCAGTGTTGACTTTACTCTGAACAGGCACCAAACAGGAGCCGAGCCCTCTGCTTCCACCACCAATAAGTTCAAGGTTCACTGTATTCCAGCACTAAAATGGCAATGAGTCTCTCTGTGGAGTTTTCCACTGCTAACACATCACAGATAAATACACAGCTACTACCAGCCCAAGTCATTTGCTATTTTGTACCTGTAGTTTTTCTATTATGTTCCTGTAATCCCAGGCAGGCCCACCAAGAGCTTCTTTAAAACGTGGTCCGCTGCGGGCTGACATTCTCCACCCCATGGCTGCCCTCTGCACCATGTTAGAGTGACTCTTCATGAACAAGGTGTTCACCTGGCTGTCCAAATCCACTGGAATTGCAATCCCACGGTTCTTAGCTTTAAGAGAAAGAAAGAACACATCTAAAGTGAAAAAAACTTCACAGTTTTCTGCAAACCATGGCATGCAAAATCCTGACACTCTAGAAGCTGAGGGGAGGGACTGAGAGTGGGATTTCACTTTGGTAAGTTTTAAAAATAAGGATCAAAACCTAAGCTGGTAGAAATCAGCTGTTACCTAGTTAAAGACAGAGAGCTGAACCACTTAAAATGAGCTGCAAATGGTTTCCAGTATACAGTTTCACAGGCACAGACACTTATTTTTAAAAGACAGATTATTTTTGTTACCAACTCATTAAAAAAAAATCAGATCCAGAGATACTAACAAGAGTAACAAAAAGAACATGCAGCACAGCTATTTTTTCTGTATTCAGGAGTAAATTCAAAAGTTCTTCATTCTAGCAGACATATGCACAACTTGCTAATTTATCCCATGTGCTGTTTGTTGCTTTCCTGACTATTTTTTCTCATAAAGATCTTGAGAAACCAAGTGTATACAAATTAAATTTGAAAGACTTCTTTTCTCTTCCTACAATTTCCTATACAGCTAGAGTTGTTAAGTCATGAGATTCCTGGACACTACTGCAATACAACTGATAAGCAGATACAATTGGCAAATACAGATCAATAATTCGACTTCTTTCATTTTTTTCTTAGGCTTTGGTGTAAGGTGGGAAGTGATAAAAGAGAGAATAACAGAGAAAAAAAAACAACCTGGGGGAAGACTTGCTCCAATTTTTACAGAACATCCACTGTTGAACTCCCACTGCATACAGAGCTGTCATTTGAAAAGGAAGTCCAAAAGACAATGCTAGAAGGTAGCTGCCCTTTCCTTTCTGAATATGTTTGTGTTAACTGTATCTCTCTATTTCACCTGAGATCAGAGTGACATTCTTCTAAGGCTCTGCATGAGTTGTCTGAAATTCGACAAACAAACAAGCGATTGATGCAGCAATACTTCTATTTGAAAGATTAGGTCACATTTAAATGATTAGGCTTTATATTCCATGTCGTTTCATTTAATTTCCAGGGCACAGTTTATGCTTAGTAAAAACTGAGAAATAGTCCTATATGTGGTTCTCTACCATAAACTGGCAATAACTAATTTATTTTTTTTAAAAGCACTGGCCCACATTAAAGTTCTGCACATGTCATTTCTCTGAGGCATTTCCCTCCTTCTGCACTGACATGCATGCTTTGCACCGAAGAGGAAGGCATCAAAAATATCACACCTCTCCCTCCTATTTCCTAAAAAAAATATACAGCTTCAGGTCCTGAACTTGTGATGTCAATAGATGACCTTCTTTCCTAAACAGACTGCGCATCTAACCCAACAGGAGTACTTGCAAGCACAAAGTCATGCATACAGCTCTGATGAATGAAGGCTCATGTCTTGCCAAGCACAGTGACTCATGAATCCCAGGCAGAAATTTTCTATTCCTCTAAACACTATAGTGTAATGACAGGATTTATAATAAACCTAAAAGTGTCTGTGATACCTCAACCCTCAGCTTTAGAGACTACAGCAAGTGTGCTGTCATGTGCATCCTCATTCCCTCAGAACCTCTCACCAGCACACCCTACTCTCTTTGCCTTGGCTCCCGCAAGGGTGTATCCTGTGGCAGGACCAGGGCCTCCACCCGCTGATCAGGATCAACTGCAAAATCCCAGGCCATTTAGATGGGATGTCAGAGAACTCGAATGCTTTATTTCTAGCTGGTACTTTCTTTTAAATAGTCCGCAGTAGGAAATTAAAGACATTTTTGCTTAGGTCAAGATAGGAAGACATTTCCCAATAACCACATACAAATCATCATCACCAGAAGTATGGCAGTTTCAACACTGGCAGTTGACTTTTCATTCCCACTCTCCATTTGTTTTGAAGGCAAGGTGCTCAATTACCATGAGGAAAATGCTACGTATGGCTGGTCATTATTTCTAATGACTATTTTTCTATGTTACTTGCCCAGGTTATTTTTCAAAACACATTTGTCCTGTTGCCACTTACGTTTTTAAAGGAGTCCATTAAAGTTCTGCCAGTGTGGTTAGGATGCTGTTGCCTATTAATCCAATTTATTGTTTCCTAATGTCAATCACTAGAATGTTATCGGACAACGCATACTTCTCAATTATTAAGTGATATGTGTGCAGAATTCTGATACACCCAGGAATAAATTTAGCAATGGGGAGCACGCTGTTCAGAGGAAAACCCAGATTTCTGCAGTCCTACAGATGCCATTTGAAGTTAACAGCTTCCATCAATGTCTGAGCTGCAGTCAAGTACTACGACTGTTCAAAGCGTTGCAGCTAATTAAAACTATCACAAAGAAAACCAGAGAGAGAAAAAAAATATTCCTTTGTTTCGAGCAGTTTTTATATGTATAATTCCATTTGTAATTAAGATCTGTATTAGTTGTCAAAGGGCACCGTTGAAGTCTAAGCTGTAAACAAAGCCTTTGTCTTCTTATTTCTTTGCAGCTTGTAGAAAGTTTATCTTTCATTTGTTTCACATTTCATTATTTAAAACAACATGAAACATATTTTTACATTTTGGAAAGCTGATGAACAAATGTGAGCATAAATATTTATTTTTAATTTAGGTGTTGTTCAAAACGTGTCAATCTCCCTGAAAGCATGAACATAAAATATTTAAAGGCATGTTTATTTTTGTTCCACTTAGAAATACTTTTGGACAGCACTCAAACTTGCAAAGTAGGGTTAGAGCTGGTAGAAGAAGGAATGAGGAGGGGTTAAAATTCTGTTCCTCATTTGAATAGTGAACTGAGGAAAAAAGCATACTCACCACATGCAAACTGGTACCATCGGTACCTAGCAGGATACTTACCACAATGGACTAACACATATCTTCAGCTGGGGCAAAAATCTGCCTTGCAGTGGAGGTCACAGTGCCTGCTTACACATTGTGTCAGTCCCAGCTAGGGCACTCTACATAGGGCTAGTCACACTCTAAATATACTATGCTGTTTTGCCAATGCCAGAATAACTGTGATTTGCTGAAGGTCACTCACAAGAATAGTGGCAATAACTGCATTTGAGGCAAGACAAGTGAACAAATGGCACCAGCAGAAATGGTCAACAACAGTGTCCCAAATTCAGGTAGGCCATAGCAAAATGTTCTGCTCCACGCTAGGTGGTTGTGGGCATATTCAATATCCCATCAGATTTGCCTCTTCTTTTCTGTTTCAACTATGAAAAAGTGGTGTGAGATGGGGACACAAAAGAAAAGGGGAATATTAATGATGAGAATCATTAGCAGCTTAATTCAGGCCTGTCTACAGGCAAGCTGGACTCCACAGAAGTCCCAATAGCACACTCCAGCTGCTGAGAAGGGCTCAAACGGTCTGAATACATTGTATTTTGTTAAATTACCTGCATGTACATGTCTTAACAGAATCAGAGAACATGGAAGGGGAATCCTTACTGATACACTATCCTTTCATACTGCCGTCTGCCTCAGAGTAGCATCGATTTAATACTAAGGATTTCCAGGAAATGGTCTTTATCTGTAATTTTCCTTAGAAAACTATTCTTCAGAGTAATACATCTTGCTGTAAGGAAGCCTTAAATTCTCCTTGATATTCTCACCTTGTGCTTTCTAATTTAAAATTTTGCTCCGTTAGCTTTGAATGATCCAGTATTTAATACCTTATCAGTGTTTAGTGCATTTTGTGCTACATAAAGCAATCCCTAATGTAGGTTTTGGGGCACACTCACCAGGGTTTCATGGCCTTAGAATTCCTCAAGGAGGAGTGGGACATAGAATTTGGGTCACAAAACCACCATGGCTGCTCTTAGCTGTGAGTCCCTTACTCTCTTTGCATTTTACACCCCTCTTGTACTTGCAGACAGCTATCTCATGTTCTGCCACCTTCCCCAGTTGTCACTTAACAGAGAGATGCATATTTAGTTCAATTAATTTGGCTCCATAAATCAGTCCCTGCAGCTCCTTAATCATTTACTGACTGCTTAACAAATGCATTTGGATGGAGAGACACTAATGCTAGCAACAGCATGACTTTTTAAGGAAAATAAAAGCTTTGTGTAGACAAGACACAAGCCTGCCAGTCTTGCACCTTTCACTCAGATGTTTTTTTTCCAGCAGAAAATCTACATTAAAATATTTATCAGTCTGTAAAAAGATCATCATTGATTTTTTCTTGCAATTAGGGAAACACAAACAGTTAAAATAGAATAAAATATGTGTTTCTTCTGAAATGTACTCTTCTTGCTGTCAAAAAAGTAACAACAGGATAATTATCTTATTTGAACTAAAAACTGAAAGTGAAGGTCTAGCTTTTATAAAATGGAAAACTGAAATAGGAAGAGGAACAAAGTATTTTCAAGGCTGAAAAAACTGTTTAAGGAAGTTCATCAGCATGGACGTTAAAACAAGAGCAATAATTCCACAGAAGCAAGAAAACGTATCCTAGAATTTATGTCTAATGTTTCCTATGTGTGATCTGACAGGGAAATTGGAAAGGTTGTTAGAGCACATACAGGCATGGTCAAGAAGCATCACAGGAAGTTACTTTTTGTTTCTGTACAACCTTACTGGAGGAACAGAGAGTTGAAAACGGAGAATAAACATAACTAGAAAGGACTCAACTAGACCTTCTGACCATTTGTTCTCTCCTTACAGACAACTCACGTTTTTTAATCCTTTTTTAAAATGTATCAGTCTCCATATAAAACAAAGCTGCATTTATTGCCATATCTCCTCCCATTTTCTCTTGTTGATCATGAACAGCCTTCCAAAGTTAGTTCCAAACCTCTCACTCACAATCTAACTGAACTTAGGTTACTTACAGCCTCACATATTTTAAATAACACTGGTTTTGTATCAGCGCTGTCCTTTAGCTTTAATGTCTCTTCTTTGCCACTGTTGATCTTCCTAAGATAGGAAGATCAATAATAACAATAACAATACAGGTCTTTATTTTGCAAGGAAAATACGTGGAACTCTCATAAAGTCTCCTCCTGTCACATGGTTCTCCATTCCCCTGCTTATCACAGTAGTACTTCCTCTGTACTTCCTCTGCCCTCTGTCAGAGTTTTGAACTTTTGAAAAAGTATCTTACAAAATTTGCCTCCTGTTTTGAAGGATTCTTTTGCTTTTTGGTTTTCCTGCGCAAAATCCTAGAGTATGATCTGATAATGAGTAATGTGACTTGGCATGCTAATAGATTTTTTAAAAGGGCTGCCAAGAGAAATAGCCTAACAAAATATGAGTTACTATCTGCCACTGTTTACTCACCTGGAAATTCTAATTATTTCATTATTCCATTATTGGTGGTAATAGCAGTCATACAAATACTACTTAAAATATCCTTTACATGCATGCAGCATCAAAGGGAAGATGCAATTTGCAGAAAATACAAAGGATAAAGCTAACAAATACTACAACAAGAGCACAACACAACATGTAGCTCAGCACACTGAGGTCCTCCAACCTTGTAACAAAAGCACAAACTCATACTCAGGGGGGAAGGTCTAAGATTAACTTAAGAGGCAAAGGCAGCTTTTTGCAGAGGGCCTGAAAGACAGGTCAGCCATGGAAGAATGAACCTGCTCCCATACCATTTAAGATATACTCAAGATCTTTAGTAGTGAAGACAGGTGACATTCCTTGGTATTACCATATGGAAACATAGCAGATGATTTAAATGACAATCCTTCTGGCCTCAATCTTGAAAAAATTGTAAGATCTAGGATAATGAATTCACTAAAAACAAAATAAACTGTTAGTCTTCTTAGCTCCTCTATTTTCATAAGGATCGGGGACCTTTTAAACAAATTCCATTTGTAGCTTCATCTTACTGTCAAAACAGCCATTTTGATCATTCATTTTTGGACTGTATTTTCAAGCAAAAGATCAGTGCTATGTGATAACAAAAAAATGCAGAAGTGATTTATTTATAATGTATTAATTTAGTTAAAGTGATTATCTGCTTCAAAAATTCACATGAACAAGAAGTATTACTATATATATATTATTCTGTAATTATTTTAATTCATGCCAGTGTAAGCAACTGTTTACTAAGCAACAACAATTCAAGTGTATTGGTATCTTTGTGTTCCAAATCTCTTGGAGTCACAGAAGGGTCTGCTGAAAAATGCAAGCAAGCCTGTATACTTCCTGCTGAACTGGAGGCAGAAAACTGCCTAGAGACAAATATGCAAGTGAAGCTTGAAAAGCTTATGAAGTTTTTCTCTGGTAGTCAGGTGGAGTTGAAGTACCAAGGCTATAAGAAATTAGCTTCTGCAACATATCTTCTTCTTGACCTGTAAGATAATGTACACTCTTACAGTGCTTATAAGAAGACAGATCCTAAACTCCTAACACAGTACTTAGATCTACCTGCCAGCAATGTAACTAGTAAGCACTGGGCAGAATGTACATTGCTTAAACTTGCCCCGAAACGGGTCTTTAAAAGTGCATTATTATATGGATCTTTGATATCTTGGGCAATCTGTGTATGATCTCTCCTCCTGCTGAGACTCATTTCTAAATCCAGGGCTACTACCAAAAAAAAATTTAGAAAATCATGTTTGTTCTTTCAACTCTATACTACATTTATTTTCCATCAAAAGTCTTTCGTCTCTGCTGTAAATCTGTCCAGTACTCTGTCTCTCTGATATAGGCAAAATCTTTCCAGAGTGTTTTTTTTTAAACCCTGCTGTGAAACATGAAGGCCCTGACATTAAAGCTGTCAGACTCTCAAGTTAAAAAAAAAAAAAAAAGAAAGAAAGAAAAAAAGCAGAAGAGTGCTCACAGATGCCTAGCCAAAATTTCAAAATTCAAACCTAGTCCAAATACTCAGCCAGAAAAAGAAAAAAAAAAAGAAAAAAAAAAAAAAAAAAAAAAAAGAAAGGAAAGGTTGGCCTATTTGTATTATGGAAGAAAACTCTGCCTTCTCAAAAAGCCCCATTTTGTGGGGTAGACAAAGAAACTTGGTATACACAGTAATTACAAGGGCCTCGATTTTAAAAGCCTTCAGTACCCCCA
Source organism: Lagopus muta (assembly GCF_023343835.1). Classification (NCBI taxonomy): domain Eukaryota; kingdom Metazoa; phylum Chordata; class Aves; order Galliformes; family Phasianidae; genus Lagopus; species Lagopus muta. The sequence goes on from NC_064433.1 coordinate 67,074,966, forward strand.
ACTGGGTTTTTCCAAAGCCTTCAGTGGAGCTGAACAGGCCTACTGAATTAGAAAAGCAAGCCATGTTTGGCACCATGCCTGAAAATGCTGAGTATCATATAAGGCTAAAATCTCATCTAGCTAGCAAAACTTTTATGGAAGTGTGTTTGTTAAAATACTCCATTTTCCACCTCATGTCTACCTTGCTCTTTTGGGAAATCCCCCTCAATAACTGCTTTCTACTCCCTTTTGGTACTGACAGAATAAGAAGCCAAATAAAAAAATTGTGGTAATTTGCTAATATGATACAATTGTACAGTGTTCACTATTGGTACCAGTAACAAATCCTTAAGCCATTATAATATGGACAAGGAAATCAACAAACTGCATGCTAAAGTGTGCTTTCAGGGGCCAGCTCCATTGCTGCCAGACCCACGGCACACCAATGTCACTCACAGGCTCCCAGTCCTACTGCTGCTGCTGGTAGCATGGAAGTCACAGAGGAGGACATAGAGTGAGGCCCTTCAGTGGTAGCTCAGCTCTACTTCCACATCTGAGAATGCTCAAGACATGGGCAGGATCCCATGAGCACGAAGCCAGAGAAGCAAGAAGGCTGGACAGCACAAAGGCATACTTTAAAAAATGAACAAACAAACAAGCAAACCAACCAACCAACCAACCAACCCACACCATAGACCACTGCCATCAAGGTGATGCACATTTTTTCCCCATCTGGCTGTTATGGGTACAAATTCAGGTTGGCTGTTTCAGCACTAGGCTCAGCTGACTCTACATATCCTTTTCCCTGTGACCTCTCTGAGATAAAATTTGTTTTTAGGATTTAGTTCCACAGAAATGTAGACATGGAGCTGTCTAGAAGTATGCATAGAGCATAGTTGGTCTCAAAAACTCTCATCTGCCTTACTTTCTTCCCTCTTTCCTCAGACCCCCAGAGAAAGTAGTTTACTGATTACTCCTTCCAGAAGTGCCAGAGGGGAGCAAGGAAGTAAGTGTTAAACACACAAAGACTAGAGTTGTCTCCAGTTTTCAAAGTTCTCTTGTCAGATAGATCCATGATTAAATCATTTGCACAACAAAACAACTGAAGGTTGCTAAGTTTTTAGATAACTGCTATTCTCACTCAGACAAAAAGTTAATGAGGTATTTTGACTAAAATGTTAAATTATGTCCCTCCAAAGCTATCTCAAGATCTAAATTTAGAGTTGATCACTGCAATGTCACAGAAGATGCAGATAGTTAAGGCACCTTTTCGTTTTGTTTTATCATTATTTATTAATTTAAAAATTGCATCAACTACAACATTTAGCCAGTTTCTATACAATTCTGCCTTTAATTCATGCTGAGTGGAACCTTATTCTCTATGGAATAAAGAATAAAGTTCTATGGAAACTATTTTGAATAATCTCTTTTTCCTTTTGTGGCAAACTTTAAAATTATATTCACAGAAATGTAAGTTATGAATGAACTTTTAGCAGTCTTATCTACATACAGGTGAAGAATGCTTTGTTTTGGTTTTTTATTTTAGGATGGAATCACTCCTGAAATAGTTTTAAGTCTTTGATTTTAACGTAGTATTTGAATTCATTTCAAAGCACGTAACTTATTGCTGCCCTTGGGACCAAATATGATTTAAGTCTTCATGCCAGTGCAAGCCAATATGCATGTAACAGCAGTAAATGCATAGGCCTGATGGTGAAGAGAAAGCAGAGAAGCTATGGAATTAGAGAATTCTGTTTTCCATCCCCGACTCACTGAGGGGACAAACCCAGGGGGAAAAAAAAGATGGTGTTCTCTGTTAATTCCTAAGTGTCACTGTTTACAACATTACAGCACGACTAGAAACGTCCAGATATTCTCATACTCACAAGTTTTGGTTACGTTTTAATACCATAACTATCTTGAGTAAATATAATTCATTTACCAAACCCACTTCTCTGGCTGACAGGTTCACCCCCTATTTGATGGAATAGATTTGAAAGCATTATAAAATGTGTCAGAATTTAACCTTAAAGTGGGATTTCTTAAATTACTACTGGCAGAACTACATGGTGCTATAATCAGAGAACTAAAACAAAAACATAAACATTCAACCTCAGGTAAGTCAGATCTTAAAACACAGAGAACAACAATGAAGGCAGAACTTGGCACCTACCCACTTCAGCCAACGTTTTGATACATGACTCCACTGAGGCTTTCTGAGTTGGGTTTGGCCAGGTACAGTTGTAAATTCTAAAAGCAGACTGCAGTAGCTGAATAAAAACAGGTTGATGTGTCTAAAATCAAAAAGATAAACATGGAAGTTTATACTTTAGAATGTCCTCACAACTGTCCTAAGGTTTGACACAACATAAATCTCATGTGTGGGGTTTTTTTTAGCTTGTACACTTAAATTAAATTAAATTAAATTAAATTCTCTTTGCTCTTCAGGACAGGAGAGAATGCAAACCAATTCTGCACCCCGACAGAGGCCAAAGCATGTAATTTGCCACCAGAATACCACTGATATTAAGCACAGTACAGAGCAGAAGGACTGAGAAATCTTCCTGGTTCTGAGGTGTATGTACATTTGTCATAGAACACAGCATTTTTTCGTATAAGCAACTAGATAGACCTTTATTCTGCAAAGATAACCTGTCCAGTGAATCCACAAAAGCCAGCGTTGAGCTGTCTGCTGGTCAGAGATGTAAAGAGTAAAAATGAAGAGTAAGTGATTTGAAGTGAAATGAAGCTGCCAGCCAGTGGCATGAGAAGGGAGAGAGAAATTAGAGAAGGATACAAAGGTACAGGATTCCTATGTCATTAGCAGAAGGTATCTCATTAATGGGCTGAATTACATATTGGTCTGTCTCTCTTTTTCTTACCTGGAGGCTGGTGCTGTTATCTGAAAACGGAGAATTGAAGAAGCCACTCACAATGCTCATTACAGGCTCAGTGACATATTTCTCCAGAGATGTGTCTGCGTGTTTGCGATCCGTGGTTGTGTTACAAACCTACAGGAAAGAAGGAGGAAACAATGAGATTTAGAACTTTTAAGTAAGCAAACTATGCTACATAGTATTTATTACAACCCATGTAATAATATTTATTCTTAGCACAGATTTTATGGAAAAATCTATCAGAGATAACTATCTTACAAGTTTGAGATGTATTTGTTATAGCTTATCTCCCTTCTCGAAGATCCACGCTGTATTTTAAATCTCCTTCTCTTCTGAACTAGTTCTTTCTGGTTGGCTGTCTGTTCTTTCCATGAAAAAAAAAAAATCAGCACACTGCATACCACCTGCATATTTAGACGGATTCAAGAAGAAAATGAACGTTCCCTTCTATTCCCTACCTATTGGAGGTAAGTTGGAAGAGGTTTTAGAGATACAGACTGAAACAAACCCATTAGGTTAGAAAGATTTCAGGTAATGTTTATCTTCTTGCCACATTCAACACAAACGAGTGGCAAGGGTGAAGCTCATATGCAAAAAATAAATGTTTAAAAGGAGGGAAAGAGAAGAAAATAGCATAGACAATACTAACAGCCTTCCAGATTTCAAGCAGACAACATTAATTAAGAAAGCCACATGAGGAAAATAGAAAAGACAACCTAAAAACAATGAAAGAAGAGAACGGATAGCACTGGGACAATTTTGGAGCACAGAAAGATGATTAAATTGTAGGAGGATATGGGCAGATTTGTAGAATTGATTCCTAAATACACTCTTTGGTACAATATTAAAAGTTTGTTGCTGCATAAAGATGTCAAGTTTAAAGAACGGAAAACATTACTGGGATGGTACATACATGCTTCAGTATTTCTTCTCTCTTTTTTTTTTTCCCCTCAACATTTGTGAACATCTATACAGAGTTATTTTTACTTTGCATATGTCAGTCCAAACTGCACTAAAAGAAGTGCTAAAAGGAGTCTGCACAAAGCAACTCAGGGTGAGAAAGGCAGGACTGGACAAACAAGGCGTACAGATCGTACTCATCCTACCTCTTCATTAGCCTTCAAATAAGCAGTTCTAGTCAGGTTTAAAAATAAATGAAAGGCAAAATTATTCTTTTTCACCAATGCAAGCCACAGGCTTCTGCAACATTCTAGAGAATCTATGCAAGAACAGAATTTATTTTGTTTACAGACTTCTGGGGTAACCTTCAAACTATCTGGGCTTTTAACACAAAATCATGAATCTGCACGGTACATACTTATCATTACATCACCTTATGGATGGGCAACGGAAGTCCAGAGAAGCTGAGTGAATTGCTTAAGGTCACAAAGAAAAATGGGTGGCAGAACTAGAGACATAATACACAGCACCTGAATCTCACACAGGGCAAATACACCCTCTAATTACGCTGTGCCACTGTGACACTTGGACACCACAAGATAGCAATTTCACCAGCAGCACTTCAAGGAAGGTTACTGATGTGACATCTAAAAGCACCCATGTGCAGTGCAAGATATGGCTCACAAAAGCGCAAGATACAGCAACACAAAAGCAGTGTCATATGGCAGGCAGAGAAATAATCAAAGATAACTTGAGAGCTGCAAGAATTAGGCACCTGGAGGAGCTTTGCTTGTCTGTTTTTCTAAAATGTGTCAGAAAAACAAGTCATGCCTCCACGTAGTGCAATCTTATCACTTCAGGAAAGGAATGATTTTGGTCAGAGAACCAACAGTGGCTAAAATGGAACAGTAAACATTTCAACCCTCCAGTTTGAGGAGAGTATGACACCTCCTCTTCTGTGGCCCTCGTGGAGGTATAATATTGAGATATATAATCAAAACTTAGTTGGGAAAAAAAATAAAAATATCATAGAACTGAAAACTTCTTGGTATTCTTCTGCTTTTAATTAATCTGCATGGCAATTCTGATGGAGGCTGGGCATTTGTTATCCCAATGGGAAGACAGTGAGCTGTGCAGCACTAACATGGAGAATTTAGAAATCACCAAACCTCAATTCCAAAATGCTGTTAAGCTTTTCCTTCACTTGTCTAAAAGTGAATAAGCATGGCAGAGCCATATGGGGGGATACCACTCTGCTTAAACACAGGTCTGAAAAATTCCCATCTCAGAAGGACTTTGGAAATTCTCTTATCTGCTCTTATCCCTCTGCCCTTCTGGGGACTGAAAGATGTTTCTCTGTGGAAGAAGAAACCTGAAATGCATGAAATGGAGATGAAGATTGAGAAAGCAGTGTTTAAAAACCTCTTAAGAGACTTTGGGACCAAAACTCACATGAATAATATTTCAAAAATTCTGCAGGAGAAAGTCACGATGACTTCACAGCTGTCAGATCTCAGCTGTTTTTAATCCTGCTCAGAATACAGCTGCTGACTTACAGAATGAGCCACCTGTGGGAAAGGGAAGCCTTTCCTGGAGCTGCACCCACCTGCTCAGTGATGCGCTCTCAGTCATACACGGGAGAAAGTAGGTTGGCAGAAACAGCAGAAAAAGGTGTCTTTGAAAGAGCAATTGCTTTTGGCAAATGGAATTTAATACACACATCTGCCAACTGCCTGTTTTGCAAGGTATCACAGTGTTGAAAAAGAATGACAGTTGAGGACTAAATATTTCCTTCTTTGGTGTAGCAACAGATAAAAAAAAAGGTTTCTTTTTTCCTTATTTCTTTCTTCAGGTTGAAGGAATTCAACCTGAGGATAACACTCTCCATCTTTCACCTTAGTGCTCTCTAATGACAGACTCAGACTCAAAGCTCACAAACTCACCCACTGACAGGCATTTGTAGCAGCTAAAAGGAAAGCATTTCCCCTTCCCCCACGCAAAAGCATCTCTTTTAGCTCACTGCAACACGGAGGATCAAAGGGCTCTTTTTCTAAATGCTTTGAAAGGTATTGTAACATCTTTCATGAAGCTGACAGCATTCTAACCGTCCTGATAGCTACATAAAGCTGATGTATTTATAACTCAGAGGCTCAGCCTGGAACCCAGAAAGCCAAATACGCTCAATAACATAGAAGATACAGCTACGCATGGGGCCTGGCAGAAGAGCAGAACACGCAAGAGCATTTTGGATATGTTCCTTTACTTGTTTTCACTGATAATCTTAATAAAAAGGGCTAATTAGGCACTTGCCCTAAGGACTTTTCAGGAGAGCAAAAAAAAAACAACTGCATTTTGCCATTTGGAGAAAAAGGCACACACACAAAATACAGCATTAACAAAACACTCAATATTCACCTCTGAAGACCTGGAGCCAAATTTGTCCTATTAGCAAATGAAAACAAGTTCAAGGCTCACCAGCATCAGGATAACTCCAAATCACACGGCAGCATGTCTCCAGGCTCACAAAGTGGACAGTGGGCAGAGTCCCTTCTCTGCATGCATCTGCTTTAAGCCAACAGGCCAGGAAAACTGATCGTGTCAAATAGTTGGGGAGGGGAGACTCGTCAGAAGGTCAGTACCATGATATATCAGAAAAGTGCAACCCAGAAAAGGATTTAAAGCAAGAGAAAATACTTCTTGGTGAAAAACAGTAAGGTTAAAAACTGGAATTGTGCTCCAAGAAGGTTCCTGATCTTAATTTGCAAATGAAGTGGGTATGTCCAGAAGGGCTTTTCAGCTAAGCAACAAGGCAAACAGCAAGAAAACTGAACTTGTAGAGGTCTCTTTACTGCTGAAATCAGCTACCACCAAAAAAGAACACAAATATTCCTATGTTAACCTGTGCCCAGAAAAGGGCAAAAATAAAAACATTTATTTCTGTTTCACAGAAAAATGAACAGGCCCCTGTGCCTATCACACAGCACAAGTCTCAGCACTCATTCTTCCTTTGGCCATAAATCATTGTGACTATGAGTATGGTATTTTCTCCCAGTAGGTTTCAAAGAAATGATTTTGTGGCACACTATTACTCTGGTGTAAATGTTTGCTGCAGGACTGAATTGAGATTCTTTTTCCTTTTCTTCTCTAATTTCAACAAAATGAAAGATGCAAGGAGTGAGAACTTGATGGATTATGAAATGCAATGGACCACGGACAGGGAAAGGATAGACATGCACTATGAGAACATGCTCCATAACACTTCCAAATTACTGGCTGGCAGTCAAATATTGGCCACCAGCACAAAAAAATAAACACCTGTGTTTCTACTTCCTGAGAAAGAGCAACTCCTTTAACAGACATCAATATCAGGCTCTTACAAGAAATACTACCTGCTAGAAAAAGGATAGGTATTGCAAGCTGTACTCATTATTTCACACTAAATTCTCCTCCTGGTTCCACTATGGCATGCTATTTTTCCAGAAGTAATAAGCTTCCCAGTTATATTTCTTCCAAAATATCAGGAGAGGAAAGCTTAATATCACTTATGTCACTTATGACTTGAAACTTGATGCAACTCTATCTGGTGACCACTGATGGAACCCATGGCAACAGCATGGAGCTGTAACAGGATTGCCTATCAGGAGAAGACTCTTCACCAGAGGGCACTGGGCACTGGAAAAGGCTCTCCAGGGCAGTGGTCAGAGCACCCAGCTGGCCAGAGTTCAAGAACCGTCTGGACAATGCCCTCAGACATATGGTCTGATTTTTGTGTAGTCATGTGTGGAGCCTGGAGTTGGACTTTGGAAATTCTACGATGCTGTGATTCTAGGGAATTGAATGCCTACACTACCAACTATGTCCCATCACCTTGAAGCTGATCATTTATACACTAATTAGTATTCTGAAAAAGTAGAGCTCTACACCTGCCTTTTGCAGCAGTGAGAATGTAGTGACAGCAGAATAAAAGACCAAGAAAAAAAAAAGGCCAAGGTTAAATTAAAGAAGAAACAGGAGACAAAGAATTTCTTTATCCTTGATTCTCTCTATACTAAGAGAGTAAACCTAGGAGATTACAGATGTGGCTGTTTGTTTTAATTACCACCATAATCACAAGTAATGCACACTCCCAGTAGAAGGACAAAATGTTTTCAACCCTGTTTCTTGTGTATCAAACCCACACGTCCAATTTGTTTTTCTGGAAGTGAAGAGAAAGGGACATGTGCCCGAGGTGCCCTTCTAGACAAAGAAGACCATTAGCAATTAGCAGGTTAAATGATGACAGATAAAATAAAATAGAAACGATGATCTGTTAAAAATATATTTATATTCAACTTTGAAAAAGCAGTGGATAAAATAAAGGAAATTCACACAAAGTTCAGTTGTCATCCCTGACTATACTGCAACATACGATACCTCATGAAACTTACCCTTGCCATATCAACAAGAAAGTTCTCAAATAACTTCCAAATGTGGTTACTGGCATAGATTTCTTTCATTTCCACCTCAGTGTCCACGTAACAGTGGTTAACAAAATTAACATAGGCAATTTTCACCTGCAGGATGAGCAAATACAGAAACAATATGAAACAGAACAACAGAAGCCATTAACATACCTATTTTCTGTAAGAATACTGAATGAATAAGATCATCCTTCCAATTCTAAGAAATGCCAATAACAGTAATACTGTATGTTTGGTTCTAAAGATTTAAGAGACAAGCGTGGCAACAAATACACTAATGTACTTACTGAAAGACCACGTTAAGAAAAATAGAGATGTTCTCCAAAACTCTAATACCAATTCCCCCACAAAGCAATAGTAACATTATTAATTTAACAGTTAATAACTGATACTAAAATGACATTCAGAATACAATGCTCTGGCTCAAAAATCAGGAACTGCCAAAATGGAAGACACCCGTGTATTAATCAGCTGATCCTTGTGGGCTGATGCCTTGTGACAGGCCTGACAAATACCAAAAAAGGTCTTTAACAGAGATGAGACCGCAATCCCTATTTTCTGACAATCCTATGCAGCGCTAATATTCAGAGTAGGTACAACTCAGACCTAAATGAAAGAGAAAGCTTTTGCAGCGCTGTGATTACTGCCACAGCAGTGCAGGACTTCACTCCTCTCCTGTACTAAAAGCCTGTGCCAGCACATCATAAAAATGGATATCCAGTGACTGAAATGTACGTATTAAATACAGACTTTGACATGGTCAAAGGAGAAGAGATGGTCGCAGTTTAAAGAGGTCAGGAGAAAACTCTTAGATGTAAGACTTTTAGGTTTCATTTGTTTGGGTTTTTTTAATTAGCAGCTGTTAACGTCAACGTTAGGAGGAACCATTTGAGCAAACATTCTACTTTATAAGAAAAGAATCAGTTGATCACAAGGTGACTTTCTTATGGGACAGAGGAATTATATACTTCAGCAAGGCCTAGCTGCATTGATACGAAACCCATGCCTCCAACAGCCTATAGAAATCCTTCTGACCAATATGCAGGGCCGGAACAAGGTCCTGCATAGACTGTAAGAAGACTTATTTTGATCACATCAAATTTGGTGCAAGCATTACCATTCTCATCAGCATGAAGTATTACAGTTCTACTGAGCCATTACTGGTACTATCTGCAGAATTAGGCCTGTACATGAAGTGAAAAAGGGTATTTGCCAGACTGGAACTGAATTTAATAAAACAAGACTTCACCTAAAACTCCCAGTGTCTTCAACATGGATAGAATGTTACTCTAGAATTTCCAACAGTTCAAAGCAGAGGAAACATACTAGCCTGACAAATCACTTAGCTTACTCTTTGCCACTAACAGCCAGAAGTTTGGCAGAGGACTAAATTCTAACAGTAGCTGGACAAACCCAGAAAAACAATAACAAAAAATTCTCCCGATCCAGAAATGACTAACAGCAGGCAGCAAAAGGGACAGTTTTCTACTTAAAAAAATATTAACAATCCTCTCTCATTTACTTACCTCCACAAGTGACACCTGCTTCAAGCCTCTTTTCTGCGTAAATACTCAACTTTTCAGGATATTAGAAACAGCAAAATATTTCTGTGTTTCTAAAACTTGTAATTCTGCTCCATCATTCAGTGAGTCTTACCTCAGGTATGCAGTCATCATGGGTCACCACTCTCACTATATCATCCAGTGGCAGGAGTGAATTGCACTTGATCTCTGTATATACATTCTTTCCTTCTGTACAAGCTGCTAGCAATTCCACTAGAGTGATGTGATACGCTAAGGGTCCACTCTCGTCTGCTCGATCTCGCTCTGAACACATCATTTGGAGTAGAACTGGAAATGATGCTCTATCGTTGTAGAATATCAGCACATCTTCACCCCCATTTATCAGCTGAAAAAGATACCACAACACTTTAAGAACCCTGCACTGCAATCATTTTCTTAATTACTTTGCTCTACCTTTAAGCGCACAACAATTCTCTAGCTAGGGAGCCCCTCCCCCACAAAATAAAAAATTAGTCTGATGCTTACAAAATGCACATGTCAAAAAAATGGCCAAGGCAAACTGCTCTTATCTGTAAGTGTAAATCTGGAATAAATCACCAAAGAATGAGCTCATGCAAAGTGAACTCGAAGTTTAATCTCTATGTAGCTCTCTGTTTACCTAAGACATTAGGCTATCCTTATTATTCCCACCATCTCAGTGTCTGTTTGAAGTTAGTTAATTAGTCTTATATCCTATTGTAAGGCCAGGATGCATTATTATCCCTATTCTACAGATAGGTACTTGAGGTACAAAGATACTACAGAAAAAGCCTGTGGCTCACCCAGAATTTACCTAAACTCTTCTGCACCCCTGCTCAGCATCTGAAACAAAGAACAACTCTTCCTAACCTGTGGAAATCTGGCAGATGGGTCTCGACACTGTCACTGTCATTCCAGCACTTCCACTTATCAGCAAACTGGTGTATGTGAAGAATATTTGAATTTACTACAGGTACACTGCTCATCTCAAGAGTACCCAGAGCAGAGATGGATGCTGGCAGCTACATCTCAGCAGATCTCATGGAAAAGTTTTGTTCTGATATGGTTTTGAACATATCCCCCAAACAAATACACAGAATATGCCTACTGCCAGTGCTACTCTGTGAGCTTGGACAAGACAGCAGACCTGTCTTCCCTTCATCACTTTCCTTTCAAGCATAGTTCAATCTTAATGGAAGTGAAAATAAGTTCCCATAAACCTTTTTAGTGCAGAATACAAATTGGAAGCACAACAGCCACATGTATTTTGTGAACAAGGCATATGACATAGTCTGCATGTGACATGAAATCATAGCTTACTGAATTCAAGGGTAGAAGTAAAGACTGGTGGAGCTATAAAGAAATAGGAAAGTAGCACGAGAAGGAATGAAAGGTAGTCTCCCAGAGGAGCCGAAAAGTAACAAAATTCAGAAAAAAATTCATTACATTTTTCCAGTGTTCCAAATTGCAATTTCCTCTCTGCTTGATTATTTTTGCTCTGATAATTGTGTAGATTGAATTGTGAATTCAGTCACTACTTCTTTTCCTATTTCTCCTTTTTATCCTTTGGTTTTTAAAATGTTTCCAATCAGACTTTTCAAAATAGATATTTTCTGGACACTGAACAGAGGAAACATTTAAAAGGACAAATGCTTGGAAGGGAAGAATGAGACAATATGGCAATTCAGAAGTCATACATTTCACTACTCTCAATGACAAAGAGGACAATAGGGAAAATGTGAGTATTCAAAATGTTGGAAAGTTGACATTTTTAATGCTGATATCTGGAATACTACGCTCTTAAGACACTTCAAATACAAAATTCTTAAGAAAATCCACACCTAGCCCTCTGAGAAGGTATGTACTGTGTAATTTCCCATTAGGTTGACCACTACATTCCCATAATTATTTTCCTCTTATGAATGTTTTGCAAAGATGAATGACAAGATTCTTTTTTTCAATCTTACATCAAATCCACATACATCTGTTCCAGTGCTGCTGATAAAAGGGCAAGTCAAAAGGATCCCTTGTCCTTTTACGTACCTATCACTGATGAATGAGGAAGAAATACCACAAGGTATTAGATTGTGAAAAGTGATTCTGTATGTCATGTTTGCCACATACTGACTGTGATGAACCACAAATCAAATCAGATAATATTGCATAAGCGTGGGAAGAGCTAAGGGGATGAAGTAAATGTAAGGCAAGAAGATATTAGTGTATTTCCCCAACTTATCCATTTTTAATGGTGACTTGCAAAGGAAACCCACTGACCCGTACAGAGAATATGATTTCACTAAAAACAGAAAAGGAAGAGAAGTATCTGGCATTAACCAGATGAAGTTGTTACTGAATTCAGTGAACTCAATGATGGTAGGCAAAAACAAACAAAACAAATCAAAGTAGTAAAAACACATTTTCTTCCACTAAAGTATATTTTAAAGGAGTTAAGAATTCTATTAAAGTATAATCAATGGTGGACAGCATCAAAGGAGTTGCTGATGCTCTGCAATGTATCATTCCGAAACACCACAGATAATAAAAAATTATGCTACCACATTGATTTGCTTCAAAAGTAAACTCTGCTTTCTCTTTTGTAATAATCTTTGCACTGGCAGGCAGCTTTTTGTTCCAGGAACCTTGAAGCATGCTTGTAATGATAAAAAGTGCCCTAATGGACATCTCAGGTAGGTAAAGTTCAGTAGCACTCTGGGGACATAGGGACAGGTGAATGAGCCAGACTGGGACTTAAGTCCCAGTAAGTGTATCTTACGTTGAAAAGTACTCTTTCCAATGATCTGTGTGCATGTGCTAAAACATGTAAATATGATTAGTTTATCCCTTACTCCCACTAAACAGGAATAAGATATAATTCTCAGGGGTAAAAGAAAACACAGGAGTAGTTGCAGGCATGTTGCATATTCACTCTATCTTGTCTTATAGTAAATTGTTTACACACCCCATCTGGAGGCACAGAACAGTTACATTGCTTGTTTAAGGTCACAACGTCTCAACTGTTTGCTTACAAATAGTCCTGGATTCATCTCAGTTTCAACCACTAGGCTACACTGTTTATTACACTGCAATGCCATTCACGCACCATTCAAATTTCACTATTGGTATTCTTTTCTAACAAATCATAATTGTTAAACTGTAATTCCCTGCTTTTTTTTTTTTTTTTTTTTTTTAAAGCAAGTCATCACTGCATGCACCTTTACAGGCTGGGGGCTGATCTTCTGAAATGGAGCTCTGCAGAGAAGGATCTGGTTGTTGTGGTGGACGACAGGTTGGCCATGACCCAGCAGTGTACCCTTGTGGCCAAGAAGGCCAATGGGATCCTGGGTTTCATTAAAAATAGTCAAGGGAGGTGATCCTCCCCCTCTACTCTGCCCTGGTCAGGCCACATCTGAAAAACTTTGTAAAGGTTTGGGATCCTTGGTTCAAAAAAGGAAGGGATATCCTGGAGAGAGTCTCATGGGAGGACATAAAGATTATAAGGAGGTTGGAGCACCTCCCTCCCGAGGAAAGGCTAAGAGACCTAGGACAGTTCAGGATAAAGAAGAAAAGATGGAGGGGTCGGATCTCATCACTGTTTACAGACATTTAAGTTGGAGAAGTCAAATGGATGGGGTCAGGCTCTTTTCTGTGCTGTGCAGCAACAGAACAAGGAATAAATGACAAAAACTGCAACACAGGAAGTCCTATACAAACATGAGGAAGAACTTGTTTACTGTGAGGGTGACAGAGCTCTGGAACAGGCTGCCCAGAAAGGTTGTGTAGTCTCCTTCTATATTTAGAACCTGCCTGGACGTTTTCCTGTGTAAACTACTGTAGGGAACCTGCTTTAGCTGGGGCTTGGACTCGATCTCCAGAAGTGCCTTCCAACCCCTACCATTCTGTGATTCTATGATTTCACTCTCTTCAGTAAAAATAACAGTGTTTCCCATACCAAATCCTTTCAAAAACATGATTTAAATGTCATACCCAAGTTCATTTCATTGTTCATCACGCAGTCAATTTGAAAATGCAGTATAACAATTTATGTTTCTGCTGTTACATATCGGTAACAAAATGCATTTAATTGAAGAAAGTCTCAAAACTGTGTTTGATCAGAAAGTAAAAATCCATAAGAAGCTAAGGTGAATGGGGAAATATCGAAAAGCATTAGGGCACAAGAACAATTTGAATTATGTAAATCAAAGGCTTGTAATTGAGATTACATTTTAAAACACTTCAGTCAAATTGAAAAGGTTGAGGTAGATTTCATTAAAGGTTATCCATGTAAGCCAAGGCTTTATTTTCTCAATTAGAAGTTTTTCTTCTTTGTTGCTATGGAATTAAATTTTTTCAGGTTTTAGTTCTATTCGTACCACAACTAAAGCTTCTTTCTGTTTTCTTTCTGAAGATGCACTTCAAAAACGCAAATGAACTTTGAAAGAAAAGAAAAATGTTTGTTACTGTGATCTTATCTGGGCTTTTGACCATATTCTATTTTACCCACTAACTCACTGAGCCTTTAAAATAATTACAATTAAATGCATGAGTGTCTGTGAGTCAAAGATCTCATTTATCATGCACACTATACATGTAATTCTATTTGCAGAGAAGTCAATTAAGTATTTTGTTAATAACATAATTGGCATTAAGATACGTCCACAAAATACTCTATGGAATTTACCAGGTCAAACTCTACGTTTATCTATTTAGAGTAGCTCTACAAACTCTAGCAGAAATGCTCCAGAATTACAGCATTGTAAACAAAAGCAGAAAGTAGGAGGAAGGGTCTTTACATGGTTACATAGTTAAAAAAGTAGTCTACTACACTACTTAGATAAATCCATTGGGATAAGAGCATACTATGGGGCAAAACCATACCAGAATATGCAAGACAGATTTGTACATGGGATCCTAACGTACACCACAGGAAAATAAAGGTTTATGTTACTCAGATTTATGTTACATCTTTTACATACAGACATATTGTTATCAATATGATAACACCCATGTTTTCTTTCTAGTAACTACACAGATGGCCCTATAAAATTAGACTAAATTCCCTGAAAGACTAAATTGCTAAAATATTACTTATGGTACTATTTAAAATTCTAAAGCTACAATGCCATTGTATCCCAGTGGTAATAAGAGTGAAGAAAGCAATCTCAGAACGCTAGTGTGTTAAAAACGTGTGAACAACCAACATGCAAACTATTAACCTACCTCTGTCATTACCATGTCCTGGCATTTTTTCACATATTTGCCATCTGCTTTTACAATGGTCTGCAGGAAACGCAGGTATTCCACATGACGGCCGTGGGTCTCAATGCAGTGTACAAAGTGCTGTACCACTCTTTCACTAATTTCATTACAAAGAAGGTAATTATTCATGAAGATATGCCGCATGGTTTCAGCTTCCAGAAGCTAAGAAATAAAAACAGCAGATTTATTTTGAGATTGAAAGATTCACAAGACTGTAGGCTAGAGAAAGGCACAGCAGTAAATGATGACTGGAAGAATCCAGTGCCCACCAGCCCAGAGATAAACAAGTAACCTTAAGGTTACTTCAATTTCTGGATTTTACGATGGCATTTCTCTACCTTTTCCTAGGACTACAAAATGGTCCTAAGGTAGACATTAACAAAATGTATGCTCATGTGGAAGGTGAAGACACACTCGTAACACACTATACACTGCCAGAGCACTCCACAGGGACTTTGGTATTCAAGACAACTGAGACCACATTGATACTATTCATCATTAAACTTGGCATAGAGATCCTTCAGAAAGTTGCTTACCTACTTCTGGCATCCTCTATGGTTGATAGAAGAAGGCATTTCTAGCACATGAATCAATGCATATCTAGCCTGATCCCTCTCTGATAGCATATCTCTTTCCACATGAATTACAGAAGGACCTTAAGGTTATTTTTCTATCAGTGAATAGAATTCTTTAATAAAAGCAGATTGCTATTAAGAAAGAGATACTGCTAAGAACCCAGTAGCCAGACTGTATACATTCTGGAAGCTTTTCCTTCAAACTTCTCCTCCAAAGTCAAGTGTGCTCCAGGAGTGTGCTCCTGGAGCACACTTTTATGTTTGGCATCATTTGAAAGGACGATTGTGCCACAATATGAACAAAAGCACAGTAACTGAGCTGACTGGAAGATCAGCTTCAAAAGAAAAAATGTGTTAGAGAAAATAGGCTCCATACTTGGTACTTGAACTTACTATGAATGCTGGATAGGACGAAATCTGAGATCCAGTGACCCCATGGAAAAGCCTGCACCCTTCACTAACTCCATAAATAAATAAGTAAATAAACAAATAAACACTTCCTTCAGTAATGTGGAGAGGTCAGAAGTTAACTGTACTAATATTCACACTCTTTCTAAAAAAAAAAACATATTATGCTCAGCTGTTCTGCCACTGAAAGAAGAGTTATTTTATACATCTTAGTTGTAAACACAGACATATATAAAGAGTTGGACTCTGACAAAGAGGTCTAATGCAAAGACAGTGATTAATAAAGGGAAAAAAATTATATTAGTTGAATCAAATGGAATCACCATTGACAAAAACATGCCAGGTTTTGTTACCATACAAGCCTCATGAAAGCATAATCACAGCATTTTCTTCCCTGACTTACAGTCCAGATGCGAGTGAGTTAGGAAGAATGAGTTTTAACTCATCCTCACAAATTATCATAGTCAAGCTACACAAGATGCGATGATGCAACCCATGTTAATAGATACTACCAGTAAATCCCATAGGTAACACTGTTTTATACTTTAAAAACAGCAACGTTGAAAGCAATGACTTAAAGAGCAATAATAAAGGAGAAAAGATGGGAAAGAAAAGAGGAAGCAGAGAAGGCATAATTTAATAAAATTATTTACTTAGCACTGTCATTTTTCACTGATTCTATATTTTATTTAAAACAACACACTTACCCCCGGAGTTAGGAATAAATTGAGATTTTTATGGAGGAGAACTTGATTCTGAGGATTTCCTCGGCAGAAATTCTGAAGAAAAGTATGGGCCAGATTCATAACTTCATTCATCTTTTCATCGCTCTGGAGAAAGAATTGAAGAATGCTTCAGCTGGACGTACCTAAACACGCATTACATATCTGCACTATATGAATTCAAGATGGAACAAACCTGAGCCTGTATAGGGTAGGAATTCTCCTTCCGGAAAAAGCAACTTATCCAGTTTCCTTTAGAGTCCATTAACACTGTACCTTACTGTGAAGCTACTTGACCATAGGGAGACACAGGTAATAGCACAAACACTAAAGTTCCTAATTCTTTCCATCCAGTTTTCTTAGCCTCTGGTCTCATGGCTTAGTCTGCAGTTACTGTTCTTTTACAAATTTCTGGAGGAACTGTGGGGTTTCTTTTTATTGTTGTAATAATTGCAAGACGTTAAAGATACTGAACTTAAAGCATGGTTTCCTAGTGCAGGTTTATCATTTCCTAATTTTAAAAAAAAGTGGTAAATGGCTTGATATTCAAAAGCACTCACTAGTCTGTAATGATTCCAACTTCTGAAAAGCTTTGGCTGTTACACAGTTATTCATAAAATATGCACGCATGTCTGTGTCAATCACATTAGTGATCCAACAAATAACCTACACAAATATATGCTTCTAAACTCATTCAGATTTTATATTTCTCTCATATAATACTCAAACTACAATGTAATGAACCAGCTACATGAACAAGCACTAATTATTATATTGAATCCAGTGTCTCTATCATAATATTTATGTATGGCAGTCAGGAAAACGCAGCCCAGAGGTTTTATCTCCTTTCAGTGCTTCATGTAAGATCTAAAAAGATACTCTATTTAAAAGCTCATCTAAATCATTCACTTATATGCTCACAGCCACTAAATCAATACAAATCACATTATTTTACAGAAAACCTACGAGTGGACCCAGGTTAGAGGCTGGCCATCACAGAAACATTGAAATGATTTCGGAAAGCTTGTTTATCCATCATATGTGTCTACAATAGCATTCCTATCAGGACCCAACAGAGGAATTCAAACACTTTGCCAAGAGCTCCCCTGAATCATCATTCATGATTGTAGAGTGTGTCTGCAATTCTAAGGTTTACACATTTTAGGAATGGGATGACAGCACAGTCATTAGTATCAACGGAGAGAAATCCATCATTATTTTATGTTTATACCACAGTTCACAGAATTTAGCACGAAGAATCTTTCAAATTGATTCACGGATCTTTTGAGACCTTCCTTTTATTGAGTTCATGCCCTTTACCATCAATATTATCAGACTAACCTTTTCATAGGGTATTTGCAGAAGATCCAAGACTACCAAGTGGGCACCCATATTCTTCAGCAATCGCTGCTGCTGATTTCGACACTTTTTGTTTTGAACACAAAGTTTGCTGAGTCGAACCAAAATCTGTAAACAAATAAACAAATATGTAGGCAAAAAGGAAATAAAACATTATATAAAAGCATAAATAGAATATTTTAAAATAATCACTAAATCACTTTATCGCACATGTATTTCAAGCGAGTTTCTTGACAGATGCACCAACCTCTTTAACAATGTTGTAGTTATTGCTTTTATTGCTGTCTATCTGGGGTTTTTTGGTTCCATCCTGTATTGGACTCAAAATATTTGGCTCCTGTAACAAAGAACATATAACAAGAATAGATCTACTGCATGTTCCTCAATATTAACTAATTATGCAAGGCAACAAGTGGAGAAACAGCACTGTAGCACTTCATGGGGAACAGACTTAACGTAGGCATTAAAGAAGACAACCCTTAAGTAACCACCCATATGTTACTGTCCAGTGATTTAAAAGATTCACATTCATATCCTTCTCTCATTTCAAATTTCCAACATTATTTGAGACAATTATTCTATGTCCTCATGCTTCTGATCCTCCTAAAAGAGAGCATACCCTCAAAACACTGACCAGATACAGGGAAGAATCAACTAGCAACTCAGGTACTATTAGAACAAGAACCTTACCAGTAGCACATTTCCAAGTTTCATTTTGTCTTTAAATTTTCCTAGTGTCTTAGGAAATAGAATTGGGCTAAAACATACGTGCACACCGATCAGAATGTTTATGGTACCTGAAAACTTTCTTAGCCGATTGTGAAGATTAGAAGTTCTATAAATTCCATCTGGTCTTAATTTCCAGCAGGGCAAGAACAGCTAGCTGAACCATTTGGCCATGAAAGCTGTTTATAACAGTGTCAGCACTGCTGTTCAAGCATGGTCATGTTGATCTATGCGACAACAGTGGATTTTTATTTGTTTAGGTTTGTTAGTATGCATGCTGCCTTCTCTCTGCCTGTTTGAATCAATACTTCGGAAGATATTTCAGGCTCTTTGCTATAATTAACCACTCTCTCCTGTTCTGGGACTGGGGGTTAACCAAGATTAATCTACCTGTTCCTTTTAGCAGACTTCTTCCTCAATCAAAGTAGTTTTATAATCCATGTGAACTATACATCTTATCTGGAAATGCTGATCAGCATTAAACTGCAGAATCTATCCCTATCTCCTAACAAAATAAAAACCTGTTTATTGAACCCATAAGAGTATTCCACAGATGTAGTTATCAAGAGCTAATCACACCACTGGGATACCACAGACACTCAGCTGCATATCTTGCCTTGTTATGCCCCATGATAGACATTCTCTGTCACGCTTTTCCATAAGGGATGGGAAGTCATAGAGATTGCACTGAGAAAGGTTCTCCCTGAATATTTCTCCCCACTTTTAGGATATGGGATTTAAACATTTCCACAACCAAAGCAAACTGCCAAAGACCAGAACAGGAGAGCAAGGAAATACTAAGCACTTGAGAGTGCTGTAAGTTTATCTCACTTGGAACCTGAACTTGTGAAGTTGAGAAATTCTGTAAGTTCCACTGCACTGTATTCCACTTTCACCTATAAGTCCTTTTACTGAGACTGTATACTTCTCCTTCTCAGAGTTGTGTTTCTGCTACATCATCAAAACATCCTCAAGTGAGAGGACAACAAAAACACACTTTTCATAGTCCACACTAGTCCACAGTCCACCTTAACTAGAGACAACCAAGCAGGGTCTTTATTTGCTTTTCCTAAGTAAGGCTCAATTACATGAGATTAATTTCAGCATTCCTAATACTATGTGATACCTAAATTATGTCTGACTTAACTCCAAACACTCTCCTATACTTCTGAACTCCACTTCCTATCAAGACAATCCTGCATAACTGTAGGGTTTATTGTTCTGTTGCAGAGAACTCCAAATCCTTTGCTTAGAAGAACAGGGCCACTCTCAAAACTTCTGTTTTTGGAGTCATGTGATTGCATGTAAAACAAACAAACAAACAAACAAACCAAACACCTCCAGCCCAAAGTTATTAAAAAAGAGAGGCTGAAAAAATGATCCAAAAATACTTGGAAGACCAAGGGTAATGAAATACATATGATTTTTTTAAAAACACAGCGGTCTTGCAATATCAAGACAGAAGTGTGGGCTTAAGATACTGTTGTGGAATGTAATTTAAGCCTTTGTGCACACTTCTGTGTAGTTTGTGAGAAATTAAGCACAAGCTAATGGAGCTTATTCCTGAGGACCTACAAGTTCATCCACCTCAGTACTGAATATTGAGGACTCATTAAAAACAGGGGATTTCACAAGGATATTCCTCTGCTTGAAGCTAGTCACCTGCTTCATACATTGTATATTATGACCAGCACCCTACCTCTTAAGTCTCACATAAGATATCAAAGAGAGAATTCACTACATAAAGCAGTTTTGCAAAGTAAAAATATTTCATGATTTTTCATTAAGGAATAATTTATCAAGGAAAGAATAAAGGACAAAATTCTGAGCTACTGTATACTGGTACAGCTCTCATGGAATTATCAGATAAGCTAACCAGTTATGCAGACTATACATTACCATTTTGATACAGTATCCTCACAGGCCTGTCAGAGATAATACTGTACACCTACTGAAGTAGTGCTAATTCATACAGACCCACTGATGCCTCATGGGAAAAACTACTGAAAACATTTCACTTAGGGATGCTTCTGTCTAAAGCACATTGCTTTGAATCCTCCTTCCTTGAGTTTCCTTAACATTAGAGCTATCTTTACGAACAAAAGGATCTTATTACACTTCAAAAACATATTACTGCTTAAAAGAAACAAAAAATAAAAAAACACACTGTAATATCCTGCTGCAATTCTGTGTCCTGTCTTCCCATTCCATTTTCCATTCATTAAATATATAAAGGACCATTTTCTTTCCTACTAGAACTAATCTTGAAGAAAGAAAGTAGGAAATCACACCCACTTAAGTTCATAAAGTCTTTATTCTTCCCCAGTTCTGACGCAATTAAATTCAGTCACCTTCTATCAGAGAAGGACTAGGACCTACACTATGACAAGAAATCAGGATTATACCTTGGAAGATTGAATTTCCCCTCCTCTTAAGCCACAAAAAATCTACTTTCCCATCTGACAAGCCGAGTGTCTTCTAGATATCTGTAACTATTCACTGTTTTCTCAATGGCTTCCTAACTCTTCCAAAATACACCAGCTTCCCAGTCCTGTATAATCTACACTTGGCTTTCTACATTTTTGCCAGGAGAAGAATCTACTGAGGAAGAAAATAAGGAAAGTGATGTGTTAGAAAATCACTTACACTGATGAAAGTTATGGAGCAAAAATAAATGTTGGGGGAAAAGCCTGCTCTGTCTACTATTACGCCACAAACCTCAACCAGAACGAATCTTGTAAAACTTCAAATTTTCTTACAAACTCACTGTGCAGTTGGACAATTATTTAAGGACTTCAGCTTTCAAAGAAACACAAAAATTAAAATAAGCAAACAAACAAAATCAGGTATTCATGGTTCCAGTATCAAGTCCAAAAGTCTCTCAAAACACAAAGTTCACCAAGATTTGGAAAATCAAAGGTTTAAAAAAATAAAAAATTGTTCCCTTTAGAAGTCTAGATTTTCTTAAGTCAATCTTCTGCTTGGTTGACTGTAGGCTTGTTAAGGGTGTTTAAAAATGTGCACTCAATTGTGCTCCTCTCTCCTAGCTTCAAGAACAGATATTGCCTGCAAGTCAACACAACTCCCAAGATGTGATTCCTACATGGCTTCCATTATGTCATAAGTTATGGCTTGCTTGCTGGGCAGAAAGGAAGGCAACTCTGTGAAGTAAGAATGCAGTTACTGAAAAGAGCAGAAGTGAACACACTGATAATGTGATACAATAGACTGATTCTAAAAAGTTTTATCTTCTATTCTGTCTAATCCTAAAGCCCAGACAGAATATTGATTACTCTCGCTTCACTATTTTGATTTACCAGATCATTAGTTTGCAGTTGCTCATCAAACTATATGTTCATATTGAAACAATTCCAGCAGCAAAGGCATTAAACTCACCTCTATTGGCTCTTCTCCCCCTTTGGTTTGATTATCGCCCCCTTCTCCACTCTCATAATTACTGCTTTTTTCAACCCACAGCTCCGATTTTTCTACAGTCAGACGCAGTTGATCAAGATCAGCCTTGATTTGCTTGTAGTTATCAACATCTTGATTAGATACCAGCAACTGAACCTATAAATACAGTAAATCGTAAGGCTATTACAGCACTACCACTTAATCTGGGAAACTCACTCAACAGTTTCCATTCTAGGACCCTGATTTCAGATGTTTTTTGTAACCTTCCCTATGAAATTAAAATATCGCATATGTGGTGTTTTTAGCATCCATTCAGTAAAAACCTATAGCAGAGCTATGGTTGCCCAAAGCAGGATAGCTATAATATTCATAATATTATATATTATTATTATAACATAATAATAATATAATAATATTATTATATTATATTATTAATAATTCATAATATAATATTCATAATTCATAATAATGGATCATTTTCCATCCTTCCTTAACACACTGCAAAACTTTTTCAGTGCAAGTACATAATTCACAAGGCCTTGAGCTCTCAAGAGAGTAAGCTCCGGAGTAAGCTCCGATGCCATGACGATGATCTTCATGATATTGAAACAATATAATTTGAAATAGCTTAATCTATCAACATAGTTCTAAGTAAAAGAAAACAAAGGAGAAAAATAGTGGTATGCCAAGGAATCAGGAGATCCAAAGAAATGTCAGAATGGCCAGCAACTTAATGATCATGATCATAACCAGTGAGAAATACTGGATCTTTAACACAATTAGTCCAGTTAAGAAAAAACAAACTTGTTTGAATAGCTCATGAACCATTCAGGCTTAGATATTCCCACTCTCTGAGCAGCTGCATCTCACTAAGATTAATTGCATTCTAGTTTTCTTGTACTGCTTAAATCGTCTGTTCCTGCTTTTCACTGTTATTTCTAGTTCTTTATTTACCATGATCTACACATTTCCTTTCTTCGTAATACTCTTTGCTCTCCCAAGATTGTTAATGAAGATGATATACCAAAAAATACAATAATCTTCACAATTAACCAATAGGCAACATTAAAAAATGTTATTTATTTAAAGGAATACAATCACATGGCAGATAGGAAAACTGATAGGAACACTGAAAACAAAAAATCACTACTTGCAGGCAAACATTCACTACCTTGTAATACAAAATTTTCATCTTCTCACTGCTTAGTAAAACCTTGTTATTTAGCAGAATTTACGAATGTTGCTCACCCACAGATATTCATATTCCAGGTTCTCTATATCTTTTTTGTGTATTTGCCAATTAGCCTTTTCCTTCCTTTATGAAAACATGGTAAGCTACTCAAATCCTTGCTAACCTGGTAATAGGAGCTGTTTACGCACCTAATCTGCAAGGCCTAACATTAAAATCCTGGTAGGAGGCTGTTATGCTACAATGCAAAAAACATTAAACAAAAGCTTTCCAGGTCTTTATCATTCATCTGTTTCCAAACAAGAGAAGCCTCCACATCTTACATAACAGTGAGACAATATGCTAGTAAACTCCTGAAATAAACATCAGATGGTCTTAACAACATATGTTATAGGGTTACGTAACAGATATGTCTCTGTTATCTAGCCACATGACATCAGATTTCCCAACACTAATCCCCTGACACATGGACCATGCACATGCAGTGCTACCAAGACAAAGGAGTAAAAGCTGAAGACAGATTTGGCCCCATTACTGGCTTTCTGTTGTTTGGGCATATCTGTATCATGCAGCGGATGCAAAGAGTCCGTGCAAGGACACCTGAATTACAGCTAGAACTGAAAACACTGCATTTACAGCAGTACTGCTTTACATCCAGTTTAGGTAATCCTGGAGACAGGAAAGTCTTATTGCTGACA
The DNA here is from genome assembly GCF_023343835.1 of Lagopus muta. Lineage (NCBI taxonomy): Eukaryota > Metazoa > Chordata > Aves > Galliformes > Phasianidae > Lagopus > Lagopus muta. Next base: position 67,099,090 of record NC_064433.1, read on the forward strand.
CACGTACAGTGCTTGCAGAACATAAGCTACAAGCTCTGTCTCTGAGGGATCACTACATCAAGTCTCACTGTGAGATATCTGTGTCCCAGCTGTCACCATGGACATAGATTTTCCAGTTACAGATACACAACTAGAATATGCACTAGCACACCGTGTTCACCTCTAATAAAAACAAAAAAAAAGTCTCTCTGCTGACTTGGGACCCTTAAGAAAAGTCCCTTAAGCACTGTCAAACCATGAAGGATGCACCAAAAGTAATGCCTCCTATTTTATTATGCTGGCCCATGACATCAGAAACAGATGTTGGTGTGACGGCAGTAGAGGTTGAACCTTCCCACCAATACTCCATTACGTTTTGTTGCCACGTGACAGATAGCAGCAGACAAATCTGACAAAATGGTGTCTGAGATAGAAGTGTGTATGAAGGAAAGGTGCATCACTGAATTCCACCATGCAGAAAATATGACACCCACTGGCATTCATCAACATTTGCTGAATGTTTATGGAGACCAAACAGTGTATGTGAGCACAGCGAGGTAGTGGGTGGTACATTTTAGCAATGGTGAGAACAACTTGAAAGACAAGCCATGTTCCAGATGGCAATGCAGCTAGTGCAGGTTTTTATGAATGGCATGCTGGCTATTGTTTCTCACTGGCAAAAATGCATAACTAATGGTGGTGACTATGTATTGAAAAACAGACTTTTTTTAGCTGAGACTGTTCTGTCAAGTAGTGTTGTATTTTCCATAGAAACAAATAGGAGATGTTATTTTCAGAGCAACCTATGTACAAACAGCAGGTTAAAAAAAAAAAAATCAGTCTTTGGAAAAACTTTTTCCCATCATTCCCTACAATAATTATATGCCCACTGGTACCTGTTTAAATGCTTGCAGAACTTCTGCTCTCTGGCTGAAGTGCTTAAATAGCAGATGCAGAGCACCTGAGAGCAAAGGAGGATAATCATGCATGATGAGGTGAATGAGGACTCGTAAAAAGGTTCTGCCCCCTTCATCATCAAGCTGAACCGCATTCTTTTCTTTTCTTCAACAGATATGGAGGAAAAAAAAGACCAAATAAAGTAAAATAATAAAATCTTTTGACAGAAATATGCAATAAAAGTACAATCTTAATTCTATACAGCTCTTACAACCACATCTAATCTGCTGTGGGATATAAATTATAAATGCCCTTTTAACATATTTTATAGGTATTTAAATCCTACAGTAATATGCTGTTTTGGCAATCTTGTAGCACAAGAAATGCTACAGAATAAAAGTAAATATGTATGAACTGTGTCAAATATTGTGATTAAAATCCATATTGCAAAAACATCCATTTACGTTTTAGATAAACTGCACCAAGTTCATTCACAGTTCGAACTAATTGAAGTCAATGGCATTTTATCAGAGATTGGGCCCATCCTTTTTAATCCTTCCCTTTTCAGCTGATATTAAAATTTCATTCAAGAAAAAATAAGCTCAAAAATTGTGGGACTTGAGAAAAGCATCGTAGTTCAGGAATCATATTTACAATCTCGAGCAAAAGAAATCACATTTATACTTAACATATCAAAGCAGAAATAATGTTTCCAAGAAACCATTCAGTCTCACTGTTCATTTTGAAGATGAAGATGCCAAGGGCTATGTGTTGTTTTACATTATGAGAGTTAAGGGAGAGGAATGGAGGCATTGCTCTCACTGGTAAAGACTGAAAGCACATTAGGGACAGACAAGAAAGATGAGAAATCCTATCTTGAGGATCTCTGTCCCAAGCTCCAAGAAAATCTTTCAAGTCTGAGGCCTTGTCTAAAAGGGAAACATTTTTACTGGTATAATTATAATTGTTCCAGAAAAGTTAAACCAGTATAGCAATAAGGGTAATAATTTTCCAGTGTGGATATTTTCTGTGCATGTTTTTTGTTATTGTTGCTCACAGCATAGATGAAAACACTTCCAAAACTTTGCACGCATCATTTTTGATCTACAAGTTTTTGGTGGTCCAGAGATTATGGCAAGAGGTCCACAGTTCATTTGTTGAGCCACATGAAATAGATTATATTTTATAACAGTTTCTTAGTAATTTCAAGACAAGATACAACAGTAACCTACTGATCCAAGAAATTTGGGTCAACAGGCATAAAATGTATTTGAAAAGGGTCTATCTTTAAAAGCATATTATAGAGAGAAAAAAGTAGTGTGGTTAAGCCAAACGCATCTGTACACGATTCTCCACCTGTCTTTGGGAACAAATTTTCTACCAACTCTCTTACAACTATGGATGATCAAGAGGGTTGTCATCCCAGTCCCTCAACAAGTACCACCCACTGGCCAGTCTGTTCAAAAACCAGGTCTTTTCTGGCACCTATCTGTCCATGCGTAGGTTATGTAATAAGAATTAGCCAAGTGAAGAGAATGGGGTATGAAAACACATACAGAATCAAGAGACACTGTCCATAATTAGTATCAGCGTAAATAAAAGGATTAATATAGACAGGTAAAACTTCAGAGATTGTACCTGCCAGCAAACATGGTTTCAGCCTGAGCTGCAATTTCATCTATGTCTGGAACAATTGCTGGAAAACAATCAAAATAAAAATTTGTAAAGAACACCGATGTTTGTTTAACCTGCAAGTGAAAAAGAATTCCATCTTTAAAGTGGATGTTATCAACTTAAGGTCTAACTGCATCTCTCAGCTAGGCACAATTCCTTGTATTTAATGGAAAAATGAAAGGGAAAGAACAGTAGGAAAGAACTAGAACATACGGCAGTTAAATTATGTTTCACTACTACTTTGGAAGAGACAAATTCTAGTGACAGACTGGATCAACGTGGCACTGTGTCACAAATGTCACAGAATGTGAAAATTCTACACTGTTGGTTAGATTAGCCAACCTCCGTAAAGCAGAAAAATGAGACACATGACCTTTACAATATTTATCATAAATCAAATTATTTACCACACTATTATTCTTCTTTAGAATTAATTTAATATACCTTACTACTTAAGACTTTAGTATTTCTTAGCCACACCTTTATTGCACAGCACCTCCAAATAAATTCTCCCTTACCTGTAGGCTCATCACACACAGAGCTGTCAGCCTTTTAAGTACCTCTATGTGCACCAGAATGCTCCCTTGGAAAGCCACTCAATTCCCATGCTACATTCACCACACATAAAGCTGTCCTCATCCACTCTTTAAACATGTTTTCAGGGGAGTGTACAAATAAGAGAATAAATTGTCATAATAGAAAAAAAGGAATTACATTTTAGTTAGCAGAGGACAAACCAGCAAATATCTCTTTTGTGGGATTTGTTAAGACTTTCATTTTATCACAAGCTTTTCAAATTCACTGACATGCATCTTTTTGGTGCAGTCAGTGGTTTGGTTCAGTTTATTGCTTACTAAAACATTTGGAACAATGCAGAAGTTTACGTAGAATTAATTTACATACAATAGCAATATTTACCTGAGGGAATCCCTGATGTGTCAGGTGGGGAGGCTGTAGAGCTATCGACGTTCTCATTGTTTTCCCCAAACTCTCTCTTATAGATGGACAGCATGTAGGATATTCTATAGTCCAGTCTAACACTGAGAATAAACTACAAGAAGAAGTTTAAAATCAGAATTCTTTTTAATAACATAGGTTTAGGGTTGTGTGTGTGTCTCTGTGTACAAATATATGTGGTTGTTATTATAATAAATACCTCCCCTATGCAAAATGAATTCATTATATTTATTTCAGTTTGCTGTGACTTCTTCCCACTGCCTTTACCAGAGATGTATCAAAAATTGCCCTGTCTACAGATGAATGCTAAGAAACAGACTGATTTGTCTAGGGGCACCAGCACGCTGCCTTGTCCTCACTGCCTACAAGCCAGATCAATACATCCAAACCCAGGTTGAAACAGATTATTTCATATTTCAGTCAGACATCTAAGGCCTCATGGAGATAGTGGAGTGGGGCTGATTGTAAAGATGACAGGCTCGAGGTTCACCCACTCAGATGCCTGACAGATGTTTTCTTTTAATTTTTGGTGCCTTCAGCAGTGAAAACAGAAACTCATACAGGAAAAATCCCAAATCAAACCTGTAAGTACTGCTTTTAAAATGAAAAAGTGAGAAAAATAAGTTGGCTGGAAACATAAACACCACCTGAAGGACTGACAGATTTCTACATTTCAACAACTGGCTGCTTATCAACTGAGTTGCAAGACTTCACTCACATAAGCTCCTATCCCACAGTAAATGTAAGCATACAATGGAAAAGGTTTACAATTATTTAATGTTTCCATTTCAGTGTGGATAAAAGTACAGATATTAAGTTAGCAAGACTCAGGTGACAGGTAATGACTTAGCAAATAGTGCCCACTTGCTTCTTTGATCTGTAACTAAAGTCATACAAGCTCCAAGACCCAGAGTATCGTAATAGGATTTCACTAATGTAACTAGCGCCATCTATGCCATCTACAACCAAGTAAATTGTTAGTTAAGGAAACAATATCTTTTCAACAAAATCTTCTAATACAAAACAGAAAATAAGTAGGTTTACTGTGGTTCCATGATCAAGTTACCCTGTTATATAAAATAAGAGGAACAATTACTATAAGCTTAATAGTTCTTAGAATAGAATAGTCTTACTCATCATTGTACTAGCTATGCATGACAATACAATAAATCTAAAATATCCTTGCATTTTAGGTTAATAGCCCTGTAACAAAAGGTAATGTGATTTAACTTAATCCTTCTTCATCGTGTTTTAAATGAAACTGAACTACTCTGTATTCCTTATGAACTAAGGTTTTATATATGCACATTTGCTATGGTTCACTCAACATGACAATTTGCTAATTTGCAGTAATTTGACCACATAGCTAAAATATAACTAAGCCACAGACAAAGTAACAGCATAGGATTAAACACTCTCCAGTCCTGGGCGATCTTGCACTAGATGTGCTGTGGAAGAGGAAAGGTTGTGACAAAAATGTGTTTCTTTTTCGTGTGAGTAGACAGGTAATCTATAGGAAGAGGCTGGTATCCTGGAATCATTCTTCCATGCATCAACCAGTAGAGCAAGACACATGGAAGCAAACTTACACATTCAGCAAATCAAAGGAAATTGACAAACAGGACACATGAATGGTATTCTTTAGGAGGTATCACTTCATAACACTTTCATATGCCTTAACATCCCACTTTTATAACACTCCATAAGCCTTAAGCTAAAGCAGATCTTAAATTAACGTATGCAGTATTGAAGACCTAATAATTAGTAACCTTTCAGATGACAAGTAACTAAGGTAATCTAAATCATTTATAAGCCTTCAGAACGAATGGAATCCTTCAAAATTGACAATGGTACCAACAGATCAGCAGGATTTACAGAAAATACTGAAAAACTCCTTGAGGGCTAAATACTGCAAGAACTGGGATTTGATATGCAGAACAAATGTGTGCCACTTTACTCATTATTAGCACAAAATGAAAATTGTATCTCAGGAGGCATGCTAGTGTCATACTTGTCAGTTCAACTGGGAGAAAATCATAATTGAGAATAGTCTGTGGGCAGCTAACAGTGGAAATCTGAAAACAACTTCAAAATTGTATGACTTTGCTTGACCTCAGTGGGTCTATGTCCCCTCAAATACTGAAGTCAAATAAATAAGTTATATCAGTGTAAAATGAGTGCTAATGAAACTGGAAACATACGCTGTTTTCAGAAAACATTAGTGAGGTAGCTTAACGTACAAGTTAGGTCTTATCACAGTTACAGTGATAAGAGTTTCTATAGCACCTTGTTCCTTTGGAAGTTAAGGACAACAATTGTGAGAACCACAGTTGTACTACTGTTCACACAAAGTAATGTTCTTCCTTATATCAAAGTGTTCGCATAATGAACAGCTCAGAGAATAATAAGAATGTAGGTAATAGAACCTGCCATTATGTAAGTAAGTGAATAAATGTAAAATGATTGCCATTTAACATTCCACCAATCATTATTACCTGTAAAATCTCAATGATTTTCAATTTGGTGTCCATTACAATCACATCTTCATTCTCTGAGGTGGTGGCTTGCTTGCTTGGGTGAATGCTTGGCTGTACATCGGGGACGCTGATGGGAAATATAGATCCTCTGCTTAGTACCATTTGGGTCATCATCTCTCCTACACCATGGATGGTTCTCATAACATTGTTTCCTATGCATTAAACACATACACATATTTGCCATCAGTGAAGCTTGCTTGCAGAGATATATATATGACACATAGACCCATGCTGTCAAACTCCTTTACATTTTTAATTGGCCTAATGAAAAACAAATCCTCAAATCCTCATTAAAAAATTAGGAGCATTAACTCATTCATATTAGCCAGTGGTTTTGGGACAATTTTCTTAATTGATTTTCCAGGGGATCGTTGCTTGCAGGTCAACAGATGGAGAAGATGTAAAAGCTTTCTACAGCCCTGTTAGCACGTTCAAGAAATCATAAAAAGTAGAGGACTATATATATATATATATATATATATATATATATATATATATATATATAATCTGTACACTACAACTAAAACCATTTCTGAAAGAAATGTTGTTTAACCTATCCATAAGAATACTTAGGTGATACAAATCTCACATTTTAAAGCATCCCTAAGCAAGCAATTCCACTGTTTGATGTTTACTGTTAGAAAATATTGATAGTCCATTTATATCTTCCATTGCTGTAATTTATGATCTTGCTCTATAGACACAGTGGAGGAGTTATTCACCATGCCTACTGCCACTGTCTTCACCATGATGACTGCTCATAACCCAAAACTTGATGGTAAAGATGCCTTTTGTACTACAGAAGCTTGAATTTCTTATACGTCACACTAACAGAAGAGAATTGAGGCTGTGCAAGTCTGATTAAGCTCTGTTTGGTCCAGATCTCTCTCTGGTCCAGATAACAGGACACACATCCAACAACTAGCAGGAGAAAGACTAACATAATGAACACGGTAGAAGCAGCTCAGCCAAGTCTGCAGCTGCTGCTGGGTATACAAGTACTGTCTCTAGACAGTAAGACATGCTTATGTCTTCATTATGCTTCACCTTGCTAAAGCTCATGATAAATATGATCAATCCCATTACACATGATGATGACCTGGACAGCTTGAAAATCTGTATACATATACTTTTGCATAGGTGCTTTCAAGTCTCTACATACTTATATGCATGGAGTTAGATTTGGATTGTTTGTTGGCTGGTTTTTTTTAATGCTTGGTTTTGGTTTTGTTCGTGGCTTGTACTTTTTTTTTTTTTTTTAAATAATTGTGTAAAAGAGAAGTTAATAATTGTTTGGCTCCCAGAACAGTCATTCCCTCAGTTTACAGGAACATCTGGGAAAAGCTGAGAGATGGTTGACTTCCTCCATTCACTTTCACTTATATAAATGTTCCCCTTCAAAAAAGGCCCAAGAGAAGGTCAGGACAAAAGGTTGTCCTAAAAGTTAAACTAGTATCTGTAATCACAGTGCCCTTTGTAAGTAGTACCTGGAAAGAAAATGAATTTTACACTAATTTGGCAAAAAATAAATTAGTCCAGACTGGTTGCAACGGATGCCAGTTCAACAAATTCTATCAAGAGATACTGTTTGTTCCCATAGATTATACTTGTCTTTTCCTACAATGAATTCCAATTGGAAAAGCATCTCAGGGAACCAATGACTACCTCCTTGCAAAGGCAGAGAGGAGTAAGAATGAGAATATGTTACCTAGCTGCATTAATTTGTTTTCATTCTTGCAAAGCATAGATCTGAACGAATGGAAGAAAGGAAGTGAATAATAGCATCTCTTTGCAGAAATAAGGCCAAGACCTAGACTACAACAAAAGCAAACAGAGGAGATGTAGCTCTGCTGAGGTAGACTTGAATAGTTCTCATATGTCTCCCTACCTTTTATTCTCTATGAATTGCCAAGTTTTACTCACAATGCAAATACTCTCTTCCTAGATAATCTGTTGTAAAAAGTCAAAGCTATTTTATTTTGTTTGCAATATCCTCCTCTTCTGTCCTTCTTTCTTCAATTAATAGAGCTTAAGTACCGCATGCAGGAAAAGAAGATGCCTTTCACTCTGACTTTAAAAGGAAACACTCAAAGAATTTGCTCCTTCAAAGTCAATGAGGTAGATTAGTGCCATGTTTGAGGTCTCATTTAGCATCCAGTCTGGTGTGCAATCAATGTGAGTTGGTCTTTTGAAAATGACACCACAAGTCTCTACAGAGGGGGAAAAATGTATTTCTGACATTGCAGGATGTTAAGAGAAAAAAAACCTTGAAGTCGAAGAAATGTCTGAATTCTCACACCAGGAGGGCACAAAGTTCCCCTAACTGACTAGAACTGTGTAAAGCAAATAAAAGTGATTCCAAGTAGCGTCCCTGATGCAAAATTAAAATTGCTCATTTACCTTTCAAATCAAATTAAAAAAAAACGTGGAATAAATTGTATGTATGTCTTTCCTTCTCTCTCTTCCCCTCTCTCTTCATCCCCTTTCTACCAGTATTCTAAACATCAATTTTCACTGCATTCATTACACACATGAAAAGCTAGATTACTAAATAAAGAACCTTTAATCCCTAAAAGGGCTTTAGTTAAATTGACTTTTTGTATCTTCTTCATCTCCAAACTGTGATACAAATGATCAAGTTCAAATCATCCTGCCCTTAATGCTGACTGACAAGTTCATTTGAACACACGATGAACATCTGAACACAAGATGTACAGGTTGTGCATTTCCTTCATAGCCTGTGATATTCTTGGCTCTAAATCTCACTTGGGAAGACATCATCCTCTCATTCACAACAGAGATCTAAAAATCTCTTCCACAGCTGTTGTACAGAGTTGAACACAAATAGAGGCACTGCTATCTGGAAAGCTCAGGAATTCTTTACAAAAAATAACTTATGCCAATTACCATTTAGTTCATTTAAAACCATTTAATTCTAAAAACAGTCAAAAGATACTCTTCTAGAAAATTAGACAAAACTATAGTTTGTCCTAAATAAGGTAGAAGAGTTTTGCTTTATCTTAAAAAGTTAAAAAAAGCCCACCCTTCAAGACTAAAATCTACTCAGTATACAATTAGCAAAAAAGGTAGTCAAGACAAGTTTTTGTATAAGGAGTCAGAAAAATCTGATTAATGGAAAAAAATTACAGGTAATACTCATGATAGGCACAGATACATATTCTTCCACAAATCAAGCTCAAGAATAGCCCCAAGCTCCAGTCATCACATTTACTCACACCCACCACAGCCCTGGTCTTTCTATCACTGTAGGGTAGGAAGTAATCAACTCTCTGCTCAATATTTTAGGTACAGCTCATGTCTTTGAAGAAAACAAGCTGGGATTTTGCCTGGAGCATTCATCCCGCTTATTTGATTGTCATTACTCGGTTGCTGAATAGGCAACACAGGGGATGAGAAATCCTGTTAAGGGATTTGGATTCCTGTGTGACTGTGGAATTAGTCAATCTCCCTGCATTTCAGGACCACTTCTATAAATGAGGAGATACTGAGAATATCTTCTCCATCTCTAAAATGGACACCAAGAGCTTTGATGTAATAAAGACTGGGAGAGACTCAGCTAATGAGACAAAGGAGTCTATAAAAGCATTCAGAAAATAAAAAGAAATGAGATGACTCCTGCCCTTTCTCCTTAACAGTGGAACATCAGTGGTAAAATATGGTACAAACCAGTGACTGGTAGCTATAAGGTAGCTTCCCAACAGAATCTGTAACAAGGATAAAACCTCTGTCCACAACACACCTTGACTATTGACTTCCTGTGGCTGATGTAAAGAGCTGGAGACAGAAAAGTAAAGGGTTACAGTAGTACTTATCTATACTGTCATTTCAAATTGTATTTCATCAGTGTGTAGGAAAGGTCACTAGCAACAGAAACGTCTACTTAAGCTAGTTTGGTATTTACAGCTGAAGTGAGTGGTGATTCCATGTTGATTTATTTCTCTCAATAACACCAGTGAGAAAGGGTATCATGGCTAAACTCATTTTGGAAAATTTTCCAGTAACTGGTTGATATTGACAAATACTATTTTTAATTAACTGAGAATAGACCTGGGGAGAACATTCTCAGAGTGAAAACAATAAAGCAACCAGAGCAACTCAGCATACTTTTCAGTGAAGATATTTCAACAGCTATGTTATGTTCTGTAACGTTCTGATGAAATGTAGCCATCCTTTACAGCAGACAGCAATCAGCCAGCAAATGTATGCATGGATGTGAAGCAGTTGGCTGGTCTCAACAATGAGAGGAACTAATCTATTCTTTGAAAGAAGTCACAAGGATCATTCATACACAAAGGTAAGCAGCAGTTTCTCTTCCAAAGATCCCCCAGTAAGTCAACATTCTTATCACTCAGTGCCTCTGTCCTCCTTTGGAATTCTAGACCATATCAGGTATGAATTTAAATCTGTCATTCTTAAACACAGGGCCAGCAGCACTCTTATTAATGAGTTGTTCCTTTTTGCCACACTTGTTGTCTTCTCTTTGCTTTAACACAGTTATCTCAGCAGGAAAGGGTGTGAACCTCTGAGGTAAGACATACAGAAAAGTTATTGTGGCATAACAAGTGACTGACTGCATACCAGCTAAGCTTGCAACAAGATAAGACAAAATATGTTGGGTCAGTAAAAGATATTAAAGATTTTCAGATGTATGACCAAACCAACAGAGCTCTGATCTCAGCTCCAGCATGCTTCCTGAATACCAGCAGCCAAAGAAAAATTAACTTACTGCTCAGTTAGTTAACTAAGCAAAAACTGGAGAAAGAGAAAGAAATAGATGTGAACACTGATTATTTTTCCACATACTCTGCTAAAGACAAAGTGAATAGAAGTCTGAGCTGCGCTTTCACGTCATACTGCCACCTTTATCCCGCTGATCTGCCTCATTTGTTGACTTCTTTGAGCTCAAGGTACTGACATTCCAACATGTTCGAGAAGGGAGGCAAGGAGAGAACATACATGGAAACACTGTAATGTGCTAGTTTGGAAAAGCAGCCACAAATCTTATCAGTGAACCACTGCATAAACATTCAGAGCTGTGGCTGACCAACATAGAAAGAGAGCTCCATGCAATCCCCATGAATCTTCTTTTTTTCTCTCTCTCTGCTTCTCTCTCTGACAAGGTAAGTCTGATCTCATGAACCTTCCATAAGCAGTGGAACAAGCTTGAAATGCTTCCTATTGAATGTACAGTCCCCAGAGGCTCGTCAATGAATGAGTGAAATCGCTGTATGCACAAGTGGTAATTTAAAGGAGCTGCAGATTGACTGACAATGAAGTAAGAGGAAAGAAGAGAATACTTGTCATGTTCTGAAAAGACAACCATGCATCTCCTTTTCATTACTTTTTATTACAGTGATCACAACTTCCTAATGAATATCAGTTTCTGTCATAAAACTGTAGCACATAATGTCATACAATTTAGCACAACTGACAACACAGCGGCCTCTCTGAGAAAAGAGACTTTTCACAGGAGTCAGTTATGGAAAAAAAGATAACAACCACCCAAGTAATCGAAATAGTGGATAATCTGATGCTTCATTTTCTACATAAACATACTTGCTAAGTCACTTACTGCTTGCAAGAATTGTAAAAACAAAATATAAAAGTAAACAACAATTGGTGATATAATACAGTATAGATGGCAAGAGACAAAATGCCATATTCAGATAGAAAAACAACTGTCCGAGAGTTTATTGACAATTCTTCTGGCTTTTCTTCTTATTGTTCCTAGCGAGTCACTACATAGCATCTTCAACTTGTTCTCACTGGACAAGTATCCACAGCATTTTAGGTATTTCACAAATAGTAAAGAGAAGGCTGGCAAATAATCTTGGAGTGAGCAGTGCCCTATTTCACAGACGTTCCCAATACATCAGTGAACTGATGTGCAGTTTCATTTATTTAAAAGTTAACTGTACACAGCTGATCCAGTCCTTAGTTGCCACAGAGCGTCAGTTTACTCTTACTAACAGTGTTCAGTATTCCTCATCTACAGATGTAGAAAAGATGGATTCCTGTGACTCAATTCGCAGAACTGCTCAGCCTTTTTCAGCTGAAACATTTTTCTACCTTGCACATCTGCCTATGAAAGGCACCTGTATTTTCAGAAGTATTTTAACACCTGACAGCTCTCATTAGGGACTGGAAAACTGCATATTTAATGCTTCTAGAAACTAAGTAATGAAATAGGAGCTGACATACAAGGGGTTCTTCAGGAAATCTAGTACTTAATGGCCAGATAAAGATAATATACATGTGTCTAATGCTCCAACAACTCTTCATAAACCCAACCAACACATGGTTCAGTCTTGCATACATAAAATATGGGGGAAAAAAGGAAACAAGTCAAAGGCTTCACAAAAATGTGGCATTTTTTTCCTGTTTTCTCTCTTTTCTCAATTAGAAAGTTAGAAAGACAACTCCCTTGACCTGAATAAGGCAAATAAATGATCAGATGCTTCAACTTCTTACAAATACCTCCTAGAAAACACTTAAGTTCCAGCATAGCAGGACACAAAACAGAGTGCATGTGCTACTACAAAAGCAATTAACTCCTCAAACAATCAAATGCAGAGGCTGAAGGGCTGCAGTGAATAATAAGCTGCCCTATGACCCCAAAGGTTTTCAAATATCACTTGGAAACTACTTCTCCTCTGAACTTGGGGATGGCTTCTAGACCAAAGTAATCCCACAGGATATATAAGTTTGCAATAGCAAAGAAATCAAGAGACTCAATAGTCTCTGAAAGCCATTCTTCCTTAACAAACTGAGCAGATGGCCCCTCTTCAGTTCCTTCTGCTTTCCTCATCATTCCCAATGGAAGCTTTTGGCTAATGTTCAGCTGCAGCTTGAATCCCTAGATACAAAGCAACATCAGTCCCATCTGCACAATGCATTGGCAGCTGCAAGAACTACTTTATTAGAAGTTTTCCTGTTCTACATTCCTGAAGCATAAGCCTCCTCCCACTTGCCAAAAAATTCTACAGGTCTGAAAAAATCCTAAGCAATCTTCCAATGTCCCTCCCAAGCACCTCAGGTAGTGGAGAAGAGCCTTACCTCTCTAACTTGATCAAGAAAAGTTGTTGCTGGGTTCTAAGGGCGATCTAGATAGAGGATATGGATAAGTTATACTTTATACGATTTAAAAGCTGGGTTATCTACATCAGCTGTTATCTACCACCATCTTTGTGCAATAAAAACTCCTATTTCCTATTGGACTGGATGATCTTGTAGGTCTTTTCCAACCTTGGTGATTCCATGATCCTGTATTCTTTACAGCACAGCAGATAGATTCAAGGCCCAGTCAAGCCTTGTATGGCAATACAAAGAGACCTGGCCTTCCCTTCAGTCAGCTTACTCTGCCTCCAATGTTGCTTAAGGAGAAAGAGAGGAAAAGCAGGAAAGACAACAGCATCAGAAGGGTGCACTCAAATACCCCTCACTACTTACAGTCTGAAGTCCATTAGCACCTACCACCACCCAGAGTCCCCACTGCCAGACTGCCCACACCTACTCCTGTTTCCCACAGACATCAGCATACTTAAGACCCTTCCAGCCAGGCCCACTTCTTTCATGACAGCCTCTGAGGCCTCCTTCCCCATCTGCAATCCCATGAAGCTCACTGCTACATTAGGCGACATGTGGCAGGTTGCTGAAAGTCTAAAACTTTTACTCTCATTAAAGTCAGTTCTCAGTGCAGTTGACCGTGTATTCAAGCTGCGCCTCAGCGTCAGCACTCTCAACCAGGTCTTAAGACAAGACTTGTAACAGCTTTCCAAGTGACTGCTGACGCAGGAGCCCTGACTCCAAATGGGCTTGACTGTGCATTTCAGTGAGACCTACATTCTTGTCCACCATCACCTTTTCGAAAGTTTCAGTGCTATCTTAAAGCACACAGCAATGCCAGACTGCGCGGATCCTCTGGCAGAGAGCTGTATATGCAGCACTGTCTAGTTATCAAGAGCTAAATTAAACACCCAGTAGAGCCTTGGCTCTACCTTTCTTTGCCTTTGTTGATCTGTCTACATTGCTTCATGCAATTTAATTTTTTTTGTTGTGAAAAGTTATGGCCATTTTTAAGACATATAATAGCAACACTTCAGTACCTAAAGGACCACATTTTATTTCAAACCCTTTAGAGCTATATATTATTTGCCAGAAGCATTAAGCCTTACAGCTCTGTTTGTGAAAGAGGTATTAATTTTTACAGGTTTTCTACAGCATATGCCCATAAAGACTGCAGAACCTATCATAAAGAGGCTACGAATCACACTTTATTTCTTCATTATGCCATTTTTCATCGCTCAAAAACTAGCTGACCTCAGAAGAGCCTCACAGAAAACCTAATGCATTACATTAAGGGCAGAAGGTGAGGACACTTCTACAGTTTATACAGCCCTCAGAACTAATGAGGAAAAAAAAAAACACCACAAAAAAAGTACCAATATGCAATGCACTTACATTTGCTATCCAACCCCTGACTGGATCTGGCCACCTCAGCCTGAACTACTGCATATCCACTAGCCTTTCCTTTTAGCATGCAAACTCATCACTGCCTGGTCATGGTGAATCTCCTCCAAACTTCACCTTCTCCTGCCATTGCCTATCCCCAATACCAGTAAGCAATGTCAAAAATAAAACTTTCCTACCATGAATATTAGGGGAAGGAAAGATAGAAAAAAGTACATACATCAGCATGCTTGCCTTGATGGTAAAAAGTACCATGGGAATCAAGCCTTCTAGCTGAGTTACAGCTATGACACAGATATTGATTCCTAGAAGAGCAATGGTCTCTGGAATCACATTAATGCACAGCCTCATGATGAGGATAGGAATAAAGAAAAAGAGAAATGGTCCATGCCAGAGAAACTCTCAGACTGACTTCCCCTTTGGTCTGATCACACTCTTCACTGACTGGCAGTTGTTACACTACAGACATCAGTGACTAACACAGCTAACTTTTCCAAGGGTTAATTTCTTTTTTTCATCTAACCTTTTTTTGTAAACTGCTGGCATTAGTTATTACTCCAGTCTGCCAGGCAGCCACTGCCTCATTAGCTTTGCTAATCAAAATGTGCCTCAAGAAGATACTTGAAATTGTTAACCAGACAAAAGAACAGTTAGCAGACGCAGACACAAAGCTGAGAAACAGTATCAACTTTCCTAGTAGGCCTGGATGAAATCTGGTCCTTCTTGATACAGAGGACCTAGAGGCACAATAGAAATGGCAGGTCCAACTTCATTCTCAATGCTGTTCTAATAGAAGACCCGACAGTAGTTCCCTGATATGCTGATACACAAGTATAGAAATGGCAGCTCGCTGCTACTGAACTCTGCACAAGAGAAAGAGGACTTCCCCATCCCAACCCCTGCCAAAGTGGAATCCTTGAGGTGGTGAATCACAGGTGAATCAAAGTGAATCACAACAAAGAAGCAAAGGCTGCAGCATGACACAGGGGTCAGACTTTTCCTGATACGATTCTAGGAGGTGCTCCAAGATCTTTGGATGTTTGTGAATACATCTTTACCCTTTACTCCCTTCAGTCTACAGGTGGGAAGTGCTACCATTGCTATTTGCGCTCTATAACTACCTGAAAGAAGGCTGTAGTGAGCTGGAGGTCAGCCTCTTCTCCCATGTAACTAGTGATAGGACTAGAGAGAATGGCCTCAAGTTGTGCCAAGGAGATTTAATATGTTATTACTTCTCTGAAAGAATGGTCAGGTGCTGGAATGGGCTGCCCGGGGAGGTGGTGGAGACACTGACTCTGAAGGTGTTCAAGGAATGTTTAGACGTTGTGTTGAGGTTTAGTAGGAAATACTGGTGATAGGTGGGCGGTTGGATTGGATGATTTTGTAGGTCTTTTCCAACCTTGGAAACCTTCTATGATTTTATTCCTTGTATGTCATTATTCTCATTTCCAAATAACGTTAAATAAATAATGCTGAGCTGCATGGCAAACATGTAGCTTGCCTGCTAATACTATCATGTTGTTCCACTTTCCAGATCTGACATATGCTGCAGCTGCATGGTTTGACTAAAATCAGCTATTTGAAAGATCCATCACGTACAGAGAAAGATGTGCATTTTAATTCTCAGAAAATAAATAACCAATATTGGACAATGCAGATTGGCTCCTGACTTTGGAATTATACAGCAGGGTACACTTACTAGAAAAGCACTGACTTAACCTTTTAATTAAAACTGTAAGAAATTTTAATGTTCTTGAAAGACACCAGAATGAGCACTATTAATAAGTTGTCACTTTAACCGAAAATGCCTCATTAAGACACAGACAATGTAATTTTAAACCCTCTGTCTTTTAGAATCTAAAAGGGAAAAAAAAAAACCTACAAAAAAGGATCCAATAATAAAAAATCATTCAAAATTACGATATTTGTATTGAAAACAGAAGCTGGCTACAGCATTTCCAAGTCAGTTCATTTCTAGGATGTAATCTAAGTTAAGAAGCTTTCCAAAAAAACACACATCTTTTTTTTTCCAGTATCTTATCTCACAAATGTTTCTAGCCAATTTTCCCCAATCTACCTCCAACAAATAAGGTCACACCTGAAAACTACATACATATCAATTTAATTCTGAGTAAGGTAACTGATGCTGGCATTAATATCAAGATTTTTAAAGGCAAAACATAAACAATAATATAAGGATCTTCTCAGTTACTTTGCAGAACCAGTATAGAGAAGCTTGCATACAACATCAAGGGCCACCTCAGCCATCAGTGTGACTCAGAATTTAAGAGAAGGATGGAAAAGAATATCCTGAGGTAAAAGGTCAATTATGTCTTGATGTTACTTCCACTAAGCCTAACAATGCATCCCATTTTGAAGACTTGCTTCAACAGGTCAATCCTTGATATATATACTTATTTACTTGGTAAGTAATTTTACTAAAATAAGCAAGACGTATAAGGAATAATTAATAAACAAGGAAAATGAATTTGGAATGCTGGTTGTGAATTTGGTATCACGCTGCTGATACAGCTAAGAGATGCAGAGACTACATAAGCAGGTCAAATGTTCTGTGTGTTTAGAGCTTATTTCAAACCTTCTCATTACCTAGTAGCAAAGACAAAATCAAGATGTGAGTGGATGACAGTTACAGGGCTGGTTTAAAAGGGCTGCTACTTAATATTGGTCCAATGACTATCCTCAATCTGATTGTTTTCAGTTCCCATCTGATTACTGAGACAAAAGTTACATCACTGCTGGATCTCTGACAGGATGGAAAGCAGATTGTGATGACTTAAGAATCTTCAGATCCCTCACACTGCAAGTATAGTACCTGGTGGTTTCTTCTTGAGCCCCTTTTCTAATCTTAATTTGGCACTGAATGCTGGTGGTTGGTTTGTTTTTTTTTCTGATGTCTTTTCTTAATGAAGAACACTACTCTCTTTTGCTTGAGTAGTATGCTTTTCAGATATGAAATATGCTCTTCAAGCATGAACCTCTACAGCTAGGTGATCAAACGTACTGAACAGGTGGTATGAAACTGCTTCTAAATTACATACCTTTGTGCCATAGGCATCTTCATAGCTTAATGCTGTCCTAAGCCTGTACTTCCAGAGAAAGAAAGAGGACTAATAAGATGGCTGGGCATAGTAGTCAGACACTGAGGATCATTCTGAGTATCAATGCATAGATGCATTATACAGTTTATGTTTTACAACCTGCCAAACAGAAAAGTAGAGGGAGGCCAAAGACAATATGTAACCATCTAAAAATGGAGATCTTTTATAAAAAACTTTAGAAGGCCTCTCCAGCAAATCTTACTGTGATTTTAACTAACAACACTTGTCTCCCTGCATCAAAAGTCCAAAAAAGTGCTATTTTTAAGCCTACGTAGCACATCTACTTTTAAGTCATCATACAAAAAGCAATAGGACATACAATATTGTCCCAGGGTTGTCAGCTAGGCACTCTAATCTGGTTAAAAAAATATTCTAAACTGACAAACAGATGTACAGGATGGCCTCACCTAGACTTTCATCATCTGGTGCTTCTGCAGTTCTTGGAAAAGTTACACTATATTCTCTTTTTAAGTGAAGTGTAGAGGAGATTGACAAATACTCGTGCCATACATGAGACATCATAATTGCTGTGCCCAGACAAATGCTATTTTTGTACTTTCTGAGGATGGTTAATGCAAAGGACACCAAAACCTTGATCCAGATTTGAAAGTTCAATTCTAAACAAGCAAGGGAGCAGTAGCATCAATACAATAACCACAAATCATGAAGTCTTCAGCTCTGTTCAAAAAGGTTCCTTTTTAGACAAGCATCTTAATGTGACCTGTGATAACGCCCTGTTGGTGACTTTATGTGTGGATAAATAAATCAGAAAAATCAGTAAGATATTCCAAAAAGTACCCCAATACAGCAAGTTACACACTGGAATATAATATTTTGTTGCATTTCTTACCTCCATCCTGAAACTTGCTCAGTCTTTCAAAGTATGATGACATAGGAACTTGAACAATATCTAGAATTGCCAGAAGTGTACGGGTCAGTCTGAGAAGCTCACTAAAACTATAAAAGCCAAAGTATATGAGGTTTCGAGCTAGATGTACCACCTGTGACAAAAACAAAAATGAAGTATTGTCAATCTTTGTGTTATTCATCTGTGAGATAAAGTTGCATTTTACACAGCATCTTGCACAGCAATCGAGATCTAGAGTGCATTCACATTAGTACAAGTGTTTCCACTCATTTAAATTGGCTTTGGTCCAAGGCCATTGACATCAAATGTTTTTCAAAGTCGGACAAAAAGAAGGAAAATAATCTGAGGCTTAAGATGGACTGAAAAGATACAATTGCATCTGAGAAAATAAATAAGACTGAGAAGAAAAAATCCAGGAAACTGTTTAAAGAGACAGTAGTTGTACAGAAAAAATGGAAAAGAATAGCATTTGACTGAAGGTGAATGAAATTTGAATGAAGGTGATTTCAAATGACCAGAGGTAGGAGCAAAAAAGTTCTGAAGGTAGATTGAAGAAAGAATTGTAAAAGCTATAAGCACTTCCCCCTTTTCAACTCTATTCGAATATGTATGATTTACGTCTATCTGAAGTTTCTGTCAGGAATTTCAAACAATATTTGAAATGCAAGATTATTCAGAGAATTTCTTTCAAAATTCTACACAGAGAATAGTATTTGCTTACACTGAAAAATCCTGGTGTGCTGGTTTACTAATGTGGAGAGAAAGAATACATCATCGTCCACACTCCCTCTACACACATCCCTTCTCCTGCCACTGAAATGCAACAGTCTTAGGAGAAGGAGGAAACAACACAGCTGTTTGACAGAAGACAGTAATATTATTTTGTGTAATAATAGTTATCTACGAGAACACCAGAATTAGAAATCGGTGTTTCACTGGCGCATTTATTCTGAAGGTGTTTCATTTTGAAAGAACCAATGTCCACCTAGCTGAAATGAGAAGGAATACTGTAAACAAGGATGGAGATTGGTACCTCAAATGTAAGTTTATTTTTCTCCTTGTCACCAAAAGGAAAAGGCTGATTTACAACTTCTTTCAAGTACTCTTCCACAAATTCCATAGTTAGTGCAAATTTCCTCTTCATTTCATTTCTTGAAGAATCCGTGAAAGAATCATACCTACAATGCGAGACACAGAAGGAAGGGATCAGTTGACACTAAAGAATAAATAAACCAACAATAACCCTTTAAAATCTCTATCAGTCTTCTGCAAGGAGAAAGGGTAGAGGTCAACTAATTCTACATAGACATGTAAAGACACCAGACAGAAGATGCACAAGCTTCTCCTCCAACAGTAGGAGGTG
The DNA here is from genome assembly GCF_023343835.1 of Lagopus muta. Lineage (NCBI taxonomy): Eukaryota > Metazoa > Chordata > Aves > Galliformes > Phasianidae > Lagopus > Lagopus muta. The sequence goes on from NC_064433.1 coordinate 67,118,974, forward strand.
CAATGAATGGGAATAACACGGACAGAAAGATACTATGGTTCTGACTGATAGCACTAAGTTCTGACTGATATTCACTAAATCACTAAATCTCAGCTTTCCTCTCTCATCAGCCAGAGAATGGGATGGAACAGAAACATCATCAAGTACAACTGCTTGACCAGGGCTAACCAAAAGGGAATGTGTACTATTAAGGCATTATCCAAATGCCTCAGAAACAGACAGGCATGGGTAATCAACCACCTCTTTATGAAGCCAATTTTAGTGTTTGACCACTAAAGTAAATAAAAGAGTAAATAAAAGTTTTCTAATGACCAGTCTGAACCTCCCTGGGTGCAGTTTAGTGCTGTTCCCATGGAACCCGTCATCATTTATCAAGGAGGAGTGACCAGTACATCCCTCTCCACCTTCTCCATACAGGAAGTTGAAGACTGAATGAGGTTTCCTCTCAGCCTTCTGTTCTCCTTTACTATCTCTACAAGAAAGACAGCAGACCAGGAATGAAGCTCAGGACAATCAGCTTCCACCAACAATTAGACTCTGCTGTCCTAAGTCAAAACACTCCCTCATATCAGTAGCAGAAGCAAGACTGTCTGCTGCATTGCTACACTTCACCCTCTTTATCTGTTCAGCCAGATATTCCATGTCTGGGTCTAGCCCAGCGGTGCTTTAAATCACTTAAACCAAAGAGGGCTTCCACTGAAGTCAATTTAACATGTGCTTAAGTATGTGGAAGACCAAAGCTTTACTGAACTGTTTCTGGGGCAATAACTGTACTTAGCTGCAAATTTTGGTTCTCCAAATGTAACTTTCAGTTAAGGAAGAAGTTTAAAACTAAATTCCAATGTGGTACATGCCTGATGTTAGGCACAATTTGATTACTTCAAGTTCTGTTGTTCTGATGAAAGGCCATTCCATTTTATCCTCAGTTTGTTCTGTATAAGAGAAGTGAGAAATAAAGTGAAGTAAAATGGAAAATGCAGCGCTAAAGGCCATGGTTTAGTGATGGGACTCAGCAGATCAGGTTGACGGTTGGACCTTCAGTTCAGATCCTGAAGATCATTTCCAACATCGACTATTCTGTGACTCTATTTCCAAGTAAAGCTACTCAAGGAAGTTTCCGAGATTAACAATAACTAACTGCTCACTGTTCTGCATCTGAATACCTTTTTAAATGCATGTGTTGGCATTAGACAGCTACAACCATTTTGTTCTAAGCCCCAATAAAATAATTTTGTACCGTATTTTGCAACATTTTCAACTCACTCATGAATTGTGATCTTGGTAGGAATTTCAGTCCACAGTCTGGCGTATCTGACAGGCACCACTGACTCCTGAGGATCTCTGTCCACATGCATGTGGAGCATCAACCGGCAAAAAGAAGCCCGGAGGTCATAAGGAAGGCTTTCATCAGACATGCATCGCAGGATCAAGTCTACTGATAGCTGTGCAGAAATCTGGTTGATGGCTAGATACTGGCGGTCCAGGCACATTCTTGCAAAGAGGTTCAGTTGGTACCTTAAATAAGAATAATAGCACATTTCCAACTGGTTTATTTGAATACTATGAAACAATGAACCTCAGAATCTCACTTTACAATTGTGATGTCAGCTCTTCTGCTGTAAACAGTAAAAATGATTAAGAGTGGTTTTGCTAACCAAGGGACAAACTTGCCGTTAAAAATGTTAATGTCAGGCTCCAATCCCCATTAAGACTGGGCTCCCTTTGAAACTCAAAGCATTGTTCAGTGGAAGACTGAAGTATTTAAACAGTTTGTTTTCAATCAGTATAAGACACCATTCCATGATCCTATCTCCTTTCTATACTCTGGGATGTTATGAATGCTCCTTCAGTGTATACCTTGCTTCCAAGAACAGCAGGGCATGATAAAAATAGTTTCATAAATAAAAGGTTAGAGGAAACATTAGAGAGACACAAAAAGCTGTCACAAACAAAGAAAACTAAGTGTATGTCTGGAATAGACAACAGAGATGGTGATGCTTCCTATAGGAAAAATCTGAAACAAACTTTTAATCCCTGTTTCTGGTATGACTTGCTTTCCTTTTTTGACATTGGCAATGGACTGGATAAGAACTGCACCAGGCTCCAGGGTGAGTTTACATTTTCATCTATTTGCATAAGCAGTTTTACCTGTAGTAGGTAAGAACTTCTAAGTCAACTTTTGTGCCCTCTTTTGCCTCCTGAGCCAGGTGTCTGATGGCTTTGCCATGAGGTTCCTTGTTACTGTCAATCCAGTAAAGCCACACTTCCTCTTCATCAATGTCATCTGAGATGACTGAGCATTCTAAGGGATTGTCCATTTGTGTTGAAATGAGCCTGCAAGTACAAAACATTCACAAGGCAGCCACTAACAATGTAACAACAGAGCAAATAACAAAAAGATATGCTCTGATTATGGATGCTCACTTCGTCTGAATGAGAATGTCAGCATTTCCTGGACTCAGCATAAACTTGCAGATGAGTTCCTGTGTTACTGGTATTGCTGTGGTGTTAGATACACACAGGTCTGATAAATAATCCAGGAACCTGTGCAGTCAAAAGAAAAAAACAAACACAGATGCAACAGAACATATGGTTTTAAATACCGCACAGAAACATTGCTCTAAAAATCTCCAGTATATGTCACTAATATACTAAAGAGATTGTATATTGTGAGTTTTTTCAAAATACAGTCTTCGTTCATTTAAACTATTGCAATTCCCAACGGATGGACAACAGCTCTGAGAGAAGCCCTGAACTGTCAATTCAAGGAGAGAAAGAAAAAGACCCCAAGTAAGACACTTCTCAGCAAATCAAAGGTGAAAGAGTTGTGCCAGAACTTAAGCAGCCTAAGGATGTCTTAAGCTCAACTGGAAGTCTTTATCATAACCAAGAACCAAAAGCAAGAACTCATATTCTTATCCATCTTACCCACCCAGGTAATGGATGACTCCCTAAAGCAAGCAGCAAGGAGATATTACTTTTGCTGGAGATAGCCATGGGTCCTCTGAGGAACTCCACTGCACTGGAGGAGTTCACATCTACAGTTTAAAGCTTTCTTTTGAGTTTCTGATGTGACATAACCAAAGATTAGTGGAAAGAGACCTGGCAAGATCTGTATTCAAAGCAGTCACTCTATGAAAAGCAGAACTAAAACTATTACATGTAAACAGTTTCCTATAAATTTGCATCTCAAATTTCAGTCTCCTGATGTTTAACAAGGTTCACACAGAGGCTTTTGTTGCCCCTGGGACACTGATAAAATATCAGCTTCTTGACCCTCTTTTATTGATCTCTCCATTTGTATTACCAGTACTTCACACTGCAGCCTTTCCCTCACTGGAATATAAAAAGTGCCTCTTCCTTCCATGTATCTTCTTATTTTTACAGGATTTTTAGGAATTGATTATCCTTCACAACTCTAGCAAATGTGGCTAAAAATAAGCATGGGCTCAAGAGCCAGTAAGGGAATGGACAGAAGCTGGCAAACGCACACAGAGCATATACACCATTTCCTCAGAAATCCAGGTAAAAACCTTAACCATTCACCACCATTTGTTTCAATGCTAAAATGAAGGAAGGCTTTAAATTTGTAGCCTGTGTGTTTTAGAGCATACTGTCACAATTCTTATTCTCAATGCTGAAAAAAAATCTATGAGATTCTCCATGCAAACAAATGCCATAAGATCAAGCATCTATTGGTCAGATTGCACTATCTCAGCAGGGTGCATTTTTCAAAATTTAACTGCACTCGGAGTTCAGCCTTAAAAAAGCGAGCATATATTTCAAAATGAAATTTAGATAAGTAACAATACTAAAATGTCCTTCACCACAAAAACAATGACATCAATAAACATAAGAACCCTTCAGCATTGAAGGGCATCTGATCTCACGTGGCTCCCTCTGTCTGTAATGACCAGAGCCAATATAGTTTAGCATGGCAGAGGCAATAAGATTTCAGCATGAGGTAAAATGGCTGCAGACATACAGAGCATAATTGAAGCAGTATAGCACCAGGGCCCTGAGCAATATCCTGAACTGCTAACAGAAAAATAATATCCACAAATATTGAGGCCATTATTTGGCCTTCTGTTTCTTAATTTCTTATATTTGTATTACTTTGCTACTTTTACAACTGAAAATCTAATGAGAAAATTAAATTGATTTTCCATTAAAAAATACATTTATACTGTGACCTAAAGCTGATAAAAAAAAAATTCTGACAGAGCTAGGTTAAAGGCTAGAGTTTTTCATTTGAAACAAGATCTGCTCTAGAGCACATGTTCACCGGGATCTTTGCCATCCTACGCCTGATTCGCCATCTTTTCAGCTCTGACTTGCAATCAGGAGCTGATTAGGAAATTAGCAGGAAAACTGATTAATAAAACCTTAGTTAAGCTAACATCAACGTCATTTCCATCAAGGTTGTTATTAGCAGGGCAACCAGCACAAACAGCACTTTCACAGAGCAGCAGAGTTACAAAAAAATAAAATTTCTGTTCAGTTGTCTCAATCAATTTGAAGTAAAGCCAAACTTTCAGAAGCGTTCTGCAAAAACCTCACTTTTCACCAAGATTTAGATCTGAAATGCAGATATCAACTCTCCAGAAGTACGATATCTCTGATATTTTCTAGCACAGTGCTGTACACGTATTTTTTTTTGTCTGTGAGGTCAAAAAAAAAAAAAATTAGCTGGAAGAAAGCAATAACATAATAACAAATAGCAGGGAGATTCATGGCTGCTACAAATGTAATGTTATATGGACCACTTCAAACCTTGGCTCTCGATTTCTCCTGAGTAAATTAACAAAGGTCTCGATTTCTTTAGCCGTGATGTGTTTCTCTAGCAGTTTTCTGTTGTTGTGCAGCAAAGCTGTGATGGTGTCTTCTGCCAAAATATCATAACCAATCTGGGACTGCATGACGCAGAAGTTCTTCGCAATATATTCCTGAAAAAATGAAAATCTCTGTGATGATCTGTTAAGCAATAATGTTTTTCTTTTAGAATTGCAAATATCCAGCTCCATTAACAATCAAAATAATACTCAAAACTTTCCTCACTAAACTGGCCCAAACAATGTACATCTGAACACCTAAAATATGTACTCCAACAAGACAGAATATTAGGATTGACTAACTCTTGTTATTCTTTCATAAATCAAAGAAATAAATACATAAAATAGGTGTAAAATTAAAGAAATGGCAAACTTTTTTTTTAAAAAGGAAAACCAAAACTTTATATAATTTTAAGAAACTTTCTTGCTCTCTTCTTCCCTTCTCTCTCCTGCAAGACAAAAGTATTTCTTAAAAGTGTTAGAAAGAAAACAAAGTCATCACACATAACAGTTCAATTTTTTATTTTCAGCTCCTTTAGCCCTATAAAGCTAGTAAGGGCTCTTTTCTGTGCTGCAACATACAAAGCACTCAGTATCATGTTCTGAATTATCTCATGTTCATCAGGAGTCTCCAGCAGAGGAAAATCATGCTATCTGATCGAACAGCCTCTGGTTTGACTCACTGCTATCACAACATAAATATTTACAGCACAGAATCACAGAGAATTTTGCCTTCCCCACTGATACCCTGGAGCCTATGAAGGAAGCAGTGGACACTCATCTCAGTCAGAGCCTGTGAACATACATCGAAGCCCGCCAGGAGAACGAACCTATAACATTCATTGCTAATCACTCCGTTCATATAAAATTGCCTATAAAACAAAAACACTATTTCACAGCATGAGTCTGTGTAAGCATCTTTCTACTTACTAATAACCAACACAAAACCCAGTTCTTCCATTCTCCCTTAAGATAAGATTACCAGAGGATCATACCTGTAAATCCGGAGTGCAACATCAAACACAAGATGTAAAATAACAGAATTTAGAGGAAAAATTCTTGAATACCACTGACCTGGTTCTTCCTATAGTCCTGCTGGGAATGTCTGAGAACTCTGTAACATAACCTTAACATGTATTTGTATGGGGCATATCTCTGGTCACCTAGGTCTTCAAGTCTCAGCATTGATCCTTCACCTTTGTCCTTAAAAGGAGCTTTGAGGATCCCGAATATCTGTTCAAAATCAAAATCACTGAGGATGAAAATCAAGCCAAGATTTTTTTTTAACCTGTACCTGTCAATTTCCTCTGTCAGGATCAGAACAAAGCATCTATAGGCTCAAGTCAGAATTCAATCACTTCACTTATTATCTACAAATCACCGAATAAGAAAGGGGCAAAGGGACAAGGACAATCTCAGACATTAAAACATAAGCGTTTAGCTTTGCATTTCCACACCAATTTGTTTGATACTACTTTTTCTTGACTGTTATCCTAGTTTAAAACATTGTCAGTTAAGTGCCTTAATTTTAGATAAATTAAGGATGAAAAAGCACATAAGGGCTGCTATCTAGCTTAATTCTTTTCACTTTATTATTTATTTACTATTTCAGTAAGACACTTTAAAAGAATATTAATTCTGATTTACATGCAGTCAGTCCTCAAATAAGTCAGAGATCCATAAGGTATTATAAGTTTTCCTTCAAGGAAAACACTTGCAGGATCAGGACCATGTAGTAGACTTGCTTCAAATTTCTTCAACAATTTACTTGTAAATAAAGTCTTAAAAATCTTATAAGTCATCAGAATTACAAGAGACTAACAGACATTAAATTCCGGGCCTTTTGCTGTGAGTCTTGATTAATGAGTTTCATGTCTAATGAATCCAGTTACGTATAACTCAAGATAGCATAAGCCAACTTACCTGAAACCAAGTTTTTATCAATTCTTTCTCTCCTACAATCTATTTGGAAGTACAATCAAGTTACTCATACTTGAACATGCAGAGTATACCTGAGCCAATATATTTTGTTCCCGCATTAATTTTTGTCGCTCCCGGTTTGGCTTAGTAATGACCACGTCCAAAACTTCCTGCCCATTGTTAGGCACATCAGACACAAAGAAAATCAGATCTTCCAATAACTTGGTCACAAATCTAAAATGAATAGACAGATCCTTATTATACACAGTCATTCAACACTTGTTAGGATTCATTAAGAAAGAAAATCACATTTTAGAACAAGCTTTATCTAGTGCATCAGAACTTCAATCACTGCAAAGCTAAGTTTGACATATACCAAAGGCTTCCAGGTCTCAGATCAGCACAGGTTTGAATCCATCACAGTGACATTTTCCAAGACATTAAACAGCAACCAGAAGAAAAAAGGGAGGATGCAAAATTGATGTAGAATAGATGCAGACTGCTTAGAAATCCAAAATCTCTACCAGCTGATTGCAAGGCCCAGAAACAGTAGACAGATACTCTTACTCAGCCCAGCAACAATTTCCACTGGGAAGTTAGTAACACTGGCCCATGAAACAAGATTGTGCACTCACTAGAGGAATAAAAACAGTTTGCCGCTGCACTATTTCCCTACTGACAGGAGAAACTATTGAAAAATGACTTGGAAAAAAAAAAAACACTTTTATTTCACCCATTCTTTCCTACACAAAAAAAGATTTGGCAGAAGTAAATGCTAAAACAGGACAAAGGCAAGCCCTTCCATCTTCAAGCAGTGTAGGTCATCGCCACCTTGCTGTTAGCATACCTTGCCAGGTATACACAGAGAGAAGCGTGGATGACCACAAATTTCCTTAAAAGAATTGGCAGTCTTTCACAAACAAAACCCAGCACATTTCCCACCCTTAGCAGCATTGTCTGAGTTTGGCAAATATTTAGTCTATAATTACTAAACCTGGCAGGAAGATACTCGATAGATTTCCAAAGACATCTCTGAGAACCAGACAGAAAGCTTTCATTAAGTAAAAGAAGGCTTGGATGTTCAACTAATCCCTCTAAATGAGTTTTCAGCCTAGTAGTGGATGTTGGAGAACAGTAAGGTCCCCAGAACAAAGCACCTCACTAACAGAAAATGCAGGAAACGTAAACATAGGGTTGATCAACTAGGAGTGAGCTCTTGGAATCTCTACTTACCCAAGCAGGAAGGTAATAAGACAGGGAAACAAGAAGAGTAGGGTTTTTTTTGGTTGTTTGTTTGGTTTTTTTTTAAAGGAAATCACAGGAACAAACTAATAACAGCAATATCATGAAATCACAGAATCATAGAATCACCTGTGATGGAAGGAGCCTTTAAAGGTTATCTAGTCCAAATCCCCTGCAATGAATAGGGGATTTTGACATCTACAGCTAGACCAGGTTGCTCAGAGCTTTTCTTGTTCTTCTTTGCACCCCTTACTGAATTCAGTTCCAGCAAGGCCTTGGACTTCCTGACCTTACCCCTATACAGCCTAGCAGCCTTCCTATCTTTCTCCCAGAGTACCTGTCTCTACTTCTACTGTCTGCATATTTTCTTCCTGCTCTCCAGTTTGACCAGCAGGTCCCAGTTCAGCCATGCTGCCTTCCCTTCCTGACTTCCAACACCTGGCAATAGAGAGCTCTTGTGTTCTTCTGCTGAAAGCTTCCTTAAAGATCTGCCAGCTCTGCTCCACTCCCGTTCTCAATTATTTCATGCGTGTGTTGTACCAGTACATCAACATCAGAACTTGACAATACTGGATTGCAGTGACGCAGCAGTGCAAGGCTCATACAAGGATGTCACACCTTCATTATGTTGTATCCCCATCTGATTTGACTCAACAATGAATGAAATGGCTTTCCAAGATTGTGTACTAATACCTTGGCTGTTACAGATTTGCCTGTTAAGAGAAATCCTTCACCTGATACTAAACTACCTGTGCTAATTGCCACTGACAAAAGACTTGTGGACTTGACAAACAGCATAAATTGTTTTGTCACCAAAAATTAACATTTCCAGCAAAAAGCTCTGTATGATGCACAGTAGAATAAAAGATAAAAATTAACACTGTAAGAGATGCTATCTAACATTCAGTTTTACCAGACAGCTGAACACAAATAGGCAACCACATCACTTGCAGTGGGAAATACGTAGCTACAAAGTACAACAAAATCCCTTAATTCAGGGCTGGGTGTAAAGAACAGACATTCTTTGAATTGAAGCATGGATGGATATAAAGAGTAAACACTGAAGACAACAGAAAATGTAAAACAGGAAAGTAAACAGGGAAAAATAAAATCACAGAATCACAGAATATCATGAGCTGGAATGCACCCACAGGGATAATCGAGTCCCCCACTTGGCTTCACACAGAACCATCAAAAATCCAAACCCTACATCCTCAAGCACTGTCCAAACACTCCTTGAACACAAGCATGGTGCCACGATCAATGTCCTGGAGACCCTGTTCCAGGACTTTTCCTATCCCCAACCCAATCCTCTTGACACACCTCCATGCCATTCCCTCAGGTCCTGCTGCTGTCATCAGGTGAGATCAGAGCCTCTTATAAGAAAGAAAGGAAAGGGACAATCACAGCAGTCTCTCAATCACTGCAAGTCTTGCTTCTACTGCCCTAGCAGTACAATGAATTACACTTAGCCATTACTGTGATAACATGATACCATGATGCTAGGAGTAACACTAACTTAACAACAACAATAAAAAAAGCTCACCAACCTCCTTTCATTCTGGGTTATTGTTCCATTCTCCAGCTTTTTAACAGTTGATGCTAAGACCTTGTTCGCATCATTAGCAAAGTCCAAGTCTCTGACCTCAGATAGAGGAACTGATACAATGGCAAAAGCCTCCTTGTCCTCTTTTGTTTGGCACGTCCCAATCTGCAATAGTTTGTAGCTTAATTAGGGTAACCAATTCACTCACCTTTGCCCAATTATGCATATTTTATATGTCAAGATCACTCTTAGGAAATTCTAGGAATTATGTTGGGATTCCAACCCTGAGAAATTAGTGTTTACCTTTAACATTACCGGCCTTTCTTCATTGGTGTCTATTGGGATGCTAGTGCTAGTAACCCAAGTATTGGTACACAAATGCCTCAGTCGGACATAGGAGTTCCTAAAGGAGAGGAAAGCAAACAGTGGGTTAGATGGATCCTTTCTGAGCTAAACTGGGCAAGGTGAGATGTGGTTTAACACGTGGACATGAGATGTGACACCAGCCACTCATAATAAAAAGGCAAGGGAAACCTAGAAGGTACTATAACGCTATTTCCCCTTGTGTCTTTTCTTTCTGATCCAGCATAAAGCAGTAACAAGGACAGCATCTTGGGATTATGCAGAATGCTGCTTTTAAACATTTCCATAAGTCTAGGAGTAAAGTATTCCTTATATGAAAAAAAAAAAAAGGAAAAAATTAAAAGGTACTTTAAAATACTAATTGAATTGAAATACACATCATGAAGAAAAACAACTGTTTTCTTATTATTTTTTCTGCCAAGTAATGAGCCCATTCAACCTGTCACAGAACAAAAGTGCAAATGTGAAACTGATCATGGTTTCAGTTTCACCATTATGATGTGCAAAACCTTGTTCCAAGGAGTGAGCATTTACACTATCAGTTCTCAACCGAAAATCAAGCAAACAAAGAGCATGTATGATATTCGTCTAAACTCTTTCCATTTGATAATTTCTGGCATTACTAAAAAGCAGAGCTGATAAATCAATTACAATTTTTACTCTGAATTGCACTCAGTAAATATATTCACTACAGTCTTCATTAGCACACTCCCTTTCATGCTGATGGACTTTAAGTATTCAAGTAAGAAAATCATCTGGCAAAACTCTGCAGAGCAAATACTTCCAAGTTGCATACATCACTATTTGTAGGTATCTAGCTTTGAACTCCACGCTCGGAACTACTACTAGCCCCAGGTGTCTTCATAGCCATTCAGCCACAGCAAACACCACGTGACTTGTCTAATCAATCCCAGCTGAAGTAACAATTGAAGTTTCAAACATGCACAGGGAAAACCTATGAACCAATTACTGACTTAATTTGAATAACAGACGTGTTCAGAAACAGAAGCACAGTTCACCATACGTATTATTTGGTAGGGAACAATTCAGTTAGATCTACTAGCAGCACATTTTTTTCAAACGGTGCAACTCAATTCTGTCTTCATACATATCTGTGCAACATTTAGCTGGTTCTTTTTCTCTTCACAGATTCTCTTTAAGCGTCACTTGTTTTATCCTTATAATTATTTTATCCAGTCACAGTGGCAGTATCATGTTTTATACATCTCTTGTTTATCTGTGAACACTCTTCAAATTTTAACTGAAGGATTATACTTGCTTATGGTTGACTTTTTCTGCTTTACTCACAGGGATAATGCTAGGAAGAAACCTTGTCAATCCCACAACTTTCTTTTTTTTTACCTAGGAACCAGGCAATCAGCTCTCTGAAGAGTGGTGGCATCCAGTTCAAAGAGAGACGCGATGTCATTTCCATGTGGCACAGAGACCAAAGTATACATAATCTTCTCCCCTGCCTGGCGTTTCTTCTTTGAAGCAGGAAGGTCGCCATCTCTCTGCTGGTTAGGCACAAGGGTTATTTGCTTGCATCAGAGCCCATTATAAATTCTCCAATTACCTTGTGGACAAGTAATAATCTAAATTGTATAATTTTTTTTGTGTACATTCTACTAAGAACGCACCGTGACTGGCTTTGGAGTGCATAACACAAAGGATGCACTTTGCCCCAGGCACACAGGGTCTCAGACAGTCATTATAACAACAGCAGGTCACCAGCTACAGAGAGACTGTAGTACTGTATACATTATTATTTGACATCTACAACTTCAAAAACCTGTACCAATTGCAGACCCTTCACTCCCAACAGATGTAACTACACAGTGCTAGCTTGAGAAGGGCCAAAGTTAAAAGAAGAGCATTAATGAAAACTGGATCTTCAAAAGGGAGGCAGGGAGTAAAGAAGTGAACAATTGGCCTAATTCCACAGTTGTTTTATTTAAATTTAGATTTTTTTTCCATTCCCATATATTCTGAATTGCAGTTGCACACCTTCCAAATAGGAAGAGACAAAAAACACCAGCTAGCTTGCAGTGGAAATCTTAGCACAGGCTGCTAATGCAGCAGAAGTTGGATCCAACACAGGTCTGTGCATGTCCATGGAAACTGGGGAATTTCACTCCTTCACAGGCACCTAGCTTTCCAGAGACACTTACAAAGCTGTGTTGGTGCCTGAGAATATGTGCAGTCCTCACACCCTTTGATACTCCAGGCCCAAAAAAATGTTAAACAAAATCTCACATGGAAACTTAATCTGCATGTAAGGATTGAGAAAACAGCAAAAATATATATCCATGATTTCCATGCACATTCTCCTTTACAAACCTAGGATAAGACCCAAACTGGAAAAGCAGGTAAATTTTCCAAACAAAAATTTGAAAACCAGCTTTCAAAGTTCAAGGTTCAAGGTCAGTGAAAGGGTAAGTTGTACAAGATAATTTAGAACAGCATCCAGACTTTTTTTTTATATTACCCATAAGTTACATCCAAATCTAATTACATTTTCCCAGAACTGATCCACTCTGCTATCATTTCCAAACTGTAAAGGCTGGTATACAAAAAGGGAGGACATTTCATAATCATGTAGTTTTTCCCTAGGGCTCCAGGAAAAACACACCAAAATATCAAACCATGCTCTGCTCTGTGTTAAGTATTTTTATACTCCCTCATTACACAGTGTCTGAGCATCTCCCATGGGTCATTAAACATGAGCATACACACATGTGCAAGTTTCCGTAACAAGAGGTAAAGTGAATGGCATGTCTCCAGTGCTTCAGTAGTTCATAGTAACCATCAGTTCTGTGAGGCAGTTCCTCCTGACGTTTGGGGCTGACTCCACTTGCTCGCAAGTTTCCCCAGCAATTGCTATTAAACAATAGAGTTAGCTTATCGGGCTTTTACCCCGCCAGCCAGGTTTAGCACCTGCCAGATCAGACCTGCCATACAAGCAAGAGCTGGTTTCTAGTCTCAAAAAGCACATCTCAACAGAATGCAAGACAGTGTCTATAATACTGCTAGCTGCAATGCCAAGCTTAGCTGAAGGAAATCTGGCCTGCACAACAGCTATGCACTAGTTCTAGATTGCACTGCAGCAAAAGCCTCGGAACTGTCCTCATACTTTAATTCAGACACACCTCACAACCCAACCATGATTATGAATCTTATTCTTTGGAATAAAAACATAACGAAAAGTGACTTTGACCTTGAGAGCTCTGAAAACAAATTAAACATAGGGAGTGCACAGATAGAGAGATACAGTCATCGCATAGAAAAGTACAATTAATATTTATGTTTGAATTTACACCTGACTGCAAGCACAAAACTCTGCAAGAGAGAGCATATGCATTTGCTCACAGAAAGTTTCTTATGTTTAATCAAATTTAATAAGCAGTCATCAGAATCTGCACTTAATCTAGCCACTATTAAATGTGCTGATGAGTCCATATGAGGAAGTTGAAAGAAGGGGAAAGTATTAGACTGCTTCACATTAATCAGGTGGTATGAAAAAACACATAGAAAACACAGCATTCCTAAGTAGAATAAAACAATGACATTTGCACAGGTAAGTAACCGGCATATAGCAGATGTAGCCAGCAAAAATCTGATTCAACTGAGAGAAGGGAGAAATAGACAGGTAAAGGGATTCAAATATAGAGTGCAGAAAATTCAACTCAAAGCAGCATGAAGAAGAAGAGAAGCAAATGAAGAGTTTCAGTAGTGGCAGTGGCAGCCAGAGAAAGAATTCCCAAGACTGGTCTAGTATGAGAGATGGAGGTTGGCACCCCTGCCTGCGGCAGGGAGCTTGGAGCTTGATGATCCTTGAATTGCCTTCCAACCCATGCCATTCTGTCATTCCATGATTCTGTGAAGAATTCTTTCAGCAAAAACAGGTGAATTACATGCTAGGAGTAGAGAAAGAAAAAAAAAAGGGCAAGAACTATGGGTAAAGTAATTCAAGCAAATGGCAAATTCACTAAGAAAAAAATAGTTTTGATTGTCCCAAACTGTTGGTAAGTTAGTTACAAGCTATAGCAATTCAAATTAGATACATATGTATGGTAAAGAAAATCACCTCACTCTGTAATTGTCTGGTAAAATCACTTGTAAGGATGCAGGAAATGTAGATTCAGTTACTTTCCTGTGTGGCAGGATTTGGACCTCACCTTTCAAAAGAAGGCAGTTTTCTACAATGGCATAAATGCATCAGTGAACAAAGGAAGAGCTATGATGTCACCTATCTGGGCTTCAGTAAGACCTTGGACACAGTCTCTGCTAACATCCTTCTCTCCAGATTTGAAAGATATAGATTTTATGAGTAGACTGATGGATGAGGAACTGGTTGCAAGACTATATGTAGAGTGTGGTGTGGTCAATGGCTCGGTGTCTGGATGAAGATCAGTGACATGTGGCGTCCAACAGGGGACTGTATTGGGACCAATACTCTTCAGCATCTTCATCAGCTACACTGCTGATGATAGATGATTGTTGATGACAGTCAACAAGCTGTGTGGTGCAGTTAACATGCCTGAAGGATGGAAAGATATTCAGAGAAACCTAGACAGGGTCAAGCAGTGGACCCAAGAGAATTTCATGAGATTCAAGAGGAGGGGACAGACTCGTTAGCAGGGTATGCTGCAACTGGAAAAGGAAAAACTGTTTCAAATGAAAAGAGGGGAGATTTAGATTGGATGTTAGGAAGACTTTTTTGCAATAGGGGTAGCAAGGCACTGGAACAGGCTTCCAAGAGAGGTGGTGGGTGCCTTGCCCCTGCAGACATTCAATGTCAGGTTGGATGGGGCTCTGATCAACCTGATGTGGCCATAGATGTCCCCGTTTATTGCAGGGGAGTTGGACTACATCATCTTTAAAGGTCCTTTCCAACTCAAATGATTCTATGAGTCTATGATTCTATACAGCCAATGGTCATGACGTTCTTCCAGAACAAACTCATGTAGGAAAGTAAAGGCTGAAAGTTCAAAAAAGGAGTCACAGTGAAAAGAATCAGCCCTTCTGTTGAAGATCCATGCTAACAGCAAATACCATAACTCCTGGGCTTCCACCACTGGCTTGCAGTGCATCACAACTTAAAAAGAAGTTTAATGTATATGTAAATACAATGAAGATGTATAGTGTTTGTAATCTGAAGGGCAGATACATTGTAATTAGTGACAACATCTGTATTGTAATTGGAGATAATTAGATTTGTCTTTCTTGAGACTTGCAGCTCAGAGGATGACCCTTCTTCACAGATCTTCATATAATTTGCTAGCAATTGTAAACAACTCTGTGTCCTTATATTCTTCATCTCTATTGGGTATCACACCTGAAATTTGGAAGATTTACAGGGAGTTTTGTTTAGGAATGGCCTACCTGCAATAAATAAATAAATAAAAATACTTAAGGAGGAAACAAAAAAAACAGGCCTGGAATGCCTTTCCTTCTAGAATGTAAATCCAATCTACAATTCTGACTGGTGAGGACACCTCTTGTACCATAGAGACAGACAAGGATAATGCCCTACTCCTGAATGAATACATTAAGCTGCACTACAGATTTCAGCAGAAATTAAATTTAAAAACAGCCTGCTAAAGCCAGTACAATGTGGTATCTCAAGATGTTAACCCCGTTTAGGAGGCTCTTAGAAACCAGAATTTATTCATAGTAGTAATACAAGAAGAACTCCATTTATTAGATGTTTATAAAAACTCTGTACGAAAAGAAAGCCAATTAATGGCCAGCATCACTTCTTCACGTTAGGAAGCCCTGGCAGACAGCAGTTAGCCTCCTATAACACCTTCGCTGTTGACTCATTTGTGAGTCATCGCATTTTTAGCAGAGACATCACGTTGCAATTCTGTTGTTAGGAGCCAGAGACATTCTGTAAGAAACAATGTATGCGTTTTCAGAGCTGATTCAGACCTGTGTGCAGCAGCAGAATAATAATAGTGTGCCAGCATCCGTATCTCCCCTTCTCTCCCAGTGACTGCAGAGCCTCTCAAGTGGTCTGACTGCTGGCTTTATATAAGCAGAGACACCGCCATTCTAAAACTGAGGATTTTTTTTTCTGTTTTTCAGATTGTTTACAGCCTCAACCTTGAAAGAAAGATTCCCCAAACATTCTCTAATTGTTTTAATGACATTACCTGTGTCACGCATTATGAAATTTAATTAAACAAACTTAGTTGCTGGAAGGTAATTAAAAAATAAAACTGAAAAAGAGAAAAAAAGAATGTTCATCAGGAAAAAAATAAGTTAGGATGGAAGTAAGAAAGCAAGCTTTGAATTGCATTGCTTCTTGGCATCCATAAACAGAGATAGCAATAAGTCAAAGGAGGTATATCAAATTGCACCAAGAAGGCCATGGCAGAACAGTCTAGCTTCTTTAAAAGAAATGTAAATACATACCAGTCTCAATTCCAAGAGAAATCCGAATAATAAAACTCAGTTTGGAACTGCTTAGGATGAGCGCTCTCATGAAAATGCAGACAAATGGAGGTAAGGTAGACAGCCTTTTAATACTAAGGCACTAACAGATGCCACATTTCCAGCTGCTCTTGACATTTCCCCAGTGTTTATGGTGTTCTTCTAGGTGCTGTACATTTCTGTCATTGGAAATAATGGACTACTTCGCAGCATAAAATACACCAATTTTGGATTTAATGGGAGCTGTAACAGAACACTGCATTTTGATGCACTATACGTTACAATCTCCTACGCTTCAAGAGCTGGATAAGCCTTTGTTTTTTGTTTTTTGTTTTTTTTTTTAATAAGTCCTTTAAATCAGAGAAAGGTCTCATGTTAAAAAATAAAAAATAAAAATAAATTAAAAAAATAAAAAAATCCAGAATTTAGATGTGGGAAAAGCACACACAAAGAATATTAACCAACTCAATGTAAGGCTAAATTTTACCAGAAATCACAGCAATGTTTCACCATAAAATTTGGCTGGAATCTCATGAAGCAGCCAATAAAGGAGCAAGGAAGGCAGTCCAAACAGAGCTTGAGAACAAAAGCCCTAGTGACTTCTGGCAATATTTTTCATCTCAGTTGCCAAAATTATTTCATATTTTTGAGTCACTTAAGGCAAAAAGATGGACTTCGGAAGCGTCTACTGGCTATGCCCACTATTGCACCACAGAAAATCCTTCTCCATTTCTGCTTCCTAAAACTGACAGTTGCCTAAGCAACCGTGATCAGGACTTGTAAACCAGGCAGAGAACATGCACAAGAAGCCCTATCACACATTTATAGTTGAGGGTTGGCACAAAACATACAGATGGTTGTGTCTTCTTTAAAACCTAGATGACAGAGAAAGAACTGGAACCCTTTTATCCCAGCAGTGAAAAGCAAAACAGGCTGCAGGCTCAGCTTCTTCCTTCAGCTGAAAAGATTCAAATATGCCTCTTCTATTTCCCTACTTTTCAGCCTTCAAATCACACTGGTGTAGGTCCACTTCCACCTCCCCTTCTACAGCAGCAGATTTACTTTGCAGGCAACATTTCACAATTAATTGGTTCAAAAGATGAAAAAGAAGATGCCTTTGCAGTGAGTCAATGAGGCAGTCACCTGGCAGAAGAAACACCACATGAAAAACACAGTTCAAGGAAAGCTTGTGTGCTTTACATCACCTGTGTATTGGATACAAGACTGATGTGGCTGGCCCTTGAAGAACTCCAAACACTCTAAGATTCTTTTACTTTTAAGGGACAATTAAACACTGCATCATTACAGCATAAAAGAAATCTCTGCATAGAGAATTTTTTCTACTCAGTTGCTCAAGGTCAGAATGAAGACTTAAAATAATCAGTGCTGACTCATTGTCTTTTCAACAACACTAAAAAGAGGTGAAGGATCCAGAGGTCCTTCCTACCTCACAGAATGGCTTGGGTTGGAAAGGACCCCAAAAATCACCAAAGTTCCAATCCCTCTGGCACAGGCATGATCACCAGCCTTCAGATCTAATACTAGACCAGGTTGCCCAGGGCCCCATCCAACCTGGCATTGAACACCTCCAGGGACAGAAAATCTATAACCCCTCTGGGCAGCCTGTTCCAGCACCTCACCACTCTCTCTCTCTAAAGAACTTCTTCCAATCCAAACCTTCCCTCCTTGAGCTTAAAACTATTCCCACTTGTCCTATCCCAGTCTACCCTCGTACAAAGTTGATTCTCCTGCTGTTTATAATTCCCTGTAAGGCTGCAATGAGGTCTGCTTGCAGACTTCTCCAGGCTGAACAAGACCAGTTCCTTCAGCCTGTCTTCATAGGGGAGGTGATCATCCTTGTGGCGTTCCTTCGGACCGTCTCTACATCTTTCCTGTACTGGGAGCCCCAGACGTGGTCAGACGTGGTTGCAGTTCTCCAGATGGGCTCTCATGAGGGCAGAGTAGAGAGGAACAATCAGCTCCCTGTCCCTGCTGGCCACTCCTCTTCAGATGGAATCCAGGATACTATTGGCCTTCCAAGCTAAAAGAGCACGCTGCTTGCTCATGTTCAGTTTTTCATCCACCAGGACGCCCAGGTCCTTCTCCACAGGGCTACTCTCAAGGAATTCTTCTCCCAGTCTTTATACGTATCTAGCATTATTTCGAACCGAGTACAAAACTTTGTTTTGCACTTTGTTTTGCAGTACTTTGCTATGTTGAACCTCATCAGGTTCACATGGGCTCACCTTTTGAGTGTATTGAGGTCCCTGTGAATGGCATCCCTTCCTTCCATTGTGTCAACCACACTGCTCAGCTTGGTGTCATCAGCAAACTTGCTGAAGGTGCACTCAAGCCTGTCATCAAGTGTCATTGATGAAGATGTTGAAGAGCACCGGTCTCAAGACAGATCCCTGGGTGACACTGCACATCAATGGTGTCCTCTTGGACATAGTGCCATTCACCACAACCCTCTGTCTGTGGCCTTCCAACCTTATCTCCAATTCCTATCACTCCAATTTAGATATAACGATATGGGCAGGGAAGATGTCAAAAGCCTTGCCCAAGTCCAGGTAGATGACATTAGTCACTTTCCCTTTATCCAGCGATGTCATCACTCCAACACAGAAGGCCACCAGATTGGTCAAGTATAACCTTCCCTTGACAAAGCTATGCTGGCTGTCTCGGATCACCTGCTCATCTCCCATGTGCCTTAATGAGTCTTTAAGAGGGATCTGTTCCATGATATTCTCAGGCACAGAGGTGAGGCTCACTGGTCCGTAGTTCCCCGGGTCATCCTCCCACCCTTTTTTGTAAATGAGAGTGACATTCCCTTTTTCCGCTTCCTGGAGACTTCGCCTGACAGCCATGACTTTTCAAATATGATAGAGAACAACTCAGCAACCACATCAGCCAGCTCCTTTAGGATCCTGGGATGAATGTCATCTGGTCCCATACACTTGTATACATTCAGTCTCACAAGGCGGTCTCAGACCAAGCCTCCTGATAAGCCTATTACCAAGCCTTATCAGGATTTCTTCCACAAAATATCTTCAACTGAAAGTGCTGACTGGGTAAAGTAAAATTTCCACAGAGAAACACTTTTGATCATCAACCAGTTTTGATTAAATTTTTAACGGATACATTTGTCCAGTCAGATTTCTCTGGTCTTGGATCTTAACTGAAACCAGTGCACAGGAGGATTAAGCCAAACTGTTAGAGAAGTCACCTTTAGCATTCATGTTCAGATCACTTGTGCTCTTCATTATCCAGTCCGGGAAATATTTAACTACGAGAGCTGCTCCTATTTTGTTATGTTGGTCCACAATGTCAGACGTGGATGTTGATGGTATGGCAGTAGAGGCTGCACCTTCTCAGCAAAATTCTGTTATATTTTATTGCCCTGAGGCAGATGGCAGCAGAGGGACAGTCTAGCAAAATGACATCTGGAATGGAATTGCATATAAAGCAGAAGTGTTTGAACACCTCCATGCAGAAAAAGATTGCACCTATTGACATTCATTGACACTTGCTGAATGCTTATGGAGACGAAACAGTGTATGTGAGCACAGTGAGGTGGAGGTGGTGCATTTCAGCAGCGGTGACAGCAATGTGAAAGACAAGCCACTTTCCAGGTGGCCATGCAAAATTTTATGAGTGTGGCATGCAGCTCTTGTTCATCACTTTATGATCCTTAAGGTCTTTTCCAACCTGATTGATCACCAGTGAAAATGCATAGCTAATGGTAACAGCTATGTTGAAAAATAGTGTTTTACAGCTGAGAATTTGCTCTATCAAATAGCGTTCTTCTTTTTATACCTGTTGTAGCTTCCATGGAAATAAATAGAAGCACTACTTTTGGAGTGACCAATGTATTTAGATGACAAGAAATTGCTACAGCTGGATACCCTATACTACATACAAATTAGTATTGCACAGCATAATACATTTGAATCCTTTGTGATGAGGACCTAATATCAACCCTATACATGTTTTCATAGGTTTGAGTTCAGACTAGCTCTATTCCAGTTTTCTAGGCTGGGCACTCATGAGAGGCTAGAACACAGTATACCTATGTTCCAGATGTGTATGTTTTAATTTTGATCCAACAGAATACAAGTTTGTACACTGAGATTGCTCTGCAAAGTGAATTAGAGTGTCTTAAATAGGTAATAACTAGGAGATTTGATGAAGGAGGTGCCATCATGCTGTGAACTTAAGTTTTAATGCAACTGAGCTGTGTGTGAGCCCAGCTGTAATGTTCTCAGAGCAAAAGCATGAACCCAAGCATTCCCAGGCAAGCACCTTACTCAATACTCAAGAGGATATTCTAGAACTTACCTCAGTTTCTGTCAGAAAGCTTCAGGGGCTTCAAATGTGATTCCAAAACAAAAGAGAAACAACTCTTGGAGCTCCCATATTTTCACAAGAGAGAATTTTCATTTTTCTGGCTAACTGAGCTCTTACTGCTACATTACTATTTATACCAAATACCAGGGAAGATGGAAAACCAATGTTACCAACTCCTACAACAGCCTCCATTTCTTTTCAAATTGCAGTGCTGGAGGCATATGATTATGTAAGAACCTTGGTTTTCAGTTAAAGAAAAAAAAAAGAAAAAAAAGTAGAACAAAAAACTCTTCCCCTTGCAGAGAAAAACTTGAAAATGTGTCCTTTAAAAGAACAAAAGTCAGAAGGCCAACAGAAAGAAATTAAGTTTATTCCTCCTAAGATCTCAGCTGTTTCAAGGCAGTCTCATGAATGTGATGGAGGAATTATTCCTTTTGGATTATTTGTTTAAGAATAAGATTCCCTCACAGTTTTATATCTACGTCCTTCACTCATAATAAACCACAACACCTCTGGTTTCGCTTTGTTAGTCAGTATTAGCTGGCATGCTCTTAGCACTGTACAAGATAAAGCCCTTTGCCTTTAACAGCTCCAGATTGCCTGGAAGTATCTGTCTTCTTGTCCAACCCAGTCGTACTGCAGCGACAATGTAGGTCCTTGTGAAAGTGTGGTGTCAGAGTTGCCTGAAGTGCAGCAGGGCTCAGTCTAAACCTGAATATCTGCTCGCATGTATTCAGTACAGGTAATGAAAAGAGTCTCAGCAGATTCTTAGATTTAGAGACACACCTGACTGAAAAACATGTCCCAGGGAAGCTCATCTCCACTAGCAGAGCCTCTGAATTTTTTCTGGTACATAAATAACCAGACTCACTTGCCCCTGGCTTTCTTGCTAAAGAGAGTGGAGTTTTTGCCGTGAGGTAGCATTTCTAATTTGGTGAGTATTAATAATTTCATATATGTGTAGCCACTAAGCAGAACTGATTTCAAACTACTGTCAATTTGATGTAGAATTTGAATAAGCTGCCTAACACTTCCTTTAAAAAAGAGAAAGCTTTCTGTAATGATAGTACTGAGTTGCACCCTAGCTTACACATGACAGAGAAGACAACCTCAGTAGTTATGACACATTACTACAGGGAAAGCTACAAAGGACTTCCATTTGTTGGGCATTATTAGGCTAATGACATAGTTATTTCCCAGGTTACATGCAACATATAAATTCCACTTACCAAAGCTTTTCCTTCATTATTACCTTCTGGATAGTGTGGGTTAAGCTGGAAAAGAAAAGAAGTTAAAACTATCTTGATAGCTCTTAAATATTTCAGAACTTTGTGAGAGGGACTGGTTCAGTTCTTTATTGTATTCATCCTGCAAAAGAATTACGGAGTATTTAGAACTAGCATAGCAATTAGAGTATGAGAATCAGCAATTTAATTTCTGGCCGACTTACTGGCTGTGTCCTCACTTCAGAAAAGTGAATCTTACAATCAAGCTTGTTAAGAGAAGACTTTCAAATAATAATTTAAAAAAAAAAACAGCAAACCAACGATGGAGAGAAAGCGCAGTTACTATTCTAAATATAGCAAATTACGGTCACCCCTACCAACACACAAACACTTACAGGACTGACCTTGAGCAGATGTATTGAGATAAAAATTAACGTTCTGCATCTACTAAGATTGTACAGAACAACAGTTAGCTCTGAATAAATACCTCTTTAAAACAGAAATGGCAATGTCACTACAGACAAGTGTTTAATTACTCCGTGATTCTGCACCATTATTAATAATAATGTACCATTAATAATAATGCACCATTATTAAGGTATTTCCTATGTCATACCAGGATTAACAAATATTAATTAATAACTAAAGTAGCATGAAATGCTTGGATGAAAAATACTATTAAATGTAACGTATTGCTATTTAAAAGCATTTAATATGATTTTACTTTTGACAGGGAAAATATGTAGACTAGAAGATGGGGGATTATGTAGGAAGACATATACTCAAATAAACAAACACACATACACACACAGAATCACAGAATCACCCGGGTTGGAAGGGACCCCAAGGATCATGTAGTTCCAACCCCCCTGCCTAGCAGGGCCACCAAACATACACATTTAGATCAGGTTGCCCAGGACCCCGTCCAACCTGGCCTTAAACACGTCCAAGGACGGGGCATCCACAACCTCCCTGGGCAGCCCGTTCCAGGGCCTAACCACTCTCCTACACACCTACATATTGGCTGCACAAAAAATGTTTCCTGGTTTGATTTATATAATGAAACACTTCTACCTCAATATTTGCCACAGGATATACCTTCAAGAGGTTGAAGATGTGGAACTGAAATTATTACTTATAACAAATGGTTATGCATGTACAGGTAAGTACAGTCATTTTCTTGGCATGAGTTTGGCATTAACAGCACGGAAGAGCAAGAAGTGAATTGCACAGGGCAAACTGAATGAATTCCAGTCATACTTTTTAATATTACGTTATCATCATCATACATTTAACGTTACACGCAGAACTATTGTGTGGTGTTTTTTGTGTTTTTTTTTTTTATCAAGTCTAGACGGGTTTTATTATTACTCTACTGTTCATGTCTCTTTAACAAAAAAAGACATCTCCTCTCCACTTGATAAGCCTCAAGAAAAGAGGAAAACATTTAGACAATCCTAAAATTGCTGAAAATCTCTTTGTTTTCTATCATGACTTGATGTGTTAACACATAAAAGGACAAAACATTATTCTTCTGCCTTCATTTCATTATTCACATTAGCCACTGTGTCACCTTCAAAAATCAATGTTACAGAGCCTGCTTTCCTCCCCACATTGACATCTATTCCCTATCCTCCGTTTTGCACCTCCATGACATTCCCACACATTCTCTTACCTCAGCACCCATCTAATTCTATTATAAAGCAACAAGAATGAGAGAGGAACACTAAGCCACAGACAACTAGAAGTTACATGTTCATGTACACATATGTATAAATATGCATTATATAAAACTGTTTTCCTATAGTTTTGGTTTCTTTGTTAGTTTTCTCACACTTCTTTCAGCATTACTTCTGTTCACTCAGCATCTTAAAATAATTTGAGGTGCCCACTCAGACAAACTTGTACTTTGATGTACTCTGTACATAAAGAGCAGGGAAAATTATCAGGCAGTGCAGAGAAGAATAGAAAGGTTAAATCTGAAATCTAAATCTAAAATGACTGAAGAGATTACCTTCAGATTTTCAAAATAGTTCACTTGTGGACAGAGGAAGACAGAAGGCTCAAATAAAAAATGAAGTGTATCCTTAATGATGGCTTTTCTTGCCCCATTGAAACAGAGACAACAAAACTATAAAGATGTTGTTTAGAGAAAGTTCGAGATGTTGAGGTTAAACAGGTTAAGCAATAAACAGGACAGAATGCAGTTTTAGAGTTGACATTAACGACCCCCTTTTCAGCTCAGCAGCTGTCATTTTCATTTCAGCTGAGGTAGATGGTGTTGAGCATCTGTAAAAATCACACTATTAGCTGTTATTCTATCCTGTATTTCTCCAGATAGAGAGGTGTAAATCATGTAATATTTTAAGTCATATTATACCAAGTCCTTTTCAATATCCAAGTACAACAGAATGAGCTATAGACACAGCGATGGCCTTAGCTCTCCAAAATGTATTGCTTTTTCTGATTGGTATAAAATCACTTGTACACTCTTCAATGAACCTCCTAACAAAAGAATCCTTGAAAATAACAACATTAAAATTCATTCCAGCAAAAGAACTCTTGAAAATGAATTTGTTCCTTGTTGCTAATGAAATCAAGGAAAATTCTTAAGATATTAAGAAAGTAAGTAAGAATACCATGCTAAAATGGATCTCATTTAAGCTTAGCAGTCTTCAAGCTTTTTGAGGTCATTGGACTTATTGAAGTAGCAATGCTCCCAAATTGTACCCAAAATACTGTATATTTCAGTCAATAGGTACAAAGAAAATGACACATTGTAAACTGCAGAGCTCAAGCAAGTATAACTGTATAAATCACTGTAGTAAGAGCTCAATTTTAAAACTATTTTTACGGTATATTTCCAACAGCTTTTTTTCTGATGCAGAAATTCTAATTCAGAAATTCTAATCCTCCAAGGCATCTTTTTTAACAAACCTAAAAATAGCCATTGTTCACCTTCTCTTGGACAGAAAAGGAAGAAGAATCACAAACGAGAGTTCAGCTTCACCAGTGCTGACAACAAAACAATATCAAAGACCTTGAAACTCATCTTGTATTATGGCAAGCTCATGGGACTCACCATACCATCCCAAAGTTCATTGATTATGTAAGGCAAGTCAGTAAATGAGAAAATAGCAGTGGCTATATAGTGGTAAGGAGGGTGCAATCTGCATCAAGTAAAGGAGACTGCACTAGTAGAGTGTAATTAGGAAGGTACAAAGGAAAATTCACATCAGCAAAGAAATGAAATGGCCACATGACAAAAAGCGATGGAAGCAGTGTGGCTTAAATATTACTCCTGAATAACTGGCTCAAGGTGAGCGACTGTATTTCTGCCTGTCATTCACCCCACTGCCATGTAAAAGGCAAGCCCTATTACATGGATTTTACAGTTGGGCAAGGCTAATATAACCAGCTGTCAAAGTTCAAATGACAATGATTCATGACACCATAGATGTTTGGTCTTTTTGATTTGCTTATAAATACAAACACAGATTGAACTCTACAAATCCTCCAGACCACATAAAGTCCCTTGAACTCCAGAAAATGGGGTTACCACATAACCTTTTATGGTTTAACATATATGGACCAACAGTGAACACTGACTTATGTGCTACACAAGGTTTTTCTTATGATGAGGCCCTATCACAGTAGTTATGGTAAGAAAGTGCAAATGCAGCTTGCGCTGTATAGCATACAGGAAATATCTGGGAACTAAATTTGATTTGGATTGATTCTACTGGGGAAGCGAGCTTGGAAGTGGCCTAGCAAACTTATCAGCAAACAAGGACAGTCAATACCCTGAGAAGGCTCCCACAACCACACAACATCATATTTCAAACACTAAAATTATTGACTACTTTGGCATTTTTAAACATGATCACCATGCTGCAAAGTCAGCATAGGAGGAAGATGCAACTTGCAATTGTATGTGTTTGTGTGTTACTTTTGGTAGTCACTGCTCAGTAAATGCATGTGCCCAGCTAATCCTGAGAAGTATCCTGTTAGATTACAAGTGCCACAAGTCCCAGGCTCTGTTAATTCCACCGATTATTAAAGGTGGTTAAATTTATACCTTAAGTTTATCATTACTACGACTTCACATTGCATAATCGCCTGAGATTCCACTACTGAGTAGAACAACTTCTTATTAATATGCTATGCTTGTTTTTTTGTTGCTGACTTTTTGGTTGATTGGTTGGTTGTGGTTGGTTTGCTTTGCATCTACACATAGTAAGACATGTCTTACAGTTCAGCAAGGAATTTAAAATCTCAGTCCATGCTGTAGACAAATAACTTAGAATTTCACTTTTACATGGGATGCTATCTTCTTAGGCAGAGGAATGCGTAGAAAGTACCCAAAAAGGCTATTTTCAGATGCTTGTTTAATTAAGAAAGGGAAGTTTGGAGAAAAATATTCATGCTTTTTTTAATCACATTTTTTTGACTAGGTAAAGGATATTTAAAATAACTCTTCAAGGAGATAATTAGACTGTCAAATTTCAGCTAAAAGAGTATTTTAATTACTTGATTAAAACCAGTATTAGTCAAAGAATTAAAGGTTCTAATTCAACACATAAAAAAAGTTTCCATTCCATTTGATAACTAGCCTGTTAACACAGAGCCTGTTACTCAATCAATGAGGTCAAGTGGTTTGAGGGCAAAATAGCCACCACAAAAGTAAAAACAAAAATCAACTTCTCAAATGTTTCTTCTTCATTAGACTTACTTGGTTCTTTGTTATGTCATACTGATTAGCTTTCAATAAATCCAAAGGACTTTTGCACAATTTCAAAAACTTCAGTGACATTCAAAGAACTCTTGCCATCCTATTAACTTGCTGGAGAAAGAGTGGCTACAACTCTACCTACATATTCCATTCAGTACAGCCACAGCACCTGGTGCAAGGCTCCTGATAATCATCATGTGAGGGAAGTTTAAAACCTGAAGAGACCATTTATTTCAGGATTTATTTTGCTGTTGTTTTGCTTACAAGCCCTGCTTTAGTACATCAGACAAGTTTCCAGGCAGCTCTCAGAGAGCTGAATCTTTGCATTGGCTTCAGGCACAAGCCAAGTTAACTGGCCACAGACAGTGCTGGGAACCCCCTGTGAGGGTGAACTATCTGCTAGTCAAAAACAGGAAACAGAATCAGCTTTGACACCCTCCTAACCCAATTGTTCACCCTTGTAAAGAAGAAAGGATAGGTCATCTTGAAGGCATTTTTAGTACTACAGCAATGGCAGGCCAATGCTTACGGTATGCCTAATTCACAACTGATTTAAAGGTCACATGCCAGTGGCAAAAACTAGAGCTGTCTAGGAATGTAGTTCTACTTCAGGCCAGGAGAGATTACTGGCTGGGAAATCCCTTTACTTCTACCAAGATTAAGGTTAGAAACCTGATGCTTAGCCCCACACAGCAACATCCCACTTTGCAAAAGAATTAGAAAGGAAGAAAAGTACACAAATCCTTTGGTCTAACCTGAATGCTGGGCCGTACCTTCACTAGGAATGGTTATGTCAACATAAAAAGCATTCTGAATGTTAATATCCCCTATGACTTCCAGCAGCCCTCCCAGAAATAACTAGGGCTGATTGAATTAGATATCACTGAAATTTTTACAGTGAAAAAAATAAATAAAACCTTCTAAACCTTCATCAAACATCAAAAACAAATATAGTTTCCTAAAAGCTTTTCAAGTCATCTTGAAGTAATAAGAAATAAAATGCAACACAGAACTGACCATGTTTGTTGTTTTGGAACACACCAAAATGCAAAACCAGCAGTTGTTGTGTTTTTAATAACTGAAGCACCCATATAATGACTAAATGACCATAAATACTGTGTTTATGTCTTCACACTTCCTTTCCTCGTAAAGCTCATACACATATAAACACTGCTCAAATGCAGCCAACTTGAGGCAGGATGGAAAAGTCCCAGCTGAATACAGGCTCATAGATCACCACTGCAACACCAGCTTGCTGAGAGAAAAAACCTTTCCCAAAGATCCAGATTTTTGAAGGTATACGCACACTGACACACACAAATGTTGTTCCTAATTTCCACACAATTGAGACAAGTCAGGATGCATTCCCAAAGTCCTCAAAAACCTTTGAAAACCTAGCCCTGGCTTTGCTACAGGAACCACTCCTAACTGTCACTTGGGTAAGTCATATCCAAACCTGTGGAACAGGTCAAACTGGCTCTGTAAATCAGTAATCTGTTCTCCCGTAGTCTCTGGATCTCTTCCATCTCTTCACGCATAACTGTAAATTATTCTGCAGTCCTTACAGAGCAGCAGAACAAAACTACAGGCCTCCTATGAGACAGTGAAAAACATAAATAGGGCGCATAGCGCTGAGTTCACTCTGTCACTTTGACATGCCTTTTTCTTACAAGATCCTTTAACCACTGAGCACAACAGGCTGACATGATCAGAATGCTGTATTAACATTTAACAAAAAACAGTGTGAAAAAATCGACTCAAACTGAAGATTTTGAAGCAATCTTCAGGTAAGGAGGTCCCACAATACCAACAAAATAAATGTGAGAGCAGATGCAAAAAGGCTTTGGTAGATGCTGCCATCTCCTGGTACCTTCTACAGTTTACATACTGTTATCCTTGAGCAAACAGTACCTGCATATCATCTCAGTTAAAGCCTGTTTTTATACAGTTATTTTTCAAACTGTTTCTAAAGACAGAAGGAAACACACAGAATTCACCTTCTCTATGTTAGCTCTGTAATGAGAGAAGTACATCTTTTCAGCGAAGGTTTGCTTCTTTGCTAACCTAAAAAGTACCACAGAGAAGCCTGTTCTGCTTCCTGAACATGTAAGATCTCTGCCAATACTCCAGTCCCCAAAAACAGTATGAAAAGGCCTAAATTACAGCCTTCAGACATTTAATCTCAGTTGCCTTTAAAAACAAACAAACAAACAAATACATAAATAAAACAACCACTGTTCTACGCCATTTTCCACCACAGTCTAAGAATGTGAAAGAAAGAAGAAAAAAGAAAAAAAAGTCCTTAAAACTACAGGTATTTCTCCAATGTTCCAATGGGTTAATCCTGATTTATGGCCTCCACTTCAAGAACTGATTTCCTTTTATGTTTTTTTAATCTCAGGTAATGCTGAGGATGTTATTACTCATACAAATATGTAATCTTTCTTAAAATGTCATTAAATGCTTTGTTTTCACTTCTCATGGCAACAACTTCCACTTCCTTATGTCCAGTAAAGAAGGAAGGAAAGCATTATTTCCCATCAGTATGAACTTGAACATGCACTTGGCTATTTTCACCATGATCCAACCCAAGTGATCATTACAACAGGATTAAATCTATTACAGTTTGACTCCATCCATGTAGATAAATGCATATTACAACGATGTATATCATGTGGCAAGCTGGTATTTTTAACACCAACTGAAGGAGACATAACAGAGAAATCCATTTCAAAGAAAGTAAATCAAGATTTATAGCAGTTCTCAATTTAAAGTGAAGAGAAACCTGGGCAATTTTGACAGAAAAGCAGAGTGAAATGATACTGGAATAATTTATTCAGGAAAGACAAGAGGAATATAAAGAGTTTTTATGGATCATTAATTTAAGGGTTCTCAGCAAGCAGTTTACATACACCATAGCAAGGTGAAATACAGGGCCTCTGATGCTGGTTTTGATACTAGCAGTTCCCACTCATCTACCCCAACCACTTGCACCCCCACACCTTATTTCCAATCTGATTTTCAATACATTCCCTGCTGTGATCCAGTCTGAGCCAGCAGAACCTCAGGGACAGCACAACATGTCATGGGACCACAACTGAAAACCTGCAGAAACTCAACATTTCTGCAAGTCTACATTGTCACTGAAGTACTCTTATCACCGAACTACATCTTTGGTGGTTTCGATGGCTCTTCCTGTTCAATTTAGAATGTTCATATAATTGTGATGACATATCTAACTCAGTACTTCCCAAGTCAGCCTGCTTTAACCATTCTTATCTTACTTAACTTAAGCATATGGTGCTAAAATAGCCCCAAAGCTGAAAGTACATTTCATGTGGGATTTTACAAAAAAAAACTTAGAATAAAACACTGATCAGACTTTATCAAAAACAGTTCTGCACAAAGGAACAAACAAACCCAAGAAAGCTAAAGGAGTTTTCCAGTGAAACACATATCTGAGATGGAGCATAAGCTCTTGTGCTTCAGACCCCTCACCAGTTTTGTTGCCCTTCTCTGGACATGCTCCAGGGCCTTGATTTTTTTCTTGTAGTGAGGGGCCCAAAACTGAACATGGTACTCAATGTGTGCCCTCACCAGAGCTGAATACAGAGGGATGATCACTTCCCTGCTCCTACTGGCAGCACTATTTCTAATGTAAGACAGGATACCATTACCCTCCTTGGCCACCTGGACACACCGCTGGCTCATGTTCAGCCAAGGATCGAACAATACCCCTAGGTCTGCTTCTTACACATGGTCTTCCAGCCACTCTGCCCCAAGCCTGTAGCATTGCCTGGACTAGTGACAAAAGTGCAGGACCCAGCATTTGGGCTTGTTGAACTTCATCCCATTGGCCTCAGTCCAGTGATCCAGCCTGTATACATCTCTCTGTCCTTCCTACCCACAGGAAGATGGACATTTCCTCCCAACTTGGTGTCATCTGCAAACTTACTGAGGGTGCACTCAATCCCCCCATGCCTACGTCATCAATAAAGATTTTAAACACAACAGGACCCAGTATCAACCCCTGGGAAACACCACTCATGACCATTCGCCAGCTGGATTTAACTCCATTCACCACCACTCTCTGGGCCCGAACCTCCAGCCAATTCTTTACCTAGCAAATAGTGTGCTTGTCCAAACCATGGGCTGCCAGTTTCCCCAGGAGAATGCTGTGGAAGACAGCGTCAAAGGCTTTGCTCAAGTCTAGGTAGACTATGTCAACAGGCTTTACCTTATCTACCAGCCAGGTCACTCAATCATAGAAGGGAGATCAGGTTGGTCAAGCAGGACTTGCCTTTCATGAAACAATAATGGCTGGGTCTGATCCCCTGGTTGCTCTACACACACCATGTGATTTCACTCAAGACAATCTGTTCCATAACCTTCCCTGGCTGGTGGGCCTGTAGTTCCCCAGATCCTCCTTACAAACCCTCTTGTAGCTGAGAGCCATGTTGGCAAGACTGCAATCCTCCGAGACGTCTCTTGTTGACCAGGAACACTGTCAGATGGTGGAAAGCAGTTTGGCAATCACCTCTGCCAGCTCCCTCAGCACCCTCGGGTGGATCCCATCTGGACCCATGGACTTGTGACAGTCCAGGTGGAGTAGCAAATCTCTGTTTCCATCTGAACCATGGGGGTTTATTTTGCTCCCCATCCCAGACTTACAGGTCAGGGAGTGGAGTATCCCAAGGATAATTAGTCTGACTTTTACAGACAGATGTAAAGAAGGCATTAAAAATTTCAGCCCTTTCCTTGTCCTCAGTAGTCACACTCCCTGATGCATCTAGTAAAAGATGGATTCTTTTTATTCCTCCTCTTAATGTTGATATACTTGTAAAGAAGTCTTTTTCTCTTTTACTCCAGTGGCCAGGTTGAGTTCAAGGCGTGCTTTTCCCTTTCTAGTTTTTCCCCTATGCATCCTAACAACTTCTTCGTGCTCTCCCCGAGTTGCCTGTCCCTTCTTCCACAGGAAGAAGATTCTCTTTTTCTTCTGGAGTCTCAGAAAAAGTTCCCTGTTCAACCAGGCCAGTCCTCAAACCCCACCAGATCATCTTACAGCACAGGAGGACAGCCTACTCCTATGCCTTTTAGACTTTCTTCTTGAGAAGTGTCCAGTTTTCCTTTACTCCTCCTTTACTCTTCAGGACTGAATCCCAAGGGACCCGCACTACCATAGTCCTAAATAGTTCAAAGTCCACCCATCAGAAGTCCAAGGTAGCAGTTTTGCTGGCCCCTCTTCTGAATTCACAAGAACTCTATTTTGTGGTCGCTCTGCCCAAGACCCCCAAATCTCCCACCAGTCCTTCCCTGTTTGTGACCAGCAGGTGTAGCAGGGCATCTCCCACAGTAGGATCTCTTACCAGTTGCATCAGGACGTTATCTTACACACACTCTAGAAACCTCCTAGACTGCTACTTCTGTGTTGTACTGTATTTCCAGTATATATCAGGGAAGTTGAAGTCCCCCATGAGAACAAGCACTGGAGATCGTACCAGTTGCTCGTAGAATGCCTCATCCATCTCTTCATCCTGGTTAGGCAGTCTATAACAGATCCCCACCAGGATGTCAGTCTTGTTGGCCTTCCCCCTGATCCTTACCCTGATGACTTCACTATCAGCAGGATATGTGCCAAAGACCTTGCCAGCCCCATTATCCTATACAAACTGTTACAAAGCATATTCGCACACAAAAGTGGCTATTTCTGAGGCTGCACAATAGAAAACTGCGAGAGGATGGCCAAACCTGTCACATCAACATCTGAAAGACCTTTGACCTCTGAGCACATAGATGTTTACATTCAGCTGAATTTAAAGCCAAAGCTAGTCATAAGAACTTTCCTGAATGAGAGTTTTTGCATGAGCAACAATCTGTTTTAGTAAATGAACTACAGTAAAAGTCAGAAAAAGTATGCCTGGTTCTGCCACTACCTCTGAGCTTACTGCTTCAATCTATTACACTGGCCAGTTCAGCCTTTTTGCTCCCTTGTCTAGAAGAGTTTCAGGGCATTTATTATCCTTTACAAAGAATTAGGTAAAACAGCTCAATGTTATAGCAACACACTCCAAACACCAGTACTCTACGCAATTTCTTGAAAAGCATGGTAATTTGATCACTTGTTTGCAACAACAATTCTAAGAAAAAAAGAAGGTAAATATTAAGGTTGCCATTTTATCTGCATTATCTTAATTCATTTAGTATAGTTAATTCAGTGTTAAAGACAATTACCTGTCCAAGTTCACTCCCTTATCTTGCCAGGGTACCTAATAGCTCCAATCTTAGCCTACTCAGCTAAATAAAACAGAATTATAACGAATTTTCCTTTCAAATTCTGGACTGTCAATGACTATGTACACGTTCACAACGTTCCACAGGAAATGTACTCTGGTTTATCTGCTGTCTACCGGAATATCTAAGATCAGCATGTGATTTGATGCTTGCACATATATCTCATGACTATTTAGCAGTACCCATCTAACCAGAGAAGTTGAACATGAAATGATATTTACCCTGCACTGGGTTGTGTGCATACATGTACACATGGGCAAACACATTTCTGTTTAGCATCTTCATACAGCAACAGTAACTAGTGTTACCAGTTACACTACAGCTTATCCAGTTCAGAAATCACAGAACTGGGAGCTGTTACGCACATGGAGAACAACATTAAAGGTGCATACTCTGAATACAATCAGCAAGTTGACACTCAGTTCAAAGAGACTTTGAACAGTCCAGAATATTGAATAGGATAGGTGAGATGATGAGAATGGCACAACTGTGTGGTCTCAATCCACAGCACTTGAAAGGCTGTTCAAGCAAATAGCAGCTCTTTCACACATACACAGGGACAGATGTGGGTGTATTCTGCACATGGTACATGCGCTAAAGAGACTTTAAAAATGCTGGAAAAAGTCTTTGTTATTTTGAAACATCCCATTTTCACCTAAAAGTCTTTAAAAATACAAAACTTTAAAATAAGTTGGGACATTTTGCTGCAGTCAAGGCTGAAAAAAAGAATCTTTTGCAGAACTTTTTTTGAGAGACTGCTGACTTTGTGAAGATGAAAATAAAACTCAGCAGCCTGGATCTTAGCTGGTAGCTTAGAGTCTAAATCTCTTGCTACAGATCTGTCTCAATACTCAACAAAATCAAGTGCTTTTGACATTAACAGCAGAACTCCCACTGTCTCCAAAGAACAAGTAGAGGAGAATTTCT
Source organism: Lagopus muta (assembly GCF_023343835.1). Taxonomy (NCBI): domain Eukaryota; kingdom Metazoa; phylum Chordata; class Aves; order Galliformes; family Phasianidae; genus Lagopus; species Lagopus muta. Next base: position 67,152,838 of record NC_064433.1, read on the forward strand.
CCTCTACTGAACCAGGAACCAAGCTGAATACTTGGTTCCACCTTTTACTGATTTCAGCGTTTTTGGAATGACTGATCCAGTGGCTTCAGATTTCCAAATGTCAGACATGGAAGAGAACTACCACCAGATTCCTGTTGTCCCAATCTTACACAAAACATGAAACAGTTTCTTCAGCATAGTCATCTCATGTCTTAAGTAATGGGCTGAGAGCATACCTGTATGTCATGTGTCAGAGCATACCCACGGGGAATGACAGGGCAGCAATGGGCAATTAGCAAATGCCTACCACTGAGTCTCCTTTTTAGCAAGAGTCCTTCAGGATGACTCAGCTTCAGTCAGAGTAGTGTGGTCTATGGTATTAATAGGTCTTATGAAACTTCAAAGCATACTGATGAAAATCGGCTTAAGTAATATCATGTGAAAAGGGGATGAAAGGAAAGAGTACAACTGAAACTGAATCAGAATTCAGGTATCAGAGAACCCTTCACTTTTCAAAGGTACCTAAAGCTGGGTCACTGTGATTCTTCATAACCTGTAATGTAGGACTTACACATCCCTATTTCTTTCAAGTTTATAAGAATCAGATATGCTCACTTGCATGTTTTGTTCACTGAATAATAGTACTGCCTCAATTTTATTTTTTTAAACTACTTACTGTAGCACTGACACATTCTGTAAGTTTATCAATTGAAAAATTCTGAATTGTTTGCAGTAACTGGCATGAACCCCCAGATCACCTGCTGGACTTAATAAGCTGCAGTGACATCCTTCTGCTACTTAGGTCAGACCCACTTAGCCACAAATAAGGCTGATCAGTTATTTACACCCGGCATGAGACGCCTGAGAGAAGAAGAGAAGGCACAGCATTACTACATCATAGAAACCTACTTGCAGAGGAGAAAAAGGGAATACTCCGGTGAGGGACACTTCTGCTCATTGTGTGAGATTTCACCTATTCAAAATTCCCCTGCAAAATTCTCAGTGCTAAACATCACCTTAATTTACATAAAGATGAAGTAAGGAAATTTTGGTTGTAAAAAGTGATAAATTCTGATTTACAATTGCTCAGACTGTAACATAAATTGTATCATTAGCCAACTACAAAATACTTAAAAGTTTCATGAATTTCATTTACTTATTTGTACTTATTCCACTCCAGAGACCTTAATCATGGCAGTTTAATCAAAATCAAGTCACAGCAACGTGTTGACAATTCACACTATGAGTAATCTTCCTGTGCTGCAATAGTAAAGATAAGAGTTTGGTAAGCTCTGCCCCACTGATTTGAAGTTAACTTATAAACATTTGGTTTCTGCTTCCCTGTTCATAATTCTTTGATGTGCATGCCTGGCTGGTGTATTGAGCTTGATACGTGAACTGCGTAAAATACAGTTCCCAGATTTTTATTACAGCATTACCTTTAATATTTCCACCAGTGGGTATTTCACACTTCATAGATACAGTAGCTAATGCGCCTCTCAAATCATAGCATATCATTTCTGTTCAGCCAAAGTGCTTTTCCAGATCTCACTCTCAACATTACAAGTCATCTTGATGGGGATTTCCCTTCCAGAGGTAGAAGGGTCACAAGCTCAGGTTCTGCATTCAGTGAAGTGTGACTCCTCTTCACCTGGAGATTTTTCTCCTGAAAAATCTCTGAGCTGGTGAAGTACAGGATAAGGAAGCTCATCTGTCAATCAGCAAGCTTCAGTGCCGAGAGGGCACAGTGGAGAAAAAAGCTGATTCCATCAGTCTAGCTAGTCTGAATAAAGCCTTTCTAGCAGAAGTATCTGTTCCTCTCTAAAAAAAAAAAAAGGAACTGAGTGTACTGGTTGCCATTTGAAAATTAGTCAGTATTAAATACACAATAAAGCAAGCTGGCTTCAGACAAGCCAGAAATCTTGCTGCAGCGTGGAGGCAGCAGTGCAGAGAATATTAGTAAAGGAATGCTGGCCCACTGCCTTTAAAGAGATGATGCTCCTCACTCTTTCACACAGAGATTTCACCATTATCAGATTTTTAAATTGCACTATGAGTTACTACCCTAGCCAATGAAAAGATCCAAATTACATTCAGTCTTGCATGAAAAATAATGCAATTGCTTATGCTTTGATACTGATTTTGAAATAATTTGAAATACTTAAAAGTATGAATGTGGTTGTTTGCTCTTACTCTGAAATCAGACAAAAGTAAAAAGTGAAATCGGGACAGTGAGAATATAGAAGACTTGTCTACACACAGAAGTTGCACTGTTGCAAATTTAACTCAGTCCAGCTAGGGAAAGACTTCTTTCAGGGGTTCTCAGTGATTACAACTGGCTCTTGTAAATTTTCACACTTGTGCTTGCAAGATTAAGTCAAAAAGGCAATCCTACACAAACTTAACTAAATCGGTGATATAACTAGATACACAGATATCTATATATCTATATATCTAGATATAACTAGAACACAGATATAACTAGATGTAACTATTGATAGTTGATATAACTAGATATAACTAGAACACAGATCAGATCTAATATGGATTAGATATAATTTTAAAAGTTCACAACTTCTTGCAACCAGGGAAAAATCCAAGGCTCTCCTATTTCATAAAGTTTGTACCATTTCCTCTCCCCCAGCTTGTCAAGAGACCCATACTATTTTTAAGGACAATTATGTGTCCTAAAAGATATCAAGCTGCTCTTTTGTGAAGTCACAGCACTATTTTGCCTTTACATTATACACCAAATAATAATCAGACAAAATGTAAGATTTTCTTTTTCTTCCTCCTGGACTTCCTATTCCACTCAAAGGGGTAAATATTTCTTCAAACCCATTTTTATTCCAATTTTTAGTCAAAAGACAACTGTGCAACCTCAGAAACCTGCTATAATCACAACGCACAAGCATGACATCAGAAGCCATTACACCAACACATGACAAGTTTCTAGAGAACATAAAGGCACTTTGGGCCATGAAGAGATCGACACATCAGTATTATAGAAACATTTTCTAAAGCCTGCAAGAAGAAAATGAATGACAATTGCAGAATTAGAGCAGTCTCATGCATCTATTCTAATGTCTGCACATAAGCTTCTCTGATCAAGCTCAACTGTTACATTCATTCAATTTCAGTATAAAACGTTTTATCACTATATGTCTGAGCCAGAAAAGAACACTTGACTAATCACAGCACAATAATCAGTGATAAACAAGAGCAGAAAGGTAAGCAAATCCAAAGATTTAAAACACAAATATGGCAGACTTGTAACATTACTGCTACATATCTACAGAGAGAAAACTCTGGAGGGAAGAGGGGCCAAATAAAGCTAGTCAGTATTTAAGGACCATTTCCTCCAAGCCCAGAAGCAGTGTATCCTGAGAAAAAGGCAGGCAAGAATGCCAGGAGGCCTCCATGGATCAACAATTAGCTCTTAAACTTGGTTTAGCTCAAACGTAAATGCTATAGGGAGTGGAAGCAGGAACCTGGGAGGACTAAAAACAAGTTGACTGAGCAGCCAAGGGATCAGGTTATGAAAGGTACAACTCAGACAGAATTAAATCTACCCAGGACATCAATGGGAACAAGAAGAAATCCCACAGGTATATCAGTGATCTAAAGAAGGTCAGGAAAGATGTGGGCACTCTCTGGAAGAAAACTGAAGATCTGGTCACAAGGGATGAGGAGAAAGCTGAGGTGCTCAATGACTTTTTTGCCTCAGTCTTTACCAGCAAGGGCTCTAGCCACAATGCCCACGTTGCAGAATGTAATGGTGACAACTTGGAGAAGGTAGATCTGCCTGCTGGAGGTGAAGATCATGTTCAAGATGTTCTAAAGAAACTGAAGGTGCACAAATTCATGGGACCCCACAAGATCCATCCATGGGTTATGAGGGAACCGGTGGATGAAGTTGCCAAGTTGCTATCCATCATATTTGAAAGGTCATGGCACTCTGGTGAAGTTCCCACTGATTGAAAAACGGGGAAACATAACCCCAGTTTTCAAAAAGGGAAAATAAGATTCAGTGAACTACAGGCCAGGCATCTCTGTGCCTGGCAAGATCATGGAGCAGATCCTCCTGAAGGGTCTACTAAGGCACAGGGAAAATAAAGATGAGGTGATTGGTGGTAACCAACATGGCTTCACCAAGGGCAAGCCTGACAAACATAGTGGCCTTTTATGATGAAGCTACAGCAGTCAGTGGATAAAGGAAGAGCAACTAACGTCATCTGTCTGGACTTGTGCAAAGCATTTGACACTGTCCTGCATGACATCCTGATCACCAAATTAGAGAAAAATGGATTTGATGGAAGGACCACTCACTAGATAACGAATCGGCTGGATGGTTGCTTTCACAGAGTTGCGGTCAACTCCAACCCATGCATTCTATAGTACTATGTTTTCCTTGGCACCACAATGACTAACAGCAGATTCAAAATTCAACAGCACAGTGAAAATTAAGGTCACATGTTGTCTTGAACTCATCTACCAATGTACTGTAGCTCAGAAAATTTACAGCCATACAGTACGACACAGCAGCGTACATTCTGTTTTCCGCATCCAGGCCTGGTGTAGGATCTTCTCACAGACCTACCTACCTACAGTGGCTCTGAATTAGCAGGACACATTTTATAATTGGTTAAGCAGAACACAACCTCACGTTTAATTGACATTCTTACCTCTGCAGCTAAGTAGTTTCCAGTTGCCAAGTGCTTAAATCTAAACAAACTATTCCACTGTCCTGCCCCTCCCCGGCAAGGATCATGATGGACAACCTGTAAGAAGTACACATTTTTAATAGTGCTTTTCAAAATCATACTTAGATCACTGACAGTTCTTACAATGCATTCCAAATAAAAGCACGTAAACTACACCATTACAGTTTAACACACAGATATGTTCTGTGTTCACACTAAGCCCACATTAGATAATCACTAGTTACATTTTTTTTTTCCACTAGGTGACAGAAAATATGCCTCATATTACTTTCCAAGTAAGGAGCACTTTGTGTTAAAAGCACAAACTTGGTTCAACATCTAAGGACTTTTGGACACGGGAGTTACATTATTATAATGGCAAAAGCATGAGGCATTCCAGTTTCCTATGTTCCTTAGTTAACATTAATGTTCTTGCTAATCCCATTCAGCAAAGACAACCTTAATCAACCTAATATTAAACAGATGTTGATGTGCCCTGCTGCAGAAAAATATGCATTCACTTTCGTAAGATTTGTTGTCAGTCATAATCAATTTCAATATTCTACATTGCACAAAAAGTCAAATTTAAGCACTCACAACTCACAATACAAGTGTCATTCTACTGCCTTTGATAAAACTGCACAATTTGCATCAAGTCTGAATTTGACCTTTCATCATTACAGTGAAAATACACTTAAAAAACATCCTCTCTCCATATGCTCCCAGCAATGAAGCGTCTCTTCACTGTTCATCCTACACAAACTCCTTCATAAAATAATAACGGTTATGAGGAAGTATATGAGGATATCAAGAGGCTATGAATGATTCAAATTGTGGTAAAGTATTTTTACTGCACCCTGGCCTTCAGGTACTAAAACATATATGAAAAGGGAAAAAATACCTCTATCTCCCACAGTGCCTTAGAACTTGTTGCAGAGGTGGCTGACTGACGCAGTGTAGTACGAAGGAAAATATGCTGTTTCTTCTCATACTCGTCACAGGTCAGAAACTTCTCTTGCTCTGCATGAAACAACCTAACAACATCTCCCTAAAGTAAAACGGAAGAGAAACATTATTAAGTGGAAGGCAAAGTTGCTAGACTCAGTATGCGTTCTAGCGTCTAGTAATGTCATCACAGATGATGCAAAGAAAATATTTATTAGCTGCCAGGTGCTGGAGCAGGTACTAAGTTCAGAATACACAATCTTTGTAATGCATCTGGAAATTGTGTATAAAACGCAATAATTCCCTCCTGCATGACATCCATCTCCTTTTGTGAAAATAAAATTTCGTTCAGAGCACTGCAATGAATAGTTAATCCAAAGGTGACTTTCTATGTGAGTCATTCCCTAACTCCAGTCTTTCCTTAGGCTTTCCTGCCACAACTCTGTCTCTCACTTCTGAACCTTCATCTCTTGGTCCCATACATCCAGGTTCTCTCAAATCCACCTGACTCCACAGTCTCAACTTCTCAATAAATACAACAGGAACTTCTTGCTTTGCCTTGCCCCTCACCTTGCTCCTCCTTTCCAATACAGGAAATGTATTTACAAGTACCCCTCAATCTCTTTTGCTACCTATAAAACTACTGTTATTTTTCTATTCTCTGATATAATAGTCTTATCCCTTCTTCTCTGCAACCAAAACCAATGTCCCTTCTGTATTTCTTCCAGTAGCATCATTTTTGCTTCCTTCTGTCTCTCACCAAAGCTTGATACCTACCTCAATACCTAAAAAAAAAAAAAAGCCAGTTCATGATGACTTAGTAAGGTGTAAGTGAGAACAAATGAAATGTGCTTATTTATGAAAATATTTATATTTATAAATACATATTTATGAAAATACAAGTGACCTGGAGGTGCGCAAAGCTGAGTAAACCATCAGCTGTCTCATAACAACTGTTGTTATCTTCCATGCTTTGCTCCCTTCCCTGGCTTGTTAGACCTCCTTTGGTACCTTAGCCTAAACTGAAACATCACAGCAATTTTGTATAAAGCACTCTCCATTCTAGGCTTCAATTTTTCTCCAGGATCCTCTGTCTTCTGTCTTCTGTGGTAGAGGGAAGAGGCTGGAAACTAGTGCAATCCAGACAATTTCACTTAGTAAAATAACAACACCAAAAAAATTACCCTAGCTGGTGTAGGGCAGCAGGGAGGGACCCCTGATGAGTCCATAAAGTCCTGTTTTTTCTCTTTTTTTCCACCATTTAATATTTCTCTACAACCAAATAAGGCACAATTATTCAAATTTAAAATACATATGTATATATATATATATATATATATATATATATATATATATATATATATATACACACACACATATCATACTTACTCCTTTCAGTACATCATCTCGATAACTACTGAATTTCATGAACAAAGTTATCTTCCAGCTTGTGTTACAGTTGACAGCATTTACCTTGGGGGGAAAAAAAACATAATGGGAGTCTTAAAGATTGTTTGTTTGTTTTTTTTTCATCTATAAACACACATCACATTTAGGGTAGCAGAGGAGTTCCAGGTATGTGAGTAACATGCGTCCTGATGTGATTTAGAGTTCAGAATGACGGTGATGTTGGGTAAGTCTCAGTGGGTATTCTGTCTGCTTACAACGAAAGACTTAAATAGCTTATGAAAGAGGACTTACTCTTACATCAATGAGGGTTTCAGAAACTCATGCAAGGTTCATGAAGCTTTCAGTGCCAGGAAGAATTGTGCCAAGAATAAACACATTTCATCTTGGTTTTCTGAGGCCAAGCTGGAACCAGTGTTTAATACTGGTATCTAGCTTATGGCACTCTGGCTATCAGTAAAGAACACAATATAATACATCTCAGACTGACAATTACCTCTCCTCTGTTGAGCTCACCTCTTTACAGCCAGGGTTATCTAGAAGTTCAATGTTGCTAGCATGCAGTGGCTGCCCTGCGTTGACTGGCATCAATACAACTTTATCTCCAACAACAACCTGGAAGTCATAAAGAAAATGTAATTTAGACCTATGTAATTACCCAATAAAATGAAGTAATGTTATATTTTTCAAAAATGACTCAAATGCATGCTCTAGAAATAGCATTTGGTGAATTTACTTGCACACAAGTCACACACCAATAGAATATTTTTTTGGCCAGTTCTGTTCTCATGTGCCTCTGCAATTGCTTGGGTTCAAGACATGACACTAATGAGTCCTCACACTCTCAGTAAGCATGTCACTCAGTTCAGCAGAAACTCAAGTCCATGAAGTAAGAGATGAACCTATGAATTTCAGGAGCAGATCAGAAAATCTACAATTTACATTAAGTACTCTCTATCCCATATTTACTGCCAGTCACAAGGCAGAGAAAGCTTAGAAAATAATCTGTAATCAGACAGCAGAATTGTTTTCCCTCTATTGCTGTAAGACAGCCTATTCCATCAATGTCTTTCATTACAGAGAAGCCTTAAAAATTTGTATGTGACAAGACTTTTTAGCCCAGTGACTCCTCACTCTGTATGCCATCTTCTGGCAAACAGGCTCACGAGTTCTCTTGTTCAGACTGTATGACTGCAACCTGGGAAGGAACATAAACAACTGGAAATTCAAGAGAGGTGAATTCACTCCATCCCCTTTACTGTTACTCCCTAAATGACATTTGATGCTCAGCACGGGCACTGGTACATCAGCTAAGCGATCTTCTCTCTACAAGACAAATTCCTAGATGACTCCCTGCAAGCAAAGTCCCATGCCCTTGGAATTCTTTAATTATATAGACAGGGAGCAACAATATATGAAATTGGCTCTGACCTAAGAAGTGCTTGAAACGTGCACATGGAGAATTCAGTTCATACCTGAGAAGGGCAAAAAATCAATACACAGAGATTGGCACTGGTGTTCTGGTCTGTTATGTTGTTCCCAGCAATTTTAAGCACACACACACAAAGACAAGAAGTGGCTAAAAGTGATTTTGATATATGAAAAGCTGTAAAAGCCATGCTTTTTAGGAATACAAACAAAAATATGCTCTGCATTGATCAGCACATTTCCTACAAGAAGCCTGATTCAGCCCTATATAACTTCAGTGCAGATGAATTTGGCCCACTTATTGCAGGGGTGAAAAAGAAGGTTGGTTGTTTTTTTATCAACACAGCTAAAATAAAGAGTAGCAAAAGACAGTGCCATCATGCTCAGACTTCAGGTAACAATCCTGTTTGACCCAAGTAATGAGAAAAAGTCCACTGACAGAACCAAATAATGGTGACAAGGTGCCTTTACAGTACCTTACTTATGCAATACATTTCTGCATGCCATGCTTCACACAGTCATTACTTACAGACCATTTTAAGAAGTTAAGACCAGACAATTCATTAATCAAAAAACCATCAGGCTTGCAACCTGCAAAGTGGAATCAGGACCTCAAAATTATTGAAAGCACACCTGGACTATAACAGTAAGAGAACACATCATTGAGCATCCCATTAAGAAAAAAGAAAATTAAAAAGGCATCAGGAGAAAGGTATCTTAGAATGCATTCTGTGATTTTTATGGAGGCAACCAGAGGAAAAAAGAAGTACACAGCTACTCTGCTCTAGACACAACCTGAGAAGGAACAGTTACATGGGGTCATGGTTTCCATCTCAGTCTTCTACCCTGCTCCAAGTCGATATCAGTAATTGCCCTTGGTGCTGGCCAGCAACATCAGTTGCCACAGCAGCAATGAGATAGCCTATGTTCTTCTACTCCCTTTTTCTCCTTGCTTCCAGCCTCCAGAAAAGGCTGGGAAGGAAGGTACAGAGGTAATTTAACAGTGCTTGCTCCCTATACATTCTCCACCAGTGATACATAAAAAAAGAGCAAAGAGAGAATCCTGTTTTCGTACATACAGTGGCTTTTGGCAAGCTGCAATTCTGCTCTTTTGAATTCCTCCTATTCCCTGTCCATGCCCACATCTCCCACCTAAGTTCACTTCTGGCGCCAAATAACACTCCTGCACACCCAAAGCAATGGAGGCAGTACATGTTCATGTGTACACATGCCCATAGGCCCATAATTCCATCTGCAGAATCGTTCAATACAGAGATTACAGAAGAGAAAGCAATGCATTCCCAAGTTTGTCCTCTGCAAACATAGAATTAACAGCAGTCTTCTTTTCCCTAGGTACGTATGAGCACAGCCAGCCACAGTGTGCTGCAAATCAGTTGTCAGCAAGTGGTTTGACAGATCACAGAAACTCTTTCCTCAAACATACAAATGAAATCCTTAAATCTGCAAATGACACATAGCTTTTGAGGATCTAACTCCCAGTTCCTTTGACAAAACTCTTATTCTTTCTGGCCTAGATAATAAGCTTCCAGAGAATGATGAAATTCATACCGAAGTCAATAAGAATTCATCTTTTGAATGTAAAATAAACCTATAAGGTCCTTGAGTCTCAGATACAGCAGAATTCTAAATTTATACAACCCTGTTTGTCTGTGACTACAGAAGAGCCACAATCAAAATCCACCACATAGTCTTGTAGGTGGGGGATCAGTGTTGAAATCTCCTAGAGCAATTATTTGATTGCATATAAACTCAGTAAGTCCACCTAACAGGTACAACTACACTGCAACCAAGAATTAAGAGAAAATACTGTAGTACAGGTATGCTGTATCAGAAATACTGCCTGTCACAGTAAGCTATATTAGCTGTGAATAACTCCAAAGATACTGCAACAGAGATTTCAATTTGGACTAATTGTCCACATAGGTTACCAGGCACACTGAAGGCTCTGCTGCTCCACTTTCATCAAATTTGTGTTATAAGCCCACATGCCTGCCAGTCATATTCTTGTACTTCAAAGACAGCGAGGATGTGGCTCTGGGCAGCCTGGTCTAGCGATTGGTGACCCTGCCTGTGGCAGGGGGTTGAAACTAGATGATCATTACAGTCCTTTCCAACCCAGGACATTTTATGATTCTGTGAGTCTATGATTTTGTAGAACTTTCGGGGTTTGGAACAGATGATCTTTAACATTTCTTCCAACCTACACCATTCTAACTTTCCCATAGCAGGTGGCCATTCCTCAAGTTCAAAACCACTGTCCTCAGCATCCACCATCATCAAGTTTTTAAGCAACTAAAAATGGCAGACAACTAAAATGCAATCCATGCAGAGCTAATCCTGCTATCAGTGCTAATCTTGCTTTTCAGTATAACTGGAGCCAGCCCTGACCTTTATCAGTCAAATCTGTTATGGAAGGAGATGCAAAAAATATTGCCGAGTTATGCCAATTACTGTAAAATTTTGGCAATATTTTTTCATTACTTACATAATGAACCAATTGCTTCAGAAGCTACACAAAACCCTCTTCAGAAAAATTAGTTTTAAAATACTTCACAACGCTAAATAACCACAATGACTTATCAAAAAACTTACACACACATGACTTCCTATATCATAACTTCCCCCCTAAAAATGACCTTCTTTTCTTTTAGGGTATATTTGGACCTCCTTTGCCTGCGTTATCTCACACAGTAGCAGTCACTCAAGCAGTAAGTCAACATTTGCTTATACCATTTTAGAAACAGATTTTGTACAGACCTTCTGAAGTATGTTTTCTTAGGGAATTTCCTTTTTATAGCACAGAAGCTGAAAATGGAGAAAAAAACACACACACACAAAACAAAAAAAAGCAAAAGAGGTTTCTAAACAGAATAAGGACCTGATACATCAACCTAACTTCATGCACTAAGAGGTCAGAAGGAGAAAACTATAAAACAAACAATCTACATATTTTAAAAGATAACTCAGTGGAGGGATAAAGTGGCCCCAGCTTACGTGGATCAGGTGCTCTGTGAGCAACTGAGAGCGAAGGAGTTGCTGGAAGGGTGGAGCCTCTCTCGCCTTGTGGCGAGCAAATAAGGGTTTTCCCACATCACTTACTATTCCTGTTCCTCCTAATAGCAGCTGCTTAGTTTTTGTGTCTGATGAAAAGGTAGAAACAGACCATTTTTAAGAAAGCTACCAAAGGACTGCTGTTTAGCACTGGAATTTTGCAAAAAAAAATTATCAACATCTATTCATGCCTAGAAGGAGGAAAAGCCTGGGTCTCAGGACTTCCCTCTGTAAAATATTATGGAGAGCTCACCACTCAGAAAGAGAACAATTCCTAGTGACAGAAAATGAGCAGCAGTCAGGTCCAAAAAAGACCATTAATGTATTAGAAAACCTGACAATTTCCCACACTACGTTTTTAGTATAGACCCTGACAAATACCCACAGGAAACAGCAGGAAGGAGACCTGTAGAGATCCACCTGCGTAATGTGCTGCTACAGTGATCACTGCAGTGATATACTCAGTTTTCAGAAAAGCAAAATTGCTTCCAATCTTCCCATTTCTCATGTGCCCACAACTGTGTCAAATCACATCAAAAACTCTACAACAATCAGGACGACTTTAAAGGCTTAAGAGCGTTCTATTGTAAGTGTAACGGCTCACGCCTGCTTTGCAGATCACGCTATGGGTACCCTGGGTCTTCACTTTGGAAAACATCTCACATATTTACTTCCCAGACATGAGAAATTAAGATTAATAAATTAATGCTGAACTAATGTTATTCTAAGAAATTAAGCCAGTAAGGCAACAATAAGTCACTTCTTTTCTTTTTTAGAAGGAAAGGAATATGAGCTTAAGGTTTGATCCACAATACTTCTTTTGCCAAGCTGAAAAACCATGAAGATATGCCCCAGAGGATTACTCATGCTTGCTCCTTTTCTCTTGAATGTATAACAAAGAAAGACTATGACTTCATTGGTTTCTGATCATGAGTTGGGAATACAATCCCTCCCCTCCCCTCCCCACAACAGGAACTGCTGCCAAAAGGAACTGCAAACAACCACTCTCATCCAGGATAGCATCCAGGATAACTTCCTGGATAACTACAAAGTTAATGAGAGAAAATACACGAGAAAAGAAGCACTCCTGTCTGTGAAAAAAGCCTGTAAAAGCTCTTTCACAAGGGAGAGCTGGCAAACATTTCCAGCCAGGTCCATAAAATAGAACCAAACAAGTCTATTATGCAGCCTTCTCAGAGGTGGATCTGAATTTTCCACAGTGGACACTTAGGCCACAGTTGACTGAATGAAGAACAGAGTTCTGACCTCCTGGTATGGATCTCAGGTCTACAGCAAAGAATTCTCCTATGCATTCTTCCTCTTACCAATATGCAGAATCTCACTAATATTTACCCAGAAAATACCCATCAGACCATCAAACCCAATACCAGTCACAGAAGCCACTCTTGTGTTGAGAGGGGATATACATTTAAAGGCACATGCGTATTTTCAAGAGACATCCTCTGCTGACTTTTTCACAGAATTTTGTCCAGAATTTGAGTTTAAATAGACTCTAAGGGCTCTTAGAAAAAAAAAAAGAAAAAAAAAAGAAAAAAAAAAAAAAACACTTTCCTTCTAACATAAACCAGCATATAATAGATTGTCCATGCAAAATGTCCCAGTGCAGCAAAATTAGGGTCTCCAAATGCACCCTAAGCAGAGGCTTGGATGAATGCAGCAACATTTCAGGTTCCTGACCATATAATTTGATGCTTTTTATTTTTCTTTTTTTTATTTGCCCGTAGCAAAGAAATCATGTATCTTTTGGGAATATTCTGCCTTCTCCCTCTTACACATTCAGTATTTCCACGTACATTGTCACCTTCACTCCTTAGTTTCCAGAATGGCTGTATATAAAACCAGGATCCTTCATTCCCTGCAGCATCCAAAGACACTCGCATAGCATTCTTCTCTAGCAGAGCTGGTAATCGCTTATTGACTGTGAGGTACTTATTACTTTTTATGTGCAGTAGCTGTAAACAAATAACAAGTACAAAAATTAGTATAGATTTTGCATTTTGTTGCTCAAAGAGCAGGCACAGGATTTCACACTGCAATTATTTTTCGTAATATACAGAGGCAAAGTCAAAATAAAACTATAAGAGAGTTACCATAGTAAGTATACTGCAGGTTAGGAAAACAAACACTGTATATCAAATTGAGATAATTACATCCATCATCATCTTTTCACAGCATGTACTACACAGGCAGGGCAAGGGTCAATAATAGTATTATCTTCAGGTACTTCATCCATTCCAGGGAAGTTGTACTGCACTTAGGAACATAACTTCTGTCTCATGAATATGTCATAAAGTACAAATGACTTCAGTGATTTAAACAGAACTGCAAAGCACCTCTAAAGTATGATTTTGAAATGAATCTTGAACACATCATATATGTATTGACATTCAGATTCCAGACTGCAACAACGAAAAATGGTACATTATTTAAACACAGATGTAAAGTACTTCTGGTAGTCTTTAAATGAGACAGAAAAGCACATTATTGTAAACTTTACCAAGTTCCGTTTACCTGACCATTGACAACCCATATTACAGTGCTTAGCTTCATTTTCACCATGACTTTGAAATGAAACAACTCTTTCAGCTCTGAGAAAAGGCGGATGTATTTTAATAGGTTTACCTGTATGACATTGCTGTATTTCACAATTTCACCCAACAGCTTTCTGTTCTCACTTTCATTCTGCTTTTGCTCCAGTTCTGCTGCATGCTGCAAAAGAATGATCATTTCTTTAAATTTTTGAATTTAATATCTGGATTCAGCACCCAGAACAGATATTGCAAAAAAGAATTGGTGACACATTAAAATTGCTTCCATTTCTGCATTGAAAAAATTAGCATCTGTTTATTCCTGAGTATGATTTTCTGAACAATAATCAACTGAAATAATTCAGATTTTTATTACCTAGACTAGAAACTCATTCACAATTCATGGATCACACCTGAAATTATGCTAACACAGCCTAGCACACTATTTCAAAATTTTCCAAACAGGAAGATAACTCCATATGCTTTATTTCATCCCAGAGGAGAAAATAGAAGGACCTATGGCTATCTCCTCCTGGTCACCATTCTTTTTGCTCATCTCTTAATTACATACAAATATCCTGACTTTATGTACAATAAAATAACACTAATTGGTCACATACTGCAAGACTAAGGGTGAAACACAGCCACAGAACACATTCCAGCTTCTTGCTCTAATTGCTACATAACAAGCTCTAGGCACGTATCTTGTGCCCTCACTGCTGTTTTAACAGGAAGCACTGGCAGCCTTTCTACTGGACATTAAACTGTAGCCACTGTGTTTGACAACACTGTGTTTCACTTAGTCTTATGTGTCCAATTAAAACATCAGGCCAGCAACATTCAATCTGTCCAAATTGCAACTCTGAGGAATTTCCAGATTAAAGCATGCAAAGCACCTCTTTGTCCATCTCTCTGCACAGCTCCTGGAAATGAGTTTCAAAATAATCACACATGTTAAATCAAGGTTCACTCTTGATTTTATTAACTTTGTATTTGTACTTTATAAGCAAGTACTGCTTTCAGAAGTTTGATAGCAGAAAGGCATAACCCCCAGCTCAATTCAACCACAGCCTAAAGCAAGATGAAAAATGAGGTGAGGGCAATAAATGCCAGTCAGGAAATAGAAGAGCTAAGAAATTAGCATATGAGGTTGGGTCAAATTGCCCAGAGAGCTTGTGTATGCTCCCTGTCTGGAAGTGTTCAAGGCCAAGCTGGATAGAGCTTTGAGCAAACTGGTCTAGAGGAAGGTATCCCTGGGGGTTGGAACTAAATGATCTTAAAGGTCCTTTCCAACCCAAACCATTCTATAAAACTATGATTCCAAGGTTGCTACAGTGGCATTATACCATAATACCTATCATGATGGCTCACAAGGGATTTGTTATTGTTCTTTTTCATTCCATTGTTACACTACAGCCTGCAGATTGAGATAAGATTGCAAATACAGATGCCTCTTACTTGAAGTTTCTTCAGCAGTGCTGCTTCTGTATGGTTTCCTTGTTTGGCTTGTTTGGCTTTCCAGTACTGTTTCTGGGCTGAATATCGGTTCATAGGACACACCTTGAAAAGGCAGTCTGTAGAAGAATGAAAGAAATACTCACAAGTTATGTTGAACGACATTTCCTTCATTTGTAAGTGCACTTTGGATAATTTTCTTTTACAGAATTGGCCTGGATATGACAATGTTCAAGTACAGCCTGAGAACAGTTTGATGGTAATGTTACCATAAACAGGGTGGCAGAATCTCTGAGTCAACGACTTCCATCCTGAGAAATCTCTCTGTAACTTCTGTATGGCTGGGATCTTGCCATGTGCTGGATACCCTCCTGCTTTGTTAGTACTCTTTGCTGCAGCACAACTTTACAGATTTACTGTCTGAAGGCACGTGGCTTTTGAAACCTTGAAAAGGCTGTCTCACTTCCTGTATGTCATACGTCTTGCTATTCTGCTCCTTCTGGCATAGCTAACACAATGGATTACCCTGACATCCAGCCACAAGCTATCACATAGGCTAACACAGCATACAGTTCTGCACATGCCTTCTCTAAGACTCATTTTAGAAAAACTAGTAGCAAAAACAGTGTCACAGAAAGTAAACTCCGCCTTCATCTCCCCAGCAGGCAGCTTACCACAGCTGAGCATTGGTAACTCCTGGCTGCCTCACAGGAGCAGTGTCCCTTGCAAGGCTTTGACTGCTCTTCAAAGAACAACCTTGTTGCAGCCCTGCATAAGAGACAGATGTTTTCACTGCCGGTGCAGAGCATGGGCCTGCAGATCCTCTTCTGCCAGCCTGATCCCTGGATGCCTCTGCCATGTGGGCTGCCACCATGCTCCCCTACACTCACTGCAGGCCCTTTTTGCTTCATTTCCTATCACAGTTTTCATATTCAATGACAAAATAAGTAAGATGGCTGAAGAACACATTCCCATACTAGCAGCCAGTACAATGCAATAATAAGAGTGCACTGTCATAAACAATAATGCAGTCCCACAGCTTTTGAGGTCCTAACACAGCCTACTGTCTTCAGTGATGCTCTCCATCACACTGCCAAACAAAACAAAATGTATATAATTTAAAAAAAAGGACAGACAGATGGAGGTGGCACAGGGACCCCATGGATGCTGGCACAGGTCCTTGATCCTGGCCTAGCTGTTGCCATGGTGGGCCCATCTCTCCTCCTAGGCATGGCCAACACTTACACGCCCTGCAACTCCATCTGAGCTCATGAGAAGAACTAGGGCTGGGGCAGCATGGACAGAAGTAATTGCTGTCCCTGTGTACTCTGCCATTAAAGAGAGAGGGCAAAAAAAGAGCCAAGGGGTGCTTCTTAAAGTGTCTATTCAATTGTTAATTGACAACAAGCTGTATTTCATGAAATTTGCTAACTCGAGACTTTCAGGATTCTGGGGTCCATGACAGCCCTACAGTTTGGAAATAGAGGCTTGAGAAACTCCAGCTGAAATTATTCATCCAAATCTGACTTCTTTTAAAGTGATAAAAGATACTAGCCTTGCATGGTCCCGATCAGCTTCTGCTCTAAAAGCTAGACTTGAAATACATTACCCTAAGCAAATATTGTTAATTTTCATTTCATTCCAAAAGAAGGGAGGGGAAACCATTAATTAGCAATAAAGGTCTCATGATGAGATTAACAAGAACATACAGGTTTGGACATGCAATTGTAATGTGAAACTCTTCACTGACACAAATTGTGATTTACAGATGTCAAAGATGCTAAATTATCAGTTCTCCACATTCAACTGCCACAGACTGCCAAGCACTCTCTGAGGACTAACCCACCAGCTAGAGCCATGTCACAGGGGAAACACTGGGTGAATGTGTAAGTAACGCTGCTGAATTTAGCAGCCTTGCAGGTAATTTTTAAATACAGTCACAAAAACATCAGCAAAGAAAAGCTATGGAAAGCTAACCAGAAGTCACAGCTTGGGATTTTAATCAGTAAGTCAGGTCAGCAGAAGACAGCTTATGTTTGACAATGCTGTTTACACACCATCTCATTCCAAGACATCCGCAGTTGCTAATAGACTAGGGTGAGTTCCAGCCTTTCCACCCACAACAGCAGGTGGGAAGTCTCACACATCACACGTCAAGAAAAGTTTCCTAAATCTTATCCATACTTATGAATGGAAATTCAAGTGTCAAACTTTTGATTTCTCTAAAGAAGATGCTAGATATAAAGGCAGATCATATTCTCACTTTCAAAACCGTCAATAAACATTCCCATATTAGCAGTCAGTACAATTCAATAGAATTTCTCTTCCATGCAGAAAGGAACAAAGCAAGACTTAGCTGAACATATCCATCCCATCACTCTTTGTGAGGAGTTACAGAAACAGTAGCAACACCTCTTGAAACACAAAAGGAGAAGAAAATCTTGTGTAAAGACTGGCCAAGTCTTTCCTAAGTACGAAGAATGAACTCCCATTACTTAACAAAATAAAACAGGCAACATCCTCAGGTATAATCAGGCTCAGTTAAGCATAGCTACCTAAAACTGTGCCAAAAAGACTAGTAAGACTGTGCACCTGCATCCCCCAGAGCTGTTTGTTATAGCATTGACTCTCAAGCCACAAACTGAGCTGCAATGTTTTCAGTTCTCCAAACTTGCCGTTTGGTCTCTCACACATTGGCCAAAACATCAGGTATTGTGCATTGTAACACTACAACTTCAAATGCATTGCCTTCTTCCTTCATAGCAATAATGGGTCTTCCTTCAATATTCGTAGGAGGGAAACCTGTCCACAGAAAGGCCATCAGCAGCCAAACTTTTCTTGACATTTACCCCCAGCCCCGACTGATCTGCTCCCTGATCATAGCCCTGAGCTGCTTGCTTTTCCTAGGAGAAAGTTTCCAAGGCAAATCCTACCACTTTGCAGAGATGTTTGCTTTCATTTCAGTGGGGAACATTTACAATGAGAGCTATACTAAACAGCCCACAGTGTGTTATAACTCTCTGGATAACTTTTGCAATACTGTGATTGGATACAAAGAAAAAAAAATTACAAAAAAAATCCATATTGTTAAATCATACCGTATTTTGTAGGAGATTTTAGTTTGAATATGGGAATTTCAGCTCACAGGACAAAAAGTTACCTATTATTTTCTGTTAATCTATAAATTAATGTGTCTTCTCAGAACACATGAAACGCGTACTTGTCTCCAGTAACAATACTTGCTTTCTATAGGGCCAGTTTTCATTGCTGGTACCCCCCACACATCCTGCAACTTTAGTAAACAAACAGCAGCTTCCCATCTTCAAGGAGAGTCTCACAGCCCAGTGCTACCCACTGCACTGCACAGAAATGCAAGATGTACGTGAACATACCATCATCATTGCAGCTATATGCCTCCCAAAGGCAGGTGTACTTTTCCCAACTATACTTCTTAAAGAAATGAAAACACAAAACAGGTGCTACATAGCCTCAGCCACACAGCTAAATCTGCAGCCACGCCACTCAAGGTAGCTGTCCCAAGATCCAGCCTAGTGCTTAAAAGTTGAACTTCCAAAAATTGTTACAATCTGTATCATAGGAATTACATTCTCCTCAATTCAGAAACAAACAAAAAAAAACTGATCTCTTTGTTCCAAGACAAGTTCTTGCCTTTTTTTCCCTTCCTCTTTTTAAGATTCCAGACACATTAAAACCAGTTCATCTGGTTTTATTCTTTCCTGATCTTTTACAGTTACGAGAGTGATAGCAGAATGCTGCATTCAAGCTTTGCGGTCCCAGACAACAGGGGAAAAACAAAAAGTGCAACAATTCCTGTCCTCAAGAAGCTATAGTTTAAACGAACAGGAAAAAAGAAAAACCGAGACATAAAAGATTACAAAGCAACTTTCCAGCGCACACAGTAGATTCAAAGCTCAGCCCTTCTGGAGGTCAGTCCAGTAACCCATTCACAAAACAGACAGACCTCTGACATCCCCATGTGCCCACGTGTCTGAGCCTGCAAAAAATGCACAAAATCTCTTTCTATATTACTGTTTTGAATAAGGCAATAGTGGGTAGAACAAACACGTAACACATACAGCACACCCTCTGACCAAAAAGCAACTACACTCAGGAAGTCTGCAAAGGAAAATAACTCTTATCGTGTCTCTTAAATATTTATTGATATTGTGCAAAGATGTCTTAGAACAACATTCGTCATTGTTTTTCTCTTCCTCCCTCCTTTTTCTTTTTTTTTCCTTTTAATTTAAGTGCCAGAAATCCTGCTTTTATCCATCACAGAAGATCTCAGTGATTTGGAGAACTAGAGAAATTAACATATCTTTAGCTCATTAATTTCACTTAGGACATTTCAGTACTAGGACAAGAAGCACCCGGCTTCATCAGTCCCTTAAATTTAACCACAAAACAGTAGATGTTTCTTTTTTTCAGCACACATCAGGAAACACGTGTGGGACTAATTCTACCCTCTTTTATAGTGATGCAAATCTGGATGTGCACACTGATGAACAAAGAGCAACTCCAGGCTCACTACAGCATGACTGAAGGTGAAATCTGAAATACAGCTTCTTTATATGGACACAAAGTGAAAAGGAACCAAGGCTTTCCTTAGTTTAACAATATTCTGTTTTGTAGGATGTTCTAAAATAACTAGAATAGCTACCACCCACTCAAAAAAAAAAAAAAGAAAAAAAAAAGAAAAAAAAAAAAGAAAAGGAAAGGAAAGTAAACACATAACAAAAACGAAACTGCTATTTTGAGACATCTCTTTATTCCTCTGGTTTTCAGCTCAAGCCAACAGCTCAGTACCTACATTTGATCTCTGAGTGAACTCTGTAGGAAGGGTACAAGTAGTTAGAAAACATAACTTTTTTAAAAAAACTTTTTTTTTTTTTTTTTTTTTTTAAGAGGAGGGCAGGGAAAAGAGGCCGAATTGTTAAAATATTACCCAAAAAGAGCAAACATAGTCCACTAATGTTCATTTTCAAAGTCAGACTCTGGAATCTAAATATCTTGTTAGAAACATGCCTTTCTCAGACTCCTTTGACTTGCAGGTCATGCTCTAACCTCACATCAACACCAGTTTCAGCTGTGAGTGATAAAAACACTGTAAACCATGCAGACAGCAGTTTCTGTTACTAAAGAGGCCCTACTCTTCCTGCTGTTAGGCACTATTTTTAGTTGCGTATATCTAATCGTTCAACTAATCACTCATGCCTAAATCATCTTTTCATGCCAAGAGCCTACTTAAAGTATTTCTTGTTTGTTTTACAAATTTTGAGATTCTAATTGAATCCACTTCCTGGGAGATTTTCAGGGAGAAAAACATGTATTTCTCCTACACGCCTTGGTTATACAGATGATTTTTAGCAGCTCTTTTGCCTCAGTGCTTTTGAGTAGAACTAATAAATTTAATAAACTGTGGCAGAGCTACACTTTTGGTTTCTCTCATAACACAGACAGCTACGTGCCACAGTGTTCAAAGTTCTCAGAAAAATTTTGGCCTGGCCATGCTTCATAGGTAATCATTAAGATACAGCTCTGACACAGAATCACAGAATCGTGGAATCGGAGCCGTTTGAGTTGGAAAGGACCTTTAAAGGTCATCTGGTCCAACTCCTCAGCAATGAACAGGGATGTGCTCGAACAGGTTACTCAGTCCCTCATCCAGTCTGACCTTGAAAGACTCCAGGGACTGGGCTTCCACCACCTCTCTGGGAAACCTGTTCCAGTGCCTCACCACCCTTGCTGTAAAAACTTATAGTCAAACTAAATCTCCTCTCTTTTAGTTTGAAACCATTTCCCCTTGTCCTATCACAGCAGTCACTGCTAACAAGTCTGTCCCCTTCTTTCTTATACTCCCCCCTTCAGACACTGAAAAGCTCTCTCAGGTACTCCTCAGAGTCTTCTGTTCTCCAAGCTGAATAGCCCCAGGTCTCTAAGCCTGTCCTCATAGGAAACATGTTCCATCCCCTACATCATTTTTGTAGCCCTCCTCAGGACACCAACCAACAGGTCCATGATCCTCCTGTACTGAGCTCTCCACATCTGGACACAGTACTCCATGTGAGGTCTCACCAGCACACAGTGGAGGGGCAGGATCACCTCCCTCACCCTGTTGGCCATGCTTCTCAGGATATGGTTGGCTCTCAGGGATGCAAGGGCACATTGCTAGCTCATGTCAAGATTGCCATCCACCAAATCCCCAAGTCCTTTTCCGCAGGGCTGTGCTCCATTCTTACCTTCTCCAGTTTGTACTGACAGTGGGGGTTGCCATAACATAGATGCAAGGCCTTGTACTTGAATTTATTGAACCTCAAGAGGTTCACCTGAGCCAACTGCTGAAGCCTGTCGATGTCACTCTGAATGGCATCCCATCCCTTGAGTATGTCAACTGCATCACACAGCTTGGTGTCATCTGCAAACTTGCTGAGGGTGTAGACAATCCCACTGACAATGAAGATGTTTAAGTACACTGGTCCTATTACTGACTGGGTCACACCACATACTCTCGGGTCATACTAGGTCATACTCTTGGAAGGTCTGTATATGCTCATCACATCTGCCATCTCAGGGCTCCTATCCAATCTAGGCTGTTGTAGATAAGTCATCCTCACTGTTGAGTGCAATCTATCTCAAGAAAGCTTGGGTAGAGCAGAAGTCTTGAGGTACAGCCCTTGGTACCAGGCACAAAATTCTAATTAGGCATCAAGTGTCTACTGTGTTCCAAGCAAAACAAAACTTCATTAGGATTTGACCTACAGAACAAAGAGAAGGCAACCAACTACAATTTTATCTTTGCTACAGCCCTTCTCATGACCACCACTTCTCATGCATGAAAATGCTACTAAGTGCTTGATGAGCCCCCTTAAAAATATACCCCTGATGTTACAGCATGGTGAGTTGCATCTATTAAGGCAATAAAACTCACTTTTGCACTAATTTAGCTACTCCTGACAGCACTGCAGTTCATCCAGACTTGCATGCTATCGCAATGCCAACAATATCTCAAAATTGTCAAGTGTGGGCATGTCCTATAGTAGAAAAAGATAAGAAGTGACTCAAAGAGAGGCTGCTGGAAACAAATTGAGTTAAGAGGCAGCAAAGAGGCAGCTAGTAACAAGATTTGGAGCAGGGAGCAAAAGGGAAGAGAGAAGTCCTGAGAAGTGGAAAGCAGAGTTAGAAGAAATGAAAGCTCAGATGCTGGGGAGAAGAAAGAATATGGGAAGCTAGAGAGAAGGAAATGTGTTACAAAAGCAACAAAAAGAGGTTGCCGCAGGAACAGAGCCAAAACGGTTACAACTAACAGAAAACATTCTCCTGCAAGAAGCTGGATGGAACTCAGGAGAACAGTCTTTGCCTTCCCATAACATCAGAAAATAGCTGTAGGTTTTCTGTCTCATCCCATTCTGACATCTGACCCACATATATACACGTGTACTACCATCACCATTAGAGGTGTGCCATCAGTGCTGTGAACTCAAGAATTCTGCACCTTGGATCAAAGTGCCCAGACTTTCTTGATGTTTAAATCAAGTTTTTTGGAAAAACTCAACAGAGAATGCTATCATCTTTTTCCTTCTTTGTCCTTTCAAGCAAGGAAACAGAACTAAAGAGCTCTATTGATGCTATAAAATCAAGTACTCTGTTAGACAATGAAAAATTTAAGGTTGTCCTTTCAGCTTCTGTTCATCTCTTCGATTCTAAGCATTTCAACACATTCTGCAATTGCACTGTCACATGCAAATCTTTTCCAGTGATTCCTGTCTCATCTAGAAACCTGTTTATGTTCTGCTTTGGAATAAACCAAGGTGGTGAAGCAGAATAACTACTCTCCACAGAATCCCCATCTGAAATTTGTGCAGGATTCAAGCTGTGAATTAAATACAATAAGATGAAATCACAGTGAGGTAGCTTGAAAGTCACAATGGAGAACTAGATGCTACCCCCGTTTCCGCTGTAAAGTTATTCCATGATAGTGTATGAGTGACTGAAATGTACTTAGAAAACATTAGAAATACATGTTCTCAATTTTCCAATTTCCAGTTTCCAAGATCTGCACATGTGCTGAATCTCACAGCTGAAACCAGAACTAGCTGGTGACATTTCCTGAATATATGATGGAAAACAAACCTTGAATACTCTGGGAAAGAAGAGCTTCAGTATCTCAATATTTTAAATGCAACATTTTTGCAACAATAGCCAATGCATCTACAGTATAATAAATATTAGAAATGAAGTAAGGTTAAACACGTATGTGCAACTTCTTGAAATAGACACAACCAGTAATGGTCTGGGACAGTATGTTTATTTCACTTGCTGTAAACCAGGCAAGTCAAAACTGTTCTTGTGACAGGTGTGAATCAAAGTCTATTTAAGCCAACAGAGGTCTGGATCAGGCCAGTAAGGCTCCATTCTGGTGCAGATAGATCTTATCACTTAAGAGCCGACAAGACCCTGAAAGGTTGTATTTCCTTCCCTAAACATAAACACAACTTCTAATACCACAGGAGTATTTTCGGCATTCAAGAAGTAGAAACTGCATGTTGTCAGTGCTGTGTTATTTTTTCCATCAAGTAAAAACGTGGAATGAATTATGTGCATCTACAAACTAAAAAATCTGAGAAAAATGAGGCCCAGTTAAAAGCAAGAGAAAAATAAAAAGCTGACAAAATATTTGGGGGTAATCCTTAAAATGCTGGGTTATCTCCTAAAAAAAATAAATACATCAGCAGCTCCACTAGTTGTGAACCTCATGAGGTTATTTCCCATTTACAGTAAGAGCAGAGCTGGAGCGAGGAGCTGCTCCCAAAGTGAAGGCTTTGCACTCAGTGGACAGACTGAATAATCAGTTCTTTGACCTCAAGCAGGTTAGTTCCTTTCCCTGCGTTCTCCATCTGCCCTTGATGACTTTTTGACTTGGCATTTCTTTCACAAAACTGGCCTTCCACATTCTGGCTTGAAACTTCAGCAGCATGTTCATCAAGACTTCTGGGAAGTTACCTCTCTAGTAAGGTACATCTTTGCCAAAAAAGTAAGAATGTGCATTAATTAAATTAAAAAAAAAAAAAAATAATAATTATCTTCATTTACTGACCTCTGAACTTCTTGGGAGGGTTGGCAAGGTCACCTGCATCCGGCTGAACCACACATCTGTCATCCACTAACCTAAAAATACAGAAGTTATTACTCACTCAAATGCGTTTGAGAGCAGTATACATAAATTTCAACACAAAAGTCATACCTCAGTACAAAAGTTTATACATTTTTCCAATTTAAGCCAAAAAACAGAAGTCGTGTTTGTATCAGATACAAGAAAGGATGTTTAAAGTCCAAGAGGTTAGCTTGGCCCTAGCCCTGTTTGCAGGTTCTTGCATCTGCTCTGAGGCCTTTCAAAGGCAGGCAGAGCAAGCAGCCATCACTTGCGTACATGACTGTATGCTAACCTGCTTACACAATCAGGACATACAGGGGAGTTCACCAATGGCTTGCTGTTTTCATAACACTGTTTTAGCTAAAATTTGAATACAGAATCTGACAGAGCACCTCAGATTTTAGTCTTCAATCATTCTTCACAATTTCCAGGTTTTTTTCTCTAGAAGAGGCATGTAAAATTAAGAGTCAGCTCTGACCAAAATTCACAGGAGCGCATTTTCCTTTTCTAGAATGAATGTTTATGTAATCCACAGCTGAAAATATAAATAACAGACTAAACATATTTCTTGCAATATTTTAAAAGTTAAATAAACAACACAATTAAAAAAGATCATAAACCCCACTTAGAAGACAAAAAATTGCTTATCTTATCACAGAACTTCCTAAGCATAAATTTAGCTTCCCTTCAGGAAGCATCTTGTAAACAAACTGCCTATTTCAAACAACTACTCACGGTTAAGGGCACAGAACAGCCCTGCCACTCAGCAACACAAGTCATAGCAGCATATTCTGTGGGAAACTGACAGAAATTGCACAGATTGGGTTCATCTCAGTTATGAAACAGAGGCATTCAACTTTCACTCACGCTGAAGGCTTTGTACCACAAGACCAATTCCCTAGCATAACCAAGGATTTTGAGCCTCTAATAGGACAGTAAAAATTTTGGAGGTGTCAACAGTCAGCTCAGTTCTTGTGACATATTTGGTGGCAAATCTGAGGTACCTGTGAGGATAGAGAAGTGAAGGGGCAGCTACAGGATCCATGGCCTCATGGAGGTGTGCTTTTTGCACAGGCTTATATCATGGGGCTTAGCATAATCAAGGAAAGGCCTGGATTGCAGCATTTAGGAAGAGTCAGTCCTACAAAATGCCTTTTGTCTATGATCTAATGTGCCAAAGCATTCTATAAGCAGTACCTAAAATCTGCAATCACAGGAAAAATAGGGCTGGACAAGACTACTTCCACTCCTCTTGCCCTGAGTTAGGCCTGAACAATAATACCTTCATCATTCCTGATGGACATCTGCATAATTTCCTTTTCAAGCTGCCAGTAGCAGACAGTGACTAGACTGAATAGACTAGAAGGGAGGAGAGCAGCCAGGCCTTGGCTTCTCCTTCCACTGCCCCACTCCTCACTCACTCCTACAGTCACTTCCTCACGTGGCAGCCACAGTCCTACTAGGCATTATCGTGGCAGCGCCTGCTGGGAACTGCTATAGAAGCCTCTTGCAGGAGGTAACTTCAATATCTAGCTGCACTTCAAATTTCACCAACTCTGGCAACTTTTTGAAAAAAAGGAGACTCAAAAAGAATAAATGTTAAAATGCCTCGCCAAGGGATTTTACTGTCAAGTATTCACTGCTCTACAAAATCCCTCCAAGGCTGTCTGACTGAACCCATGAAGCTTAACCCTTAAACACAGGCAGGATGGAGGACGGTATGTGGGAAGTGGCGTGACTCACGAGGCACATCCTGTGCTTCTTGGTGACATCTTGTGTAACCTTGGTGACAACTCTAACTGGATAAAATGCAAAATGCTCCTCGGCACTCCACTGCTGTAACAAAAGCAGTGCAAAACATCATGTCCATGTTGAGAAAAACAAACAGAATCCTGCCCTCCCCCTGAGATGGTGAGCTGCACCATTCAAATGCATGCTGAACTTCCTAGGCTGAGAACATAAATATTAAATACTTACTATTCATCACTTTCATTTAAGCATTGTCTAAAGGCACAAAGGACCATAAATGAGTTCTGTGGTCATCGGGACCAAAGACATCAGACAAGGCAGACAAAGGAGAATGGAATGGCTACTTCTCTCATCCTATGTGCAGGAAATGACAGCTCAGAGAGATTAATTGATGTGGGGCAGAACAGCCGCACAACAGAACTGAAACATCTCCTGAGCCATTGTTCAGCTTCTGGTACCTTTGTTTCTTACAAAGTATCTTGCAATACAGGACAAAAAACTAAAGTATTACTTTATCTTTACAGCAGTCTTTCTGTAATTTAAGCACCAATATTTTCATTCAATGAATGTACTCCAGGAGTTTGCATTTTGAAGAATTTGAGAGTACTCAGAGGCACTAGTTACAGTGCCACAGTGATAGTTGAGATTCCTGCAGCTCACGAAGTGGGGACTTCAGCCCCTGCTACAAACTGGGGCAAAAGAGGCCCCTCAAACACAAAGCATTTTCCCTGAGTGGAGACCTTGATATACTCAAATCCCACTTCTTAAAGAGGGGCAGAGAGCAGCTGAAGGCTGCTGGGTGGATTGCACTAAACAACCAGTAGTTAATGACCCACACAACAAGCAAACAATCCAAGGGGTGAAATCAAACAACAGGCTTGACCACAAAAGGTCCTGGGCATTTGCAGCTTCCATCAGACCACAGCACAACACCTTCCATCATTGCTCACTATTTTGCATTGGAGGCTGAAGAACGTAAATAAAGACTTTAGTGATAAAGGAAGAATTTACTATATTATACAAGTGCTCACTACTTAAATACTGATCTGAACTATTAAGCAAATACTCAAGTCATTGTGCTACCAAAAAGCTTTGGTAGACTTTAAGGGGTTTATTTGTTTAATTCTTGATATGGACTACCGTTGTCACTTAGTACCTGTCAGATATGGCATGACTATATTTCAGTTTTTCACACTGGCTGCGTATAAACAACAAACAAGTTTCTTACATGTGTACAACATAATTTTTCTTTGTTCTAGTTCTTCTTTGAACACAATAAGTATCTGCTTTATGCACAATGCCACCTAGAAATCGCTGCAGAGCTGTGGTAATGAAGTTTTACAGTAGCTCAGTGGTGCTGCAGATAAATCAGCGTTGAAGTCACAGTGACAACTGTGGCAACAGACCTGTACGCACAGGTCTTTGTATTCAGTAATTGCAGAATTAGGGTCTAAGAGTAACAACGTTCATAGGACATTCATGTCTTAGCTGCCCAACCACTCTCCCACTGAAGCTAGCTAAAGTTTTTCTGCTCAATTCAGAGGAAGTAAGGGCAGTTCCTCACTGTGCCACTCACAGGCACTGAAGTCATTGAGACCTCAGACCAGCATGTACAAAGTCACACTGAAAAAGAACTAAAGCTATCTAAATTATGTCCAGGAGGTAAGGCCTGCTTCTCAGTGGATAAGAAGCATCTTTCAGGCTGCTAGTATAAGCAGTATAAGCTCCTGCTAGTATAAGCCAAGTTAAGCACAGTGCAAAGTGTGAAGCAAAGCTCCAATCTGTACGCAGTTTTACAGACATCTTCCTCTCCCTTCATCTGGTGGGGTTAAATCTGCCCCATCTCTCCACATGTAAACCCAAACATGTTTAGATGCATTCAATTTAACAATATCTAGCAACAATTAACTCCACCTATAAGATGGAGTTCACATTTACAAGCAGTTTTAAACATACCATCTCTCCTATTTGTAGTGTTTCAGCAATATGAGGACAGGATTCTAATGCCGTTAATTATCTGCATTCAGAACTTGCCTAAAATCAGCTTCAAACTTCTCATATAGCTTCTATGATTACTCCACTCCCTGGGCACTGTTGGGAAACAGGAAAACAACGACTTGGGGTAATTCCCACTGCTTGAAACAGCAGCAACCTTTCTAGGGACTTTCACTGAAAGAAAAAAGCAGAACGTATGTGCACAACCAGTGGGTCTCAATGTGTATTCAGGGAAAGAGGAGGAAGAATTCACTGATGGGAGGACTACATGGAAGACGTATAACTGATAAGGCAAGCATGTTAGCAGAAAATATTGATAGATGTGTTTACAGCATGGGTGTTCAACCTGTTGAATTGCCTCAGCTGCACTGTGAAGAGGAACTGTCTAGAGTTACTCCAAAATGAATGCCTCCTACTTATTTCCATGGAAACTACACCAGATACAGAAAGCACAAGAACACTATTTGATAGAACAAATTCTCAGCTACGAAACACTCTTTTTCAACACAGTCACTGCCATTACCTACACACTGTCATAAAAACCTGCATCAACAGAGATGATCCATTGTCACTGTTACCAGTGCTTCAATACACCACCTACTGCCTCACTGTGCTCACAGCCACTGCTGGTCTCCATTAATGTTCAGTGAGCAATGGGCACCATTTTTTCCACAAGGAGGAATTGAATTACACCCCTCTGCTTCATGCACACATCCATGTCAGATGCCATTTTGTCAGACTGCCCCTCTGCTACCATATGTCACACAGCAACAAAATGCAATGGAATACTGGTGGGAACCTCTACCGTCATACTACCAACATCCACCTCTGATGTTGTGGGCCAACATCATGAAACAGGAGGCACTAATTTTGGAGACGCCCTTGTAAAATATAAAATATCATTAATATATAAGTAACAAAACATTTTAATTTTTTATATTCTTCTTCTTAAAACATTAAAAAAAGAGGAACAAAACCATACAGTTGGTGGGATATGTGACCTTGTTTTTGTGAAACCAACGCATCAGGCTGGTTCAATGACAATGACTGCAATACTCAGTGAGTTCTCAAGGTGATCCTCAGAAATTTTTGATGAAATTTCACTCTTCCTGTGCTTCATCCTTGACATGTACATCTGCCAAAAAGCTGTGACATGAATAAGGCATGATCGTGAAGCAAAGGTTACTTCTCTGGTAAGGTGGGGATTTTGAAAGTCTGGTTAAGAGACGTGATCAGATTTTTGAGCTGCATGTCTGATTGCAACTCTGTATGTTCCATTTGAAAATTCGCAGGTAATGTATTTGTATCAACTGAAAATGGTCTCACAAACATAAATCAATGATGTTTTTTTTTGCAATCTTGAAACCTATTCTCAAACTCCTTTATCAAAATGGAAAGCATGGCTACGTATTCTTCACTGTTCACAGGACTGCGTATAGACAACGTATCAAAATGCATACAGACATGTGCCATCACTTGAGTCAGCACTGCACAGTCCTGCTTTCAGTCACACAGCATTAACAGCGCACTGATGGTTTGGCTGTTGCTGAGTGTATGGGGCCACTTCACAGGGAACAGTGCAGGATGGGGGGAGGTTGCATTGCTGGCTGTGCTGGGCTGCAGGTTGGACATGCCCAGTTTATAGGTATGAATCATATATGCTGGACGAGCCATTCGAATTATCTCACACAGGCTAAAGGTGAACATACCACAAGTTTCCAGAAACTTGCTGCTGTAGCATAAGGATCAAGGAATGCCATACAGCAACATTCCTAAAAAAATTTTTCACAGTGATGAGTTATTTTAAAATTACTACTGGGATACAATCACGTTCTGTAAAACAACAAACAAATGTAAGAAAAAAGATACTATGCTAGAAAAGTGGCAATGAATAGATTTCATGAATTTTAGGGCTCTTTCATAATGTTAGGTGTCTTTTAGATTGCCTGGAACAGCAGCCATGTAACCTATATTCATTTAACCTGCCTCTGTAGAGTTGTGCCTTCAATTTAAAAAAATACTGCTCAGTAAGTTATTTTGTCTCTTTCTACCAGCAGAGAAACCTTCATGTTCCAGGGCTACTATTACTGAGTATTTAGTAACTGAAAATAACACACAAGAGAGGACAAAAAACACTATCCTATACACTCTCATACATGTAACTGCCCTAGGTTTGTGTGCCTAACTTGTCAAAAAGCACAAGGTCACTACTGATGTGTAATTATTGTTAATACACAGGGATGTGCAGAACTCAGGTTGGTGCTTTACATACATAGAGTATTTTATCCCTCTAACAAACAAAGCCAGAGTATGTTAGCATGAAAACACTTCCTCTCTGGTTGCTCAGCTTTTACTCTCATAGTTCCTGTTACATTATCATTTCACTGATTTTCTCAGCAGCAGGAACAGGGGACAACATTGACAACAGACGTCAGCAAGAGAAGCTGGACATTTTAATTGGTAGCAGAGCTGGGCATTTTAATTGCCAGTGGAGCCAAGGCCAACCTTTGTTCAGCATCAGCTCACAAATCATGCTGAGGCTACGTCCCAAAGATTTGATCTCAACACCCTTTCATGAGCAAAGCAGCAGCCCTCAAAGCCACCCCTTCCTCTGCTCCACAGCCCTCCCTTTGCACACACCACCTCCGTACCAGAAATATCCCTCTGGAACATCTCCCACTCAAAGCACTTCTCCCCTTCCTAACTGCAGCTCTCACCCACAAAGCCTCTCCCGCGCTCCCCACATCGCAGCATGCAGTACCCACTCAGGAAGAGAGGTGCTAGTCATACTACTAAGGAACCAACCAATAACAAACAATAGGTTATTAAAATTTTGCTGCCCTGGAAATCAAATACCCAAGTGCCAAAACAATCAGGTCCACCCAGTTCTTTGCCAGATCCACCCACTTCTCATTTCATTTCTTCTCTTATCAAGCATCTGGGTCAGCCCACTTCTTGCTTGCCTCAAGCAGTCTCCTGCCAAAACTCTGGAGTTATTATACCTCACCCTTCCCAAGACGTGAGTTCATACTTATTTTCTGACGACCAATCCTGATTCAAATGATTTACAGCTTTATGATTTAGCTCCACGGTATGAAATTTCTCCGTTTTCCTGTCTCCTTCCTCTCCAAAGCTTGATTTTTCATTCTCTTCTTTTCATATCTGCAATCTTTCAGGTTCTCCTACATTAACCCCAAGTGGCACCGAAAAGCAAAAAGGATCCTAGTCTAGTACCAGATCTGGAGGTTGGTGGCCCTGCCGGTCGCTTGAAATGATCCTTGCAGTCCCTCCCAACCCAAACCATTCGATGATTCTATGTCCCTTACACTTAGAGCGGGGCTACTAAGCTCCTGTACCACTTGGGAAGACTGAATCCTCTCAATCACCATACACAATATTTACACAATAAATGCACAACGTGCCAATGAGGCACAGCAGCACAGAGAGAGAGTAAAAAGTCTGATTCTTGCTTGCCTTTAACTTTTGTAATTTTACTCTTCTTTTTGGGAACAAACCTTAGTTAGTACAAGCTCAAATCACAGGTTGAAAGAAGCTATTAAATAAACACCCTAACTCCGGGAAAACTATTAAAGAAAAAAATCCTCTATATACCTAAAATATTTCAAACAGCTGATAAACTCCATCACAAGCCATCCTTAGTAAAACAAGAGTATGGGTGCATTTTATGCCAGTTGCACAGACAGGAACACTCAGCCATTCCTACCATGCTGGAACATGCTTGTGTTGGTTACTCAGGGTTGTACTAACAAACACCAAGGAGACAGAGGGCACAAACAACAGTACCAAGCATATACTGGGAAACTGAACAACAGCATGCAAGCAGGCAGTGCCAAAGCTGCATTAACAACTGCACTAACAAGCAGCCATAAAGATTTTTTCCTTATCTGATACACCCTCGTAACTGTACCTGCAGGCTTACATGTCAGAGGGGAAAAAAGTTTTGCCTGTTCAATTAAGTACTGCAGCTATAAATCCTGAATGTCACTTTGTTATTCTTTTGTATTGTATCATATCCAGTCTTGCTCTTAGATTGCAAAAGCTTCAGAAACCCATGCAGTAGAATTCGTTTGTCCATTTTATAGCTATATTTATTTTTAAAACATTGTGTAAATTAAAATAAATAACAATAGAGTTAAAATAATTGGTAACAATAGAACACAATGCTACTTGGAGGTTGCAATGCAGGGGAGGAAACATGATTCCTAGATTTTAGTCTCAATTCTGCCATTTTTCTTAGCCAGCATAATAGACAAGTCATTTAAGCACAAGGAAAATGGCACTGAACTTAACTGGGGCATACTTACCTTGCCAAGGAACAACGCATTTGTACTTTAGAGAGGTACAAAGCATCCTTATTTACTGTTGTCAAAATGAGGCCTCAGAACCAGCAAGGGAAGGAGGAGAAGACAGGCACCTCCAGAGGGCAATATCAACCTTTTCTAGCATGGATGTGCAGAATAGGAGGATGAAACACCTTCTGGACACAGACTCTCTCTCCCTCTTGCCTATTTGCTGCTTGTGATACAGATTGTTTCTGAAGACTCCAATCACTAATTTGTGGTAGGAACAAAAGAGAAAAATCTTTCAGTTTCAATTAAGTTTGCTCGGCTAGGACATTTATGAGGGACCATCTTAGTTAATTACACACAAAATAAAGAAGGTAAAGAGAGCTGTACAATTAAAACGTTAACACTGGAAAAGTGATCACTTCAAGAGAAGACTTTATAAAGTGAAACATTATATGAGCAAATCCAAAAAAGTCATCTTCTGCTCATCAGCTGTGCTACAGCATGTCTGAGGTATTATCCCACATAAGTGCACATATACAGCCTAAACTAGGCTTTATATTCATGTTCTTCCAGGCAGAGGCCACATACCACAGATGTCCATGAGAATCTCCAAATATTCCCTTTATTTCTTACAGGAGCATCCAAAACATCCTTCACCAGAGTTTTTAAATTTGATCAAACTTCGGTGGCTCTTCTACTTAATCTTTACTCCTACTAGCAACATAACGAATGCAAAATTGTAATGAGTTCAGGATTTGGCCCAACACAAACAGGGTGCTATGTTAAGTAGCTTAAGAACTACTTAAACAAATGGTTCTAATGCCACTTGTTTACAAATTACCCAAAACATGTCTGCAGCTCAGCCCTCTCAATGTAAAAAAGCATGGCTGAAGCAAAAGTATGACATGTGTTGACAAAGCATGCATTAGAAGCATTGACACTGTGATGACCACTAATTACTAAAAGGATTTTCAGAAGTAGGCAAACTTACCTCTTGACATGAATTTTAGGCATGTAATTCACAAATTAGCCCTTGTCAGGCCAAGTAACTTACATCTCTAAGTACGTAAGTGATTTCAGAAAGAGCTCCTATTAACAGCATATCTGGTCTCAAAAGCAGGCAGGCATGCAGAACTTGTTGAAAGGTTAGCTGTTCAGCCCCAAGAACAAAGTAAAAATTAAAAAAAAATCATATCAACAGAAATTCTGCATTCAACTCATAACAGAAGAATTCATGCTTTTTATTTGGCACTGTCTACAGCTGCAATGCACGTTTGTGAGCATCCACTTGACAGGTTTGTTTGAAGAACAACCATGTTCTAATGAACCATGTGCTAATGAAAAGAAGCAGAAAGGTTGAATTTGCCACAGTTAACGTTATTTAATGAAATAGAAAGGTTTACTCAGAAAAATACTGTTGAGAAGACCTAACATCAGTCAAGTGATCAAAAAATAACTTAATCACTGAAAATGGTAATTAAGGTATTCACACCTACACATCAGAAAGGCAACTCATTATATAGAGTGAAGAAGCAAAGGGAGAGAATTAGGACACTCGTATTTAGATGAAAAATATCGCTGTTTAACTAGAGAAGCTATTCTCAAATGCTACACAGCTCAGCAATTTTTATGACAATAATATATGTACTTGTGTTTTACTCAATATATGGAAATACACAACACACACAGGAATCCAGGTCCTAAACATCAAATCGTGATTTTTCATCTTGTAGCATGAGAGTAATAACCCTGTCATTTCATATAACTGTATGTGTAAAACATTTATATATCAAAATGCTGACGAAAGCCCCGTTTTTCCAAACTTGGTTACACGTCAGGAACCAAAAAAGGATCTACTTGATTTCAGAGGCCTTCAGATGGTGACAAGTCCAGAGCTAGCACAAACATGCAATTCCATGGAAGCCAGTCAAGCAGTGCTATTTGACAACAACAAGGCATCTGTCCCAGTACTTCTAATATTTATTCTTCGGTGTGTCATGGATCAGCTGTCCCAAGGCCTCTCCTCAGTGCAGATGAGCACTATTGTGCTGCCATCGTTACACTTGTGCCATTACTTGTGAGAATAAATCTGAGCTTGACATCAGGACACAAACCTCGCCCAGGCAAAACCCTACTGAGAAAGCAGTGCTCTGGAAGCAAACCATACATCAGCTTTCTTTCAGACAAAAGAGCACAGCTCACAGTTGAAGTTTTAGAGCCACGAGGTAATTCAGTAGGTAATTCAGCTCCCAGAATCCCACTGCTGGTTTCAGCACTGACTTCTGCCTGCAGGGATGAGGACTTGGCTCACAAGATCTATCTGAAAGAGGTCTGTTCATTCTTTGATATGTGTCCAGCTCTCATTGATGTTAATGAGAATTATGCAAAGCTATTAAAGCATAAGAGAACACTTTACATCAACACATGTTCCAATTTTCTAAACAAAAGGGTGTTTTCTTAAATTTTCATTTTGCAATGATAAATGTTTACAAATCTTTGCAGCTGGGCCAGGTACACCTGCAGATTTCTCTTTGCTTTTCTGTTTCTTTGGCACAAAGCAAACAAACAAACAAACAAGACTTCCAAACAAAAAACAGCTGGAAAATTACAGTCACTTTTACTTGTTTTTAAACTAAGTGGAACCAGTTTCCCACTGGGACAGATCATTTTGGGAGCTGCTCCAGATTATTTCAGAGCTGCTTTCCCAGTAGCTGGGAGCAGCTCTCGAAGCATTTTGCCACACCTACACCCAACCTGTACCTGCTCGCTTAAGAGAAGTTTCAGGCAGCAGCGTGGAGCAGCAATTCATAGAGGAAGTGGCAGGAAATGCTCCTTCCATATGGTGAAGCAGCTGGGAAGTGGAAGAGTCAAGAAACGACAGCCATAAGATGGCAAGACAGCAATACAGCAATTTCTGAGGAGGTCTGCATGTACTGAAGGCAAAGGTGTAAAAGAACCTAGTACACTGCAGTGCTGGTCACGAGAATCTTTCATAACTAGCTTTTTAATATGGAAAAATGCCATAATAAGCAGATTCCTACCTGAGAAACGCTTTGGTCCTTTCTCAAATTGACCTCAATGTGAGCAGGTATCCATTTTGGCTTCAACGCAGCAAGGCTATCCTTACGATAGCAAATCAAATGTGCCCAAGAACATTCCCAGGCTCTGAGGCTAAGTGGCACAGGAATGCCCACATCTACACCAGCAGGATCGCGTGCTGAAGAGAGGGTGGGGTGGTCACACTCTCCACAAGCTTCCAGGAGCCCTCCAGTCCCTGCTCCCATACAGGTCGTGGTGACAGCATGAGCACAAGCATCAAGATCATGCTGTGAGCCATGCTGGCAGGTCACTGCTACAGATACCTGTGAGCTCATGTTGATCTATTAATACTGATGCAGGAAGAAGGTTTTTGGACAATGGCCTCATTCTTGACCCAGAGTTTCCACTCATGCTTTCAGAGCCAACAGTATTTCGCTGGACAGGGACAGCATTTTTATCAGCACATAAACATCAGAGTAGGGACTGCTGAGCGCTGAACAAAGCTGACTCGCAGGCTATGCTGTCAGGTGTCCAAATGTTATATCACCTCCTGAGGTGTGTCTTAACAACAAGCTTTGTTACAAAGATGTGAATTTGGCCTTTTACTGGAAGGCCCTCCAGTTTTGCAGCATTCTTTTCAGCTGAACCAAAGCATTTCAAGGTCTCTTCATACAGTTTATTCTGACACCGTAACAGAGGAAAAATGCCTTCAAGTAATCACTTTCTGCTTGGAGAACTGGAGTTCTGGATCGCTTACACACAATAACAAGGAATTAAGTGGCAGGCAAATAAACCACATCTTCTACAAAAGCTTACACTTCAGTGATATAGCCAGTGGAAGAATGGAATCCACTCCATTTTGCCTTTTAAGTGTATTTCTGCTGTGCAAACATTTCTTAACACTTACATTATGATCCTACAAAATCCACATTTTTACCGATGCAAGCCACATTCTACCTGGGGAAGTTCCAGGACAAGGAACGTGTTTCATTTTGGAACAGACCTCAAAGCGCTGTTATTCTCAAGCACAATCCAGGCATGCAATGATGCACCTTCTCACTCCTATGCCAAAACATATACATCATAAACCAAAGAGAAATCAGCTGTAAGGTTACAACTAAGTCATGTTACGAATGTTTCTAAGGCAATTGACTCTAGAAGAACTGAGAAGATAGTATACATTTTATTCCAAGTTTTGGTCTCTTTATCTCTTCTAATGGTTTATATCTTGATGCTGTGTGAATATATATGCTGTATGAATACATATATATATATACACACATATAACCTTACTTTCACTGAACAAGAAAAGAGCATGTGTTTCTTGCTGTCACTGCTGTGCTGAGAAATATGAAGAATGGCCGTCAGGCATTCAAGTTCAAAACCAGAATACCAAGAGAACAAATCCACACATGATTACTTTTAAATCTCATGATTTTTCAAACCAATCTCTTCAGTTTGTGGGGGATCTGACTCATAACTGTTTCAAAAGAAACAAACAGGAAACACTGCAGACATCTCCAAGTATTTCCTCTCCACCCCGTCACCGGCCTTGTCTTTTACCTCTCTTCTGGATACTTTTATTATTCCTTTCACCACATCAGCAATGAAACAGCACTGCTCTCTGCTGTACCCAGACATGCAAGAGCTTCCCTTCTCCTGCCCAAACCTAGGGCACAGGTGTGATGAATGAAGGCCATTTTGTGTCCTCCACAAAGGCAGATGAGAAAGCCAAGGCGCTCCACCATGCTTCGCTCTGCTGCAACCACAGTACCTAGAGGAGTACCAGGCAGGTACCACCTTGGTGGTACAGTCCAACAGAGAGCTGCCTCATCTGACTGCCCAACAGAGCCCAGCAACCGGCAGCAGCACACGCAGCCTGTCAGAGGAGCAAGCTGGGCCTGCCAGTCCCCAGAGGACCACTGAGAGCTTAGAGCAGTGGAACAGGATGAAAAGGTGCTACAAAGTAATGTGCCAGGAAGGCTTTTTTACATCACTTGGTTTACTGCAGTGCTTCCTTTCATTGTATATGTGGGAAAAAAAAACATTTCCCTTTCTCCATTCACCATCATAACCTGTCAGGCAGTGGCTGCGTGAGCCCAGCCAGCAGGAGGCACGGCAGGGGATGGAAGCCAGGACAAGATTGACAGCACCCCAGGTAAGAATCCTGAGCTGCAACCTATGGGAAAGCACGGGAGATTTCTTGGCTGGCCCTGCTAAGCATCACATTCTGCAGTGAAGGGAAAGGAGGTAAATAATATTAACAGCGATGGGAGAAGAAAGAAATAAACTGGTTTGCCAAAGACTACACAGCACCCATAGGGAAGTGAACTAAGGGCAGAACAAAGTGGGTGACAGTAAGCGGCCATTATCACTGGCTTTTGTTACCATCAACTTTCAAACTCAACAAACTGTTGCAAGATAATCTCTTCCAAGCTCCCTCCTCCTATGAGCAGTTGGGACCTGATGATATGTCCACAACTCCTCCAAACAAGGCTATTCTCTGACTACAAGGACCCTCATCCAATGTGATAGGGACCATGAAGGCATGTGCTAAAATCCTATGCACTTCCCTCTTCAAAGATGTCAGTTACCTAGGGCCACTCTTTACTATTTTTCAATGGAAAAAATAAGTGTGATACATTTTAGTGGCCATTCCCAAAGGAACTTGTTGCACCTTTCAGGACACATTGTTTATTCCATCTCTTCCTATAGGTGGACAGTATTACAGGTAATTGCAGGCAAGCCTAAGACACTAAGGTCTCCTTAGTGACAACCTTAAAAATGGTGCAATCCATGCCATCCTGGCTCCAACAATGTCTTTGAATAGTAGCAGCAATGCTGCCCTGCTGCTGTACACTTTCCCTGCAAGGGTAACCTGGACAAAAGAGCATACCAATGTTCAAATCTAGTTTCAAGTTATACAAACTAATTGGTGTACACAACTCCTGTTTAAAAAGCTCTGTTAAACTCAATCTAAGACTGTGCAATGATATTCAGCAGAGAAAAAGCATTCTAACCTTATCGCTCCACAAGCCTCCTGGACTGCTACAAATTATCACAAGTTAACTCACTGCCTGGTACATTAAGATTAAAAACCTGCTCACTGCCTCAGCTACAATTCTCTATTCATTCGTGCATAATAAATATCAAATGCTCAGCTATAAACTGATCTGAAGAGATAGTACATCACCCCACCCCAAATCAGCTCAATCTTTATCACCTCTCCAGATTTCATTACACAATCACAAAGCCAAGCAACTATCTCTACAGTGCAGCTTTGTGTATGGTTATACAGTTCCTTCTCCAAGTCAAACAGCACTGCATTGTCTGGGATAATCTCAACCATTCACATAAACAACTTGTCTGCTAGATTTTGATTAACGCTTCCTTTTACGAGGACACTGAGATGCTTCAGCCTGAGCAGCACAAAGTCTGGCCTTCTGCTACGAGAGACCTGCTGGGCTCAAGCTTCTTCTTTGACTTGGAAACACAGCTGACAGCCTTGCCCCATGTACCTCCCTGAAGCAGAGCTCTATTATTTTGCAGTTTGACACACAGAAACAAAATGGCATTGGCTTAGGTGATGGCTGACACTTTTTTGAGTGATACTCATACATCACAACATTCAATAAAAGGACTAAGCTGACCCAAATGCAGGAAAGGGCAAAAGTAAACATCAGGCTTGTTCATTCATTTCAGGTTACAACCTTTCAGAGGCTGACGGTCTCCAAGCAACAGTAGACTCAGCTAGCACAAATCATCCACTAAATTGTTTAAGTATATGAACTCATATTGCTTGGAGAGAGCTAAGAAGCACTCACATAAACTGTTATGATGGTGAACAGTAACATGTTGCCACCAATAAAAAATAGCTTGCAGAATAAAAGCATATCCACAGGCTTGGTGCTTTGGAAACCCGTTCCCCAAGCAGCCAAGATGGTCTCCGATATCACAGTTTAATCACACACAAATCCTCCCACTGGTACAACACCCTAAATAAGACATCGGAGTTAACAGAGCTGTTAACTCTGCATATAAACAGATATTAAACCTAAATGAATAATCTTTCTTCAAGAAATGGAAGTGGAGATGATTATTTCTCTGAACTTACGCTGTTGCTTACTACTTTGGCAACTTAAAAGGAGTGCAAATTGCTCCTGCACCTCGCAGTGCGCAGTTCACAGTGCTGGGTTGCAGCTTTGCATTAGCAATTCTGTGAGCTGGAAACAAGCTTGAGCCTCTGTTGTTTCTTTTTTCTAAACCTCATACTGAAGAGGTCTTCAAACGTATTTCTGTTTATTTTTATCTTTCAAGTTTAATTTTTTTATCTAAGAAATGAGAGTGGAGAACAGGCGTTTGTTTGTACATAAAGCTGTGCGTTCATATAAGTCTGTATCTAATCTGTTGTCCTGAAATCAGAAAAAGGTATCACAGTACCTATTAAAGTTAAGCTAGCTAATACCAACTAACTTTACACAGACTTTGTCAGTGTTGTGGGATGAATTTTCAACTGGCATTTGGGTCAGATTTGCTTCTGATCCCCTCAGACAATGCAAAGCAGCAGACAGCAGCTGATTTTCATCACCTGAAAGAGAACTGATCAGCTGCCACAAATTCCCACTTCCCCTTGCTCTCTCAATGCACCAAAATGGCAGAACTAAAGTAAGACTTCTCAGCAGCCCCCAGCAATCCCTTCTGGCCAAGATCATTTGAAAGCAACTGCTTCGGTATAAACCAGAAATCCAGAAACAGAGAAATTCATCTGGTCACTTGTGACCATTTCAGGTGTAAACACCAGCCCATTCAGCTCCATAGCACAGAAAGCTACTACCCAGGCAGGGTTACAATAGAGCCTTGCCCACTGCCTCTCCTTGGAGAGCTCAGGTTCTGCAGAAGCCTTTTGACCACTTATACACTGATACAGAGAACCTGAAAGCTTCTTCCAAGCAATCTTCAGTCCCATCCATGCACTGTCTACCCAGAAGGTCCCACCTTCAGTCTAGCAGCTGAGTAGTAAAGTCATTAGCCCCTTGAGATAAACCCCTGACATGGGTCAAGATCAGAGCATCTCCTCCTCCCTACATACTAACAGAAAAACAAAGATCATCAGCATTCTGAGATTCAGACTCGATTTTCAAGCCAGCTGAGAAGCAGAAAACAAGCATAAGCAGATTGATTCTTCAGTGATAGCAGATGATCATTTGTTATCAACTGTTCTGAGTTGTGTGGACCCCTACCATGCAAATTTCCACTTAGCACCTTTCCTCCAGCCACACAGACTGCAAGCACTTTGGCTGAAAGTCAGAGCAGCGTCAGTGGCGCAAAAGATACTCTGAAGTGTTCTTGCCAGCACAAACTGCTCTTTCAGGGCTCCTGAGCTTGGTAACGGGGACAAAATGAACTTCCTGTTCTTCCACAACTGACACAGCAGATTAAGTGCTGGGAACGGGGAACCGCAGCAAACCACCTCAGACTGCACAGCCCACAGGCCAGGAAAAAGCACCACTCAGAAAGAGCTACCAGCATAGGGCACTGAATGCATCTCTGGCAGATGAATTCCATTCCACTTCATAAGGAGAAGGACCAAAAACTCATGGAAGATACTTGGGGTTCAGCTTATAAAGCACTTCCATATTCTTTCTAGATCCAAAAATGAGGAAGAAAAAGCTGTACCTGTGTTTTTTTTTTTTCCATAGGAATATTGAATGCCTTTGTTAAATCCTCAAAATCAAGCACTCGGATCTGATCCGTCAAACTATCACCACATAAAAACATCCCATTCTTCAGCAGAAGTAGGCAGAATGCAGGAATTCCAGAGCTCTCTCAGCAGGTAACATCAAGCACCAGCCCAGATTCCCACAGCAAAATCTCAGGGACCACTCCAAAGGCTGATACCTGAAGACATTTCATCACTCAAGCAAGTCTGGGGTTCTATTTGTTTCAGTATACTGAGAGGACTGAAATGTTTGGAAAGAAGAGCTGTCCAGACATTTTCAGTTGTTATTTAATAAAGTGATAAAACACCTCTAGATCTTGTATATTCTCTGCTGAACTAGGATAATGAGAAGAAAAGTAACTACTGAAAAATGCTTTTTTTCACTCCAGCTTACTGGAAATCTTTCTTACATCTGAACATGAGCTTGGTTGCTTTAGTTCATGCGCTTGTCATTACAAGTTAGACCATTATCACACACCATATCTTAATGACATACAAAAATGAGACAAAAAAATGCAACCAAGACTGAATTCTCCCTAGTTCACTGTGTCTCACTAATCTCCAGTAAATTGTCAGCCTCTGCATATCTTTATGTAAAAGATATGTCCAGGAGATGTTTACATTACCAATCAGGCTTTAATGTTGCCAGTTCAGTGTTTGGTTCTATGCATGGTCTTTACTGCGCCAAAATTTCTTTATTTTAAAGAGATTTGCTTTATATTGAAATAAAACTTCGGAAGTACAAATCAGTGCTCTCACCCATTGCTGGGCATGTTTCATGCAAGCCTATAATCTCAAAGACTCACTGAAGTACTTTGAATTTTAAATTTCCCTTTGATCTATGGGCTTACTCTTGACTGTACAAAAATCATGTGGAAAGGTTTCTTCAATTTCCAGTTTTCTTTGGTGCCTGACTTTGCAATTGTCAGGCCACTTCCTGGAACAAGCCGTGACTATAGCAAATGTAACTATCATGCTCAAGCCAACTCTCAATTCTCTGGCAGAAAGAAAGCTAGGCTCTTCAGCACCACACTCCATTGATGCCATAACAAGATTTGGCATCAGGGCTCTCTCTCATCTATCATGCAAACATCACATTTCCTGCACCGTTTTCCACATCCTGCTTACACATCACCAAATAATACATTTTTTTCACACCAGCTTTGACTTCTGCGGCCCCTCAGCTCCAGCATTTCCAAAGACACGATACAATGTCTGAAATAACATAACCATGCAACGATGATACCAGTCATTCATCTTCCTCCACTTCCTATATACTGTCTTATTTCTAAACTCCGCACTTGCCTGATGAGACCAGAAAACTTGATCTTGCCGCTGTGAGAGGAAGCTACACTTTAAGACAATTGCAAGAGCCAATTACTTCCCCAAATTCTCCTTGGGAAGTTCCTAGCTGCTCTGAAGTCCATTCCAGGAAGCCAAACACATTCTTCAGGCAGATGATTCAGGGAGTTTTGCATCTTATTCAGAAGGTTTTGCAAATTATGGGAAGGTAATTTCTTTCTCAGCAATCTCATTCCTTGAAATAACCAATCCTTTGATCTTCTGCCTAAGGCAGTATCTGCAGCTAGCCTCCAAACAGTTCATTTGGATGAGGCGCATCATTTCATTCCACCTTGGAAAAGCCATTACTACAGTAACCAAAAATGATCTGCAAGATCACTTCCAAAGTCCACAAGACTTTGCAGAGTCTCAAACACAAAACAAAACTTTCCTCAACTACATTTTGTGAAAAACCAGATCAAGATAACTATACTTGCATTTTTGACCATCCAGTTGACTCACCTTGCACTCTGAGAATGGCTCTATTGCCTACTTGCTTCCAGATAGTGAAATTTATTGCAACCACATTAAAGGTGTCACTTTCATCTGCAAGTCACCACTCAAAGTACTCATTAAGTAGCCTCATCAGACATTAGATTCCTTCTGATTTGCCCAGTTCTTTTTTTCTTCTGACAGATTTATTTTTGTTTTAAATCCATAAAGCTTTCAGTTCTAGTACTGGAGGTCATATCAATTCTATATATTCTCTTTACATGGTGCACTTTTCTCTATGACTGCTTCTCTGCTTCTTATACTGTGGCTCCACAAGAACACTGGTCACAAATTTCCACTTTGGAAGTTGGAACCACCACGTGATACAAGCTATGAACAGTCACAAGTGATAATGCGAGTTCTGAGGACTTAATGACTACTGAACTCTAAAGAAAAATCTGAGATGCTGTCAAGTATTTTCTTGATCATTTATTCACTACCATTTACTCATGATTTTTTTTTTTTAAATAGATTTTTGTTTTCTTGGAAATCAAGCAGTAGAAATTTCTTTGACTACAGTTTTTAGAGAGGACAGTGCTCAATTGCACTCATTTTCATTTTCCTTGGGTCAATGTAGCAGGCATTCTTTTCCTATAATTGAGTTTTTGTTCTTGTTCTTTGCAGTTCTCTGCACTTGGGTATATATAGTTTGCCCAGTCAGTTTGAATTTCTTACTATGAAAAGCATTGACCATGCTTTTAGGTTCACAAAACTCAGCTTTTACTCAGCTGTTACTGGGTATACGTGCTTTGGGTGATGACTGCTATTGCTTCATCTATGTCATTCCATAAAGGAGGAGGATTTTATGTCATAATTCAATGACAAATGAAGCGCAGTAATTATACTTACAAGTTTCAGTGAGGCTGCACCCAACATATGAGGCACAATAATGCCAGCAAGTGTAAAACTCTTTTCAATTCATATTGTTTTCATGTGATAAAACTCATTCTGAGTTTTTGATATATACTTTTAGAAGTTTGACACATGGAAACAGTAATGAACTAACCAGTTTTGTTACAGCTGGCTTTCTGCAAGGTTTACCATGAGATAAGCAAACAAAAAAAAAAACCAAAAAAAATAAAAAGAAATTTAACATTGAATATCTTACCAGATCAACATCTATAAAACAGAGAAACAACCCAGAACTTGGAAGTCCTGTGTTATACACGACAGTTTGTTAACAACCTTGTGTAAGTCATTCCTCTGCTTATGTTCCATCTCTTATTACAACAATTCCCTTTAAAAACACTGCAGATCTACAGGGGAAAATCCAGACCAGCACTGTCTCTCTTCCAGCCCTAATGAAGTATAACAACTGTGCAATGCATTGCTTAATCACAGTGAACAGTTTAATCTGCCACAGAGAGGAAACAAACAGGTGAAATGGTCCCAAGGCCAGGAGTTTGACTCCACCACCCCAATGTGCAACATTGCTTCCAGTGAAGTGTTGGTAACATGTTTTACAATGTCCTGTGTACTACTAGATAGGGAAAAATAAATAAATC
This sequence comes from Lagopus muta, assembly GCF_023343835.1. Classification (NCBI taxonomy): domain Eukaryota; kingdom Metazoa; phylum Chordata; class Aves; order Galliformes; family Phasianidae; genus Lagopus; species Lagopus muta. The sequence goes on from NC_064433.1 coordinate 67,197,698, forward strand.
TTGCAGTAATCTTGCAGAAAAACCTGTTCGACTACAAAAGTTAATACAGACAGGACTTGATACCTGCCAGGTCCTGACCTTGTTATTTTGCAATCAATGCCATCACTACCATAAACCAAGCTCACCTCTAACCTGAATCCTTCAGTTGCCCAGGTTGCATAGCAGTGCTTCTGGGTGACTTAATGGCCAAATTCTCATTTATCCTCAAGTAATCCTAGAGAGGTCGCCAAGGAAGCAGAAATCTCAACTTAGATATTGTTCAATTGGTATCCTGTTATTAATTGTTTCACAACGTATTTGCCTTTTTTAAGCCTACAGATGTTCAGGTGTAGGGCCTCCTGTCATGGATCTTGGCTCCTATTTTGTTGATTACTGTTTCTCAGCAAAAGTATTTATATTATCATAACTAACTGTCAACCACACCTATGGAAATAAATTGTTACCTGCTTACTTAAAAATAAACAGAATCAATAACCACTAAATTCTGTAAGTTTCGTACTTTTATCATTTAAAGGCTATTTTTTCTCTGTATTCTAACAGACTTTATAAACAGCATGCTATGACAGCAATGACACATAATCCTGTATACAAAGATACTTGAAAATTTCATTTGAAGTTTAAACTTTCAGTATTCACTGCAACGTTCCACTTCTCTGCTGTGACATTAACAAGAAAGCCCAAAATATTTATTACAGCAGCTCAATACTTATAATGCCTGTTTAACGTCAAAGCTAAATTTACTAAGTTCTGCCTTCCATTTAAGAAGCACTACAGGCATCGTCCAACCTGAATTTTACATCAGAAAACCTGATTTCTTCTCTATACACCAATTTTAAAGCAATGAAATTTCACAGAATTCTTCGCTTAGCTTCAACTTTCCAGCTGTCTGCAGAGTCAAGCTCACTGCACCCTGTTTTTCCAATCTGGAATATGAGTGAAGTCTGTGGACCGACAACAACATGAACAGATTGCAAACATGACAGATTGCAAGGAAAGGACATCAAACTCAGTTGAAGCTGTAAAGTAAAAGCTATCTCGGAAGAAAATTATAAACAAGGCCAGAAATTGCCCAAGATGTCAAAGTTAATACTATTAACAGGCAGTTAACCTTTTTCACTTGGCACAGATGTTTGATTTTTTTAAACGAAGGAAACAACATTAACTTAACAAGTAGTCTTACAACTTCTATTCTTTGATCAGAAAAAATGGAGCTTGCTTAGTGATGTATTTTTACATTTTTCACCAGTCATAACTAGAAAGATCTGCTCCTAATGTTTTCAAAACTGATAGTCTTAACTCAATCTATTAGTTTTGTTTGCAGCTTTTTTTATTGTTTCTGAACACTAAGAAAATATTAACCAGGCATAAAAGGTGACTGAGAATATTTTAGCAAAGCACACTGATTCAGTTATCTGGAACAATTGCAGGGCCTGACAGATCTCCAAGCTCAGTCAACTTTAAATGAGATCAACAAGGTCATGCCTAAAGCAGTGCTCCAGTCTCAGGTGCAGTGAGACCCCCACCTGCAAAGCATGTGCCCTGATACAAAGGCAGAAGAAGGAAATCACTACTAAACTCGGGACACTTCGTACACACCTTTTGTGTGTGTGTGACCATTTGAGGGAGAACAATTCACTTCTGCTTAAATATAAGTTTAGAATACCCAAAATTCATAGAGCCCTGAGAGTTGGGACTTCACAAATAATCCCAGATACTGCATTTGGATAAAACTACACCTGTCATGCTCAATACAGCTGCCCCCTAAAGCTGACAAGTTAAACTTTCCAAATTGCATAGCTCAAGATTGAAAAACTACCCAAAATTTCACAGGCAGATGTGGTCTGGAGCCAGGCGAAACTCCCCACAGCAAAACGAGACATGTCCTGCAGGGTTCCTTGGTGGTTTGTGCCTGCTGGGCTCCAGCTTGCACCTCAGGCAAGGCGAAGAGGCGGGGAGGAATGCTAGCACAAGTAAAGAAAAGAAAAGCCCATAAGTTGAGTTTCTGTCTGTTAACTGTGAGCCTTTGGTGTAAAAGTCTGGGGCTTACTGTGAGTTTCAGCAGCTGTTTTCTTATTCTGCAACTGCATGCTTTCAGCTGCCTCTGCAACACTCATTAACTTACATATGTCAGGCTCAGGAAAAAAAAAAAAAAAACTGTTTGAAATTCAAACAAGCCTCTAAAAGAAAATCAAGATAACAAGTTCAAGCGTTGGATCATAACAAGCTTCTGTGTTTTGTGATTCATATGAAAAGCTCCAGTTTCAGGGTTTGTTTTGCTTTTAAGTGACATCGATTTTTATCTGCAAGAGGTCAAAGAAGAAAAGCTTGGTTACTGTTTTAACGTTGGCTCCTGCAGTAAGTTCAATTTGCAGTGTCAAACTACAACAGCCACACCTCAATACTTTTCTAGCCTTCTCTGCCAGGTAATTTCAAACGAATTTCAACCCTATGCCTTTTGTCACATGGTAGCAATCAACCTAAAGGGGCATTTCAAATGAACTGTCTTAAACTTGTTATCTATAAGATTACAGGAATTCATTAAGTACAGCTTTAATTGCTAAGTGCACATGATGTCCAATGCTTTGGTAACAGCTCTGCCATACACTGCAAATATGGAATGGGACTGTGTCATTAAGGGCTGCTTTGTGCTTTTAAAGTGAACTGTGTAAGGTACGATAGGCAATCTAAAAACTATTCCTACTATTTCTTACCCTGAGGGATTGATTTTGCAACCCAGTCATTCTCCTAGGGTAAGCAGTATTGTTATGTATTTTCCCAAGCAATACCAAGAGCTCTGAAAAAATAAAATCAAATATTCAGTTGACTGAGACCAGACCAGCCTCAGCACAGACTTCCACCATTTGAAACAGCAAACCATGCAACAGCAGCATCAGACTGCTTGCTTCTATGTGGAATAATCTGAAAATAAATAAGACAATTTACCAGTAGCTTTCAAAGCTCCTTTCCAATAGCAGGGGATACTGCAGGTCCCTCAGCAACTGTCCTTCCTATGTTTCTGTTCACTTCCACTTTCTTTCCAACAGATTCTGCCTGTTGGACCACACTCACTAGTCCCTGCCCCACCACACACACCTAACTGCCCATGCACTCAGGGTGCCTGCATCTTGCTCTTCTGACTTCTCTACCACCTCACCCTAAGCCAAAGAGCGAAGCTGCACAGAACCAGCAGAGCAGGAGCTGCTAACTCCAAAGCCATTACGATGGGATAATGGCCAGGGGCAGCTGCCAGCACAGCCCACAGCGTCACAGCAGTCCCAGTAAGATCATTCTCCATCTCAGTGCCTCCAAAAGCCAGGCCAACATTAAGAGGAGCAGAGGAAGAGGAGTCTGCCATGCAGGAGGAGGAGCAGGCCTCACGGCTGCACTGCCACTCCAGGCAGCCTCACGGCTGCACTGCCACTCCAGGCAGCTCTCCACACAGTTCTGTAGGATCTTTCTTTACCAAAAGTCAGGGATAACCAATAGATTTTTACTTATCCTGTTCACAGAAATGTTCCTGCTGTTTCATCTGAAACTTTCCACACAAAAAAATTCATCCCCGGGCACGTCTCCCTCAGTAGAAGTCAAGGCACAGCACCACTGCAAACAGTAGGATCGAGGGCATACAATGAGCAAAGTCTGCACATGAATGTACATGTGGAGCTGGCTGTTCAGTACTTAGAAGGTATCAGATTTAAAATAACGTAAGTGAAGGTTTGAAAGAACCAGTTGTAAGGACCATGTAAGGACCCTATGTTAAAATAGTCATCTTCAAATAAGTGACAAAATAAAACACAGACAAGGAAACAAAGCAAAATCCTGAACGATCAATTTCCTTTCCTCATTTTTTCTATGAACACCCTTCATCGAGTGCATCGCAGTCACACCTGAACTCCACTGCTCCTCTCTTCCTATAGGAAGAAACAGGCTCTCCAGCACAAGCAGACACCAGACCCCCACATGCACCAGGAGCAAATCCAACAGCTGTGGGCCCGTGGCTCACCACTTAGCTCAGCAGTACCTATGCCATTGGCACTGCAGAACGTAAGGCCCAGTGCAAGCCAGCTGCCCACAGGTGTGAGTGCCCCTCACCGGAGCAATTGCAGATGGAGCCCATCCTTCCTACTGGGGCACTTTCAAAACATAGGGCGCCCCTGATTGGATGTGCTGAGCTAAGCTTCTCATTACGCAGAAGGCAGCTCAATACAGATTAAAGTCATACAAGTTGTTAAACAATCTTCCCTCTTTACTGACTGCTTCCCATACAGCCCTGTCGAGAACTGCAGAAGCTTTAACACCCACATCAGCCGTCTCCACTTAAAATTAAGTCTCCTTTTATTTCTATCAGCACACACAGCTTAGGGGTAAACTCACTTTTACTTTAAATCAATTGGTTCTTACCCTACGCTCACTTCACTCTCCACTTCTGTTTGTCCTTTGATAATGAACTCTTTGAACCAAGGATATTACGTTTCAGCATACAGCCTTATTAATCATAAGGCTGTAATTAAAGCTACTCCTGCGCTCCTTCACACTCAAGCTGTGCTCTGCGCGCAGGAAGCATGCCTGGAAGAAGCCGCCTCCCCCAGGATCCTTACTTGCTGCATTCCCACAAGAGTGCTTTGTGGGAAGCCCCGTGCCATTGTTTATTTAAAGGTGGCACTGTTGTTTGGGATGAGCATCCAAATAAGTTCATTAGAAGCAGCAAAGTTGGAGCAGGGCCCAGTTAATGCGAGGGGATAATTGCAGAGGAGATAAGCTTTGATACATGTATTGAAATGCAAGGCAGGCAAGACACAGATTTGTATTCATATATTTCTGCTTGTGTGGTATTTATTATATAGTCAATAAGATATTTAACAACATATATAATATAGCTCATGCATTAAAAAGTCATCACAGAAAAAAAATAGTGTAGCTGCAAAGTGGCCCATAACGAGCCAATTTGTGTTCTCAGTTGCATCAGCAGACATGGAAAGTAGCTGCAGAATTCAGACTGGTGCTTTTGCACTAGGATGATGACAAAGAAAAGGTATTTCTGAAAACACTAAGCCTGCAAAGCAGAAAAGATGTTAAGACAGAGAATCAAACTGAGAGGTTTCATCAAGAGGATAAGGCACCTCTGTAACAAAATGCAGCAGTGCTTCTGCCCACAGGAAAGAAGAAATTCAGCTTCCCTCCCTGCTCCACATATTACTATGTTCTGTATGTATCAGAATTAAATTATGGTGATTCCAGTTATGCCACTTTCACTTTCTTCAAGCTTTTTATTCCCTCCTCACTAATTACATTTTGTCATCTGGCAAAAGAAAGAAAAATTTGCCGTTAATTAAAGGACATATACAGTGCTCCTCAACCATAGCTTACAATTTTAGGCAGTATAAGAGAAGGATGGGGAAAAAAAAAGTACACTTCAGAAAATATTACACTGGCGTGTTGTAGCATCATCAGTAACTATATCTTTTCTCTTAGCACCATTTCTGAGGCCAATAAGACAACATATTTTTAAAGTTGTTGTGGGTTTTTTTTGTTTCTTTTTTTTTAATGATAAGAGTAGTTGAGCACTGGAACAGGTTGTCCAGAGGGGTGGCGGATGTCTCATCCCTGTAGACATCCAAGCTCAGGTTGGACTGGGCTCTGAGCAACCTCAACTAGCTGTGGGTATCACTATTCATTGCAGGGGAGTTGGATTAGATGACCTTTAAAGGTCCCTTCCGACTCAAACAATTCTATGGATCTGTGATTCTATTTTAGCCTTTGTGGTATTTCCAATAATTTGGTTTATACTGCTCACTTTCTAATTAACCTCATCTCTTCACAAAACATGACTGATGCTGTCAACATCAAGTCCAAATTTAGTAAGACGTCTAATGCACTAAAGCCTAGTGGCAAAACCTAATAAAATTGTGATACTCATCTCAAATTCATAAAATAAAATTAAAAAAAAGTTCAGTCAAGTGAGAGAGGCTGCCTGAGACAAATGAGTGCTAAACTGAAGAAAATGAGCTGGGAGTTGGATTTGATGATCCTTACAGGTCCCTTCCAGCTCAGGATATTCTGTGGATCTATGAAATCACAGATTCTTTTCACTGCTCATTAGAAATGCTCACACCACCCAGCAGGCAGCCCCCGCCGCATCCCCCATTAACCACATTCAGTGAGGTCTGTATGGCCCCGCAACGCAGCAGCTGTGCAGAGGTGAGCCAGAAACACAGCTACTCTCAGTGACCGGCAGCCCCATTGTCAAACTTCCCAGCAGCTGATGCTGGCTTTTGTGGATATTTACTGCTTTTCCGCCTCCCCAACTGAGAACACATTTTCCTCTCATTGTACAGAAAGGTGATTAGCGGTAGCTCCAATTCCCGGCACACATCAGTGCCCACACTTACTGCCAAAGCACTGGGAAGGTGGTCCCAAGGCTCAAACACCACTATAAGAGAACCTGTGATACCCGGATCCATCACCTGGCTCTGCCACATACTGCCTCTAGGACATAAAACCTCACACTGTACAGGAGCTGGGATGCTCTAGGAGTGTAAAAATGAGAGAGGAAAAAAAAGCTATTAGTGTTATTCGGTAATCCAGTACAAAACATATTTTGAAATGGCAGAAAAATTACCCATGGGTGCAAATTCCTTTTTCCAAACACTGTGAAGGATGAACAGTTTGTATACACAGAAGCATTCTCCTTTTTAAAAAAAGGAAGCAGAGAAAAAGAAACATCTCAAAGCTTCGCAATTGGAAAAGTCAGATTACACATCACCAGCATCTCAGAGCAGCACCCAGATCCAGAATAAACCCCAACTCAAACAACAAAAAAAAGTGCAGGCAATTGCTTGAACCTCTGTACCCCAGGAATCTGAAGCCTGCAGCATTCAACAGAGAGTGTTGAGCTTTAAAAGCCTCTCCAAGATGTCCCAGAAGTGCTCCTGTTCACTTGAATTTACAGCCTGCAACATCCTTCTGAAGAGGCATTCATGCCTCTTCTTCAAAACCTCACCACAAACCTATTCTACAGATTAAAAAAAGAGGAAGAGTTAGGAGCGTGCTGCCTCACTTCCCTGCCCCTGCCCCCAGCCAGCACTGTCTCGAGATGCGGAACAGACATTCAGTTTCCTCTTCTGACTATGGGATCACATCTGACAGCAGAGCCTTCGCCCCGTACCTCACTCAACAGCTGTTTATAGTAAACAGAACAAAAGCCCTGCGCCAAGGATGGGAAGGCAGGTTTCTCTCAGCCCAGAGAAGTGCCCAGCCTTTTGGGTCCTAATCCCAGAACCTCGCTGTCCCAGCAACTCCCAAAACCTTTTTTTGCAGCCAGAGGTGTGCAGAGGCACTGCTGCCTTCACAGCACCCCTGGGCATGCTCATCTAGACACAGGGCAAGGAGCCCTGGTCCCCAGATGCCGAACAAGGGAGGACCACCAAACCTCCTCCCTGCTCAGCAGGAAGGTTCCCATACTCATGCTCCAGCAGGTATTAAGCAGAGCCTAAACTCAATCTGCACAGCTCAACTTCATCCTTCCTTTGGATTTAAGTTTCATGAAGAAAACTGAGCACATGACCAATTCTGCATCAGCAAGCAAGCAAAAAATATTCCACTACGCACGAAACCCAGCCTTTGCCTGGATCTTCACCTCAGTTCTAATCTGTTTGAATAATGCCACTTATACATGGGTCTCCCCAGCCTGGAGAGGTGCTGTGTGCGGCTTTTTACCTTATTTATAGCGTGGCCTCACACATGCTTTAAGAAACAATTAGCCTTTGACAGCTTAAAATAAACAGCACTCTTTCCCTGCTACAGAGCCACTAGATTCAAGCTGAATTTAAAGTTCTTGCAATTACAGGAGATTGATGGACTGCAGAGTGCGAGCCACAAGCTGGTTTGCCCTCCTCTCCCTGACGCTGGCAAGATGGGGAGATCTCCACACAGATGCTGGCAGAGCAGAGGACCTGCAGTAAGCATTCCAGCCACACATGCCCAGCAAATGTGCAGCTGGGCAAAGCTCTCTCCTGGACTTACTGCTGCTTTCTTCCCTGGACTAAACGGTGTTTGCCTCTTGCCTGGCTGCAGCCAGCCCAAAAGCAGTCACTACGCTGGCTGGCACAGGTAACAGCACCTTGCAGCACCTTCAATATCTGCTCAACTCCTGCACCACCAGCAGAGGGTCAGTGCTCCCACTTAGAGGGCATGGGAGTATTCCACTGGCAGCTTCGCTTCTCCTTTGGGGCCTTCAAGCTCCTCAGCTCCAAACCACAGCCATCTTTGGATGTTGGGAACACAGGATGCTGAAAAGCTGCTAGAGCTGCCTTGTCTTCTTGAAGCCTTGAAGGAGAGACACACACACATAACCTGCCTCATCCTGGAGGTGTCCTCCAGCTGGGTCAGCTTGCTTTTATTACAGAAAAACCTAGAGAGGTGTTAGTGAGCGCATTAGCTTAGGCTCAGTAACTTCTCCGGCAGAAGAGATCCCCCATACCACAGGCAGACCACAGCCTTGGCTTCCTGTCCATAAAGCTGGGGTGAACACTCTGTCCTGGCTCCTGGAAACAAGAGGCTCGGAAGCCACCAGGTAACTGAATGCAACAGTGAGACAGAGACCAACTACTCAACAACAAACCGTGCCAACAGAGAAGTAGGGGCTAGAGGAATAAGAAACAACAGCCAGTGGTTAGCAGCTGCAGAAAGCAAACATTTTCAGACAAGATTTAAAATTACAAGAGTCAGCAAAATAAAAGGAGACGTGAGACACATTACAGAGTCACAGATAGAAAAGGTATGGAATTAACAAATAGAGGAACAAACCATAGAAAAATGTTTGTTAACATGAAATGATCGCATGCAAGGATAGGAAAAATAGAAAATATATAGACTACTATGGGCGCCTGCTTCCTCCCAGTAAGGGTACCACAGCAGGTACCCCCACAGTCACTGCTGCTATTCTAACACTATTCCCACTTGTAGCCCCACTGTCGGGCCTCAAGGGCACCAGGAGCTCAGTGACAGGAGCCGCACACTCCTCATAAACCAAGGGTTGACTTCACTGAGTGCATTTGCTTAGCTGTAGTTCTGAAGGTACAGCTGATGTCTGACAAGCAAAAACTGCTGTTAAACCTAGGCTTCAGCTGCCTTGTGGACAGAATGACTTTGATCCACCCCATCAGCATGCAGTTCGGGCATGCTCAGGGACACGCTCACCTTGGATGTGGCACCCAGGCACTGGGACCCTACATCAGTGGGACCCCTCAGGGCTGTTGTTGCAGCCACACTGTGCCATGGGTAAAGAACAAGACGGGTGTGCTTCTGGAGGCACATCCCTGTGCGGGATCCCAAGGGGCAATCAAAAGCACGCATAGAACCCCAAGCAAGCAGGAGAGGGGCAGCACTGCATCTTTCCATCCTGCACAGAGGAAATGCAGCTTGTGGAAGCAACACTCCCACGGCACGGAGTATGTGGTTACGAGCAGCTGTTTATCACCCACTGCAGGGAAGACCCCGCCAGAACACGAACGAGGAGGGGTGCGCTGTTCAACTAAAGAGCAGCAAAGCGCTCTCAAGTTTTTGTCCTTTCTCACCTTTGCAGCGAATCACGCGCATACCAAAATTAAAAATAATAACAGTTAGAAATAAGTCAATAAATAAATAAATAAATAAATAAGAAGCACTGCAGCCGCGAACACGGCGCACACGCGGCACTCGGGCCGGGACGCTCCGGGTGGGCTGCGCCGGACAGAGCCGAGCCGAGCCGAACCGGCTGCGCGGAGCCGGGCCGCTGGCGCTCCCCGCTGCCCCTCTCTTCCTCCGCACTTCCTACTTTCCGCGCTCCGCCAAGCGCCGCGCTGGGCTGGCAGCGCTCTCCGCCGGCCGCTTCCTGTGCCGCCGCCCGCCCCGCACTCACCCCAGGGTGCTGATGAAGCCGTTGACGGAGCCCTCGGCGTAGAGGGACACGATGTCCCCGATGTACAGAAAGCTGGACATTTTCTCAGACATTTTGCCTCATTCTCCGTTCATCTCGCGCTCCGCCACCACCCCCACCTTCCTCGAAGCCAGACGACACCGGGGGAGGCCGGAGGAGCGCGGCGGAACGGCGGCGAGCGCGGGCCCGGCCGCGGCTCCTGCGGCGCTGACAGGAGCGCGGCGCCGCTGCCCCCCGCCGCCCGCCCCGTGCCGCCTCCCGCCCGCCTCCCGCCCCTCGCGGCGGCCCGCCCCGGCCTCTCCACATGGCCGCCCGCCGGGCTCGGGGCAGAGCGGGGCCTGGGGCCGAGGTGCAAGGCTGCCCCGGCGCAGAGAGGCGCCCGGCGCGTTGCTGCTAGGGCTTGGTGGCACGCTTACTTCTGTGGCTCAAACTTTAGGAACGCGAGTTCTTGCGCCCATACTTTCCCTACAACTCTAATTGCAGGCATGCACACCGGCAGCACTGGTCAGCCGCTGTGTTTTTTCAACAGATAGCTGGGAACTATGAAGAAACAACAGTTCACCCAATCAAGTAGCCTGGCCAAACGCTATTCTTGTATCTCACACTAGGAATGTGAATCCAGCTGCAGGAACAAGCAGGTTGCTGCAAAACGAGGACTAAGCTGAGAGCACGACACTTGTATTCCATGTCCCACACTCACAGATTCCAGCGTTATCTTCTACTCCAAGCAAATATTCTTGGCACCAGAAATGCTGAGTCTTGACATTAAAGTAAAAAGAAGAAAAAAGAGTTTTACCATGTAGCCTGCCCAGAAAAGCCTATCATGCCATTCTATTACCCCTCTTGCTCTCCTATGCTAAGCATTCCAAATTTGTCTCCTTTTTGTACCCAGTAGCATGCAGAGCCACCAGCAGTGCCATCCAAGACCTAAGCCTGCATTCTGCCTACGGAAATACATATGAGCACATAGGCCCTAAATCTTACAGCTTCCCAGGTTCCCTCAGTCTCCTGGAATAACTGCAATGATTAAAAGTTTCTTTCTAAGAAAGAAACTGAACTTCTTATCTTCAGGATACCAGGTGAGGTGCCCTGCATAAGCCACGCAGTTAGCTGGGATCACCCAGGACAGAAGGGACCAAGGAAATTCTTCAGCATGAGAACGGTGGCAGAGCAGTGTGAAAAGGATGACAGACTCAGGCTTTGGGGACAGCAACCTGAGCAGTAGGTGCCAGCCCACTGACAGCAGCAGAGGTGACATAGGGAGTCACAGTGGTGACACAAGAAGGCTCCAGGGAGACCTCACTGTGGCCTTTCAATACCTTGAATGGAGCACGTAAACAGGAGGGGGGAACTGTTTAAATGGGAATAGTGATAGGACAAAGGGGAATGGTTTTAAACTGAAAAAGGGAAGGTTTCAGTTAGATATTAGGAAGAAATTTTTCACACAGAGGGTGGTGACACACTGGACCAGGTTGCCCGAGGAGGTTTTGGATGCCCCATCCCTGGAGGCATTCAAGGCCAGGCTGGATGTGGCTCTGGGCAGCCTGGTCCAGTGGTTGGACCTGCATATAACGGGGGAGTTTGAAACTAGATGATCTTTGTGATCCTTTTCAACCCAGGCCATTCTATGATTCTATGAGGGCTGCTGCCCAGATGGGGTGACACAGGAGAGGCCAGAATTATACCACCCATGTAAACATCCACTGGTAGCTGATACACACAGACTGGGGACAGTATACCTGGGCTGTACCCCAACAGCTGTGTATGTGTGTGGGACAACTGAGTTCTAGCATTACAAGAGAATCGTTTTTGGAAATTTTCAGCATGTACTTTCCATGGCAAAGCTCCAACTGACAGAAGCCCTATAACTCCTCATCTTCTCTGCCTCTTTTCTCCCTAGTATGCCAGGGCCAGGCTGCATTCTACTGCATCCCTCCATCCTTACTCAGCTGGAATGCACTTACCACCAAAAGCTGTTACTACCTCCTCCTGGCCTACTGATGATAAATCTTGATCCATTTCTGAGCAGTGATGGCTATTATCTAGAAATGAGCTGTACGAAAACAGCAGGTTTTTCCCTCTTCATGGGAAAAAACAGTCAGATTCAAAAGGCAGTCAAGTATTTGAGCAAACACTTCATTTTAAACCCGTATCACTGAAACAGTCCTACAATCTCAGTAAAGTTACTAGATTCGTATACTGAAAATAAGCAAGCACTTTTCTGCTGTCCTCAGCTAGATCTAAAACCGGTGTGCAATGGAGCCCTTGCTGATCCTCTCCTTGCAGACAGGAAACTTCAGCTTGACAAATGCTTCTCCAGCATTTTCAACAAGCATTAAGCCTACTTTATTTAAAGTAATGTTCGTGTGTCACTGAGTGTTAGTTTTATGAAGATAATATCTGTAAACATTTTATTAAGATGAAAGAGATTTTGTCATAACAAAGTATACATAGAAAAAAATAAAGCATGGTCAAAGATTATAAATGGAACATTGCTAAATTTGTCTTTGGAGCAGAAATAAACCAAATTGGTTTATCAATATAAGTATTTCTGTTTCTGTTTCTAAACTTGCAGTTAGTTGCAGAGCAAAGGTGAGACTACTTAGTCATTAAATTGGACCAGCTGAATGAATAGCTGCACGGAATTTCTCAAGGTCCAGATCACATCTTTATCCACATCTCTCTGATCTAGAGATAAAGAATCAGCTGGACAATCACAGCCAGGTGACTGTGGGGTCAATGGATCTATGTCCAGGTGAATGAGGTAGCAGTTGGACTTGGTGATCTTCAAGGTTTTTTCCAACCTGAGCAATTCTGTGATTCTATGACTGGTATTTGCCAAGGGTCCATCTTGAGAACCCATCTGCAGAACTACATCCAGGCCTGGGACACCCAGCACAATAAATGGGTCAAAGGAAGCCACAAGGATGCCAGAGCACCTCCCCTGAGAGAAAAGGTTGAGAGAGTTGGGCCTGTTCATCCTGAAGAAGAGAAGGCTCTGGGGAGACCTCATTGCAGCCTTCTAGTACTTAAAAGGAGCTTATAATCAAGACATTTTACACAGCAATAGAACAAAGGACAATGGTTTTAGAGTAAAAGAGATCTCTCGATTCCTAATCGGAATAATTCTTTACACAGAGGGTAGTGAGGCAGTGGCAAAGGCTGCCCAGAGAAGCTGTGGATGCCTCATCCCTGGAGAAAATCAGGGCCAGAATGGATGGAGCCCTGGGATGCCTGATCTAACAGATGGCAATCCCATCCATAGCAGGGCAGGGTGAACTGGGTTATCTTCAAGGTCCGTTCCAAACCAAGCCATTCTGTGATATGGTGTATGCTTTCTGATTGTTATCTCCAGTAATCTTTTGTCCCAAGTTGTGCATACAGGTTTCTCCATTCAAAAGTATCCAGCTGCAGAAATCACTGCCTGATGCTGACATATTGCCTCTGCGCAAACTCTGCTCTCTGTCATGGAAATGAAGAAGTCTTCCTTATTCAACTTGCATTTGAAGCCTATTACTTATTTTCAGAGAATCTATTTTTAGTGGCTTTTGAAGCAGCACTCTTAAATTAAATCTTTGTTTTTAAATACTTGACTTTTTTTTTTTTTAATAAAGGGAAGTCTTATCATGATCTCTGCATCCTTGATTTTGCTGTTCATGGCAGTGCTGAGGCACAGAGGAGATGCTGTTCATCCAAAGAAAAGTCAATAAAAGTACCCTATTGCATCATTTGATTATCTGCTTTAGATGTGAAAATGCTCTATATTGGAATTACTTTTAACTCAAAGTGAAGAAATAAGTAATCATTTAGATAGGCTGACATGCTCTTAAGAGATGAAGGGTAGAACAGAAATAAAAATACGAAGACTTCTGAATTTCCTGTTCATCTTATATGAACAGAGGAAATCCTGACACTGACCAAGTATTTCACGGATTTGAACGCTGCTTTAAATCTCACGCCCGTACAACCTCTCTCTTGTATGAGGTTACAGATGTACAGGCCACTTCAGTGAGAGCAAACTGGACCAAGGGGGAGGCATATACAACCAGTGTCATTGATGTTTCTTTTCATGAAAGCAGCATATAGTGTTTTCCAGCTGCAGGAGAGCAGTGGGAAGAGAGGAATGCCTTGAACTGTTTCAGTATAATAGCTATGGGTGGAACTAGGCCAAAACCCAGTATCTTTGGATCCGAAGCCTTGATTTTGTTTCTCATTTTTCTAATGTAAAGAAGAAAAAAAAAAGAACAAAGGTAGCCCATTGCAGACATTTCAGCATTTAAAACCCAGCTCTGATCTTAGAGCCTAACAGTAGCTGGAGTACTTTTTATGCCATAATCACAAGCAATGTATAATTACAGCATACTTGAGGAATGCTTGGCTTTCAAGGCACCTGATAAAGTTTCTCACACAAACTGGAGACACCCCATTACCTTGTGGATGGTTGTATTTGAGACAGCTTAGATCTTCTTTGAGCACAGAGGCATTTCAAAACATTTGGAAGTATAAAAGACAGCCTTATTGGGCTTAGAATGGGTCAGACAGAGCCAGAACAGCCTATTTTGACAACACCCGCACACAAGAATTGATTTATTGCTGCTAGTTCTTTGTTTTACTTTGCCTATAGCAAATGCCAAGTACTAGATGATTTCTTGATAGTTAGCTAGCTGTGGGCAGTCTTTTTGCCTTTTTTCCCCCATCACAGGAGTTAACTCTTTATGCTGTTGTTTGAAACAATCCATTGGTGATGGTGCCATACAGAACAGAATATCAAGCGTCTGATGAAAATTTAAATATATATATACACACACACACACACACACACCCTGGGAGGAAAAAGGCCTGACAAAGAGAAACGTGATTTGGTAACAAGAGAAGTCTAATGAATCATGTAAATTAACTGTATTTGACCAAGATTGTAAAAACGGAACACAGAGCACTCATTGCTGCTCTACCCACTTTATTCAACCTGTTATAGTACAACTAGGGAGCCATGGCTAAATTCCTAACACCTAGTTTTACAGAAGTCTTTCCACTGAAAGCAAACATTTTTCCTGACATGATTTGTGGTCCTGAAAGCAAACATCTCTTGCAGATGATCTTGTGAGGTTATTCCCTGGGCACAGGAATGAGCTCTGCATCATCACTGTCCATGCACACACACTCACACTATGAGATACATACAGGAACAGGGCTCACTTGCCATTTCATACAGCTCACTTTATAAGACCTAATATGTGTGTTAATTCAAGAATTTAAATAATTGCTGGTTTGCTGTAATAATCTCTTGAATGAAACTCAGAAATAATGAAAACTGAAGTTACTTGTGAATTAATCGTTTAAGTGGAAATTTAGATTAAAGAGGAAGCCTGAGTGCCCTTCAAACTGTGACACAGTACAACAGCTAAGTAAATAAATTTCTGAGAGCTGCTCCAAGCCATTCAATTGAAGATAATTTTACTTGTGATAAATTCAAGCCTTCTGAAATAAGTTTTCAGCAGTTTAACAACCAAAGTTGTTCATTCATAGGGCCAAATATGAAAGCTCGACTGAAGCAGAAAGTACAGTGTTTCTTTCTTTGAAAACTTCTATCCAGAATGGATGCTTTATTTGGAGAGTTCAGGAAGTTGAAGCGTTGCCTTCTATCAGCTCACAGCCACAGAGCAAGCACCAGGAAGCACACAAAAATGAACTTACTATTCCCGTGTGGATTGAATGCCAACAGTTACACCAAGTTTGCTTTCAGCCTTGCAGAACTCACTGCCAGCCCCCGGAGACTTGTTAATTGCGCACTGTCTCCTGGGGTTTCTTTTTTGCTTGGCTGCCTGAAAGCAAAGCCTTCCTCTACAAAGCAAAGAGATAAACACACCTTGTTTGGAATAATAAATAGCCTCGTTTTCAGCTGCCTCTTCTGCTTTTTTTTGTTCAGCCCTATCCCACTCCCAACTATGACCTCTCCAATAGCAGAATCAGTGCACCTGCAGAGCACAGTGTCTAATTGCAGAGCCATCTTTAATACTGCATTACAAGCTGAAAGGCCAACCCTATTACAAGGCGGATAGAGCAGAATTACTAGATAACATTTTGTTTAATTGAACAAATTAGCTTCCTTTGGAAGCTTTGTAATTTAGGACTGCTTAAAAAGCCTTAAGTTGCTATAGGTTTTTTTTTTTTTCCAGCGTTTTTTCTCTCCTATTGAAAAGTTGTGTTGCTTTTGGTTTTGTTTTTTTGTTTTGTGTTTTTTTGTTGTCGTTAGTTGGGTTTTTGTTTGTTTACAATTAAGTACCACTCTTCTGCAAGAAATGCCTCCTTCCACTCAGATACCAGACATATTACTCCATACGCACAATAAATTGAGGTCTCTGCCACAACCATATGAAAAATTACCAGAGCGGAAAGAAAATTCTTTTTCTTTCATACAGCTGTCATGAGACCCATTCTTCTTCAACAGTACCCTAGGCCGAGGGCTTCAATCCAGATCTAACATAGCTCTCAGATAGAAAATACCAAAAATAGCAGATAAGGAAAGTCTATACAGATCAACAGGCTTTGGGTAGTTGGCATTGTAGAGAAGCAATCTAGGGAAATCGGGAGGAGCTATCTCGTAAAACATAAAATACCTGATGTGCCTGAGGAATTGGTTAGGAAGCAAAAAAAAAAAACAGATCATGAAGAGTTTTATTTATATTGATTAAATTGTTTAGAAAATGATGCAATAGGGAAGTACAAGAAATCATCTTTGAAAGTATTAGCCACCATAATCTTACTTATGACCAGCATATTGTTTTTGAGTTGGATTCTTCAGAAGCCTCTTTGAGTTCTGTCAGTCCCAACTGCAAGTTACTGTCCAGTACATTATGGAAGTATTCAACTAGTATAAACAAGTAAGGAGTTTGGAATGCCAAGTAGGTAGGAAGCCTTTGAGGTCAAGCATGGGCCTAGGTTTGAGGTTCCTGCTAGCCATATTTCAATCTGATTTGAGGCCTGGATGAAGAAAACGCTCTGTATGGATGCATTCTGTAACACAGTGGAAAGCAAAGCAATGACAGCAAGGTCCTAAGCTACAGCAAGTAAGGATTTGGTCAAATACAACAGCTGTAGGAATAGAAATAAAAAATATATCTTAAAAAAAAAAAAAAAAAAAAAAGGCTGCTTACCTCCTCAAGACCTCAGGTACGCAGAAATCTCTAGCAAAATATCCTTGCCTCCACTGCCAACCCTTAAATGAAGTCTGGAAAGGAGAGCACCTGGCTCCACTCCTTTTTGCCAGTTGGGTTCATTGCATGCACCTGAGCTTCCCTGAGTTGGACCTGCCTTCCCACCAGGTGCTCAAGCACTGGTTCAGGCCGTGACTTAGAACTTTTGCCGCATGTTCTCAGCTGATTTCTATCATCTCAACCCAATTGTGCCCCAGAAATAAGAGTTAAAATAAGAAGAATTAGAAAAAAAGATTTCATGTATGTATGTGGTATTATGGAAATAATCAAAAATATTACTACATGTTTCTATCTCCAGACTAGAAACTTTCCTATTTTACAGGTCCAGAATACAGTGGGTTGAAAAATAAATCTTGTCAGCTGAATAATGAACAACTAAATTTTAACTGCAACTTATTAAAAATAATAATAATAAAAACACATAGAAATGCTTGAGCTGCCTTTTCATTTTACAGGCCTTGTGCATTTGCCTCTGTCTGCCACCACACTTCAATATTTGCCATTTTGCTAAAGATATGTCCTGAGTCACAAAGCAGGTACTGCCAAAGAGCCTGCATTAGGTCCATGCCTTTTCCCTTAACAGTTGTTGATTTTATTTTTTTTTTTTGCTTTCCTTTTACTTTTTTAATTTGTTCTTCATTTTGATGTCTTCCTTAAATACTATAAAAGTAATGCATGTGAATCCTGAAAGGCTGAGGCATGCAATTTCACTTCCTCTAATGTCATAGTATTATGACAGGGATAAATGTTGTGCACATTCAAAAAAATCCCATTTCAGTGCTACAGAAAAATTGGATCAGTGAAATAACCTCCTATTTCTCAGTAGCTCTTGAAGGATGCTTTGCATCTTATACTACTTGAACTTCTGATATTAGATTTCAGCTAACATGTAGGCAACCACAAAGGAGTGCATTAAAAAAGCAGAACCATTACCCTGACTCTGTTCTGTTAGTGTGAAATAAAGAAAAGTTAGCAGCAGAGAAGATAAGCTGTCCTACTAACGAGAAGGATTTTGCTTTTTAAGGGCACACAATAATTGCATGTTGTTAACATAGCCTAGGCAAAGAAAGAATTGGAATTAGCTAATAAGAAAAAAATTTTAAAACATATATGAATATGTTTAGCATAAGACTTGGGTAACTGGATGGCACTGTCTCAGTAAACTGCAGTATCATTAAACTGCTGGCTGAAAACAGATGGGAAACATAAAAGTCACACCTGTTATATGACATCAGCAGAGTTAGCACCTCTGTTTCACAACCCTGTCTCCACCTGTGGGAACCGGTATCTATTCTTGCCAGGATCATAAACATACAAAGAGAGGTGATTTCTCACTTGTTGAATGTTTGTTGTTCAGTACCTGCGAGTGCTAAGCAATGGCTGCTCCCAAGACATGTGTCAAGGGGAGGCGACCACACCAGCACAAGATGGATGGATGATCAATCACCCAAGGCTTGGCTAAACAAGTTACATTTTTCCAAGGAAATTATGCATGTAGAGGCTAAAATATATCTCACATGAAAGAATTGTTGATGTCTATCCATTTCTTAGCACAATACAATTTGGTGTCTGAGAAGTAGGAGAAAAACATGCTTCCTATGGTAACTCTTGTGAAGAAAGGTGGAGGGTTCTGGGCTTGTTCATCCTGGAGAAGCAAAGGCTCTGGGAAGACCTCATTGCAGCCTTCCAATACCTCAAGTGAGCTTACAGGAAAGCTGGAGAGGGACAACTCATCAGGGATGTGGGACAGGACAAGGGGAATGGTTTTATTCTAAAAGAAGGGAGATTCAGATAAGATGTTAGGGAGAATTTTTTTTTTACTCGGAAGGTGGTGAGGCACTGGCACAGGCTGCCCAGAGAAGCTGTGGATGCTCCATCCCTGAAGGTCTCCAAGCACAGGTCGGATGGGGCCCTGGGCAACCTGAGCTGGTGGGTGGCAGCCCTGCCCACTGCAAGGAGTTGGAACTTTGTGATCTTGAAGTCTCTCCCAACCCAGACCATTCTATGATTAGTAACATACAGTAATGTTAACATCAAAAGATATCCCCAAAAATGAAAAGTAGGATTCAAATTAAGGGGAACACCTAGTAAATAAAGGAACCAGCTTATGTGGTTTTAATTAAGTTAAAGATTAATGAGAAAGACCATAAACAGAGAACATAAAGAATCATGCATGATTTGTAATATGTGTGAAATTAGCTGACTGTGTGTTATGTAAAGCTCTGTGGGTAAAATGAACTACTCTTGAGGAGCTCTTGGGTACTTTTAACTAGTAGTAAATCAGCTACATTTCATTATTTCCTGCTGGTGTTCCTACTGGAAATACATTCAACTCATTTTTAAACAAAGTATTTTCTTTACTCAAATGGCAAACAAATCACTGATTAAATGGAGAGATAACACACCCAGATGATTTGCATCAATGTAACTGCACCTCAAGTCCTATAATTATGCATTATAACACCACTGTGAAGGGCTTGAATCAAAATTCCCCTTGCAAACAAAGCCAGAGTTAGTAATTGCTGCAAAATGACGTTACTAATTTATTTTTTAGTATCAACCCCTGAGGGTGGTTGAGATCCCAGAAGATCCTAAGTCTCCAAAACAGTTGTAAATTTAGCTCCCTAGCCTTTCCCATAGTATTTTGAGTTTACTGATTTAATTTTATTTTATTTTTTTCTCCAAAAGCAGTGTGCACACAAGCATTTTCAATCCACTACTACAGAAACCAGGGGGCAGATAAGGCAAGAAGCGGAATGATGTCCCCTAAATCTTCATTGCTTGGCCTTCACAGTGAGCTATAACAAACAAGCTGCTGACAACCACACCACTGACGTCAGCACTTGCATCCCAGCTCTGCTGCTGAGATCCACATTACCCCATCTGGCAATGCCATTTCCATGGCCACAAAGGACTTGTCTCTGGGCTTTCTCCCAAGCCCGCTGAAGGTAAGAAGGCAACTCCAAACCTGCACGGAGGAGGCTCTGGGCAGAATAGGCAGGCTGTGGCTGCTCTTTATGTAACAGTTATTAAGGGAGGCATTGCTAGTTATGGCTTGGATTAGAGATAGTAAAGAAGTGAAGCAAGTACAACTTGAAGTGGAAAATAATTTGGCTTGTTGCACTTTTTTTGCAGTGTTTATGTATGAACGTTCAAAAAAGTTTCTTACTGCTGCACATCCTCTAAAAGCACTGTGACAAATAAACAGTCTCACGCTCCAGTGACAATCTTCAATACTGCATTTGAGGAGCCACATTCCAGCCACAGATTTGTTGCCCAGCCTATCCAAAACACCAAATCTTAAACATGTTTTGGGAGAGGAGAAAAAAAAAAAGAAAGAAAGAAATTATACAATTTCTAGAAAAATCTGGAAACAAGAATCCCCTCCAACTTGTACTTTCTTTGGAGATAACATCTGCATTGGTGATAACATGTTAGCTCCATTGGAGACAAATGAGGTTTCTTCCAGTCTTTAGTCAAAGAGTTCATGCCAGAGAGCTGCCCTGAAGTGCAGCCAGCTAAACTCTTAAAAGAGGGAGAAATGTCCCTCCAGGCCCCTCAACAGCATGATCCCAAGTGCTCAGTAATGCTCAAAGGGGAGTAGAGAAAGTTAGGTGCTGACACCTTTATGCTGTTAAGAGGAAAAAAAAAAAAAGAAGAGTAAACCAGATAGCAGCCATATTCCGCTGTAGAAACCTAAGGTTTGTCAATACCTCACACAAGGAGGCAATTCTGTCCCCTCCATTCAAAAATGATATATTAGGAATTGAAAAGATTCCCAGAATGTTAACAGTGATAAATAAGGTTTCATTAAAAAAAACAAATACCAAGTGCACAAATATTCTCCAAGTTTAAAGACAATAGATATGGACTACAGTAGTCTACCAGGACTACTGTAGGAGTGGCATGCAGAGCTTCTAGGATGTTTCACTGCCTCTGCAAAGGCAACAACTGAGAGGTGCAGAGTGAAGCCACACAAATGAGCCACGCACAGAACAAAGCAACAGTGTGGTCCATCACATAACAGGAAATGCATCTGCTGAGCTCCTCCATAGAGTAGAGTGGGTGGCAGAAGTTTACGTAGGCTCATGGGAAGACCAAAAAAGACCACAGAAACCAATTGAAAATTACTGCAAAGAGAGACACCTTATCCAACTCATGGATTTCCAAATAGGCTGGAGAAGCACTGGGGGGAAGCATCACTATAACATGAAATCATAGAATCATCATAGAGTGGCTTGGGAAGGGACCTTGAAGGCCACCTAGTTTCTCCTCTGAAATGGCAAGAGCACCTCCCAATAGATCAGGCTACCCAAAGCCCCATTCAGCCTTGCTTTGATAGCCTCCAGGGATGAAGCATCCACAGTATCTCTCAGCAGCCTGTGCCAGTGCCTCACCACCTTCAGAGTGTAGAATTTATTCCTCATACCTAACCTAAATTTCCCCTTTTTTAGTTTAAAACCATTTCCCTTGTCCTGACACAACACTCCTTGGTAGTCAGCTTTCTTGTAAGCTTACTTGAGGTACTGGAAGACTGCAATGAGGCAGCCTTCCCAGAGCCTTTGCTTCTCCAGGATGAACAAGCCCAGAACCCTCCACCTTTCTTCACGAGAGGTTCTCCAGCCCTTTGAGTATCCTTGTGGTCCTCTTCTGGACCCGCTCCAACAGCTCTACATCTTTCTTGTGCTGGAGGCCCCAGGCCTGGATGCAGTACTGCAGATGGGTCCTCACAAGGGCAGAGAAGAGGGGGGCTATCACCTTCCTCGCCCTATTTTCCAGATTTATTTTTACATAGTCCAGTTGTCTTTCTGGGCTGCAAGAGCACATTGCTGGCTCACCTCTATCTCTTCATCCACCAGGACCACCACATGCTTCTCTGCAGGACTCCTCTCAATTAGTTCTCCTTCCAGTCTGTACTTATATTTGGGACTATCCTGACTCAAGCACTTTGCACTTAGACTCGTTGAACCATATTAGGTTCACATGGGACCACTTCTCCAGCTTGTCTAGATCTCTTTGGATGGCATCTCTTCCTTTTATTGTACCAACTGCACCACTCAGCTTGGTGTTGTCCACAGACTTGCTGAGGCTGCACTCAATCTCACAGTCTAGGTCATTGATAAATGAAGGATGTCCCCTAAATCCTCATTGAAGTCCCAGGACGGACTCCTAGGAGACACTTCTCATCTTATGCAAGGTGTTGTCCTATCCCTAGTACTGGATCCAGCAAATGCTGGAGTAGTTTCATCATTCCTGTAACTCAACAAGTAAGAAATAAAGTAGTACCAGAGGCTGCAGTCCAACAGGTACTGGACCAAACCTAAAACCTCAGATGCGGCATGGGAAGAACTGCCTCATGAATTTAAAACAAATCTGTGAAAGCACAGCAACTGAACCAGTCCCACCACAACCACCACTTGGAAATCTCAGTCAGACAACACTTTCCTTCATGCTTGAGTTGGAATTTAGTTGGAGCAAAGATTGAAGTACCTAATTTCTTGCTGCTTGAATAAAGAGAAACACTGCTGATATCCTGGCAAGGCAAGTTTCCCTGCCCTGTGTGCTACGTCACAGGAACTAGCTGTAGAGACAAGATGTTCTCTGTAATTACCTAGGAACATCTCTTGTTTACTTTGGTTGAAACTCCAGCAATGTTCCACCCCTGCATGTGGAGCATGGAGTGCACCTTTATTTTACCTGTACTAGCAAAAACACATACATAGATGAAAGATCAAGAGATTACAAAGCAGAAGTTTTTTTCAGTATTCTGGTCATAGGTATTTGGGAGCAAGGATGTGCATAGACAGGTCTGGTTTCAAGAACTGCTACATGCTGCTGCATCATTTTCAGAGTCATTTTCTCATCTATCTGCAGCATTTGAATTAGCTGAGCTGCACACAGTCATTTGTTGAACTACTTTATATCCAGCTATCCCAAGGCGATCACTGAACCTCCAGTTTTGGTTTGAGATGGCACATGTTCACAATTCATGGCACCTGCCCAGCAGCAGTCTGGCCCAGTGAAAGCACTCCCATTTATATCCCAGCCACCTCAAAGAAGAAAATCCACTTTTTGTTTTAATAAAGAAGCGTCTAAAAATTGCTTGTGGGATTTTTGGGAACTCTCCAGATGTGCTAAAGGCTGAGGAGAAAGTGGAATGGTGCTGCTTGCTTTCTTTGCACATGTGCCTGGCCCACTCCAGCCCTGCAGTTCCATTAGCCCTTCCATCTCTGGATTTAGTTGCTTCAGTTCTGGGCAGCCCTCACATCCACCATGCCTGAATGCAAGAGGAAGGGGCGTCCCTCACATGCTCACACTCTACTTTATGTTGTGAGGCAAAACTGCCACGCTTGTCCTTTCTCATGGAAGGTGCTCTGCTAATACTGAGACACCCTTGTTTTCTTTTTAATGCAAATTATAGAAGCATAGCTACAATTTAATCAAATAAATTGTGTCATTCAATACCAAAAGCAGAGGTGGCAAAAAAAAAAAAAAGCAATGCTGAAGCCCTTCTTAACCTGCCTGTGTTTAAAACAAAATTCTGTAGAAGCACAAGGGTCTTTTTAAAAAGATATTTTATGATGTTGAAAACAGTGGCTTAATTTTACAAGGCATTTTGTTCCCCACGTTCAGAATAAAATGTACAGAAATGCAGACTAGGGCTGCAGCTTCTGCAGGTGTGCCTTCTGTCACTCCGGTGTATGATTTTTCCTTTCTCAGTCTGCTTTCCTGATGCTTTCTGAATGTGGTTTCTGCTGTGTTATCACTTCTCATTTTCCATCTGGTGTGACCCCTGGTGCTTTCCTTCTCCATGCTCTGCTCCTGGTCCTGAGCTTGCACAGGCAAGACCACTAACTGGGCTAATGCAGACAAAAAGATCAGACACATCAGTATTCAAACTGACCTCAACATAGGTAAAAGCAATTTTTGTCTGCTCTGCTAACTATACAAACAATGAAAGGCCATTTTCCCGCATCACACTTCATCCCAAGAATCTCTGACAATATGAACAGCCCAAGAGAAAAAAACAGATCCATTTTTAAAAGCTAAATTCCCTACATTTCACTCTTTTCCAGTAAATCCCAGTTTGGATGCTAGAGTCCAAAAAACATTGGTAGAGAAAAGTCCTCAAGCATAAAACAGGCACAGAGGTGAGAGTGTCTCCCTAAACTCTCAAAATAAAGCTCTTTGTTGATAGGTGTCAGATACCCAAGGATAAACATCATCTCACTTATTTAACTTCCTGAACTGTAATTTATATACTATAAACGGAGCTGTTTAATCCTCATCTGTATCAGTTTCTAAAAGAATAAATTTAGATCCTCCTTTTCTAAGAGAAGAACTAATATCAAGATATTCAGACTCTGTTCTTCATCAAGGTAAGAAGGTCTGAAGACCACCAAGCACTAAGGAAAGATGCTTCATTTTCAACATGGCATCTAAGGCAACTCTTATGTTTTTTATTGAGGGAGCATATCCAACGCCTTGCAATCTGCTTTCTTTGTCAAGGGTAATCCTATGTGAGAACAACATTAATATTTGTTTTTTCCTTTCTGTGAGAGAGGGATACTTTACACAGGAGTGCACCACAGAATTTTTTATTTTTTAAAATATATGCTCCAAAGCTGACACTACTGTTGTGATCCCAGGACTTAATCTGATTTTGTGCTATTATTAGAAAAAAATGAGATATTCACGATGCAGATGGAACATTCCCAACAGGAGCATAAACTGCTTCCCCAACCCTCATACCACGAGACTATTGGACAATCTTACTTCTTCCATAGGGTATTCTGATGATAGCTCTCCTTATTGCCATATTGAGCTGTTTTTAGGGTATGAGCACCTGGTAGCAAAAATAAATGTTTGTGTTGCTCTCATCACCAAGTAGAATATTAAAGCGATGAAGCTTAAAGAAAAATAATAATAATAATACTTTCAGTAGAAATACAAGACATTCCGTGACATGCACATCAAACACTTGTAGCCACCCGCATCCAATGCCACTTCACAGCACCTTCAGGTTTGCTATAAAAATACTCTGAGGGAGAGGACAAAGAAAGTTATCAGCAGGAATTCTGTTAATTGTCACCAAAAGCCTTTAGCTAAATCATTTCCTGTCCTCTGAATCCAGCTGCAAGCACTTGCCAGCAAGAAGGCGGCCACGTAATCGCGTGGCCCAGTCCCTCTCTGTGAGACAAACAGAGGAAACTACATCCTATCATAAATCTGTCAGTCATGTACCAAATGGGTATCATGAGGGCTGGGCTTTTCCCCCTCTAATTATCACTTGGCACACAGAAGCAGGGTTTGATATACTATTTGTATCGTAGGCTTTTTTGACAGCCTAATCCCACAGATTCAACCTCTGACAGACCTGGTGCCAGAGCAATGAAGCAGATCCCTCAGTTGGGAGATCAGAGGGAGTTGAGGAGACCTGCATGTGTTACTGCCCCCCCCCCCCCCACTGATCTGCAAGGCTAGCTTATACGAGAGACTGAGAGCACTGCCCTTCTTTCAGTGCTTTCAGCAGATGAGCTCAAGATAGAAGATAAATATGAAGTTAATTTATTTAATGCAATCTGATAGTCAGTGTTTTGACACGTCTGGGCATATTCAGGAACTAGATAGGTGGGTAGAAACAAAATAGCAAAGAAAACATCCACCAGCTTTAGTAAAAGAAGAATCATACCCAGGCTTTTTCAGAAGTAACTGTATGCAGAAAGGAACATCAACATCTACCCATCAACCTGGTGCTTGGGTACAGGCAAAAAAGCACAGTCATGGAGTCAAGGAGTTCTGTGTAGGTCATAGGGCAGGTGTGGGGATCAGAAGGGAAACAGAGACACAAAGAAGTAAATAGCAGGAGATAGAAAAGAGTTTGGGAATTTGAGGAAGTAGGGGCATCTGAAGGGCAGGTTGGCATGTGGGTAGGGTGGTCCATGAAGAGCAGGCCAAGGCAGGCAGCAAGATATGAGGAAAGCCCATAGCTGGAAGGAGGCCTTCAGATATGCAGTTTGGATGCTGAGAGCTGCCAGAAAGGCCAAGATTGATAGTCAGGGTCTAAATGATCACCCAACAACAGCCACTCAAATATAACTGACGTATTTTGGCCATTCTTGCCAGGGTACTTCTGGCAAAAACAAGGGCCTGTGGTGGAGACAGAATTATAGCCTGCCTCTGGTAGCTCCAGATCCAAAACACAGCCAGGAAGGCACCATGGTTCTTTCATTGTTCATTCTCATCCTTCTTTCAGCAGGAAACATCATCTCAGTTGCTGTGGTAACAAAAAGTGGTAACTGCTGGAGTAACAAACATCATGTATGTAAATTCAAGTATCCAGGCACAACAGACCAGAGGAAACAAACAAACAAATAAACAACAACAACAGCAACAAAAACCAGCATAACAATAACAAAAGTAGACCAAATGCGAGGTCCTGCACTTTGGTCACAACAGCTCCATGTATTGCTACAGGCTTGAGGCAGATGGCTGGAAATCTGTACACCAGAAAATGATCTGGGTGTGTTAGTTGACAGCTGGCTGAACATGAGCGCGCAGTGTGTCCAGGTGGCCAAGGCCAATGGCATCCTGGCTTCAGATATAGTGCAACCAGCAGGAGCAGGGAGGTAATTGTACCTCTGTACCCAGTTCTGGAGCGGTCTGACCACATCTCGGTTACTGTGGTCAGTTTCAGGCCCCTCACTACATGAAAAACAGTCGAACAGGATGCCCAGGGAAGTGGTGGAGTCACAATCCCTGGAGGTGTTTGAGAAACTTGGAGATGTGGCACTGAGGAACATGGCTTAATGAGCGTGGTGGTGATAGGTTAATGGTAGGACTTGATGATCCTAAAGGTCTTTTCCAACTTTAATTATTCCATGAAAAACAGGCAGACAGATAAACTATCATTTACAAAAATGAGAGTCTGAAGTAAGGCTCCTAGATACTTTTTTAAATAAATAATTTTGTTTCCAGAAGCACCACAAGGAAACAGTTTTAACTTTTCCTGAAAAGCTTACCTACTTCATCTGATGTCTTATCAGAACATCAACTCTGCTGCTGAGATGCGGCTTTGGAAATTCAGGTCACCAAACAGTTTTTTTTATAAGAGCAATTAGTAAGCACAGATATAGGCTTTCAGGCATTATTTCATTTCAGGGAAGAGGCAGTAAATTAAAACGTTTTGTTTCTCTTCCTAACCCTCAGCTTCATCGCTATTTCTAGTCTGAGAGTTATGCTTATTGTGCTGCTCTTTCAGCAAGAGCACAGTGTAGACAAAGGTCGCAGAATTCTTGTTGGCCTTTTACATCCAAAGAATAAAAACAACAAAAAAAAAAAAACCCTACACCAAGAAACAGAGATCTCTTACAGGAGAGTGAGGAGTGTGTCAGAGACATTGTGCAGTACTGCACGGCATTGACAGAGCATGCACAGTCCTTTCCTTCCCCCGGCATATTCGGCTCCAGCACCCACACTTTCCTTAGCATTAAATTCACCTCAAACCTCAAGAGCTTCAATAAAGACCCTTGCATGTCTCAGCATGAGTCATGAACATACTTTGCTGGGTCTTGCAGCAAGTCTCAATCCATACTAAAATGTAGCAACTTGTTTTTCTTTAAGTTGTGGTATATTTAATATGTAGGGATTGTATTCGATCCATCCCCTATCAGTGATGAAGCCAGGGCTTTTGATAAGTCATATGATTCTTCAAAGATAAGGAAGCAGACTCCTGGCTGACTGGCTTTATAGAGGTCTCAATATCTCTGCAATTACTGGCACGATCATGCACAAGAATGACACTTTTCCTGACTTGTGGTTCTCTGAGCAATTCTTAGTTTAAACTGCAACAAGAAAAAAAAACTGGCATAAATCAAAAAAGTGAGGCAGAGAAAGGGGGAGAGGCAGAAACTGAATCCTGTAGATAGCTCTGGGTCAATCCAATTGAGAGGAAGCTGTCGATATTGCCATCAAATCAAGAATAAAAACAAATACTATTTCTGCTGTAACTGAAAACCAAGGCAGCCATGTTCAGTTCCATCTGGCTCCTTGCTGCCTGTCCCCACAGACGTGGCAGAAGATGAAGCTGAGATCATTGAGAGAGAAGAAAGGGAAGTAAAGAAAAACCTGAGGGAAGCCAGATTCCATTTGTTTCGTTGCTCATAGAGCAATTTGTTTAGGTAATTGCCAAAGTAAAACAAACATAGAAAGAAAAACATCTGGGAGGAAAAATTGGTAGGAATGATCTGGCTGTACATTTGCTTCCTATTCCCCATCAGTCAACAGCCTCTCACTATCTGCAATGTGAGAAAAGCAGAGGGGGAAGGCTTCTTTAGGGCTTTTTTGATAGTTTTGGGACTCAATTTAAACAACAAACATAGAGGAAGGAGAGCAGATAGACCAATTGCCTGTTTTTCAATGCCTTTGAAACAACCAAAGGGTTAATGAAGAACATCATGGTCTGTAAACCCAGCACTGGCACGGGCATCAGACTGGCACTGGCACCACTGCTGTTTCCTTTGTATCTTTCCCTTAACTTCCCAGCAGGGCTAAATTAACAGACCCTATGAGAAAGATCCACCTCTGATCTTAAGGGAATTAGATTTTCCTTCTTTCCGGCAAAGCAGATAGGAACCATCAAATGTAAAAAAAAAGCAATGAGCAATGGCAACAGCATCTGCATTTATGGAGGACAATACAGGGGCAGTGCTAGAATTAATAGCATTTTATGCCAAATTCAGGGCTGGTGCCAGGGGAAGGGAGCTCTGTCCCAGACTGTTACATCTGCTGGGAGTAAGGCTAAATGGAGCCCATTGAGCATGATGAAAACATTATGAGGTTATTACAACAACTTGTTTGAAAATGTGCAGCGGGAAGCCAGCAACGCCAGATGAATACAAAACCCGAGCCCAGGAGCAGTGTCAGGCAGCATAAATAAAGTTTTGTCCTCATGTCCATTATGAACCTCGTGTTTGTTGTTTGGGACATAACCCATTCCCTTTAAAAAAAAAGGAAACTTAACCAGAGGGCTGGAACTTGGCAGGCCAGCCCCATCCTGCTGCAGTGTTTGTGCAAACCTCAGCTCTGCTCAGGCTGCTGCAACTGACAGGAGAAGGGCAGAGGGGAAAAAAAAAAAAGAAAAAAAAAAGAGTGGTAATTAGCCAAAAGGTTTCAGCTCCATTTGCCACAAAGGATGGTTAGAAAAACACCAGATGATGCAACTTCTGAAGTCCCTTTTGAAGTGCTGGCCCACGAGAGATGCAAAGAGCTTCACAAACTTTCAGGTCTCACAATGAATGGAACAGAAGGGTAAGGCCTAAAGTCCTGAGTAATGGGCAGCTCCTTCTGCCTCTCTGCCTACGGAGAACAGCAACACAAAGCTGAGCTACAGCACAGCACTTCCAGCCAAGGCAATCAAATGGACTTTTCCCTATTAAATAGCTAGTATCTTCAAAAAGGCCCAAATTTTATGATCTTTTCAAAGTTTATGAAAAGACAATGGTTCATCCTAAAAACAGAAGCTTTGCAATTAATTTTTTTCTTCCATTTTCAAAGAATTTGAAATGAAAGAAAAAAATTTTAAAAAATGACACTTTGTAGAATGAAACCACTGAAGCACATTCTTTCTTCTCGCCTTTTCAACTCTCCCCAGGAAAAAAATCTAAGATGAATTGGTGAGGGCTTGTCTGAGCAGGAAGCATTTATCTGCTCAATACACAGCTGTAACCATGTCGGTGCCTGAGCTTTTTTCCTGCAGCCTCTTCCAGCTCAGCTGAACAGTTTTCAATATTATAAGCTAAGCCTTATAGAAGAAAAACATAATTTTCTTAATAAAAAAAAAAAAAAGAAAAATGCTTGTAGCAAAACAAGGGCATTCACATGGGTCGTTAAAACCAAATTTAACACCAGAACACATTCATGCCTTGGCTTTCATGTCTAAACTTTCCCACAGAGACAATTTCTCAGAGGAAACACAGGGGGTGGGAGGGAAGTGAGGTGGGAAATGAAGATACTTTCCCAGTGCAGGGCAGAATGGGAATCAGAAGCAAGTAGGGACAAGGCCTGAAAAGCATTCCATCAGATGTTGTTTTCCTTTATCTTTTCCACTCTTTCCCCCATTCACTTTGCAATAAGAAGAAAAGGATGGAAACCGGAGGCAGAAACCCATAGATGAACACCAGCATATTTAAAAATTGCATGGATTTTTTGGTTTTCATTGTTATATTGTTGTTACTGTTTTGTTTTGAATTTTGAAGAAAAGACCTGTAATTTCTACTGCAGATATCAAAATCTGACTTTCTCCATTGCATGCATTGAGTCACACTGGACATTTGCCCTTTGGTCCCACTGAATACACAGATGGGAACACGGCCCCTTGGTGACAGCACGAGATGTCCTCCAGACTGAACGCCTTGGATGGTTGTGTCTCTGAACAGAGGAACGTGGTGGGCTCTGCCCATTTCATAAAGGCCAGGTAAAATAAACATTTCTTGGAAATCAGTGCCTTGTGCCCTAGAGGTTTTTTTCCCTGGATAGAAGGTGTGTGTTATCATGACTGCCAGGTCTGTCACGCAAGGCCCAGCACTGTAAACTTGTAGGAATATCCAGAGTATACAGGCTCATTTTTTCCCCACTGTGTGCATTTGTGTCTTCTCTAACACCCATTTACCAGCTTTCTGTCTTCCAGAAATAGACAATTCCATCACCACTGAAACTAAGGCAACAGCAGCAGTCAAAACACAGTCAGGAACATCTCCCATATTTTGCAAAAGATTTATGTGCTGACAGCCACTGTGAAGGCATATCGCTCCTTGCTGATCGGCAACTCAAACACAAGAACCTTTCCTGGGAACATGGTGGAGTTTAAAGAGAGAAGTTTGAAAACCACTATACTGGCTTCAGACATTCAAAACAGTAATGGGCTTGGCCTAAGAGAGCTCAAATACTCTGTCACCCCCTGTTTTCTGAATTTCGAGGGGCACTCAGAAAATGATGTTCCAGTCTTTCCTGGGCCCATCTGGAGCACTGCGTCCAGGTCTGGGGCCCCCAGAACAGGAAGGATGTGGAGCTCTTGGAGCGGGTCCAGAGGAGGGCACTAAGATGATCAGGGGGCTGGAGCACCTCTCCTATAAGGAAAGGTTGAGGGAACTGGGCTTGTTCAGCTTGGAGAAGAGAAGGCTCTGGGGAGAACTCACTGTGGGCTTCCAATACTTGAAAGGAACGTATAAACAGGACGGGGAATGACTGTTTACATGGAAATAGTGATAGGATAAGGGGGAGTTGTTTTAAACTAAGACAGGGAAGGTTTAGGTTAGATATTAGGAGGAAGTTTTTCACACAGAGGGTGGTGACACACTGGAACAGGTTGCCCAAGGAGGCTGTGGCTGCCCCATCCCTGGAGGCATTCAAGGCCAGGCTGGATGTGGCTCTGGGCAGCCTGGTCTGGTGGTTGGCGACCCTGCACATAGCTTCTCTCTTTGTTGATAACACATTTTCTTCCTCAAAAAAAAACAAAAACAAAAACAAAAAAAACCAGACAGACAGACAGAGAGCAAGAGATGAGACGGAGAAGCTGGAGAAGAGACAGAAAGGAGTAAGAGAAGCCTGAGAGAACAGAAAGAGGAGTCAGAGAAGTCAGAGATGAACCACAGAATGCACAGAGGATCCATAGTGGAGCCATAGACGAGACAGAGGCGACAGAGAAGCTAAAGAGAAGCTAGAGAGCCATATGAAAAGTAGAGCAGAGAGGAGCAAAAGGGACACGAGAAGAGCCAGAGAAGTGCCAGAGGAGCCAGAGGGGGAACAGAGCAGAGACAAAGAAGCCTGGGAAGCAAGAGAGGAGACAGAATGGCAGAATGGTAGGGGTTGGAAGGGACCTCTGGAGAACATCAAGTCCAACCACTTCGCTAAAGCTGTTTCTCTACAGCAGGTTGCACAAGGGAGTGAGGGCAGATCTTGAATATCTCCAGAGAAGGAGATTCCATCACCTTTCTGTGCCTCCTGTTCCTGTGCTCTGTCACTCACAGTAAAGACGTTTTCCTTTGTTTGTCTGGAACTTTCTGTGCTCCAGTTTCAGCCTGTTGCCTCTTGTTCTATTGCTGCTCGCCACCAAAAGAGTCAATGTGACTCTTGCACTTTAGATATATATAAACAGATCCCCTCTGAGCCTTCTCCAAGCTGAAGAGTTCTTGGTCTCTCAAAGAAGCCAACATGAAACCAGAGAGGAGACAGAAAAGCTAGAGGAGCAAAAGAGAGATGACCGAGAGACAAAAGGTGCCAAAATGGTGCCAGAGAGGAGACAGTAGGCAAAGGTGTCAGTAAAGCAATAGAAGCTAGAGAACCAGAGGAGCAAGAGAAGAGCCAGAGACACCAAAGAAATTACAGAGAAGGCAGAGAGGAGACAGATAGCAGATAGAAAGCCAGACTGCATCTCATTGAGACAGGAATACTTTCAGTCAGGAGTCCTTGCTTCTGGATGAGCTAAAATTTTTATAAGTTTAGCTGCATTTAGACAAAAACTGGTACATTTGCTCATTTCTGTTTTTATCGAGAGGCATTCACCTCATATTTGATCACATGCTCCTGTTTCAATTTACTTAAAAAATGAATTGTGAGCTCAATAATTGAGCTGTAGTGAGAATTACAGGAAGCCAGAAGATTTTTAAATATCTAATCATGCTATGTTTATATAGCACCTTTGTATAGAGTTTTAGTTTATAACTGGAGAGTCAATATAGCACAGCATATGATAATATTTTGCCACACTTGGCACTGCAAAGCAAATGCATTACGTTTCTCAAAAGGTCCAGAGTTAATTCAGAGGGATGCAAACAGGTGAAACACCTGGGACGCAGTGTTTCCCATCCCCTGAGTTGCAGCTGGGACCGGGGGCTTTGGATGGCTGGACCGGGGCAGATATTGCAGCTTTGGGTGGTTGTTAGGACCTCTTTCAGATTGCAGCAGGAAGAGTTCTTGGAACATTGCCATCTAGGTGCTCCAAAATGATGATTCATGCATGGTTACATGGCAATATTTACTAAGCTCTCAGGAGGCAAATCCATTAGCAGAGATTAGTCAGCTGTCAAGAGCCCATTCCCTCGTATAAGAGTTCTCTAAATAAAAGTTCTCATCTGTAACAGGAACTTCCATCCCACCACCTACTCGCTCATTTCATAATCCCGTAATCGGTGAGTTAGGACATGTCGTTGTGTTTTCTCAGATTGCAGAGGAAAGTAACACGGGAGAAACTGACAGTGAAAAATGAAGATTTTGTCTGCAGCAACTTTTCTCACCACAACTGAGCACAGTCAAACAACTTCTGATTCATTCGGAGCCAATTCTGCCTGTGAGGAAAAGAGACTCAGCTGGAAGCAGCTTCATCTCCACCCAAGCACAGCAGCCACCTCAAGAGTGTGCAGTGAACTCTGCAGAGAAACTCCTTTTGGTTGTTCAGAGTGCTGCATCCCTCCAGCAGGACATGCCACAGCCCCCAGGTAACTACTTTGTGGTTCAGGAGATGTCACATGAGGTTTTTTTGCCTGTACACGTGAATATTTGGGGCACCAGTTACTGCATTGATGACCATTTCTCAGTCTATCCGAAGAATAACTCATGGTTCAACTGGAAGGGATCTGGGCAACACAGCATGACGGAAAGGCTGGCAGCTACTACAAAGCATGGTGAGCACAAACGGGGAATAAACTGCTCGGTCAGCAGAGCAAGATTCATTCCTAGACACATGGCTATTGAGTCTGTTTGAGCAAAACTCTCTCCTAGACACGTGGCTATCTCTGTGCAGAGAGAGCTGTGGTTTTCGAGATGTCCAGCTGTAAGAGCTGTAACAAAAAGCATTGCTTCTTCAGTCTTCCGGGGCCAAAGTATTGTTCAGGCCTTCCCAGCTGTATCAATTGGTTTAGGAAATGTTGCAGCTGCTGCCTGTAATTTTTTTTCTCTTGTATGCTTTGAAATAGATCTACCCTCAGCAGGACAGATGATACAGATACAGCAGGCCCCGCTCATGCAAAAGTGGCTTTGGAAGCCACTCGCTGATCTGTGAGAGCCCCACACCTGCAGATACAATTTAACTACTTAGTACTGCTTTTATCTCCTCTGAAAAACTGCAGCAAGTCAAAGCAGCAGGAGTCTGGCCTGCGATACTGCAAAGACGTGGGTACTGACCCTGCCTTTGCCTTCAGTTTGTTTGCTGCGTGCCTCACCTGGTTTTCCCTTTGCTGCCGCTATACCACAAACCCTGCCAGGTCAGGTTACTGCTCTGTTATCCGGCTCTTCTAAGCCATATGTTGAAGGCCCCCCTCAGGAGGCTCTCGTGTAACATTTCAGCTCCTGGAGACCAAGTGGTCTTTCATTGGGACAGGAACAGCGATGGGAGCAACAGCAGCTGAAAAGCGTTACGAGTTGGCTTTGTGCTACGAGGTACTTTCCCATGAGAGGTCTTCAGCTGAACAGAGCAGCGGCGGTGAGTACAGAGGCTTTTAAAAAGTCTACAGCCCACCCCAGATCCAGCTGTGGGCTGTAACAGATAGACTGGAGGGCTTCTAACAGATGCTGCTTAAAGCCTTGCTGCATTTTACACCTTTCAGCTTCCTCACAGGATGAAGTAGACTGATCTAAAGTGCATATATGTGTGGTTTGGTTTTCTTTTTTCTCCCCTTTCTCTTACAGATCGAAAGTGCAATGAAGTAGCAGCATCTATCTGCTAGCAGGGTGCACACAGGCAGCCCCACACAGCCTCTGCTGGAAGATGGACACCCACAGGAGCCTCGTGAGCACTGACAGCAGGTGTCCTGCCGCAGGGTCCTGCTTGCTCCCAGCAATGCAAGTTTCACCTGCACTCCCCTTTCTCTTTGTGCTGGCATGTGTTGGTGTAAACATGTCCGCTACAGTTGTCAAGGAATCAGATAACATGTGTGAAGAAATAAAGGTCCTGAAAGGAATCCCAGATGCAACAGTCCTCGTCGGAAAGATATTCTGTTATCCAGTGCCAGTATTTGCCTTTCATGGAACAATAACTCAATACAAGGTAATGCTGTTAAATGCACTTCTTGGTATAATCCTTCAGTATAATCCTTCAGAGTATTCACTCTATTTTTAAAAATCACTTCTGTTTTTCCTATTGAGAGCGTGCTATCTGTAAAACTACAGTGTCTGCTCCAAAAGCAGTGCCTCTTATTTTATGATGTTGGCCCACAATATCTAAGGCAGATGATGGTGGTATGGCAGTAGAGGTATCTAAGGTATATCTAAGGTATGGTGGTATGGCAGTAGAGGTTGAACGTTCCCACCAATATTCTGTTTACAGTTTGTCACTGTGTGACAAATGGCAGCGGAGAGGCAGTCTGACAACATGCTGTCTGACATGGAAGCATGGATGAAAAAAGGTGTGTCACTGAATTCCTTCACGTAGAAAAAAAATGGCACACACTGACACCCATCCATGTTTGGTGAAGGTTTATGGGAGACCGAACAGTGATGTGAGCACCATGAGGTGGTGCATTTTAGCAGTGACAACAGTGATGTGAAAAATAAGCCATGTTCCTAATGCACAGATTTATGAGTGAGGCATGCAGGCTCTGGTTCATCACTGGTGAAAGCACCTTGCTGATGGTGGTGACTATGCTGAGAAGTAGTGTTTGTAGCTGAGAATTTGCTCTGTCAAATAGCATTATTGTGTTCCTCATCACTATTGTAGTTTCCATGAAAATAAATAGGAAGAATTACTTTCAGAGCAATCTACATAGAATAGGAACCTACTTCCTGCCTTTAATTCTGTTCATCTTCTATCCTCTTATGGAGCAGGTCACTTTAGCCAGTGGTGCAAATTTGCCAAGCTGGTTGGACTTCAATCCCAACACAAACATGCTGCAGGGACTGCCAATGAGTGGGGAGAGCGGAACATACCTGCTAAGCATAACTGCCTCTGGAAGAAAGTGCGCCCAGAGAGCTGCTGTAAAGTTCACCATCCATGTTCAGGACAGCATTTTATTCCTGGACACGGAGAACAGCTTGAACTACATACCAAACAGGCACCAGTGAGTATTGTCCAGCTGAGGGCCATTACCCAAACCTGAATTAAAAAAATGGAAATGGAAAGAAAAAAATGCAAGGCTGCTACCAGTGGGGTGCTGATGTTCCAGGTGGCTGCTGACAAGGCAGCATCCAGCCTCCCTGCCCCAGCTGGGAACTGGAGTCTTCCTTTGTGGGGAGAGAGACAAGGCCATCAATTGCCTATGCAATACACTGCCCACTTCCACTGATGACATTGAGTTTCTTTCTTAGTAATAAGTATTTCCAGTCTAATAGATATCAAATGTAAATGTTTTAACTGAATTACTTTAAAGTCAGCATCATGATGGTTGTATTTGGTAAATCCAAATCGTGCTGCTGTGCTCTAGATCAGCAATGGGGCCAAACGTAGCTCTTGCTGAAGATAAGGGAGTGTAGAACATTCACATATTCAGTAGGAGGAAGTTTTGGATGAAGAGGTGAAGTTGAGTGATGTATGTCCATAGGAAAATGGATTGAATTCAAACAAATATCTTCACAAAAGAGGGGGGGATGGGAAGATTAACTCAATCAATGCCATTTTGGACGTTAATGCCAATCTTCATAGGTGTGGGAAGGAAGTTCCCATCACTTCTGCTGAAATCATTCTCTCCACTGGAGCCAAAACCCTGGAAGCGCAGGAACGCCTCTCCATCGTGTACACAATTGCTGAATATCTCCATCTGGATTCCTCCCTAGTAACCCTGCTGCAGTACACAGATGTGGTGCACAGAAACTTGCAGAACCTGACTGTGCTGGCCAGAGACACTTCGCACATTGATTTCACAGTGAACCGTTACGTAGGACTCTCCTGGCCTGTCAAATGTGGAGATCTTGCTGTGCTCCACGAATTCATTCAAGTCCTACAACACAATATTGATTCACAGCATCTCTCACAACTCCTGGGATATGAAATTTCAGGCTGGAGAATACATAGGAGAGGGAGTTGCAAAAAAAAGCCCCCGAGACAACAACGCAGGCAATTAATGATCACGCCAACACCTACATTGAAGGCAATTAGAATTACCCAGAGACCAGCTGCAGTTACTCCCCGTCCTTCATTCTCTGCTGTGCCAAGTCATTTGCTCTTACAACTTGCTGTATCACCTACCCAAAGTTTATATAAAGATAGTATAACAACAAGAAGTTACCAGTTGCAGAACAACATCCATTCTGTAAGTCAAGAAAGTTCAGTCACCTTAAAAATGGACTCAGCTTTGGACATGCCAACTAATAATCCAACTGTAGTTGTTATGTTTGGAGATACTGGTTCTTCAGATCTTTCACCTTCTCTGGTTCCTAAATCAGTGCTTCTCTTCACTGAGCAGAAAGCGCTGCCCACCAGAGCTCCTGGCTTGTCCTTGCTGCTACAGCAACCTGAGCCTCACGTGCCTCAGACAGACTTATATTTCCATTCTAGTATAATGAAAGTACATGGATCCCATCTCCTACAGGACATCACCTCAAATACAGACCTGCTTCCCAGACTCACATACACTCTGATGATAAACACTCTTCATGAGCGGCCCCATAACTTGACAGAAGCACTTTCTTCGAAGACAGAACATCATGTATTTTTGCCACAAGAAACGTCAACATCAGAAATGCCAGATTACAGTGATAAGGCAAAAAGCCACATTCCAAAATCTGAAATGCTTTCTAGTGCAACCCTGTCTCTAGAGAGGCTTCAGTCTCTATCCCCAAACACTTTGCTAACAGCCACACCTTCATCTGATTTCACATTTCCCATCAATTATATATTTCCACCTCCACCAGCAAGTAGTAGCCCAAGCCAGGAGTTAGCTCATGGCCATGAACTATTATCTAAGTCTTCTGCAACTATGCCATCATCCTATAGGCTTCTATTTATTGAAGGAAAAAGCACAGTTTCTTCTGTAATCCAATCAGAAGCACAGATCCTCTATCCCAAACTGAATTTCCATACTGAAATCTCAGCCTGCTTTTCTAGCTCTTCATACAGCCCTTTCCCTGGGGAAGCTAAAACATCTTACGAATCAAGTCTGCTCATTCTGTCCCATCCTGATAGCACTCCAGTTCTTACTCTTACACCACCAATTGTACATTCTACTTATGGTGATAGCATGCTCAAAACACAGATGCAGTCTCCAAGTATTTTATCCACAAAGGAGTTGCACTCAGGCGGAGATCTGGGAACACGAATGATTTTGCCAAACATCACTGCGCCTACCCTGGAGTTCCACAAAATCTCAGATGTCATAGTTGACGCCATAGAAGTACCCCTGGTGAATTTATTTACTGCCATGTCTCAACCGATCAACGGTGTGCCAGGTATGTTACAAGATTTAACTTTCCCTTTGTTTTATTTCCTGCTGGGATGGAGAGTCCTAACAAAATAGATAAACGTAGTTTACTCTGCATCAGCACAACCACGCTGCACTTTGGTATACGTCAGCAACAGAGTTCCTTGTAAGAGAAAGTAATTTTATCTCTCAGCTTCGTACATTTCCCCTAATGACAACCAGACCCAGCTCTGGCCGTCCTATCTCAGGAAAGATATGGACCCGTTGAAAAAGATCCAAAGGAACACAGTGATGGTCTGAAGACTAGAAAACATGACATAAATGGAAAGAATTAATCTAAAAGACTGAGGAAAGATGCAAGTTTATGTAACAGCTTGCTGAAAAGATGAAAGAACTGTTCTCCACATCCCGTGGGAACAAAAGCAGCACTAATGGCTCTGTATTACACTTCAGTTGATGTAAGTTAAACACCAGATAAACTTTCTCAGAGCAAGGATAATAAGACACAAGATTACTTGGGGAACACTGGAACAGTGTATTAAGAACACAGCAACAAATATTTATCAGAAATGACACAAATGTAGCTGAACTCCCACATAGTAAAAAATTAGACTATACATCCTTTAGAGTCCTCCTCCAAGTGCATGAATCAGAGTCAGGCTTAAGTATACGCTAGACTTCAAGAGATAGTTTATAGGACCAGTTGGGTAAGTCTGAAGGACTGTCTGAATCTGCTTCTATTATCCCTTTAAAAAGGTGTGTGATAGAACTTAAATTTCAAGTAAGCTCATGCATTCAGAGCCAAACTCTTCCTTCATTCTCAAGCAAAGTCACTGGCCCTATTTTTGTAGAATAGACCCAGTAAAAGTCTTTCTGAAGTATTTTCTTTCTAAAGGCCTTCTAGACCTATCTTATGCCTATACCCAGAATGCAAAACTGCAGCTGGAAATGTTTAGGTTTGTAATCAGGTGCCTAAGCAACCAGCTGTGAAAACCCAGATAGGTAACACAACACTAACATAACACTGCTATTAACACTTGCAAACACAGACCATCTAGAGATTGTCAAAACTCTCTGCTCCCGGTGAAAGAAATTGCCTGAGAAAAGGCTCCATTGATTTTCCAAAGGAGAGGTTAAGCATTACCACCCAGGAAATATAATCCTGTTATTTCCCCAAATGCTACATTTTCCAACGCCATTTTCACCCAATGACTAAAATCTTGAATAGTGATCTACAAGTTACTGACATTAATGCCTAATGCATCAGGTGTGTAAGGTATTGCAAGTATTTTACAATCTTATCACAGTATTTTTTCATTACAGTGTTTCATATTGTAATGGCTGAGAAATTAAGACAAAATACACAATATGCCAAAGCCCACTGAAGGACAGAGCGGTCCCACTAGGTATTCCCACTGAAGAAAGGTGCTGATGTATTCAGTGCCTACATAGCAAATCAGTTCCAGAGACAAGATCAGAATCCAGCTCACTTTACAGCCATAACATGAGATAAGAGTCTAACAGCAGAAACTCAGATTCACACTGCTTTCTCCTCCAGCTTCCTTCCCATGGCCCTAACTTCGCTGGCAGATGCAGCCAAAGAATTTTTAAATACATGCCACAAAAGATCATTATTTTTTTTAATATTCCCAACTGTATAGCAAATTATTACAATTACATACTTTACATACATTTAAGCAATCTTCTGCCTAACACTGTAATAAACAGTACCTTGTTTTCACAGAGCTGATTCAGACACTACCACCATCACACCAGGATGCAAGCACCTTGCAATTTCCTACCGATGAAACGCTACAATCTACAGGAAGTACAGGGATTCTCCCTCTATCTTCTATTTCACAAGAGCTTGAGAATAAAACCCCAGGTAAAAAAAAAAAAATGCTTTTCTACTTATTGATGTCATCCTCCTCCTTAGTGATCATGCAAGGTATTGCTGGCCTCCTATACCAAAACTTGTGTAGTATGGGGTCATATCACCATAACACTCAAAGCATCTTGACTCTAAACTTTGTGCCCTTTGAATTAATCTCTCCTCTTTTTTTAATTAGGTAAGTAGTATATAAGGAGATGATTAGCCTAGAGTGCTATTTTACTAGATCCAGCAAAGTGTTCCCTGTCCTGGTGTTGAAAACACAAATAAATGAGATAAATGAGAACTAGCAGGAAAAAATGAACATCTCTGTCACAGACTGTGGGAATTCTTTGAGTTCTCATCTTCACCCTTACTCTTTGAGCCTGCCAGCAAGTTTGACCCAATAGTCAGACATTTCCTTTTCAAATTCATCACCACATTTTATCTTCCTCACAGCTCACTTGGTGTCTGCCCATGTATTCAATCATAAGAGCTCTACAAACTGAGCAGATGCATTGCTGCCAAGGCAAATGCTGCCCCAGGCAGTGTATCTGCCATCTCCAGAAGTCGGGTGATGGTGCTGGCACCCAGTGTCTGCCTGATTAACCTGAAACTATTCTTAATGATAGGCATGGCACAATAGTGCAAAGAAAATACAAACATTCCCATGAGATTCCCAGACAAGAAATCCATGTTTGGTGTTGTCGATAGAAAATGAAACAATAACATGTTGAGATTTACCTCATACATGAAATCTTCTGAATCTAATGGAGCACTCGCCATCAGAGCTGTTCCAATTCCTTACAGAGC
The DNA here is from genome assembly GCF_023343835.1 of Lagopus muta. Lineage (NCBI taxonomy): Eukaryota > Metazoa > Chordata > Aves > Galliformes > Phasianidae > Lagopus > Lagopus muta. Next base: position 67,238,855 of record NC_064433.1, read on the forward strand.
TAAGAGTTTTTTCTTCAAGATTTGCTTCTGTTTCCAAAGAGAACACCTTACTCAGAAACCATCTATATTTTTCTGCAGTGGGGATCTCAGCTTGTGCAAGCACACTGCCAGGGGCTCCTGTAAATTTAATTTGGGAATGAAAGTAAATCATCTGAGGAGAACCCTGCTAATGAGATACCTGTGCCAGAGCCTTCAATAGTTAAGGTATCAGAGTACCATGCGGTTTCCTGCTGGGTAGCTTCAGACTGTAGTCCCCACTGATTTGAATACACTATCCAACTGTACAAGGAAGGACCTGTAAGGTTACATAAACTTTCCATAACACAGGATGAAGAAAAAGAAAAATAATTGAAAGAATTTTGCAATAATAGGAAGGAACACTGCACTTACTCCTTGATACTTACAACATCAGAAATGGGACATACTTGATTTTCCACATGAAGAGTATATCCATAATCTGAGAAGCATGCTGTGGTATCTCTATGAATTAGATTAAGATATACTTTTGGGGAAAAGGCCTTACTAATATATTATACTAGTTAGAAGTGTCTTCGTATTTGTTTCAATAAACACATCACTGCTATGTATGCTTCAACATAACAGAAGAATTGTAAAGTCACGTAAAATTCACACCCAAAAGCACATGAAATTGTCATCAAGATGTGATCAAGGGCAATGCTTCACAGTATCATTATAAGCTTATCATTAATAAGCTTATCAGATAGCTATTTTTCTTCATAACCATTTTCCTTTCCTCATCCCTCTCTAAAGGGCAAACGAACACTTCTCCAAAGGTCGTTCATTCAATCCAGTTCATAACAGCAACTATTGGATGCCTGTTCTCTTTTTCTGTATCTGCCAACACATTTTACGATGAGGAAGATGGCAATTCAACTCAGTTGTCTTTACAGTTAATTCCAGCTGATGACTCTCCAGGGGGATCAGAAAGCTGGCTTCAATTTAATGTGTCTCAGCAGACCATGCATGGCTATCCCCTTGATATTGATTTCCAGTATTCACCTCAAGAGTTTGTTCTGTCTGCAACAGATTCAGGGGGACTGACTGTCTGGCAATCCTTTACCATTGAGCTCCTGAAGCCCACAGATGTACCATGCCACCTTTACACCATCAGAACCAAAAACAGCTATTACTCCTTCTTGAGAGAGAGGAAAAGGATTAGTTTATTTCTAGAAAAGCTCTCCTTGTATTTGAACTCCACCAATCCCAAAGACATCGTGGTGACCACTCTCAAACCTGGATCCACACTAATCTCATGGTACAACAGTTCGCTGTGTACAAGTGCCAACAGACCTTTCAGCTGGTGTGCAAAAGAGGAAATCCAGGAAGCACTAAACAAACTACGAGTGCCAGATGGATATGTTAGCCCACATTTCATCCAAGCAATGTTACCAGAATACAAGGTTGATGTCATCTTCAATATTTCATACAGTGATAACTGCTTTCCCACTACAAAGCCATTTGGTGGATCTTTCAACAGTACTGCGCCTATGCTTCAAGACTGGCATGACTCCAATATCATAAAGCCCCCATCAGCCTTACTAAGCAGTCTTTGTGTCACTGTTGGGTTGGTTCTGCTCGCATTACTTTACTGTTCTTGCAAGCATTACAGCAAGATTCTTGAATCCAAGTTTATGACTTTTCAGAGCAACTCCCAGCTTAGCCACGCTGATGTGGCAATGGATGTCCTGCAGCCTCGAGAAGTACCTGTACATGAGTGTGGGGGATCACCACTACATTCCTCATGGCTGCCACCTTTGTTATCACTTACCTCCCCAGAGCAGTATTTCAGGTCAGGAAGGTTGCCTCATATCATACCATCTTCCCAGCCACCAAAATATCAACTCCCACCCCGTTACCAAGAGGGTACAACTACTCAAAATGACTGGGGCAGTATCTGTAGATTTAAGATGACATCTTCTAAATGATAGCAAGAGCAAATATACAAATAGACAATTTGCATGCTAGGAAGTACTGTCCGTATCGTGCAGGAAAAAATAGGAAAAGGCTAAGTATTTAATTTTTCAATTTCAGATAGGACATAAATTACATAAGCTATGTGTAACGAAGAGGCATAAGCAGAATCAGAATCCTGAAACTAAGTATCAGAACAAAATGCCAAATACATAAGGTAAAGTTATCTATAGATAAGGTGGACAGACTAACATGTCTGTACCAGTCAGTCAAAAAATGCATACCATACTGATGCTAGTAGGACTGAGCCAAAGTTGAGTGAAACCAATTTCATTATGACTCCATACATTTTGTGAAGAAAGCAGAACTGTCAGGAGAACATAACAAACGCCAGTGTTTCCACTGAAACTTGAAGACCCTACTGAGTCTCTGTGTTATCCTATAATTATATCCATATCTTTTAAAAAAATAAGAGCTCCCTAACATGAAATGCTTCTCTTCCCATGTCATTGTGTAATGTACTTTTATAATTAGATTTTCAAGTTACCAGCTTGCTTTCTTATAGCAAGACTGGCTCTTATTCTGCTTCTATCCGCGACAATTCAAGGATGATGGAGAAAAAAATTGCATAAAAATTTTTGTAAAAGCTTTTCAGATATTTTGGAAATCTTTCAGTTTAACAGACTAACATATACAAAGTTTTATTCATTACTTCCAATTATAAACTACTTTAAAACTGCAAAAATCCTCTATGAATTCGGTCTATTGCACACGATGCTATCAAAGTATCACCCATACCACCACTTTGAAAGGAGATGCGTACAGAGCGCCCTTTCCAGAATTACCCCAAGACTCTATTGGAGAGAGTGGAGAGCCACAGACCATCAGACCATTGCCATTACAACTGCAATAATGAAACAGGCTTAACTTTGCTCTTTCAGGCAATCATAAAATGACATACATGCAGGTTTTGGTCTCGTTCACTCTCAGAATCATAGATTCTTTTCTTGCTGTAGATTCGTGGTAACATTTGTACATCTCACGCACTGGGAGAGCTCCTCCTAATCAAAGAACAATAGAACAGCTTGGGTTGGAAGGGACCTAAGGAATCACCTAGTTTCAAGTGCCCTGCCACAGGGAGGGCTGGCAACTGCTAGAACAAGTACTAGATCAGATTGCCCAGAGCCCCACCTAACCCAGCCTTCAATACAAGCAGGGTTTTGGCACCCACAACGTCTCTGAGCAACCTGTTCCTGTAACCATGATCTTACCAGGCACGGAAATGAGACTGACTGGCCTGTAGTTCCCTGAATCTTATTTTCCCTTCTTCAAAACTAGGGGTCATATTTCACCTTTTCCAATCAGTGGGAACTTCACCAGACTACTATGACCTTCCAAACATGATGGATAGCAACTTGGCAACTTCATCTGCCAGTTCCCTCAGAACCTGGGGATGGATCATAGAATGGCCTGGGTTGAAAAGGACCACAACGATCATCTAGTTTCAACCCCCCTGCTACGTGCAGGGTCGCCAGCCACCAGACCAGGCTGCCCAGAGCCACATCCAGCCTGGCCTTGAATGCCTCCAGGGATGGGGCATCCACAGCCTCCTTGGGCAACCTGTTCCAGTGTGTCACCACCCTGTGTGTGAAAAAATCTCCTCCATGGGATCTCATGGGATCCCATAGACCTATGCACCTTCAGGCTGCCAATGAGCTACATATAATTCACCAGCCCCTCCTCCTTGTGAGGACAACATCCTGCATAGCACCTTTTCTGGTGGTTTCCTGTACTACTTGGAGGAGGAAGTTATCACCAACATATTCCAGAAACCTCTTTGATTTCTGTTGCGCTGCCATGTTGTCCTTCCAGCAGATACTGGGGTGGTTGAAGTCCCCCTTCAGAAATCATGTTTTGTGAATATGAATCTGCTCCTACCCGTTCACAGAAGGCCTCATCCATTTTGTTTTCCCAATTAGGCAACCTGTAACAGACATCCACTGTCTCCTTCGCCTGCCCTCCCTTTAACCCTAATGCATAAGCTCTCTGTCAGCTCCTTGTCTACCCCAAGATGGAGCTCCACAGACTCCAGGTGATCATTACAGTAAAGGCAAACGCCCTCCCCTTCCCTCGTGCCTGTCTCTCCTAAAAGTTTATTCCCACCTATTCCCACATTCCAGTCCTGAGAGTCATTCCAACAGATCCCCTTGATGCCAATGACATCATAGCCCAGTAGGCATGCTCATGCCTGCAAGTCCTCCTGCTTGTTACCCATGCTCTGTGCTTGTACTGATGTACAGGCACTTGAGCAGGACTCCCATTGAGGCTGACCTACCCATTTTGATACTCAAAGGCCAAGTCAACAAGAGGGTAAATGTTTTAAAGGGCACATTTACGCTGACCTCTTGATTTACCTTTATTTCTCACAAGGGTCCCAAATTCCTCAGTGTTTGCACTGCATCTGGGTTTCACCCTGTAACCCAAGTTACATAGTTTCCCTTACTGGAAAAGGGAACCATAAGTCAACCTTGAGCCAGCATACTAGTAAGTTCTCCTGTATTTGCTGAAGACCCTTAAGTGCATAGCCATTTGCCTTACACTCTCCCAGGGGCTGCACACAAGGAAACAAAGCTTCTCAGAGCAGGAAAACATAAGGTAACTACAGCATCACAGTGTGATCTTACTGCCATGTTGTATAGTGGCAAACTAGTGATGAAATCCAACTGAACAGTACGTATAAAAGCCATGCCGAACACAGGGCAGTCCAACAACCACCAACACTGCTCTGACACAGCAAACACCCACTAAGAAGCAGATAGCTAGCCAATGGATAGTTCGTGCAGGCTAAAGAGCATGGACATTAGTGCATGCTCCTACTGCTAGGAAAGTGAGCAGAGCCAGACCCAGTGAAGCAGCAGGCAGGGAGATGAACAGTGACTATTAAACCACAAGTGAGAAAATGTCGCTGGCCTATTAAGGTCTTTGAAGGAACAGTGGGTGCTTTACAAATTTAATAGCAGTGAAAGGATTTACTTCTCGCATAAGCTAGTAGCATTTGTCTCTGCAACTTTCATTAACTTCTAAAATAAATATAGTCTTCCAGCTGACAACTCCACATTGGCAGAAGACAACCAGCTGTAAGTCAGGTCTCATGTTTGATGCAAAAGTCAAACCAACAGTAATTTCCTACCATCAGATGACGAGACATAAGGTTGGCAAGTTAAATAAGCTACCTTGACGTGCAGCATATTTAGAACCGCTGATCAAGCTACACCAAGCCAGGCTATAAGGACAGAACCAACACATCCTGAAATGAGACTCTGCCATTGATTTTCTGGGACAGACTTTAGATGGCCTTGATGATCTTACGATCTTTCCACATTACTTTCGTCCTATTATTGAATTTTTAAATGAAAACTGGAGTGTAGTGAACATGTAGATTTGTTTAAGGTAATGACTGTAATGAGGTGTGATGGTGTGTACCAGTACTATGGTGAAAATGCTTAGATGTAGTCTTGGGGTCTTTTAAATTATTGAGTTCATCACTTAACTCATAAACAAGAAACACCTTTAATTTCTACTGCAAACTAAGCTATTGGAGGAGGAACCAGAGTTGTTTTTCATTTCTTTTCATCATCCACATTTCAAAAATCTGGGCAGAAAGGCCATTAAGTAGTAACTTACTACTCAGTAAGTAGTATTGCACACAAGCAACATATGACTTTAAAATGAAGATGCACAGGACTACACATCTAAGTTTATTTCTTGGATAGCGACATCTGATTTTCAAGATAAGAAAAGAAGGCCTCAGACTTTAGGGGTATCAAAAATCATATACTGCTTCTGTGAAAACTAGATACATCTATCAAAATAGTATCAGGCGAGTACTCTTTTCTCACTGCCAAAAATGGCCCTACAATCATTTAACAAATCACACTTACTGTCTAATTGTGGCTACCAATATAAATATACCAGCATGATATTTGTGTTCTGAATTAGTCACCATAAAGTATAGCATTTCAAGTTTCAGATTAAGAAATATAAACATATTGAGTTAGTTTAAGACTTCTTTCTGAGCTTTTCTATACTGACAAACTAATATATCAAAGCTGTGGGACCTCCAGTTGCTTATTCAGGCTAAAATAAAGCAATAGGAATAGACCAGAGGAAAACTGATAGAACCACTAAACTCAAGTGGAAGCACAGAAAGACTGGGAATTAGTTTCTGCATGAGGTTTTAATTTTTTATTTTTTATCTCCACAGCTTCATGCCCTGCTCTTCTACAGCTGGCATGCTGAAGGGATCAGCTACTTGGAGGGATTAGCAGAGAGACTTCTGAGGGAAACAAGAAAAAAAAAAAAGACTGATAATCACATTTGTCAGTTCTTAGCCATATTTAGATATTCAGAATAAGCTTCCCCTTTATAAGCATTAGGGCCTAAACTGGCCTAAAGCCACAGGTAATTTGGTAATTGGAGGTAATTTGGAGGGTATATTCCATCAAAAAAAAAAAACATTTAATGGTTAGCAAAAAATTTATTTCCATTTTGTTTAAAAACACTCAATTCCAGCATAACAACCTGAAAGATCTTGCTTTCTAAAGTTCATTCCTAACAAGTTTTAAAAAGTTCTGAAGCCAACATTTAGTCTTTAAAACCACTCACGCCCCCACCCCACCACTTGCATGAAAACCAAGACTGACATTCTCAGCTCAGCAACAAGGTGTTCAGTGCGCGGTCTTTTCAATAACTCTGGATGCCTGAGAAGTTTTCTATAAATAAAAGTATTAATGAACTGAAATTAACAGTATCAGCTATTTATCAATTGAAACTGAAGCTCTTCAATACAGTCAGTCACCACTGTATTAAATACTTATGGAAAAGGACTTTAAATTCAGATCATCTTTGACAATTTCATTTAGTCCTCGGCAGCAGAGGTTTTCTTCATTCTTAGAAGTCGACTGTACAGTACTTCAGGACAGGCCATTTGCACACCATTCAGTGTGATACGTGCATTTTACAGTTCATAGAAAAATAGAAATACAAAAGAGTAAAAACAAAAACAGAACAATTGTACTAAATGGTACCAATTTTAACTCCAACATCATGGTGTTCTATTTTTGTTCCCCCTCCCCCCCCCCGTGCAATTTGGCCAAATTCTGTTTGAACAAAATCACTGTCGTCCAGTTTTTCCATTCTCTGTCGTTTCCATTCTGAAATGGCAGAAAGCAATTGGTAAGGATCATCATTGTTAATACAATCAACAGACTAAAAAAAAAAGAAATAAAAGCTGCAATTTTTGTTTTATAAACTTTGCATACTTTAATCCTCAAAAATGTAAGCAGTTCTTTTAATGCAAATCAACTATTAATCTATTTCAAACTATTGCAATTGACTATTGCTTGAGTAGTAGTGATGCATTTATTGATACAAACCCATTTTCTTCTTTCAGATGTTGGTACAGCTCAGCTTTATTGTTGACAGAGTTCAAACGGCCAATAAATTCTTGGTGTTTCCTAGAATTGGCGGTATTAATCCTGTTGCTCCATAAAGACAGCAAGGACATTGGCCCTAAAATTGCATGCAAAAATAAGTAAAATCTGTAATTGGATGACTTATAACCAAGTGATTTAATTCTGTGTTCCTAGAACATGAAGTTTCTGAAGATATTAAGACTTTGGTAGTACAGCATATTAAAAACACTAATATTAAAAAGCCTTCTAATACAGACTACGTAAGTATGACACACACAGAGTTAGAGCAGTTGAGTTGCTGCTTTATAGGAGATTGACTTTGCTTCACAAGCAGCATCGTAACATGAACTCAGCCATTATGACAGACAGTAGCAGCTCAACAAGGAAAAGAAGCCAGTGATAAATGTCCCTTTCAACAACTAGACAGTTTGGCATGTCTACATTCATTAGTCAGCAAGAGACAGCTGTTTCTGATATCCACTCTTAAACAATGTTTCTGTCAGCGTACTTCAGCTAACACCAGCAGAAATCTGTCCTTGTCCCTTGTCAATCCAATTGCCTATCTTTTAGGTTGACACAGTATCTTGGGAGTCTTTCTTTTGACAATGACTTGTTAAGGTTAACACATGTACTTAACAAGAGTTTCTCAGCATTAATTAAAACTTCTCTTCACTAATTCAGCTTTTACTCCAGGATCTGCCTCATTACCTTAGGGAAAGAGACTGACAAACAAATTTTCAAGTGAAAAAAAAAATCTCACAATCCTTCTGTTTTACCTTTTGCCTTTTCCACTACGGGCATTTCATCCATTGTTATAAGAGGCTTTTTGTTGGGGGGCTCAGGAGAATCGGGGGAATCTTTTATAACTTCTGCTTCTGCTAGTTCTTCTTTTTCACGATCCAAGAGACTTTTTAACCTTTATGAGAGAGAAGGAAAACAATGAAGATACACTACAGCAGCATCTATTATTTCCTGACATCTCTGTACTCTTCAAGTGACCCACTACCCACATCATGAGGTTTCTTCTGACCGCTTGTCAAACTGGGAAACTTGGGAAAACCAGCCAAATAATCCTCTGGAAGACTTAAGGGAAAGACCTTAAAATATATTTTCACCTCCTTTTAAATATTTATATCATACTCACTGAGGTAGTTCTGTCAAAACTAAAAAGATTAACCAACAATGAATACATAGAATGCCAATTTTTTTTTTAATATGATCCAGGTTTACATTCTGTATCAAATTGCTACAATCTCAGCCCTTGCTTTGCTCCACCTGTCAAAGCAAAAGCAGCTGTAGAAATGGATTTGATCATATGCAGAAAGGCAAGAAGATCATCAGCACAGTGACAATAACACAGGTCAAAGTGTCCATCCTCCTAAGCAATCCTAACATGTACAAAACTACATATTAAAAAAAGCTTAGTAATGCAAGGTGTTTTCTTTAGAATAAGTAGTTTGAAAGAAGGAAACCAGATCTCAAGTGCTTCAGAAGTTAGAATAATCAAAATGAATCATAAACTGTAGGTGCAAGGACAATCATCTTTGATGTTCAACCAAGGAGTCCAGCCTAATTAATTTGGATATACCCAACTACCATCCAAATGACTGAAAAAATGTGACTGGACAGTTGATTTCATGTTCTAATATTCCTACAGTATACTAAGTGTTGTAGTTACAAAGTAGTGTAAAGCCCTGCTGTCAGCAGCCTGTCCAAGGTCCATATTTGTCAAGTATTTTTACTTTGCAAATATGATAAGCAGGCACTGTAATAACATAGATGTTTTTCCAGCTTATCAACGGCCAATTAAACCGATTTAAAAAATTGTGATTCACAATCATTGTTTATGCTTTTAACTGTGGCTTACCAACAAATCAAATTAGAACCCATTTTACAGCAGTTCTCTTGCAGAGCATCATGACAAAGATTATTATGTCACGGTTTTACATTACTTTAGAAGATTTACCTTTCTGATTCTTGCCATGGCTTATCTGTTTCATAGTCCTTTCCTGACTTCTCTGACTTGTCTTCTTTATCTTCTCTCTTTCTGCCTCGTTTCTTGCGTTCTTCTTCTTCTGGGGGTTTGCTTCTGCAAGCCATCAAACACTCCAAGACCCGCTGGTGCTTATCAGAGTTGCCAATGTGTGCTCGTACCAGAGTTTCCAATTCATTCCACATAATCCGATACTGTTCATCTCTAAGCAAGGGTAGGAAAAGCAGAACCGTATATAGGATAATCTAAATCATTAATCTACTGAATAGCTAAATTAAAGACTTTTTTTTGTGTTGTGCTGTTTTGATTTTATTTATCCCCTGAGCTTCTTCTTCATGTGAAGATGCACCCACACCTCAGATCGTCCCATCCTTGCAATTCATGGAACCACACCACGTGATCTTTCCCCACTAACATTCAGAGTTCAGTTTAGTTGAAATGTAGATGCTGATTCCACTGACAGCAATTTCTTAACTTTCATGAGATCTGACTGCCAAAAGTTACTTCTGAATTCAGTCAACTGTTTGCTAAGCAGCAAGTTAAGCAATATTAGGATGCAGATGACCACTCAAGTACTGGAACACCCATGATTTATTTAAATATTTGCATAAAACCAAGAATTAGGAATCTTACATTGGTTGACCATAAATAACTTCCAGGTGCCTGGTGATCTGTTGCAGACTAATTTCTTTCCAGTTAATTATTGGAATTACAGTGTATGCATATGTCACCATTGGAACAACAAATAAATGGAAATCCTATGCAGACTTTAAAAGGAACATCCTATATTTTAAGTAACAGTTTCAAAGTTATTTGACTATTCTAATAACTCACTTTTATATTGTTGTTTGTTTACAATATTCTCAAGTTCCCCTTCTTAGTCACTTGACATTATTCCACTTTTTCCTCCCATAGCTTGTCACCTTCCTCGATCATTTCTGTACTCACATTTAACACTCACAATTTTTGCAATAATAACATCACTGCTGTTTCCTAACACTCGGCACAATCACTGTCCCTAAATGGTGTGAGCAATTTGTATATCATTTAGTAGACTCCATATTACCTTTGGCCACATTTTAAAAGCATGTATGAAAACAATATAAATAATACATTTTCTGAGAAACATCCAACAACAACAAAAATATTTGTATTTAACCTTTTAGGACCCTTTCCTCTGGTACCAACTGTTGAAATTGGCAGCGGATCATTTTTCCTCTCCATATCTACCAAATTGTATATTGTTTTTTGACAATTCAATACATCCTCATCTGTCATTGCTTCTTTTACAATCACACTGGCTAATGGCACTACCTGCAATACAAAACATAAGTCAAGAATGGGAAGTCCACATATTGCAGGAAACTAGCAGGACAAAGCAAAAGCAGTTTGTGTAACCACGGAACAATACACAACAAAAATACTACATTCTCTCCTGAATTTAATAGCAACACTGAGGTATAACCACAGGCATGCCTTACTGTCTTTACCCATTGCAACTCAGCAGCTCTTTAGCTAAGCCAGTTTCAAGTACAGCACTCAATTTAAACAGTTATAATCTACTGACATTAAGTACTGAAGTTAGAAACAAATCTTCAAATAAACTCATTTTGTGACAAATGATTTATCGTAGAGTTAGTGCTTCCACCAAGTAGCAGATTCAGACTTACTCTAGACCAGAAGAAAAGGTTACACACCCAAGATTACTTACAGCTTGCATGTTGAAGATGGTAGTCTGAGAAATAATCATAGGCCAGTAACGAGTATGTTTCTCTAATTGATCTTTTGCACGTTCCAGGGGAATTTCAAGACTTCCATCGATCTTATATCTGGGTTCTAGAAAAGGAGTTAATCGGTTTTCCCTCATAAATTCACCAAAATCCTAATGATAACCAAACAAAATAAAGTTAGGAATTTCTCTAACAAAGTAACTTTCACTGAATGGGTGAAACAGCATACTCTTGCCTATTGTTAACTGTGTACCACCATCACTAAACCTGACTCCAACACCCAGAGCCCTTCTTCTAGCTTTCAAATTTGTGACATTCTTTGAGGTGAACACAGAAATTCATAATAAAAGGGGTAAAAAACTGACACGAAGTTTTTAACGAGAAGGTCTTCTGGACTTGTACTTCGTGTATGGTAAGAAGCTCTACTATGTTTTTCTGGAAGTCACTCCTGCTTACATACAGTAGATGCAAAGGAAGTGTTAAAAAAAAAAAATGCCAGCTTACTGTCTGTTCTATAATCAGAGTTCAAAGCTGACAACTTCATCTACTACTTATTTCACAACTCATTCACACACCATCAAGCCTTCCAGCAATGACCATGATACAGTTGTTCTATGTGTACCCAGCCCATACTAAAACCTCGCCAGGAAAATGCTGTTTCAGAACCAAACCAAAGTTTAGATATGGACAGTGCATAAGGCAGCAGAGTGTTTCCTCAGCATGGAAAGGATTCTATGAAGCACACATGACAATGAACGGATGTTCTACTTTAAGTATACATCAATGTATACAAAGAAAATCAGATTATGATGTCATGTAAACCACCCCAGATCTCCAGAACACACACTAGAATTTCCCATACACAACACCCATTGCACTACATCTCTTGTCGTTGATGTGAAAACCATCTAAATAAAGGAGTCTTACTGTAATCCGGTAATCAGTAACTCTCCCACCGCAGCCTTCACTAATTGATGGGGGATCTTCTAGAATTGACCGTGAGCTGCTTAATACATGCAGAAAAATTTCTCCTCCATGGCTGCTGAGCATGTGACTAATTACTTTCGAGCCAGACTTGCGTGGCTGTTCCAACAAAACAGAACGACCTGATGGAAGTGAGATCAGCTTCATTAGCCACCATTTATTGTGATTTTGAATTAAAAAAAACCATATACATGGAGGTCTGTACCAAACCATTAAGACTTTGAATCCATTTAAGTTGTGTTTTGGCCTTGATGAGCAAGAAACTTTTTCAAGCTTCTACTCTATTTTTCTAAACAATACAGTAAGCTTTTAAATCTTACACAGAACAGCTGAAAGGCCCCCCCCCTCCTGGGAACACATTACTGCTTTCTAAGCAGGACATTATTCCTAAGAAAAATAAGTATTTTAGACATTAATATGGTACATTGTGTATGAATGGCTTGTTATTTTTAGTCAAAGATGATGTTGTATACTTAACCATTATCTTGCTCTACTGCAGAAACTCATTAAAAGCATCTTCTACAAAGAAGCAACATAACCCACTCAAGTATAAAAGGTATCATTTATTCTATTTTTAATACTTACAACAGGTACAGCTTTCCAGACACACTAAATTTGCTGACTTATTTTCATTAAAATACACTAAACAAAGACGAGTAATCTTCAAATAAATTGTTTGTTACAAGGAACCAGAAGCAGGAGATTAGAAGGGAGGGTTTACTTAATATACTATCAGTTTTAGTTCTAATTATTTTTTACTAATCAAAGTACTTTTCCAGTACAGAATCTTTAGAGAAATACACAGAATAACTTCTCTGGGGAAAAAAAAAAACCAAACACATCCCATTAAAAGGATGTTCATAATGCAGCCTTTTTTTTTTTTTTTTCCTTACTGTAAAGAAACAATTGAAGCTGACTACATACTTCCAGCATTATGATAAAGGATATCACCACCTACTGAAATAAATGTTTCTTACTATGCATTCTACATACAATACATAGTAATAGCAGATACGATGTATTCTACACTCAGATTCAGTAAAGAACTTTCAGGATTCAGTATTTGCTCTCTACCTCTTTCCTCTCATTTCCAGTTATTTATATGACACATTAACATACTCAGCATTTTCACAGCATACAGACATGCCCCTCTTTGTACAGGCTGAAATGTGGGCAAGTTTGTTAGCAGAGGTAGCCGCTGTTAGCAAAGCCCAGCCCTACCATCAGATCAGAGCCAACCCCAGCCATCCATCACCAGAGCTGAACCATGAGCAACGCTGGGTTCTCCTCTGGGACAGCACCCTTATAAAGAAAGGGAAAAACTGCTGGACAACAACAGCTGAGAAAAAGGAGCAAGGAATGTGAAAAACAGCCCTGCAGGTCAGTACAGAAAGAGTGGAGGAGGTGCTCCAGGTGCAGAGAAGAAATGCCCTGCCCATGAGAGGCCCATGGTGCCTATGCCTAGGCTGTCCTCCTGCAGCTCATGGGTACCACGCAGAACAGATCTCCATGTGCAACCCACAGAGGACCCCATGCTACTGGAGGTGAATGCGGCCTGAAGGAGGCTGCAGCCCATGGAGAGCCCCCACAAGAGAGCAGGCCCCAGGCAGAAGCTGGGGCCTGTGGAGAAGAGCTCATGGTGGGGCAGGAAGCCATAGAGGGGACCAGGGCAGCCCTGAAGTGTGGGCCCTGTGGTGCAGAAGCCACACTGGAGCAGTGCTTGGGGAGTTGTGACCTGTGGAAAGCCCAAGCAGGATCAGTTCCCTGTGCTGGAGCAGGAGAACAGTGATCATAAAGGAGCAGCCAGGACTAAGCATTATGAGCTGACTGCATCCTCCACTCCCCTGCATCAGTCAGGGAGAGGAGGCAAAAGAAGGTGCAGGGAAAGAGGTGCTTTCAGTTCTCACTGCTCTGGTCGGTTAGACAAAAGCAATAAATTATATTTATCTGCCTATGAGGAGTCTGTTTTACCCTGAAGGTAAGGGTGAGAAGATAATTCAGTTGTCTCAACCTGTAAGTCTTTTCTCATCTGACTTTCCCACCCGTTCTGTGGAGGGGAACTGAAAGAGCAGCAGATGAAGCAAAGATTTACCAATGCACAGCCACCACAATGTTCCACTTGCAATATTAACAACTTTAAAATAATTAGCCAAGGACACAAACTCACCATTAAGGAGAAAGTTTGTAAGGCATGAAGACGGTCTGCTATTTACATCTACTGGTGAAATTCTGTATGCTCCAGTGCAGTAGTGTAATTCTAAAAAATGAAGGAGTAGAAAAGTTGAATCTAGTTCCACACAGAAAAAAAAACATCTCACATAACCAAAGAAGAGGATGAGGCTGAACAGCATTTCACCACTACTAAAACAAGATGAAATCAGCAGTGATGTATGTAGAGTAAAAGGTAAAAACAACATCAAGAACTACCTCCTTGCTTAATTCTTGTTAGTAGATAAGAACATCCAACACAAGTTAGAACAGCAGCTTTGTAAGATATCATGTTACTTACCCACACTATTTGTTCGAGGAGTACACCATTTTAATGTCACAGTTTCTTTAAATGCGCCCTCTCTGCTGCTGCCACCTACATGATTATCACCTGCAATATTGAGCCAGAAAAATGTGCATCATGATGTGATCAAATATTGTCTTTGTTGCACAAAAACTCAGCAAATAATTCTCGTGGGTTTTTTTTAATTTAAGGTGCAAAATATTTAATAACGTGATCGCATACAAGAAGTAATCTAATTAAGCTAGATATTTAACAAGTGAAAGAAATCCCTTCTTCATCAGTAGCAGTACTTAAAATAATCTTTTAAAAATCAACAGCTATTGAATGGTCGTAAAAAGGAAATGCAAGCAAAGAGTGTAGCTCCAGAGTATGTTCCCCATATTCAACACTTGGAAAATTATAGATACATTTTGTTTTACTCTGCAGCAGCCTTTTTTTCCTTTAAAAAAAAAAGTCTAAGACTTGAAAAGCATTCATTTTCCACATATGAATCCAAACCCTTAGCAAGAATTAAGAGCCCTTCTTTCAGGCTGATTAGTTTACATACATACTGTTTCTCAGCCTAAAATGAAGCTCATCTAAAGGCACATTTGACAATTTGGGCTTTAGAGGGAAAATAAAATTTATCTTCTTATCCAGCATCTTTGCTATGTCAAATTCAATTTGAACAATTTTTTTTTTTTAATAGGCCACAAGTGTTTTATCACTACAAATATTTTTGTATAACATCACATTGACAACTGGTTTGGTAGACAGCATCTGAAGGCATTAAAGCAGATATTAACACCTATAACAATACATTATGAAACAGCCAAAATAATATGCTTGAACCCACAATAATCTGAAAGTAATTGGAGGCATATATCAACATTCTATGCGATATGTTAGGGTTCAGTCTAAGATTCTATGTAGGAACTTCTCCGATTCCATATTATAAAGATTTCCTCACAGAATATTTGTTTGATCTGCTTACTGATCATGAAAGTAACTTGCAGTAGAGGCTTTTTTAATGACTAAGAGTTCAGTTTAAATAATTTGAATCCTTTTAGAAAAACCTCTCACAGAATAGGTTAAGGCTTGCCTTTACATGAGCTCCTTAGCTACTGCCATTAAAAATAAGATCTAATTAAATAACCAAATCTCCCCACTCCTAGTGTTTAGTGCTGTTAGAAGATGGATTTCAAAAACAAAAGAAAGGAACAAAAATTGACAAGGTCTGATGAAAACAAAGCAAAAGGCCATTGCAGCAGGAGCCTGGTTTCAGCTCCTACCAGCAGGCTTATTCCCAGAGCCTCTAGGTTTTACACAGGATTTCTGAGCCTCAGCCTTAAAGCTTTGTACTGTCAACATGCATAGTAAGTTCAAGTCAGTCAGAATTCAGTATTCTAACATCTGATTCCTTCACCCCCCAAGTCTTCAATCATAAGCTTAACTAAAAGAGAAGGATCAGTAATCGTAAATGAGGAGATGCATTCTGTCCTGGAGGTGATGGCAGTCCTCTTAAGAGCAGAGGGGGAAGAAAAGTCCCCCAAAGCAGCTGCTTACTTACACACACGTTTTTTCAAATTTGAGAAATACCCACTATTTCTTAAATAACAGGCAGGTAACTCATCTGTTAAAATATTATACTTGTAAGATGTTAAACCATCACCTTCCTAATATGCTTTAAAGCCATGTAACTGAATAGTAAAGAATATCTGTAGTCAGTAACTAAATACATGTATTCTACACACACAGCAAGTCAGACTAAGACTTCTTACGACTCAGTGCCACATAAAAGTTACAAACAACACTGAGAAATGAGAAAACGACCTATAAAAGACTTCAAATGAGACTTTAGCATTTCAGAAGAGGAACATAATAAGCATTCCACTAAACACTGGTAGACAGGGTGTTTTCGGTTGCTTGCTTTAGCCTTTAAGTACCACCAATACAGAATATTTTGCCTCACTTTATATATAAACAAACTGTGATCTCAAACACCTTCTGCAAAATTGTTCCCTCCCCCCCACCCAGTCTCACAGAAGTTTTAATAGCTCACCCAAGAGGAATATTAGGCAATTCCAAGCTACAAAAACCATACTGGATGCTTCAACACAGTGAGAAAGCTCAAAAGCAACTCAAGTTTTTCAAAGCAATTACTGTCATAAACAGATCTACAGAATGATGGCAATTATTTAATAAACAGATTAAAAGCTCAGTTGTTCAAGGAATAGTTTTCCACAAGTATTCAACCACCTTTTTTTTTTTTTTTTTTTAAACTTTCTGTAAAACCATCACACCTGTCCCTCAGATAGCATGCTTTTTATTCAATAAGCTCAGTAAGAAGCTGAAGTGCCCCCTCACAAATCACACACAAAAGTCCTAAAGGTGCATGGAACCTGGACTGATGAATTTGATCTGTTTTTGAAATCTTTTATTATTACTTTACAATAGACCTGTCATGAATAAATCTTCAAAGCCAACACTGCAAATGAAGTTATTAGGCTGCAAGGAACAACTGAAGATATGCTATTAACAAATAAGGCTTCCCCTTAACTCTAATAATTATGCCTGAAACCTGCATCAGTTCCAAACTCATAACCCCTGCTTGTAAATCCTTCTAGCATGCACATGATTGAATAGACAACATTTAGAGAACTATTTCTACTTACCACTCTTCAAAAAGTCAACGTGTGCTTCTTTGTGATGAAGAAGCTCCACATCATAGTTGGCTGATGTGTTAGCATGTTGTTCTTCCTTTAAAAGAGACAGGTAAAAATAATGCATGCAATTATTTCCAAGTAGCAGTCACTAATTCTATTGATAAACTATTGTGATGATTTGACATTTAGCTCTTACATCACAGGAAAACAAGTCTCCCAAGTGCATTAGACAACAATGGGATTGCAATATTGAGGAAACAGCTCTCTGATCTATTTAAAGATGCAGCCTTCTCATTCTTTAGAGGGCTTGAAAAAAGACTAAACTTTCTTAATGCAAGTGCCATGACAGTGTACACAGTGGAAGGTGTAGACTTAAAACAGCTGTAACTAATTTTGCTTAAATTTATAACATTTAGGAAGCCTCGCAAGAATCTAGAACAAAAAAAAGCAGTCTTTGAGTGTACCACCATTTTCTTAACGCTTAGATGCATGGGGGGGAAAAAATTACTTTCAACTTCAAGTTGATGATCACTGCATCTTTAAACAGCAGCAACAGATCAGCAAAAATGGGAGAGTAATCCCACTAATTTATTAGAAGTTAAAAAACCACAAACAAGGAATTCAACATTGTCTATTACTATAAGGACAAAGATAGAAGGGAGAGGCATACCAGCAGCACACAGATCAGATTATAGACAAGGTATTTGCAAACCTACAAGTCACATTTATCTGATGATCCATGTCAAAGTTCATAAAAAATAAATGTCTTGTGACATTTAATTCCATGTTTTAACTTATTGGATCCATATCAAATCACTATTTTTGAAAGACTTTCATAGAAAATGGCCGTTTTTCAAAGAATACAACAGGAATTGCCAAAGAAAAAAAGCCTTCAATTGTTTTTAAAAATAAGTTTCTGCCCTTACCCTTTGAATGCTGACCCTTTGCATCAGGCAGAAAGAGAACTGAAACAGAAAATTACTAAAAACTTAATATTTAATTACTTAATTGCACTGATTTCCCTCCCTGTAGTGATAAGAAATAATAGGAATGTGAACAACTTTGTTCATACTTAAATTTAATAGCTTCCCCAAATAGATTGTATCCAATCCTTGTCTTTGTGGTTTATAGACATTCAGAATGGAAATCCTGGAAAGCCTTTAGCCAAAAACCAGCTGTTAGTTACAAACACCTTTATTTCGAGTGGGCATGACGATCAGACAGAGGAAAGAGTCACTATGCCACTAAAATGCACAAGGGTCAAGAATATCTAACAACACAACTAGAAAAAGACAACAGAATCACAAACAAAGTAATTTGAGGCAAATAAGATAGTATTTATATGAAGTAATACAAACAGAACTGAAACAACACTTGTATTGCTACATCGAAAATTGAGATCCAGCAATACATTTTGTTCTGTGATCCTTCTTTACATTCTTCCCTTACTTTACTTTTACTAACCTGGTCACAAACATTAAATGTGGGCTAATAAAAAAAAAAAAAAAGAAACAAAAAAAAATGATATGGAGAGAAAAACAATGTAAAGAAATCATTTAAATTAAAAGAAAGCAAATAAATTTAGAAGCAATACAGCAAGCTAACAAAGTCATGGACACAGTATTACCTTCATAGGAATGTTGGTTATTGTGGTGGAAGCCAGATCAAAGTGTTGCTGGACTAAAACATTCAGTTTTGTAGCTAAATGCCGTCCTGCACGGACACTGTGCACCTCACTGGTTAAAACAGGTGAAAGCTAAAACAAATTGACAGAGAACACCCAGTGTCAGTGGATTAGACTCCAGTGTCATCGAACAACATAAAAACACTTGAAACACTAAACTCAACATTTACACCATTAAATTCAATGAGAAAGAAAACTATCATGGAAAGTTACAAAGGGAAAAAAAAAATTGCTTCTTTTGCAGAAATCTGCAGATTGTGTCAGTTGGTACAGTTGCAAATTAAAGGCATAGTACCAACTCTGACTCATTATTTGTCAGTAGGAAGGATTTGTACCAGGATATGGGAAAAGAACCCTCTTTCCAGGGCTAGGGTTTCCCTCCTTTAGCTACTGAGTAACAGGTGCAAAGCTCCTTTTAACTGTCCGCACGTCAGACAAACAAAACACAAGCTGTAAGCTGCATTTGATTTTCCAAGTAATGACATTGCTCATTTTTTAAAGACCAAAATCAATGATTGTCTTACAAGGGACAGATTTAATCATTTACACAGCTTTGCTTTTTTTTTTTTTTTTTTTTTTTTTTTTTTTTTTAAGTGTGACTAGTGAGTATTTCTGAACAATATTTCAGAACAGTAGCTGCATTCCCTTTCACTTGTGAAGTAGGACGCAAGACTAGATGCATTTTGTGTTAAGACCAAGACATCTTCCTTGCATTCTCAAATCAGTACATCACAAAATCATTTGCACATATTTGCATACAAGTTCACACAGCAACACATTTTTGCTACAACTGAAATGTTCTTACATGCATCATTTTATTTCATGATTTTTCATGTTTTTGTAGAGTACTTTAAAGATCTGATGAACTTCAAATACTCTATATTCCTGTGATACATTACCCCTTCCTTTGGAAGCAGACATGCCTTCCAAGGCTTTTCACTATAAGGGCATTATATTGCCTAGCACTTGACTACACAGATCAAAGCATCATTTCGGTGTCATGAGAAAAATCACTCAACAGTTAAATCATAATGCTTCAGCCTGGATGACATGGGACACCTTGCTGAGCAATACCAGTGTAATTTAGCAGATACATGTCAGAACATGCTGCTAGCTAGCAATTCAAGCAGACCTTCTAGAGAACAGTTATTCAACTCATCCATCCAACACACCAAGCAGTTGGTGGTTCTCCATTCAATTCCTTCTCAAAAGAGAAATCAAAACAAACATCCTCTCATCCTACAGAATCTGCTTCACAAAAAAAACCACAAATTACTGCAAGAAGTGAAAAATATGATACCATGTATGCTTGCATACTATGAAAGAAAACATGCACTTCAGATGGCAATATGCAAGCTGTCAACTTTCCAAAGAATTGTCACCTGTATTCCTTCCTATGCCAGGGACCCAAGGCTTTGTTGAAGCTTAACTGCATTACCTACTGGAGTCTGACAGTATTCCTAATAGCTGCGATACATTTTCTCATTTTAAGACCTTTACCTCTTTTTTAGGGCGATCTGAAACAAGGCTGTCTTCACCAACTGGGTACGTATGGATTAAGACCAATTCACATTTCTGGATCTGCATCAGGCTTGAAAAGAAAAACATTCTATTTAACCTACAGGGCAGCAAAAAGTATAAAAAAAAGTATCTCACAGGAACTACACGATCTCTTGAGATTCATCTGACCAAAAGAACACAGAATCCCAGATGGTACAATACAGTTTCTAGAAAATGCTTTCAGAAACAAAGTTACATAAATAACATTCAAAAGCATACTTCAAAATAAAGTATTGAAATAAGCACTTGTGCATCATTCCCAGCTCTTCAGTTGCAATAGTACTTTGATGCTTTTTTTTTTTTTTTTAAACAGATAAATGGAGCAAATCCTTGTCTACTATTTACCTTCATCACCTGAAAATGGACACTACAGAGGGTTTGTTTCAGCAAGTGTGCCTGCAAGTATTAATGGGGGGATTCTGGTGAACATGGGGCTGTGTAAATATCATGTTTATTTCCTAACACAGCTGGAAACCTGGAAAGATTGAGACACTCCTGCAACTGTTGCTACAGCAGTGTATGACAAGCTATCTTTTAGGAAGAAATTCTTTACAGTGAGGGTGGTGAGACACTGGAACAAGCTGCCCAATGAGGCTGTGAATGCCCCCTCCCTGGAAGCACTCAAGGCCAGGCTGGATGGGGCTTTGAGCAACCTGGTCTAGAGAGGTGTGTCCTTGCCTACAGCAGGGTGTTGGAACTTGATGACCTTAAAGGTCCCTTCCAACCTATGATCCTATGGTAGGTCACCCTTTACAATGGACTTAGAATCTGATTCCCTGGCACCAGTGTCCTTCTTACATATACAAAACAGCATTTGCAGCAGCTAAATATAGCTTCTGCTATATAAATGCCTATGGAGCAATCAAGGATAAAATCTCAAGCTGCTGTATACTTTGCACAATAACATACAATTCCTGCACCAAGCAGTTCACTGTTTAATTAGACAAAGCACATGGTAGAAAAGTGGCAGAAGGAGATTAAGATATTCCTTTATTCCAAGGGAGTTATAAAGGAACACAATAATTTAGAAATTAAAAACTACTTTCAAGCCCCTCAGCTATTTCACCCTAAGAAATAGAGAAGTGAAACTAACTGGTTGCTTTCAAGGAAGAATGCAGATACAAAACTGGTTAAGTATGCCTTGTTACAGGACTGTATCATCTCATGTTTTAGATAAAGATAGGACAATATTTCATCAGATTGCTATGAGGATATGGGATGATACATCAGCTTAGAACCCTCTATAACACAGCAGCATTCAAACCACTCATCAGGAGAGTTTAAGAAATACAAGTGTAAATTCTAAAGAGAACATACCAGGCACACATAGGGGAAAAAACAAACTGCTGAAAGTATACTCACTGATCTGAGTTAGCTGCAAGCTTATTATGTTCATGAATGGTTTCCTGAACGTAATCCTCAAGCATCCGAACATGACTGTCACTGGAGAGAAATGAACAGCTTTATGCAATATTATAAAACCTCTCATTCAGAGCAACAAGCCACCACATACTTTTCTATTGAAAGTGAGAATTTTTCATTGGTTACTGTAGCACACCTCCATGAACAAAAGCACGAATAAGGCAAGAAATTATTTACTAAGACTACAGCTACTTAGAGCATTAATTTACAGCAATCAATGAAATGCTTCTAAAAACGCATGAAATCTCTATTTGTTGCTGGCAGAAGCAAATGATAATACATACCTTTTTGCATTAGTAATACAGATTATTCTTCCTCTATTTCCAACACGTTCTGCATTCTCCATGAGCATGGTTCGAGCCTCGTGTTGGTACTCTGTTATTTTGCAAAGTGCTTCAACTGCAGCAACCAGCCCATGAAGTATGCTGCAGCATTCTGGATCTGCCCGAGGATTAGGTGGCCCCACAGCTGCTAAGGCTGCCATTAACTGGATAAAGAAATGACTGCAAGTTACTTGTGAGGCATCTGTTAAAGAGTTCAGTTATGAGAAGTTACTATTATAACTTATTTTACATGTTACTTCACACTGACAGGACTTTATCAACTGCAATTCACTTTAACTTTCTGAAAACTTGGGAAATTTAGTTGCTTCCTAAAGTAAGCCTTTCAGAACATGAGCCCATTAGATATGAGTGAAAGTGAGAATAAAGAATGCAAATACTGTTTATACCTTCTTACGTTTCTCTGCACAAACAAGTGTACAATTCTAAAAGTATCACTAATTTACAGATGAAATGCATACCAGGCTAATTTCTTCATACCATTTATTTTAATATAATTTGGTCCTGAAAGCTGCTTGTATTTCTAAACGTTGCTGCTTATACAAATCACCCAACCTCCCAGGCTACCACTTAAAATGGTACTATGTAAAAACTTCAGACCACATTGGCCCACTAGCATTTTAATTCATAACATAAATATTGAATATAGAATAACTGAATGGCTTGAGTTGGAAAAAATGTTAAAGACTACGCAGTTGTAGCCACCCTGCCATAAGGAGGGTTGCCACCCACCAGAGACACATCTTTTCTTACGCTGAGGGCCCAGGCCTTGATGGAGATGAGGCATCATGAGGGCAGAGCAGGGTGGAACAATCACCTCCTTCAATCTACTGGCCGTGTCACTTTTGGTGTAGGCCACAATACAGTTTGCCTTCCCAGCTGCAAGCACACACTGCTGGCTCACATCCAGCTTTCTCATCCACTAGGACCTCAAGTTCTCCACAAGGCTGCTCTCAGTGAATTCTCCCAGTCCCTACTCAAGCCTGGCACTGTCCCAGCCCAGGTGCAGCACCTTGTTTGAGGCCTCGTTGAACCTTGTGCCCTAACACAGCTTCCAATGATCTGTTCCATGATCTTTCCATACACACACACAGTGAGGCTCACTTCTCTACTGAGAGTGTTTGGGTGACAAACAGGTACCTCAGTGCTTCTCAACAAGAAGCCTCCAGTTACTTACACCTCTTGCCTTTTTTCGTGGCACTGGTACTAATAAGGCAGCTTACTGTGCCTAATAAGGCAGTTTGTCAGCTTACTGTGGTTGTCCCTTCCTGTCCCTTGATTGTTTCCCATATCCCCTCTTACTTTCAGCTCCAGAGCTGCATGTCTGTTACACAGGTACATTTCAGGGGCAAAAGGCAGACTCCTCCTTTTGCTCCAAGCAAAGATGATGTTACTGTATCCATTATCTTGCATTTTATTTGAATCTATCTCCTGAGGGCTGAAAGCCAGTTTAGTTTCTTTCTCTTCAGTCCCTCTTGCAGGGACTGAAGACAGTGCTGTCAGTCTGCCTGCATCACTGCACAGAATGACATCATTCTCTCTCAAAAAAATTCTGGATACTGCACTGCCTGATGATTTCCCTCATTCAATCTCGACACCTGCTCAAGAAGTTCATTGAGCTGGACGCACTTGGAATCCCCCCTCACCCCACCCTTAGTCCCTTGGGAGACTTCCAGAAGCTGGAGCTTCCCACAACCAAAGCCCTGGGCAACTATCTTTGCACCTATGGGACCCTCAGTGCTGTTCCCAACCCAGCCCCTCAACTGCTCCCACACGTGCTGGCAGCCCCTGGCTGTTCTCTTCTCACCCTGGGGACTCCCCAGTTGCAGGACCTCTTCATCCCACCCCTGTCTCCATCCATTCACCTCCTGCTGCACCACAGAACATGCCTGCATGAGAGTTGATCACCTTGGAGAGCAACTAGTAACACATCACAATCTGTCCTGTGATTAAACTAATTCAAAAAAGAACATTTTTAATGGATACCTCTTGCAAGTTCTGGTCTTCTTGGGTCCAAGAATTCAAAACATGAGCTCCAGAATCACTCACAATGAAATTTACCTGAAAGCATTTTAAAAGTTCATGTCAGGTAACAGTCAACTAAGATCATGGATTAAGGCTACCTCCCCAAAACCAAACTGACAAGGATTGCACCTCCTCCTTCAGACTAATTGATACCCTGCAGATGTATGCAATTACAAGCCAAACTAAAAATAAGACATGTACAAAAAGCATTTGGTACTGCTACATTCATAATATTACTTAGAGAGTAAATGATTAGCAACTTCTTACACAAACATTTGCTTTTCAGCAATCAAATCAACCTTGATACTGAGTTAATAACTCACGATATTATTAAGTTTTAATAAATATGTAATAGCTTCTGTAGAAAAGTCTCTGTGAAGTACTGAGGTACAGCAAATTGTTCTCCTGATGTCATCACAGTAGACTACAGGTAAGTACCTAGCAAGATCTATTCAACATTAGAGAGCAAAATACACTGTAAAGTTGCCAGAAACAGTCAAGGGGAAGAACATCTTCCATGTCAATTTCCAGTTTATACACCACACAGACTTCAGATCAGTCATGTTTTAAATTAATTGAGCATACACTTGATATAATCCCATGATAGGCCAAGACTGCAGTTTAAATTAAGCATACGCTGTCTGAGAGCCAGGACACACAATCCACCAAAGCAGTGAGGCTGACATATCAAACCAGTGAACTTCCAGTAGCATTTGTTAGTGTCAGGCAAAGCCTGGCTGCCTTCTGAAACCGGCTGTTGGCTGCCATTACTTCGTAGCAATATCACTGTTACAACTTCTTATTTTTAAAAAAGGTGATCAGCCTCAGGAAATTTCTTAAGAGTTTACTCAATAATAAGGCAGCTTCAGGAACCACAAGTTAAAGAGCCACCAGGTATTTCTGCTTCTAAAGAACACCTGTGCGCCCTCTCACTTTTTCAAACTTGCCCTTAGAGATACCCCCCCTGTTCCTATCCAATTCCTTTCGGAGTTGGTATTGAAAAGCCTTAAGTGCTACCAGGTATATATATTTAGAAGCACAGTATGATATGCAGCAAGACCTCCCTCAAGTTTTTGTGAGCATGTTACCTTAAAGCACTACTCACATTTTGCACAAAACATGCAAAGGTCCCAAAAATTAACATATAATGGACTTTGATGCTATTTAAAGTAATTTAAAAAGCAATTCACTGTATCAACAATACAATTATAAGAAATCATACTTAGACTTCTAACAGCAGCAAACAGAATTAAGCTTCATGAAAACACGAAAGTACCAATTAAGTTATTAAGCGTCATGCAGAATTTGTAGAAAAACTTACCAGTTTCTTGAAAGGAAAAATGTCATACATTATTCTGCAGTACTCCATAGACGATTCCACTGAACAGGTCCATAATGATTTTGATATGGGTGCTAGAGGTATGATTCCTTGGGTCCGGTTCTTTACTAACATATCAAATTCAACATGCTGTCTACAGGATTCTGCCATATATGGGCAGTGATCCACAACAAAAACAGTTTTATGAGACTCAGAGAAGATTTTCATTTTCTTCCTAAAACAGACAATGGAATTAGAAAAAAGTGTAGGAGAGAAACATATCACAGAACTACCGCGGGGTTTATACAGCAGAAAACTATCTTACTAGAACATTCGAGTTCTGAAGAGGTTACCTCACACTATTTAGATTATACATCACATCCATTAGCTGCAGTAACATCCTATTAGGCTCCAGGACACCCTGTAAGTGTGCCTATATTAAGGCTATTTACGTAGAGAGAAGAAGTATCTTAGCCATTATGTTTAGTGTACTAGATGCCTCATCATTTCTTTGTCCCACAGGAGGAAAGATGCAGAAAACATGAATGCAGAGTTGAAAAATAACAATAACACACAACATTACCTTCCTCCTTCCCGTGATTAAGAGGTACATCTAAGCAAAAATCGTACAGAAACAGCTTGCTAGTTAGAGCTTTCCTGTTAACAGTAACAGGAAGATACATACATATATATTCATATATATACACGGTTAGGCTAGACGGGCTGTGACAGAGCAGCAGGACCGAGGCTGTCAGGCTCACTTCCAGCCTTCTCTTCGCGCTTCTCAGAACGCGCGAGGAAAGGAGAAGCACACAGACGGACGAGGAGGGCACAGCCGCGGCAGCGCCCGGCCCGCCGGGGGAAGGGGCGCGCGGGCGGCGTCTCTTACTTGGGCCGACTCCTGCGGTGCTGCAGCGGTCCCGGGCCTCCTCCGCGCCGCGCCCGGGCCCTGCCGCGGGCCCGCTCCGGGGAGGAGGGATAGGCCCCGCGGGGCGCCCTAGAGAGGGCCGGGCGCGGGCGCCTGCGGCCGGGCGGCCTCCATGCCCCTCCGCTCGCTTCCTCGGCGGCCGCCGCCGGCTCGACGGGGAGCGCGGGGCCCGGCTCCGGTCTCCGCGCCCGGCGCCCGCGGGGGTGGGAGAAGCGGCCGCAGCCCCCCCCGCTCCGCCCACCCCTGAGGCCGCGAGACCCCCGCGCGGCCACTTACGCCGCTGGCGTAACGGCTCCCCCAGCGCTGGCAGGGGGAGCGCCTCTCCCCTCCTCACCCACTACCCCGCCGGCCCCGCCAGCCAGCAGGGCCCCGGCGGCGCGCCGGGGTCACGCAGCCCCCATGGCCCGAGCCGCCCGCCCCAGCGCGGGCCACCCTCCGCGGCCTCGCGAGATCCCGCGAGACCGCCCGCGTAGCGCCACCGAAACGACCGACGGGGTGGCACAAGGAAAAGCGGACGGTAAGGTGAGGCCTCGCGAGACTTGAAGGCCGAGGGGGCGGTGCGGCTTCCTTCGCTCCGCCCACGCCGCCATTTGACAGCGGGGCGGGCGGCCGGGCCTCATCCGGCGCCGGGCGCTGCCGGAGCCGCCGGTGATGAGTGAGCGAGGGAGGGAATGAGGGGGCTGGGGGCACGATAACGGGCTGTTGGCGAGGAGGGCGGCGGGAGGTGGGGCCGAAGGGGTTGGTAAGAGCGGGCCGGTCGGGAGTTGCCACTAGCCCTGACCTGTCTACTGTGTCGCGACAGGTGGGAGGTGTCGCGATAGGCCTGGCTGGGGCACGGTAGAGCTGAGGGAAGGCCAGGTAGCGCGCTCCCTAAAGCTCCTATAAATTATGGAGCTGTGCAATGTTACAGAGAAAAGGAAGAATGAAGCTGTAGTAGAAGGTTTTCAGTAGTGAGGGAAGAGCAGAGGGAGGCTGCGGTGCTGACGGAGCCTTTGTTTTTTTGTTGGTTTTTTTTTTTTTATGGTAAAGTGCAGCTGAATTAGGTAATGAAAGCAATTAGTCAATAGCAGGAGGCGGCAGGAAATGAGCGTGGGGCGGCAACGTTGCTGCGCTGCCGGTGTTGCTGCTCCCGCTGCTACCTGTTGGCCCTGGGCTGTGGGGCAGCTGCGGGGTGACGGCTGTGCTCGGAGCTGGGGCAGAGGGCGCTGAGGTGTGCTGTTGCAAGTCCTCGTGCTCGCATATTAACAGTCGGTTTCAGTTTGGGATCTTTGAGTCACTGATCTTTCGTTTTTCTTTCCAGTGTTCAGGGTAACTCACGTGTTTAGATGTATTCTGTGGCAGGGCAGCTATTTTGTTCTTAATAGGCAGCTGGCTGAACAAGAAGAAAGTATTGTAACTGCCAAGAGTGAGGCTACTGCTGTGCCAAAAGGAATCCTAGTCAAGATTTGGGGCTTTGGATATCACGATGCAAACAGCAGACCTCCTCCTGGAGGACTCTGCAGGACTGCCAGAGCTCCCACACCATGATGTGGGTTTGGGGCTGCTGCCTGATTTGGGGCCTTCCGCCTGCGCAAGATACACACATGGTTGCCCCAGCTCAGTCACTGTGAAATAGCCAGTCGGTTTTTGTCTTGTGCAGTCAAAATGACAGTACACGTTCATCCTTCCATGCGCTCTGTTTAAAATGTGGTGTTGATGCAAATTATCAGAGGTGTTAACTGCATTGTAGTCTGAATGCAAAATGTATTTTGTGCTCATGGGGAGGCCTGAGAGGCTTGTTTTGTAGTGGCTGGAGAATTCGTGGCCTGGGAATTAAGTTAATGTCTGCTCTTCAAATTCTGAAACACTGAGCTAATGAAATCAACTTCTGTAGCAGTTCAGTCATCTGTCATGGGAGCTCGTGTTTTGTCTGTAACCATTTTGTAGACCAGTGAGAATGTGAGACCAGAATTGGAAGGAGGAATAAGACACAAGAAAAGCAGATCCTTAAAAGCAATGCAATATGTTGACGCCACCTGAAATGTTATCCTGAGTTCAAGCAGTATCTGGACAATACCCTCAGACGTATGGTCTAATTTTGGGGCTGTCCAGTATGGAGCCAGGAACTGAACATGGTGATCTTTATGGGTCTCTTCCTACTTGGAATAGTCGTCAATTCCTTTGTATGTAATATCAAAAAGAGCTCCAACTGCTAAGCCACAGTGTATAAATGAACTGCCTGTGGTAACACATCAGTCTGCTGAAGAATTCGAATACATAAATATATCATATGGAAGTTAAAATCAAAGCTTTAGTTGATAAATAGGAAGGAATTCACATTATGAATGTTTATAAGAAATCTGAATATGCCAAAGTGTTGCTGCTTTTGAAAATACAGAAAGCACAGTTTAAAACAGCTGTGCTCTGTGCAGACCTAAAACTTGTTTGCTCAGGCTTCTTTGTCCATAAATAAGGCTTAATCCTTCTGTGATGGGACGGTCTGTAAGAGATCATTTTGCACCATTTTGCATGAAGTAAATGTCACGTGCTCTTCTGAACACAGGAAATGTTAACAAAACTACTGAATTAAAATGCTCTGGGGACTTTAGACTTAGAAAGTTCAAGGGCTCACACAGGCTCTTTAGAGAGAGCACTGCAGACTCTCTCACTCACTTTCCCCCAGCCTAACACTCACTGGTGGGATGTTCTTGCTATCCTTGTAAATCATTGAGGAGAATGGTGAAATCTCCTGTGTTTGAAGTGTCTTCTTTCTACTACTTACCTAGATGGTGGGAAAAGGTCAGCTGGGGATAATGTGAGGATTTCATCCAGCTTGGCTTTCTGGTCCAGAGCATGATTTGTAAAGGTGCCTAAGAAAGTTAGAAAACCAATTTGAGTAATTTTTTTCTGTAGCTCAGTGCTTGCTGACCTTGTAGGTTTACAAAAACCTCTCCTTCGGCAAATGTCCCAGCTGAGAAATGGATTTTTACAGTAACTTGAGAAAATTTCCTGAAACAAGACTCAAACCTTATGTGTTATTAATAAGCCTTTCTTATTGCTATTTGATTGCCAAAGAACTTTCAAGGAGTTGAAGTAGTTTTCCTTTTCAATCGAAAACATGCAAGGCTTCCTAAAAGAGAACAAAACCAAGAAGCTTGAAGAATCTCAGTCACTTGAGTCTTTTGAGAATAGTTTTAGGGGAGAGGAAAAAAAAAATAAAAAAGCAAAGGCCCATGCATTGGAAATCCTAGTATGTGCAAACATTTTGCAAGTTTAGGTAATTTCTGCTTACAGCTACTGTAATTAGAAGGCTGGTATTCTAACTATGCAGTCAGTTCTTTGTCTTAGCTAAATGGCTGTCTTGCTCTATCCTGTTGAAAACAGCACATTTTACAATTCATTTCATTCATTTTTAGACATTTTAGACATGAAGGTGTAACACAGGCCTTTGGCTTTCTGAGTTTGCCCTAAGTAATTTTCCTCTACACTGCCAGTTTTAGTTCTTTCTTTACTGATTTAATTAAAATCTTCAAGCCCTCTGTAACCTTTCTGGCATTCTCTTTTGTCTTGAATTTATACTTGTCAAATATCAAGAGAATATCAAATACTCTTCTCACAACACAGCTTGCTTTCATTCCTTTGGTGCAATACACTATCTCAACAGCAATTAAAAAGCAGAAAATGGAAAGCCTGACTTGCAGTATTTTTAAGCTATATGATTTTTTTTCTACTCCTGAAAGACAGCATGAGTCTAAAATGAGAGATGTCTCACTGTTTAGAGAACAGGAGGATGTTGTAGTCAGCTGCTTCATACATAGGAAAAGTACATATATGCACGTGTGTTCCAGAGATAGTGGTTCTCTCTATAGCAAACGGGTGGTGGTGTGAAAATAATACACTTCTTTTCTTTAGAAATGAGTTGCACAATTGAGAAAGCCTTAGCAGATGCTAAAGCGCTGGTGGAACGGCTGCGGGAACATGACAACGCTGCAGAAGCTCTTATTGAACAGACTACAGCTCTTAATAAACGGGTTGAAGCAATGAAGCAGGTTTGTTTTTCAACTTTGTTTACTCCATCAGGAGTAGAACTTGGAAACACATCATTTGAAGTCATTTCTGTGGTCTGTTTTGAATGTAGAATCAGTAGTTATTTGGTTAATCCTTTAATGCCATATGAAGTATTCTTATTGTGGGTGTGACTGTCATCTAAAATTAGGTTGTTTATAATTTTGTTTGATCCTGTGAGGAACTTTTGCCTGCTGTTCTAGCTTAAACATTGAAAGTTGGTGTTTATGTTAAGAGCACAGGTAAAAATGGGGTTAGTGTCCTGCAGTGGTGCCTTGTGTTTTGTTCTTCTGTAAAGTGCTACTTGTTTGATGATTCAGATGTGCAGATTTAATCAGACAGAGGCCCTGTCGTAGTGTCTTCTGTGTAGAATACTTTATCTTTTCACTGTCTCCTTTTCTTTCCAGGTAGCCTTTTAGGCTTATTCGCTATTATTTCCCTTCTGATGTTAAGCTGTCCAAGGCATATCATTAGGTTGAGTGTGACTTTCACTAGAGAACTTCTGCAAAACATAAAGGTGTCAACTGTCTTTCCACTTGGAAGTTCATCCTGTCATTTCTGTTTTAATACATGTTAATGAGCCTGTAAAGTAACAAAATCCTGCATATTGAGGTTGGTACTAGATGATCTTTGAAGTCCTTTCCAACCCAAACAATTGTAATGCTCTATGTTACTGTATGCTTCATCCCTGTGAAACTGCTCGCGCAGAGGCTTCGTAACCTTATATCAAGAGCATCACGTTTACCGACTTGTTGAGTGTCAGGACTCATGCGTTTAGGTCCACGTGATTTGTACTCATACACATGCTTTAAGCTATCAGGAAGCCACAGAGGTGTCAGTACCTCATGGCTATTCTTTAGCACGTGTTTGTCAGCTGTAATGGTCTGATGGGGAATTTGACCTGCACCAGCTGAAGGTTAAACCGCGCCCACTACAGAGACCTGAGGTATCAAACTTGGTTTAATATGAGCGTCTCTGAAGGGCAGTAAGTTGACAACACCTCCAGATGTGTTTTTGTTTATGTAAATGAATTAAAATGAAACATTTCTCTTGCTGGCTATAGACTTTGGCTGACATTAGAACTGGTTCTTTGTGACTTGCTAAGTAACATTTTCCATTGGTTACTGAAATATGGTGGGTTTGGGGTTGTTTTGTTTTGTTTTGTTTTTTGTTTTTTTTTATAATAGTACCAAGAGGAAGTCCAGGAGCTCAATGAAGTAGCAAGACATCGTCCTCGGTCTACATTAGTGATGGGTATCCAACAAGAGAACAGACAGATCAGGGAATTACAACAGGAGAATAAAGGTAAGATTAACGTTCTGTCCTGTTCAGGTTCTAGCCTGCACCACTCCAACCAGTGATACTTTCCTCACTGACCAAGTCTCAAAGAATATTTTATACAAGTTTTCTTCTAAGCAGAACCTGTCAGTTTAACTGATCACAATGTAATCTAATGCAAAGCCTAAATGTCTCAGCACCAGAACTGTAATTAACAAGAAGAGCTGTATAGAACATCTGATTCAGTCCATCCTTCGTGTTTGTTGTAAGTGAGGAGATCTGAATATTGCTTCTACAATGTAACTATCTATATGAAGATATGTTTTCCCATTACTTAAAAATAACAAATGTGGAAAGAGTCAGGAAAAGTTGAGTTATAAGCATAGTAGTATAATTCCTTCTGAAATTCCATACAGTAGGAATTAACAAATGGACAGCAGAGTCTCTGTTTCTGACTGAATGAGGAGATTCTTGGGCAGACGCCACTGAAGTATTTGAGGACACAACCAAGATTTGATGGGGGAAGGAAGGGGCATGCTAACTTAAGGGTTTATTTCAGCTTTCTCAGACAGCAGTATCTTTGCATTGTGTTTCATTTCTTCTCTGATGAAGTTTAACTGAACATCAAATTTTGTTGGTAGAACTACGCACGTCTCTTGAAGAACATCAGTCTGCTTTGGAACTCATAATGAGCAAGTACAGAGAACAGATGTTTAGGTTGCTTATGGCAAGCAAAAAGGATGATCCAAGTATAATAATGAAATTAAAAGAGCAACATTCCAAGGTAATTCCTTTGGGTTATTGGATTTAAGGGTTGTTTTTTTTGTTGGTTTTTTTCTCCACTAACATGTAAGTTAGTTTGTAATGGATCAACACAAAACTTGCATCATCTCAGTTCTTATATTATTGCACTAACTAGTCCTAATGAAACACAAACAGGAAAATTGATCCATCAGTAGGTCAACCTTACCAGCTGCTGATATATTTAAGCTTTTATCAAGTAGCATTTCATTACCTTATCTACTTAATTTACTTCTGCTTTGCTTAGGTCTTTAAGGCAACTGCTCACCTATAGTTCCATGTACCCATAGATCTCGGTCTAAATGCCTCAGATTGCTGTCTGAGTGGAAGGAGTAAGCCAAACGTTTAGCAAAACAGTATTAAGACATTTGATTTGGTATCAGTGTTATAAGTTAGCATTATCTCTTGTGTATTTGATACCTTTGGTACCTAAGTTAATCCTTTGGAACCAAGGCAAGAAAGTAAAATATCAGTCCTGAAATGGACTTCAAAATTTCATTTAGAAACACTTTTATGGATTCAAAGCTTGGGACAACAAAATAATAATAATGGAAAATAGTGTTATTTAAGCAGGAGATTTGGGATTCGGTATTTTTATTAAGTTGGACCTCACAAATATACTTGATAAAGAGGATTTATTACCCTTTCCTGACTCTTACTATTTCTGGAATTTTGTTATTTATCCCTCTGATCAACCTTCACCTCCAGTAAGACTGAACAATCTTGAAGCAGTCTTTAAATACTTCTTACCACATTAACAACGAATTCCATAATGCCCAAGGAGTCAATCTCAATGTTACCAGTAATCACTGCTTTCGTAAGTGGCAGCTGTCAACTTCAGTGGCTATTTACAAAATATTATTTAACTCATTACTTTCTGCAGATCAACAAGCACCTGCCTTTAACAGAAAAGCAGTTTCTTTTAGCATTCTTGTGCGCATGAGGATTGCTAGTAATGAGCCTAAGCATGCTGTTTGATCTCCTGTTAGTGACCTTGTAACAGGCTCTAGATCATATTGATCAAGATGCCACATAAGCTAGCCAAATGAGGACAGCTGTGTATCTAAAAGCCACTAATTCCTTCCCAGTCCTCCACGATACGTCCTTGCCAGCTCATTCTTTTACCGCTGATCACAGCTTCCTTTCAAGCCAAATGTATTCTTTTAAAAATCTCTTGAAAAACAACTTTCAATGAAGGAAAAATGCTCCATGTGCTCATTTTCACTGGAAACTGAGAAGAATATAAAGATTTACAGCAAGTTCTTTCTCTCCTCCCCACCCCCTTCCCTGACTTCCATGCTGCAAATGAGCACTTAATGAGTAAACAGCTAAACCACAGCTTTGGCAATTGAAACAGCAGAAAAGGATGGGAAGGGCCAATGTTCATTTTTAATGAAGTGTGTTGTTGCTCAGACTGTGATTCCAGGCAAAGGAATTCTTGTGTGATAGCTTAATTGTTTCTGTGAGTTCAAAGGCAAGAGGACCATCTGCTAGGTGTGTGGACTTCCAGTCAAGTTCATAAGTTAAATGCCATTTTTAAGTTTAATCTGTACTGTTCTTCAGTGTAGATAACAGCTTTCAGTCCTACTGTTCTTTTTCTAGTATTATTTAATAAATGTGAATTTTGTCCAAAGGTCAGGCCAGACAAGAATAAGCTGGTCTGTTAGTAGATTTGGAATAAGAAACAGGTTCAAAGATTGGAAAAATTAAAAGCTTCTGTAAATACATTACAGTATTTGGCTTAACTGAGCAGCAGTGAATGCCAAAAGCACGGGCTCTTTATCTACATTTTCAGGAGAAATAAGCAGAGGCTCTATAAGCACTTCCTGCTGGTATGCTGGCCAGAGAGAAAGTAAAATATCATCCAAGCCAACAAAGGTCCAAGTAAGATATCACTTCTTTGCAAACAGGGAAAATTATTTAAAATCTAACTTCCCTGCAAAGGCTGTTATGCCTGTGTTAGTGACTCCTATCACCCCTCTCCTGGCAGTGGAACAAGGTGAGCAAAGAAGACTACTGCATTTTTTTTTTTCCTTCCTTCATGAATTTTTCAGTGAGATGCAGTAATTATTTATAATAGGAAAGTACCTTATCAGAGTTAATTAGCAGACACAGAGAGGTCAGGCAGGGCACAGGGGTGTTTCTTAGGGTTCAGCAAGGACAAGGCTCTGGAGTCCAGATCCCAGATAAGCTGAAATTGGAAATGATTTGAGCAGAAGGACCACGAAAAGGGCTGAGTTTCCCAATTTATGGCACAGTCAGGACGACAGCTTTGCCTGCTCTTTCTAAGAGAGAAATGCCCACCCATGAGCTAGTACTGCCTGTACTTGTGCTTAGTAGACTTGGGACCAGCTTTCAAACAGGTTGCATATGCTGCTGTGCTCAGATGATGTTAGCCTTTCTGCACATCCGGAAAGACATACATCAGCTCCTGCAGTACAGGAAGTTCTTGCCAGAGCAAGTAAGTGGCTGTCTAACAGCCATCTGGGTGATGTGGAAGCTGTCAAAGGAATAGTCATTTGGCATGTTTTCTTCTGTAAAATTCCTGAAAGGGAACTGTATGGCAAATCAGATTGATTTAAATGAACAGAACTGCAGTGCTTGCTCGTGCTGTAGAGTTAGTGCTTCTTTGTTTAGATCTGTGTTCACATTTTTATTACATGACACAGCAGTTAAAATGCACATTTAATGCTTTGCTTATTTTTAGTAACAAATAAAGCTTATTACTAAAAACATCTTTTTATCTGTATGGCTTAGGAACTGCAAGTGCACGTGGACCAAATTACAGAAATGGCAGCAGTAATGAGGAAAGCCATTGAAATTGATGACAGGCATGGCTGTAAAGAGCAGGAACGTATCATTCAGCTGGAAGTAAGTATGAAATCAAAGCAGCGATGGCACAAAGAGCGATTTGTCTTCCTTCACCCTTCCAGTGTGAAATGCTCAGAATTGACTGTCAGACAAGAAATTGTGTTTACATACAGATCAGGGTGTAGTTGTCAAAATAGGGAAACTTGTCTACCACTTATTTTGGGAGCTGCGGAGCAGGTTACCATTACCCAAATATATTCACAGAAGCTTTAAAATGTGCTGCATGGCTCTGACCCTACAGTTCTTTCTTTCTTGTACAGTCTTTCAGTACATTGGGACTTAGGAATGGCCAGCTTCTCGTGCATCCACTGGCAGTATCAAGGCCAGCAAAAAGATAGCTGCATGATATCTAATGCTAATTAAGATAGATAATTAGGTTACTTATGAGAATTAGTTTGATGTTGTATCATCAACACCTGATGGATCTGAGGGTGCCATACCTGACTTTAGATTGGCCTTTGCTGCACTGCCATCCTTCCAGAACTCAGGAGCAAATCACGTTCTGTATTCTTGTAGTAACTTCACTGAAATTGCCACAAATCCCCAAGATGCTGATTCAGACTTCTGCTTTGGTCACCTGCTTGATTTTCCAGATTTCCTCAATATTAAATCATTTCTTTTGTCAAAGGTTTTTCCAGTGTGCCACCAATTTGGTTGCTTTCTTGTAAGACTTTGTGGAACCAAGTCACACATTATTAATGAGTGGGGAACTAGGTGGAATATTTAATTATTTCAAAGTATTTTTTAAACTCAGTAAACTCTTCAGTAAAGAGATCTTTTCCATTTGTAGCTCTGTGGTAATCTGGCATGTAAAACAGATGCTGCTTTGCACGCTTACCTTCTGGTATAGTTTGTTTTGTCTAAAATGCTTTTGGTTCTATTGTTCCCATTGCTTTAGCATTACTGAAACTCATCCCTTAGTAAGAGAGTAAACGTTATCACAATTACTGAGTTGCTGTCTCTATCTCGAGTTATGGGATCGTTCACTCATACTGCTATTTTGTTGCTCATCTTTTGTAAGCGTGTTTGTAGCAAAGGGAAGGAGAGATCCTTTATGTAGTTACCTCAACTTTCTGGAGTTCTATTAAATGCCTTTTTTATCCCTCCGTTATAGCAAGAAAACAAAGGCTTGAGAGAAATTCTTCAGATAACCAGAGAATCATTCCTGAACCTTAAGAAAGAAGATGCATCAGAGAGTACATCCCTTTCAGGATTAGTAACAAGCAGTGATTTGAGCCTGAGGAAGAGCTAAAGACTGTGGAAGCCAACGAGCTTTAATTGCACACTTTACAAATGGAATATCAGGGGTCACTTGTCAAGCACTTGTTACTGAATAGGGCACCAGCAGGCTTATGCATCTCAAACTTCAGTTTAGTGGCTTTTATACCGTGTAAAAGAAACTCCAACCGGTATTCTATAAATACCATAGTGACAGATTAATTGCCATAGATCTAACTTCAGTAGGAAATGGATTAATGCACTTAAGGAATTGGGAATTATTTTTATATGAAGTCATTTTACAAATAAAACACATAATTTCACTTAATTTATATAATTTATTGCTCGGACAAAACTTCAATGCAGCTATTATACAATAAATGCGAGATTTAAAGGCTGATCTCTGGCTAAAAGACAGTGGCTGACTATGCTTTGTGCACGATCCATACTTTGTTTTTCCTTTTAGTAAGTTTTTTGAAATTCAGCATTTAGCAATGAGCCTCTTTTAATGCAGAGAGATAGCATAAAGCTGAAGGATTTCTGCTAGCCGCAGGCTGTCCTGTTACAATGTAAGGCCAGTTGCTTCAACATAGGTGATAATTTTGCAATTGTATTTACCTTATGAGAGAAAACCAAGCTCAGTTCTCTGTAGGTGGCAAGCTGCTGGAATCTCACGTATTTCTTTGGGGATTGGCTGCCCAAAGTGGGAAACAGCAATTTGAAAGCACCTCAATCTATAGGGGGAGAAAGATAATTGGGAGAAGGAGTGGTGAAGTTCTATGGCAAAGTTGGCAGCCTGCACACCTGCAAATAGTATTCTCCCTCTTTGAGTGCTACACAGTCAAGGAGCTCAGCGGGAGCTTTCAATATGTTACGCTGACAGAAAGACTGCTCGCTTTTTTTCCTGAAAGAGCTGCAGAGGTGAAAATGAATTAGCGCTTCTAGAACAAGAAGTAGCTTGCATTGTATGCCTATACACCAGAAGTGCTTCATAAGATGTATTTGCCAGAAAAGAGGTGCTGAAATAATTCACATCTGGCTTTTGTCAGACTGCTTCTGCTACTTGTTCAAAGTGCTAAGGCTGTTGCTAAGACTGATTGTATTACCACATTTTGTTCAGCATGTTACTGTATTCTTGGACTGCGTACTTGAAGTACAGCAAAAACAGAAGACTACAGATCTACAAATGGTATACACACTTTGGTATTGGGGCTGTTTAATAACTTACCTTGCAAAATGAGTTGAAGACTACAATCAGTTATCATTTTAACAAATTTCATTTTCAGTTACAACAATGCGAATGGAATTGAGCGTTAAGCACTGTCAAATGTGGCAGTTTGAAAAACAATGTTGATTCAGTAAAACCTCCATAGACGCAAAGGTACATGCAACAAAAGGTCTAATATGGAACTTTAGATTCCCAGTGGATGGACAGACCTACAGGGAGCTTAATATTTTTGCTTTGATACTGTCACATGCTTTATGAGAAGCAAGTAGAGTGGTGGGAAAAGCATGTAGCAGAAAATAAACACTGAGTTCTTATTAATTAATACATCTGCCAAGAAACGCAGCTGGAACAAGAGCTCAGAAAGGACAGGAATGAAAGCTCTCCAACATTCTATGTTTTTTGTAGTTGGGGTAACAGCTGCTTCTTCTACCAGAGCATCATAGCTTTTTTGGGTAGGTTTAAGAATATATTGAGGACATTCATGTGCATGAAGGTTTTAACCCTTTCCAAACTTGAAGGTTTTTTTTCTCAGAATACTTTATCTCAAGCTCAAATTACACTTGTCTGCTGTTACCTATAAAACTTCACCCATGCTTACGTAACTTAGTATTTTGCATTTCTGCTGTAGCTTGCAAGCTGGTGACTTAACAGAAGCAACATCTATTTTAATGCAGTGTGTTTTGGAAGAAATTCTGGTTTCAGTTTTTTCTACAAGTGTCTTTTCAGCTCTTGACTGATATCAGAGACATTCAGCTCCATTTGACACTGACTGCAGTCCCACGGCTGACCTCCTGTTTTGTCTCAAATACAGCCTGCAGGGTGTATAGCAGAGAAGGGTTGTTAGACTGTGGCAGTTCTTTAAGGTTGCTCTATTATGAAATA
The DNA here is from genome assembly GCF_023343835.1 of Lagopus muta. NCBI lineage: Eukaryota > Metazoa > Chordata > Aves > Galliformes > Phasianidae > Lagopus > Lagopus muta. Next base: position 67,277,725 of record NC_064433.1, read on the forward strand.
ATGCTTGATTAGTGTTTATTTTTGTAAATTAAGAAATGTTACTTAATTTATCTACTCCTAGTCTTCACGTTTGATACGTCTCCCCTTCCATTCCCCTGCCCTGATCACTTTAGGATTTTAAAGAGCCTTCACGTTGTGTGGAGTGACTATTTTTCATTGCATACCTGTTATTTTTGTAATGCGGATAGCTTGAAAAGAATTTATGGCTAGAATTGTGTACTGTACAGTAAACTTATTTTATCAATAAAGGTGACTGAAAATATGGATGTCTGTGTGATTAAAGCAAGGTACTGAGCCCCAAATGAGCTGTGTTTATAGCATCTGAGGAAAAAAAAAACCCACCATTTTGCTTTCCACTGGGCTTCTTTTTGTACATTAGAGCAGAAAGGCAGACCCATGTATACTTTAAAATATATATATCTTTGTGAAATGTTAATTTTTCTGTTGGAAAACTTAACACTCACTTCCATTACAAGGCCAAGCCCAAAACCTTGCAGATGGGTCAGGGCAATCCCAGGTACAGAGTGAAAGAACTCCTTGAGAGCAGCCCTGTGGAGGACTTGAGGATCCTGGTGAATGAAAAGCTTGATGTGAGCTAGCAGTGTGCTCTTGCAGCCCAGAAGGCCAGCTGTTACCAGGACTGCATTAAGATGGGGGTGGCCTTTCTCTGCTGTGTCCTCACGTGCCCCACCTGGAGTACTGCATCCAGGTCTGGGGCCTGAAGCACAAGGAGCAGAGCTGTTGAAGTGGATCCAGAGGAGGCCACTAAGATGCCCAGAAGGCTGGAGCACCTCTCCTAGGAAGAGAGGTTGAGGGAGTTGGGTTTGTTCAGCTTGTAGAAGAGACAACTCTGAGGCGATGCCACTGCAGCCTTCACATGCTTACTTAATCAGAGCTTATAAGCAAGAGGGAGGCCAACATTTTACACAGGCTGATAGCAATAGGACAAGGGAGAATGGTTTTAAACTAAAAGAGGGGAGATTTAGGTTAGAAATGAGAAGATAATTCTTCACTCAGAGGGCAGTGAGGCCCAGGCACGGCTGCCCAGAGAAGCTGTGAATGCCCCACCTCCAGAGTTGGTCAAGGCCAAGTTAGATGTGGGGCTCTGGGCAGTCTCAGCTGGTGGGTAGTAGCCCTGCCCGCAGCACAGGGTTGGGGCTGGGTGGGCTTTAAGGTCCCATGCAACCCAAACCAGTCTGTGATTCTATGACCCATGTACTTCCATGTACTTTAAAAACAAAAAACAAGCAAAAAGTGGAGCAAATAATAAGAAGTACTCCCATAGGGTTGTGGTCTTTGTATCAAAACACTTTGCTACAGTTAAGAATGTGACCATTACATTTTTTTTCCATGAGATTAAATAAGTCGCTTTGACTTTGCTCAGTCTCTGGGTTTGTTTCTCTGATGTGTAAGTGATAAATGGCAGTAGATCACATTCACAAGTTAGAAGTGTAATGTTTTCTCCACTTCCTTGTGGTTTCTCAGAAGAGAAACTTGCTTTCAATATCAAATTGAAGGCAGGTAAGAGATATCAAGCTAAGTCATAAATATAGAATTGGAGCTATTTGACCAAGGCAAAAACTGAAGGGCAGCTTGAAGGTGGGCCATGTTATACAACTAACAAATCCTTAGCTTTGGCTTTTTAACAAATTCATAGAATTAGAAGATCACAGAACCACAGCGCTGAAGGCACCCTTTTCATGCAGAACTGTTTACTGAAATCACTTTGTAGATGTTCAAAGTGAGATTTAAATTAACTTGGGAAGTTTCTGATTTATTCAGTAAGTGTATTCCTCTTTAAAAGCATTTTCCCTGGCTTAAGTAAAGGAAGAATTTCTAGGTTTGAAATGGGTTCATCAGTAGGTGTCCAAAGGGTGCCAAGTGCCTGAACACTTGCAGTATCAGAGCCTGGCAGCAGGCAGTATGGCCATACCTTTGTATAAGAAACCACCATTAGTTACCATAGCCAAGGAAAACTCAACTGACATCTAGAAAAAGAAAACAACTGTAACTGCCTTAGAGTGACAAGGAGAAACGTATCATAGTTCCAGTCTTGAGAAATACACATTAACATTTCTCAGAGTTAAGCTGGAGAACATGGCCAATAAGGGAAATGAGCAGAATCACAACCACAGTACATTCACATCGCCTTAGGGATTCATTCTACCATTCTTTTTAGAAAGGCAAAACAAGCATCTTCCCACTGCTGAGACCTGAGCCCTGGAAATGTTTGAGGGCTCCTGTACCAGAGAAACACCACTAGGTGTATTTTTGAAGATTCAGTTGCAAGTTTGAACTTCCAACACCAACAAATGCAGGATGATTGGTGCCCTCCATTCTCTGCTATTCCTATGCTCAGGAATACAGCAGACAATTTTAAAATTAATTACATACAGCTCCTCAAATGACCATCTAGGCACTCAGCAGCTGCTTCCTACGATGTGTGCTATCTGGGCTTCAGCACTTCCTAGACATGACTTGCTTTCCCAGGGCTTTTAGGATAAATTAATCCAGCTCTTTTGTGAGCACGTTAGATGATTGGCGTTACCAGACAAGAGCATGGGCAACCTGGAACAAGTGGACAAAGCAGGTTTTGTTATTATTTTTCTTTTGACGAGTCAGACGTGAGAACCCAGCACTGCAGCAGGTAGGTAAGTTGTACACAGCTTCGTATCACCCAGAATGAGCCAAGTTAGTGCTGTTCTGGAGTTGTCTTCTCCCAGCATGTGGCAGAGTGCAATCTCTTATACACCCAAGCAGGAGTCTGCTATCTATGTTCCACAGTGCTGATAAACAAGCAGTTCATGAAATGCTGCTTTTGTCCTACCCAAACCCATGCTACCTGACAACAGTGGGGATGGCAAAGCTTCCCAACTAAGCTCTGCTGGGAGTGTGAGCAGTTTCAAGACTGCCACCTACCTGTCAATCACATCCAGCTCGTAGCTTCTAACTGAGAATAATAACAAGCCTCTTGCCCGCAGAGGTCAAAACATTAACCAAGGCTGATGTTTCTCAGAAATCTCTGTCGTAGGGTTTACACCACAGCTAACAGCTACATCCTTAGAAGAGTTTCAGGTGCTTTATAATCTGCTATGTCTAACATATTTCTAACACCTGTTTGAAAGGATGTAACAACAGTAACCAGCACATTTTCTTCTTACTAAGCAATAGCAGCACACACCACTAGATTGGAAGATACACGTTCACCATTCTTCCCAGTGAGGGAAGCTGCTTACATAGGATACAACTGCAGGGATGGTGATGCAACCTATATTGTTCTCTCTCCTTTAGCTTTAAGACAGTTCTGCATGTGCTTCAGTCCTAGAAAAGCTGTAGGAGCAACAAGGACAAACACCATGATGTAATCATTGCAGCACTGTTACTGTGAAGTGAGAACTGTTGAAGTGCATCAGAGCAGTAACAGCAGGTGGGTTCTCTAAGGTAGAGAGAGGCAGTTCATTATAATCCAGGAGGCTCCAGCTTACAATCAATACACTGGTTTTATAGAGGTATCAGCACCAAGAGCTTCCCAAGAAGCATTAAATAGCATCAGTTTAAGCAAGCAGAACTGCAAGGTAAGTGCTGAGCTGGGCTAACTGCATAAGTGCTTCCAGTGAGAGATGCTGCAGTGAGTAGTTTTCTGTACTTGCATGGTACAGAAATGCATAGCAAGCTGGAACTCAATCTCTTTTGCAGCTGCCACAAATGGTACGCAAGAGCCTTAAAAAATGCCTGCCACTCCCCCCCCAGTACTCCAGTGAATCAGTTAGTATATTCTTACAACGGTCACTATTAAGCACCATGGCTTATGGAACATGAAAATAAGCCACACAGTCTTTAATTAGAAAAAACACACCATCTCCAGTTAAGCATCTCAGAAGAGTTCCAAGCCAAGTTCTGCTCCAGCCTTCCTACAGGATCTAGCAGACTTGTTTTCAGTCAAAGAGCTTAACACACTGTCTTTTGTCCTTTAGAACTTTGTCCACCTCTTCAGTCCTGCATTCACAGGAAATGTGGCTGGTCTCAGTCTGGACCTCAGGGTGTCACTGTGGCTGCAGTCAGTCCTTATGACAGGTCAGCTGGGCTTCTCCTACCACATCCCTTGAGGGCCTAATATTTCAAGAACAACCAACCGTACAACTTGCTTCAGCATTTATGACTGTAAAAGTGACACTGAATTCAGCATGACGACATCCCTTCAGTTACAATATTATTTCAAAAGACGTCTTTATTATAAAAAGATATAGAAAATTAGAGTTCAACTTGTTTCTTCAGAATGCTAGTCACAACAGTTTAAAAAAAAAAAAACAACAAGGTAAACATGTTTAAGAGCATTTGTATACCAAATAAGTGTTTGCTACTTAGTCAAATATACAAAGAAAAGCTCAGTATCAGTGCAGTAAGGGCAGACAGTGAACATCAGTCCATCAGGGACCAAGGAAGAGCTCCTCATTTACCCCCATCTGCCACACAGAACAGAGTGAAGCAAGACCTTAACTGTAGGATTTCAGCCTTGCTCAGATGTTTGAGGAAAATGTACCAGCTCAAAGCACTCGTGGGATTTGTCTCTAAACATCACATCACCTCAGAGGCTGTACCACGCTACAATTTTCACTCCTTAAAAGCCGAGTAGTGGCTGTAAAATTGAGTTACTTTGAAGTCGTTGATTCCTTTCTCCTGCTAGGATGTTTCAGCTTTCAACTAAGTTCTCACAGTAGTATTGCCACCTTCCTTAGAGAGCTGCCTGACACACTTACTGCCAAGAACTTAAAGTAGTGGCTGAGAACTGAAGTTTTACCAGCAGGTTATTCACTAGCAGTGGCTCCATTCAAGAAGCAGAACAGCCATTCACCTCCAGACAGGAAGGACTATGTACTCCACTGCCCACACTAAAGGTATAAAGATAGCAAGGAGAAATTAAAGTTTAAAAAAAAAAAAAAGTCATAAAGAGCCACCAAAACCTGTATCAAGAATCAATGTAATGCATTACTTTCACTGCTATTTAATATAAGACAGACCACAATGTAAACACTGAGGATACAAACCAGGACTGGGCAGGGGGTGGGCAGTAGAACCCAAGGACAGCCTCAGGTCAATGCATTAATTTGAGCCAAACCCACAATGCTCCAGTCTGCATTTTGATAATTGCTGCTTGTTTTATTTAAGGAAGAGAATAAAGCCACCAAAAAAAGATGCAATTTCCCACTGAACACAAGAGTGGTCCTTTATCTGTTTTACACTGCATTCTACTTTGGGCAAATGCAATCAAAGTTGTTAAGGAACATATTGAGTCAGCAAGGATCTTGGTCAGTATTTTGCCCACAGTATGCTGTTCTCACCATTAGAGAGAAAAATTAAAAGACCTATTGATTGATTAAAGAAAAAAAAAAAAAAAACCAACCACAACAGTTAGTGTTCCAACTAATTCCAGGAAAGACTTGACATTGGCTATAAAGTGCTTATTCCAGTTACTGTCTTTGGCAGTACCTCTTCAAAAAAGATGATGCCAGAGACAAAGCAAGTCCCAGGCCATTCAGAAAGCCAACAAGGAGGCAAGCCACTTGTGTTCTCTTAGCAGTCATCTCTGTACAAATACCAGATGACCAGCCTGCTACAGAACCAAGCAAAAGAGGGAGAAAGTCTTGTCTCGGATCAGCTCAACTTCCTGAGCCCCAGTGTGCTCACAACAGTTAATTCAGTGCAGTTTAAATTCAAGTCACTTAATTTAGGCTTGCAAGGTTCACTAATACTTCTCAGATGCAACTGTGTCTGCAGCCATACATTTTGTACCTATTAGATGATACTCCAGTTCCTCTTAAAAGAACTCCTTCTGTGTATGACCCTTGTCTTTCTTCCTTTGCAAGATAGCAGACTGCTCACCTCTGAGAGCAAGTCAGGCAATATTTTGGCAGCAATTTTCACACCATGAGGGAAGATCCAGTGTTGTACAGGTTGCTTTCTAAGGACTGTTTCATACTTCACACACCTGAACATCAAACTAGCTCACTACAAGACAAATACCTGTACTTGATCCTTAATATGAGATCTCTGCAGCCAGACATATGCTTGTTACAGCAGTCTGAGCGGGCCATTAAGGAATGTCACAAAACAGCATGTAGTGGACAGGACAGATAATTTTTCCTTCAAGTTGAAATAAAACAGCCTCCTCTTATTACACAAGACAAGTTGACAGTGGTAGAAGCCTGCACCACTGGCTGGTTTGCTGGTGATAACTTATCTTGCCATTCTTAGATTCTTCCTCTCTGTTCCCACCAGTTATTGAGCTGGTTATAGAAGCAGTGGAGTTCTTTCCCCAGCTGGCTGCTCTTTATGAAAAAGCTCTTTAATCTGTAGCAGCTTGCTGTGGATCCTCTCTCTCAGGGGAGGAATATGATGGCTGGGGTCTAAGACATTTGTGCTTCTGCGCTCCCTTTCCCGCTTCCAGGTGAGGTAAGGGTGTGGTGGGAAGGGCACTTCACTTCTCTCTCGGCGAAGCTGCACAGTGACTCCACTGAGGGCTAGCATTATCCACACTGCCAGGACAATAAAGTCTAAAAGAAAAAGAAAAAAGAAAAAACACTGATTCCCACAAAACTTGAAAGGAAGTTTGAAGTCTATGCACATGTTCAAGACTAGGATGGAAGGGGCTTTGGGCAACCTGGTCTACTAACAGCAGAGAGATCACAACTAGATGACTTTTAAGGTCCTTTCCAACCCACACCATTTTATGACTCACAAGCACAAACACTGGCAAGTTTGGAAACAGGAAGGAATGACGTATTGCCTCTGCATCCTTATGGGCAGAAAGAATAATCAAGCAAAGGCTTGATTAGAAAAGAACAAGCACATTCAGTCACTGTCCCTTTGACTGCCACTCTGCAAACATAGCAGTCCAAGCCTGAAAAGCACCTCAGGTAAGTGCCTTGTTATGCAACATCTGCTGGAAGGTTCATATGTGAGACAGCTCAGTGTTAATTTTGGAAGACTGGAATTCACCATTTGGGTGTTAAAATCTCACACCATACGTATGTTATCTTTCAAGCCCCTCAACATTTACTGTTTACAAAGGCAACGGTGCAGTTTTCAAGTAAATATTTCCAACTTTTTCTTTTAAAGGAAGTGAAAAAACAGCACTCACCATTTGTTTGAAAAGGCACATTGGTGTAAGCTCTGCTGAAGTAATCATTGAGGAGCCTTCTGAGCAAGTCTAAGGCAATGTAAGCAAGACTTGTGTAGACATAACATGCGATAGCCAGGACCACTGAGTAAGAGCCTACTATTCCACAGGCCAGTATGTTCAGCTGAAAGGGAGAAGAAAAACAACTTGAGGAAACTGACCAACACTGTACTCTCCCACCTTTTCAATGCAAAATTTTATCAGTTCTACCAAAAGAATTTGGCACCCTACACCCTGTTATCCAGGCATCCTATTCAGACAGCATAGGTAGGCCAATAAAAGCGTTGCTGGTCGTTGTGTGCAAAGCTGCAAAAAGATCATTGCTTTGCTTATGAACCATTTAGTACAAGTAGCAGCAAACAGGAACTCCTTAGAGCTGATCCTGTGCTGAAGCTGTGTTCGATCTTCTACACATCCCACGGAGCTGCATTTTGGATAATGGTCTGAAACCCTTTTTCCCCTCCTCCCAGGGAGGAAGAACACATTACTTACAATTCTTGGACAGCCAACAAAAAGCACTGGAATCATCAAGGCTACAGAAGAAAAGGTCACCCAGAACACAACATCATCACGGAACACCCTGTAGTCTCCTGCAAAGACACCATAATTCCACAAGTAACTTTCTAGCATTAGTAAGACAATCACTTTTTCTCCCCCTAAGTGCTCGTAGTGGTAAGCTTTTCTCTAAAGATTCTGTACATTCAGAAATTTTAGAAATATCTGGAGTATAACATGGAAAAGGTTAACTTTTGAGCTCAAATGCCAATTTAAGTGCACTGTTAGTCAGAACAGAAGGATTGTTCCAGTTTAGCACAGGTCCTAAACTGGGAAACAGATCTTGGTCTTCACTGAAAAATTTGCTTGATGTATACATTACTCATCTGATAAAAGTGAAAAGCAGAGTAGTTCTATCTATTAAGAAACCATTTTATTGCCTATACACTTCTACAGTTTATAAACCCCTGTATCAACATAGGTTTTATTATAGGGACCTGGTACAAGTGCAGCCACTGCAATGTATGGCAAGAAGCTCTTTTGGCTTTAGAAAGAATAATTAAGTTACTTGATTAAATGATACTTTGCTTCCCCTGCTTTCAAAGGCCTGTCAGCTAAACAGGGGACTAGCTGACTCTCACTCACTATTTTAGTCTTGTAAAGAGCAACCAGGGAATGCATGGATTATTACACAATCACTGAGTAAAGCAGACAATCTTTGAAAGGAAAAACTGCCCCACCAGGAGATCTTAAGTAGGAAAGCCAGAAAGGAATGCATTTATGAGATTTAAAGGTACAGCAAAGAAAGTAGTGCAGCTGATGCCTCGATGTTCCTGAGGGATTTCAGCTCAGAAGCCTTTCTTGCTTTGCCCATTTTTCCTCTTAAGGAAATAGTTCTAAAAACACCTGTGATGCCAGTTCAGCTGCAAATACAACTTTGAGTCTTACAGTAAAGTGCTGCCACAGCATTGCACTGCAGTACGATAAAAGGTAATAACAACAGCTCCTCTTAATCCATGATGCCTTCATGCCTGAAGCCTCAGAGTCAGACCACAGATTTTCGACTGTAACTTGCTCTGAATCAGAGAACAAGACAGACAGCACATGCCTGCCTGGAGCAGAGATGGTATTAGATTACTGAAATGCAAGCTGCTCAGGTAGGAAGAATAAGCAGTTTCCTTTTCCCACCAGTGTTGATTCCCCAAGTAGCTTTAGTTGCAGCACACCTGAAAGAAAGCTTCAGGGACATCCCTAATGCCTCCAAAACCAGAAAGGGAAAAAAAAAAAGAAAAAAAATCACACTAAGATATACCAGATAGGGGCATTTGTTTTAGAGCCTTGGAGTCTTGAAATATAGAAGGGAAGCATCACTCAATAGTCACTTCACAGCAGAATATTTCAGTACATACCTAGCGGGGTAAAGAAGACCATTGATGAGAAGAGAAATCCCAGCACAAGTCCAATAATCAACATACAGAGTAGCACAGAGCCAAGTCTCCACCAGCTTGCAACCAGAAGAATCCCTCCAGTAATCCCAGCTACTGCTGTCAAAATAAGACGCACTGAAAAATAAAATAGGAAATTCTAAACTAAGAACTGTGGCAGCATTCTGAAAAATTCAGTTTTTGCAATAACATATTCAACAGTTTTGCTTGCATGCTTGACCATTACCTAATGAAAGCCTTCTGAAAAACTTTCTGAAAAAAGCCCATATTTGTGCTTCATGCATTTCACCAACTCCACTCAGTAATGGAGAGTATGCTATTGAAAGGGTGACACAGTAGCAACACCTTCATTACAATCCTACGTACAAGAGTTTGCAGTACCACTATTACAGCGTTATCTGAAATTCTCTACTCAGCTTTGAGTTCTCAGAGAAATTATGTTACAATAGACACTGCATTTTCAGAAAAGCATCTATATGAGATAGGATGTAATAAAGACAAAGGAACCAATTCTTGCCAGTCCAACAGACAGGTTGCAACTCCTTATTCCATTTCGCACTTAGAATCTGCACTGATCTGAAACTGAGGTCTACCTATTACAGAAGAGACAGGAAGGAAGCAGATTGCAAATTCCAGACAGTTTCTAAATCTACACCTCCCTTGGATAAATATGCAAATTTGTCTTTCATAGTTGCAGCTATTAATTTCCACTTTACTGTTTAAGGTTGAAAACAGTAACTACTCTGTTGTGTATTCAGCTGTTAGGGTAATCAGAGCTCAGGTCAAGTACTCACATACTACACTTCTTTGTTTTTAATCTTTCCCAAGCCTAGCCAGCTGCAAGCACAACTTAAAAGATACAGAGCAATAATGTTTTGGGAAGAGGACAGGATATCCTGACATGTACTTACCATCATAACCAAGGCCAGTTACCCTAGTGATGAATACAAAGAAAAAGAATCCTGTGATTATGAATCCCATGAAGAATAAGTCTAGAGATAAGAGAAAAGGGATTAATATGATATATCATGTGATACTAAGTCTACTTCAGTACATCTTCAGGTCCCTCTGTTTTACAGCTAGGAAGGGAGATCTCAGCTCATTAGCTGTTAAGCACAAGGAGGCAGCCAACACTTTGTTCTGGAAAGGGCAGTTCCAAAGTACTTCAAATAAGCTAACAATTGCACACTTATATTTATGCCCCCCAGCATGCACCCTGGTTCTGGATTCCTGTTCTTGGAATACCAGAGACTTCTTGTTTTGAGCTCAGGAGATCTGACCCTGTTAAAGCAAAACTGTGGATCTAATTGACATGTAATTGCTAATAGGTGATTCTTAGCAAGTCACAGCAAGTTACACTTACGAAATTCCAATGAGAGTTATGAGAAGAAAAACCACTCCATACCTGTTTTCCAGAATCTGTGTCCAAAAAAGCAAGTGAAGAGACCAAGAACAGCAAGAGCAGTGAAGAATATTTTGGTAGAGAGTTTGCCTACAAGGAGAAAGAAAGGGTTACTAGAGCATTCTCTTCTAGTAATCCCAACAGCGACACTAACAAATGACAGCTTGTCATCACTTAGTCTGCCAACAACATAACTGCTGCTCCTTCAGACTCACAGTGAGAAGGAATCTGCAGCACCTAACCTAACAAATATCTTTAGGAACTCCAACAGAATATTTAAATAGCTCTGGTCTAAGCTGCAGTCAAAAGCTTCCACTTACTCAAGAGACTGAAGTTTCCATAAGCATTAGTCATGCAGCCATAAGCTGTTGTTTGCAGAACCACTATTACAGCGTTATCTGAAAATTCTCTACTCAGCTTTTAAATAGTCAGTACTACAGCAGTTAGTCTTTATCTTTGCAGCTTTTATCTTTATCTACAATAAATATACTTTTCATGCAACAGACAGGACCATCACCACCCCAGTACAGCTCATCTCTGTCTCCTAGAAATAATTCTTACTAATATTTAGGCTATATTTCTCTAGTTTTCTGAATTAAAGATTTTTATGCCCAGATGTCTCTTATGAGGTCACAAGACATTGAATTTGACAAGTCGCCCAAGTAATGATTAAGCAAATGAGGACAAATCTTGCTTTATGAACCATATTCTATCCATTATTTTTGTTCCTTCAGTTTGCTCTTCTTGCACTTAAATTCTATAATTACATAACCGCATAGCAAGTAGTAAGACTTTGTAATCAGATTTCTATTGCTGGCATTATATTCATACTTGTTTTTAGGTCACTATCCCATTTCAAAGTATTTGCAAGTTACTGATTGCTATTAGCACCAGCACAATTCAAGAATTAGAGATGGACTCTAATCCAGACCATGTTTTATCAGCTTACTTTCACATACATCACCCAAAAAATAATTTAAAATCTGTGTATCCATTTCAAATGGAAAAAGCTGGAGGGAGACCATCGATCACTAATAGCTCTTCATAGACTAATTCTTTTAATTCTAGAATTTCTACTCAATGAAGAAGTAAATTCAAAGTAACAAAAATACATCAAGTATATATCTACACATGTAAAAAGCTCTCAAAAAAAAAAAAAAAAAACAACACCCCACCACTCAGCACATTGAAGCACAAGCTTGAATTGTACTCCAACATGTCCCAACTTACTAAGAGAAGAGCAGTTATCCACTAGGTCAGCAAAGCTGCAGGCGTATGTGTGCACAGGTATGTATGCAGCAGAAGTATTCCAAAGAGGATCCCATACTATGACATTGTAGATCACACCTTGCCCAGGGAGTGAGGAAAAGTATACATCTGTCTTATCATCACTTGTCACTGTAAGCATCTGGAACAGTAAACAATATTTTTAATTGCAGAGACCTGCTTGTCACTATTTCTAATGCCATAGCAATGTACACAGCTAAAGTAATACTCAGCAGCTCAAGGAAGACCAACAAGAACTGAAACTGGAGCTCTGCTATCCTGAACCCTCTCTATACTACTAATTGAAATGTTAAAGGCTCACAGGATTGACTCCACTTCCCCCAACACAAAGCAGTGCTTTCTGATGGCACATTAGGTTTTTCTACCCATGTTTTGTTCCTCCCCATTCGAGGGCATAGTCCAATTTTTTCTATCAGTCTTCTAGCTGCCCTCTGAAGCAGGGAGGCTGCTGTTCTACTCCCTAGCAAGGCCAAATAGGTCACGGCCACTGACATTCTCACCCTCCGTCCCTTCCAATCTCTTTGCTGGGAGTAGGTAAACATGCCAGAATTGTTTGTTCTACCATATCTGCTCTCTTCATGTCACTCCAAACTGGGGTCAGTTTCTAGTCCAGTTCAACTCAAGGAAGAGAACAACAAGGAAGAAAAAAGAATTTCACACAGTGCACTGCCAAGTGCCTCATAGACTGATGCTTCACACTTACTTTAACACCATTAGCTTTGATACTTCGCACCTCAGACATCTTGCGTATGTGACTCATGAGCACCATCTCAGAAAGATTGTTCTCTGGTAAGAAATACTGGTAGACATCATAGCGCAGCCGCCATCTGGAGTTCTGACCAGTCCCTGAATCACAGGATGGTGGGTTTGCCCCTCTGCAATTACAAAGAGGTCAGCAACATGCTTGACACAAAACCCTCATATGCATAATCTCCCACAGGATGTAACTTCCATTTCTTACAGCACCTTTTCCCCCCCTTTCTCTTCATCACTTACTTCTTAGATTACAAGTTGCAACAAACAATATTCCTACCAGTAGTTAGATGCTCAAAGTTTCCATTAAACCTTGTATTACCACCCTAGTCAAATATAGAGAAAGGAAGCACCAATATAGGGTCTAATCAGAGCACTAAAGCCCCCACTCATCTTTATTTATTTTTTAAACTACACACCTCATATATCCCAAATTCGCAGGGGCAAACTTGATGCGAACATCAACCAGTGTGTAGTCTAGATAAATGTTGGGATCCACTTCCAAGTCAAATTCTAGATTGCAGCCTCCAGGTATAGGATCTAGAAAACAAAAAAATAGCTGTAGTAGTTCTTATTTCTTTCTTACACAATATGAAGAAAAGTTTATGACCTCAGCAATGCATGCACCTGAAGGCATAGTCTGATGCTGAGTACCCAACATTGTTAGGCTCTAGTCCTACAGACAATACAAGTAATGTCACTGCAGTCACTAAAACAAATCCTAATACACATGCACAGCATTTTTCTACTCAGAGGCTGAAGTCATGACAAGAACACACAATATATCTCACACACAAATCATAATTCAGTAATAAAAACAAACTTTGGCTGCCCCAAAGGGCTTACGCCATCTCCACCATCTGCTTGTACCATGCAAGATCACCACTTCTGAAAAAGCAACACTTCATTCCACAATTTGCTAATAGTAAGCAGAGCTGGTGCCCATTAAGAAAAAAAAAAGGGCAACATACCTTTCTCCATATAGGGAATAGAGATAGCTGTGCTTAGCACCTGGTTAGCATCCAGAGATCGAAGGTACCACGTACACACAGTCTGTTGAGGTCGAAGGATAGAAATGAGTCCTCTGTCCACACCAGTTCCTGAGCTGTTTGTAGATGGATTCTAGACAGAAACACATTATATAAACAAACAATTAATCGTGATCATGTTTTACCACAGCTAGACATATTGCACAGGAGTCACATTCCTGCCACAGACCTGCAGGGCATACATTCAGTGCCAGTTGCCACTACAGGTGTATAGATACTGAATAATTACTAAAGGTATAAAGGGATTAGAATATCTCTTACAAAAAGGTGTAAAGGAACTGATGAGCATCCTGAGGAAAAGAACACCAAAACACCTCACTATCTCCACCAAAATGGAATCTACTTTATAACAGCTGGCTTTAACATGAGCCACGCCAGACAGTCACTGATCTAATCCTCAACATCACCACTCCTTTCAGAACCAAGAGCCTTGAGGTAAGATCAGACAGCAACAACTGCATCACTCATGGCTGTAACAACCAAGATTTGACATGTAGACAAATCTTCACACAGAAAATGCCTTTTGTCCACAAGACCTATCCAAGGCAACACCATAATGAAGCACTTTACACCTGGCAGGCCCTAGGTTCGGCTCAATTTCATACCTTCAGAGGCAGGCCAGCCCTAAAAGCAGTACAAGCATATTCATGTGGCACTACCCTTGGCCTGGTAAAACCCATGCATGCAAGTACAGTCTGAACTGACACAGCAGAAAGCTCTACAGCTGGTAATCAATGACAGAATAAGTATAGAAGTAATGCCTCCACTCTGGAATCCTGGGTATTTAAACAGTACAAAGATGACTGAGCTGGGTGACTTGTGTTACAGGTTATTCACCTTCTAAGCTTCCCAGCATAGCCCTTGGCACACGATATATTCCCATTTGAAATACACTGACGGAACAGAGGAACTGGATGGCTGCTGTCATGCTGCCACCTACTACCTCCAGGTTAGTTTACATTCTGCTCAAATATCACTAATTGCCTCAGAGTACCATAAAAATCAGTACTTCAGATTACATCTCAGTAATGATGGGACAAAAACAAGGCTAGCATACAGCAGTAAGAATGCTTGTATTGCCAGCTAGGTGTAGCAGCTTTCACTGGAGTACTGTGAAATAATTTCTCCATATGCCACCAAACAAAAATCAACTCCAGAGAGGCAGTTGGGATAATGAGACACCATACCTACAGTAACTATATACAAATAACGTGAACTGTAGACAGCTAAAAATCAAGAAGTGATCATAACAAGGCATCTGGCGACTGTCATGAATCTGTTTTTAATGAGATACATTGATGGACACCGGTCAGCAGCCACATATCAAAAGTACCACTCTCATCAAGAGCAAAGAACACTGAAAAAAAATTAAGCCAGTTTCAAAATTCCGTTGCTATTCAGTCCTCTAAAATAGTCATCATGACACAAGAACATGAGAAAGTATTATTCTATTTTCAGAAATCCTAAAAGCACGTTAACTTTATGGCTCTTTTGTACTTATATAGCCTCAATTCTATACGCTACATGTAAGGATGCCAACTCCTACTTCCTCTTTAGGGAAACAAAAGTAGTACTCAAGAACATAAATGACGCTCTTCCCATACCTTATCAAAAGATATCACCACATCACTTTGCTGTGCGTGTACTTGAAAAATGATGACCGTCACATTGCTTGCAATGTTCCTGATGACTGCTTCAACTGGATTGGTCTGATTAAGCAGCACATTTCTGAATTTTCCCAAGGAGAGCTCAAGAAGACCTGCAATCCAAAAAAAGGAAAAAAAAAAAAAATCACTTGGTTTTTCATTCACATGGGAAGCAGTCATTGAGGGATTGGGAGCAGGGCTGGCCCAATATTTGCTGAGAAGACAGCAAGATATTTCATGCTACTTTCACTCAATAAGCTCAGGCTCCAGAGGCTGCTGTACACAAAGCTATGCCTACAAGAAGGGATACAGCTCGGAAAATACTGTGCAGCCTGGCTTTCACCTAAGCATATGGAACATCACAGAATCACAGGGGTTGGAAGGGACCTCAAGAGATTGAATCCAATCCCCCTGCCAAAGCAGGTACCCTACAAAATAGGTCACAGAAGTAGGCATCCAGTTGGGTCTTCGATATCTCCACAGAAGGAGACTCCACAACCTCTCTGGACATGATTTCCTGCCAGCCTCCTGTACAGCTGAGCTCATCAGCAAGCACCAGCTACAGGTGACCAACCAGTGCAACCAAGGGCAAGTACCCTTCAGCAAATATGAGGACTATTTGCTTTTCTCCAGATAGATGACAGTAAGCTCACATTAGTCAGCCAACAAGCACAAAATCTGCTAAACTTCTTGAGCAAATTTCCCAGTGATGGAAATTGCATCAAGGTCTCCAATAGCAAACTTGCTGTTTACATGCATATGCTTAACCATTTTCCATTATTTCACATGAGATTTGCTCACAAACTGTTCTTAATTATGAGGACTGCTGTTCCTAAATTCTGTATCTAGTTTCAATACAATCAATACTGTTTTTTCCTAGGATGAACACAGCTCTACCATCTGCTGTCATGTCAATTTAAATAGAAACACATGACCCAGGGTATAAGATCCTCTGAGAATCAGCTATGGCTTGTTGTTCAAGTCCTGCAAGAAAGCCTGGTTTCTCCTGATGCTGTGCTCTTGGGAAACACAAAATCTCAGGAGAGGGAAGAGAAGCAGATATACAGAAGCCATGAGATTCCCTTTTATCAAAAAGTAGAGACTGTAGGCTTGTAGTTTGAACAATGCCTTTGAGCACTGCACTGTGATGCTTCCTAAGAATTCCCCAGCGTGGGCACAAACACAAATTCAGCTGACCTAAAACTTACCAAGCTTAAAAGCAAATACACTACTTCTGCAAAGTTGCCTCTCCTAGTAGGAAGCTTGATACTGTCATGTTACACTGTGCTTTTATTGGAGAACAATCATCTCATTCACACTCAATGGGTCAGGTGTTTCCCTTTCTAAAACAAGAGACTTCTCATTCTAAACTACATACATAGAACTCTGTACCCCTTTTAGTTCTTTCCTGTCACACCTCATTATCCCCTATTTGGCAGGTTTCTTGGCCTTCTGATATGCAAAAAGAGGTGACCTACCCTCATGCATCTTCCATTCTTCTCACAGCTGAGGAAAATCAGAAAAAAATAACTCATTTCATCTTATTAGCTTCAATCCTCACTTCAGTCCTAAGCTCACCCCAAAAGTACCAAAACCAGATCACCAAACTCCTCGCTGAAATACAGAGACCACAATCATCCAGGAGAAAGACTGCTTTGACAACATGAAACAAATCTTTAGTTTACGTTAATGTTTCCAAGCATTTTGGGTAATTTTCAATTTCTGAGAGTCCTTTACATACCATTCATATACTTGTCCCTTCCACAAAATCTCTGTTCTCCTAAGACCTGAAGTTAAACCAGAAATGCAATTACATATGAATGTTAGAGAAAAGTATTGTATTGAACACGCTGCTGACTTTTTATGTACTCAAACCTGCATTGGCAGTACAGAAGAGGAAGGTTTCCCTGAACTTTAAGAGTGGCTTCCTGAACTGCAGGATGTTCAACTTCACAATGTTACTTTAAGAAAAGGAAAACTGAAATCATGTACACCTTCTCTATACTCTACAAACAAGAGGAAAAACAGCTTTGCTCTCAAATGCTCTCGTTTTCTCACCTCCGCTCTGTTCTTACACTCTGAGGCTTCTGCATATATAAGGTCAGATTTGTCAGCAAAGCATAAGCCACTACTTCAACGAGATCATGAGACTCTAAATGTCAGAGGCGCTCTCTCAATTTTAATTAGTGTGGTAAACTAAGGCATGGTGTTCTACTTTATATTACTGTTTGCATAACTGCTCTTAGACAGTGCATGTGATATATTTTAAGCCAAAGTTTGGACAGAAGAGCATAGATGAAAGTTAAGAACAGGAATGGCTACATCCATGAGGCTAGTATTTTTCAGATGGTTGTCTACAAGCTCCTAGAACTGCATGTCTAGTCAGGCTGGAAAGATTACTAAGGAGAGTTTGCAAGCACTGCAGAGAAGCAGAACCTTTTCAATCATTTGTTGGAAGAAAAACTGCTATACTGCCAAACTACAATGCCTACAACATTCCTGCTTTCTCCATTTCCATCATTTGATGAAGACATTGGTGGCGCTCCTAAGCTGACAAGAACATGGCAAGCAATCTACTCACAGTTCAGCAGGCCTATCAATATCACGTTTTCAGACAGTCATTAAATTGCCTGAACTCGGTGTAATCTGTGATGGAGCTCAGCGTTGCCACAGTAAATAGGCTTCTTTTGGCAACCTTGATCTCACATAACACAGCACACCAAACGAGACTACCACAATCACGTCATCAGAAGCCAAGTAGTTCACCAACAAGACCCAAGTTTCCCAGAAGAACCCAGTTTCTTTTCCTCCCCTCCCTTGCTTTCTTTTTTTTCAAACAGTGAAGATCAGAAAATGCCTGGTAAATACCAAGCTACATCCTCCTCTCTACAGGAAGAAGAAATCTCAAGGTAACGTACGTCAGAATAGTTTTACAAAAGATACGAGAGAAGAATCCTGGATATTACAGAAGTTGTCAAGTGAAAACATATAGGAAGCCAGTATTCTTGAAAGTGAGAAAGAGCAAAGCAAAGTTGGAGTGCTTAGACTGCATTGTTCAGTATACTGGTACCACAAGTACTAAGACAGGAGAAGAGATGTAAAAATTTGCTCCATCATCCCACACTGCATTTCTTCTCCCACATAAAAAGTGAAGCCATCAGGGACAAAGGAACTCAGCCTCCCAGAGCTCAGTACAGATGCCAAGATGCCCTAACTCTAAGAATTGAGGTACCCAGCTCTCAGAGCCTTGGCAATTATCCTTCCCCTAAGATCTGCAGTCTCTCCAACAAGCAACAGCCAACTTGAACAGTTTCTATTCTGCCAATTCAGCAGCAAGCCCTCAGTTCATTTGGTATTTCAACCACGCTTCTGACCCCAACTGCCATAGCTAAGACACTTCATCCTCCATTGCCATAGCTAAAGACATAAGGCTCCTGGTTGCACTGTATAGATTCAATTCCAATTAAGAAACTAGTTGAAGAAACCACCACTGCATATACAGAAACAGCCTTTACACCTACATGGCTGTGCTCAGTCAGTATACTTGTCTCTAGTAAGAGAAAGATGAATTTCAGTGCCAACCAGTTTACTAATAGATACACTAAATAGATATACTAAGTTACCTTAAGAGTTTTTAAGAGGCAAGAAGAGCCCTTCAGTGCAGGAGGAACATCAACAGTAAGATGTAGATATTTTGAGCAGAGAAAACTGAGCACATTGTTATCTTTATTAAACTATCATGTCATATCAGACCTTTTAGGGCCATACATACATGAATGCACATCAGAATCCTCAGTCTTCCCACATTAGTACAACCCCAAATAACGGCACTCCTATCAAAAGCAACAAGGAGATTTATGAAAGGTCCTACACTTTAAACTCGTGTGATTGAAATTCAGCTCATGGTTTGATGTTCAATGCAGGCAGTACCACAGCTGCAGCATTCCCACCCCAGAAGACCACACCATCCACCAAGTTGTAGAATTAATTAGGTCTTCTACAGCCTGAAAAAGGATAGTGAAAAGTACTTGTATCAGCTGCTCGCATTTACTAATCCAGTGATTTACAGCCAAAATATGCAAGCTCTGGCTTCAGGTACATTGCTGGTATTGTTGATTAGAATATCACTTGCATCTTGTGGCAAGGCACAAGAAGGAGGCATTATTACCCAGAGGTGCAAGTGAACAGCTGCCTAATACATCCAGAGATCAGAGTAGTCTTGTGGGAACTTCCATCTGTCTCTGCATAGACTAAACAACTAGCACAGACTAAGGAGAGCCAGATAAGCTGGAGGGGAACAATCATTCAACTGCTTTGTATTTTGAATGATTTTAGCACAGCTGTATCTTAACTGAAGGATGGTCTTGATCCACCTAAAACTTTACCATAGGGCCCTGCTCAAACCTAATTACACTACAAACTCACTTTTGCTTTTGCATTACTGAAAAAACTGGTTTGGAATTAGCAAACAAGGCAGACTGCACTCTTATTTCAGGAAGGTGGAGCTCCTTAAATGTTTTAAGCATAATGCCTATTGCTTCTTAAGTATAAAAGCTAAGTTTAAAGAGGTGCAGCCCATCAGAATCCCAGAATGGCAATACAGCCTATCACGGACAGACATGCACTTAAAAAAGGAAGTGGGATCTTTCAGTACTAGGAGACAGCAGAAATCATCCCTACAAACCTGGGCTGAATAGCCACAGGGCAATTTTAAATCAGTGAACCATTAAGTAGGTGTCCTCGTTTAAAGGGCCTAATAATCTGCTAGGTCTTCGAACACAAATTACAAAGCTCATTAACTTTTCATGAGAAAAATGATGTTCTTCCCTTCCCACTCCTAGTTCTGCAAAGAGATACAGCAACAGGCTCCTTCAAAACAAAGCAGCTGTTGTCTCACTTCAATCCTGTGTTTATACATACAGTTAGAAAACAAGCAAAAAACCCACAACACCATTTTAAATCGAGTCTGGGAGACATACTGCTTATCTGAGACTTCATTCTCAAACCTACTCGATGCTATCAAGCACCAAGTTTCCTGTGCCTGCACGAAGCACCTTAAGACAGAGGCATGATATAGAGAAGGAAGACTTGCACACTTGAGAGCGATTCCAAATAGCGCCCTGAAGCTCTGCAACATACCCAAAGGGCAGAGATCTCCTTGTGGAGAAATAAGCTTCATTAGACCCTAGTTTAAAAGTAAAAAAAAAAAAAAACAAAAACAACAACAACAAAAAAAAACAAAAACTGAAAGAGGCTTAATATCAGCCCTACTATCAGAGGCTGCTTGCTTATCTCTGAGGAAACTTCATGCGAGCAGGAAAAGCGTTAACAAGTAAAGCATCTGTTAAGTCTTCGCAAGATATGATCACTACAGAGCACTGATCTCCGGAGGCCCGCTTTAGTCTTAGGCACAAGCTCAAGGGAACTACAAAAAGAAGGCCATGCTCAATAAAGTCAGATTACATCAGTACGGCCAACAACCCATTTCTGGACCCGAATTCCAAGCTCTCAGGGCTGTCCCTGGGCCCTTGATTTTAAAGGGACGGTTTGTGGTCTGCGATCAGCGAAGTGCTGGAAAGCCAGAACCTCTCGTAAGAGGCAGTTAACCCTTTTCTCTTTCTTATGTAGGTTCTTACACTCCTTTCTTATATCTCTACACCAAACCCATCAGCCCGCACTACATCCCCGCAACAGCACAGGCGTAGTCCAGCAGAGCCACGCAGGGGTTAAAACAACAGCACTATAAAGCTAGATAATGAGCAGCAAAGCCGGCCTTGCGCTAAGGAAACACCGCAGGAAGGCTACGGGATACGCACCTGCTTGCACCGCCCATTACAACCCGCAGCCCCCCGACACCGCACTCACCTGAGGCGCCGCCGTCGCGCAGCGCCCCGAGCAACCCCAGGAGCAGCACAACGCCGGGAGGGAACCGCATGGCGCTGCAGAGAGAAGGGAAAGCAGCTGAGAGAGGACCGAGACGCAGAAGAGAAGGAGGGCGGAGCCTGCGGGGAGGAGTAACACCCTGAGGCTACGCAGATCCCGCCCAGCCGGTTCCCCCCCGCACGCACCCACCCACCCACAAAGGGCTGGGAGTAACGGTGATGGCCGCCCCTTCAGCGCCCTTTATCCGCCTCCCCATGCTGCGGGGGCAGAGCTGGGGGAGGTCTCCAGGCTGAGCTGCGTGAGCATCGAGCTAATTTTCGTTTATTTCTTTAATGGCGCTGCCGTTTTGTTCTCACGCAGGGAGCCCCGGCGGTGCCTCTGGCTGCCGAGGTGATTCACAGCCGTGTGACGGGAGGCAAATTAAACGCCTCTTTTCGGAACGGTAGTGGTGGCTGTTTTCAGCTTTTGGGAGCTTAAAAGCGGTCTTGTTGCTATTTCAACCCCGTTCGTGAATTTGCGTCGTAACCTCGGCTTTGCGCCGTCACCCGTTTTACTGTCTTTTTCTAGGCAGCTTGCTCTGAACCGGCTTCCAGATAAAACGTAGAAGGAAGTCGTCGGTCTGCTGCAAGAACACAGCGCTGAGCACCGCTCGGTGCTTCACACCGCAGTTGCTCCAGCTGAAGACCGCAGTTATTCCAGATGAGCAGCTGCTCGCTCTTCTCCCTGCTTTGGTGCGCAGCTGCCTTTCTCAGCCAGAACATCTAGCTAGTTTTTGTTCAGCTCAACAGCGATCTTGTAAGACAGAGTCTGTACGAGGGTTGTAAACCGTTAAGCGTATTGCTCAGAGCCACTGTCACAGCCGACTTCTCCCAGCGAGACCCCCCCCCGCCTTTCGTTCACAGCCCGGCACTCAACCAGCTTGTGAAAGTCCGAGCAAGGATACGCATTTCTGAAAGAAATAAGTATTTATGTATCGCGTGTCGCTGCATTTTCCTCCCTTTTATCTCAATACCTGCCTCTGCGAGCTTCCCAGCGTGCGGCGGTGCCCCGCCGGCCCCAGCAGAGCTGCTCACGTGCGCCGGTGGCAGCAAAGCAGGACGCTTCGCAGCACCCCTGCCCTGGGCTGTGCAGGCCTCCTCCCAGCAGAGGGCGCGCGTTGCCCAGCCCACCGGAAAAGGTCCCCGTCCCACCCACCGGAAGGAGGTGCATGCCATGCTCCACCCACCGGAAGGAGGCGCACGCCCCCCCCGCCTACCGGAAGGAGGCCCCCGCCCCGCCCGGCTTAGCCATGGCGGACCGGCTCACGCAGCTGCAGGATGCGGTGAACTCGGTAAGGCGGTCGCTGCCTTTTTTCTCGGCAACTGTTCTTCTTCCCACCAGGGACGGATCTTGGCCTGGGCTGGTTCTTTTCTTGCCCGCTCGCTGTGGGGCTGCGAGTCGCTTCCCCCCCCCCCCCGACGATCCCAGCCAAGGGACCCTTGCTGCTGCTCCTAGCTGGCTGTGGTGTCTGCGCGTAGTTCTCGTGGGGGGGGGACAAAATAAAGTGGAAATGGCTTTAGAGATTTGATAAACGAAGTCTCGTTGCACCCTGCAGCTCGCTGACCAGTTCTGTAACGCCATCGGTGTGCTGCAGCAGTGTGGCCCCCCAGCTTCCTTCAGCAACATTCAGACAGCAATCAACAAAGACCAGCCGGCGAATCCCACAGAAGGCAAGTCACTCGGGTTCCCTCGTGGCACACTGTCATTCAAATATTGTGTGTTATTTCATGCTGAGCAAGCAGTTCTGCCAGTAACTGTCAGTGAAGTCACAAATTGATGTCAGGCTTGCTTATGAGATTGTGACCTTGGCAACATCATTTTGAGTTGCATCTAAGCATTGAAATGTATTTCTTGTGATGTTTATTTGCACAGATACAGTAGCCCTTCAGATATAAATTTGTGTAAGAGGACTGCAGTGGGAGGCTGTTAGTGAGCTTCCCTCTACTTTTTTAATTTTTGAATGCGAGCAAGCGTTTGTTTTATGGAATCATGCATTAATTTAAAGCTCTCTGTCTTACCGGTTTTTAAGTATGTTTCTCTGCATACATTGATTGTTTATGTAATTAATTAAGGAATCTTCTGTCATTCCTAAAACTCTGAATGTAATGAGTTCACTAAAATCATACAACCAAGTTCGTAATGTTAATGGGACATTGCAAAGCAACCAGTTGAATGTCTTTGGGTATTTAAATTATTAACAAGAAAGCCTTAAAACTCAGTCTGGAGGGCACTGATTTACACATCAGAGTGAAGTGAGTGACACAGAGAAGGCTTTAAATAGGTATATTGGGATATTTGTTGTTCTTCCGAGTTGTTTTTTTATTTATTAGTTTCAGGACAAGTCTATCTTTGAGAATGTCACTCTCGTCTAGACATTTTTCTCATTAGACAATATTTTTTTCATTTGGCAATCTAGAGAATGAAACATGTAAGATCTTTGCCTTGTGTAAGATCTTAAGCTATAAGTCTAAGAGGGCTATTTCAATATTTTAGCAGTAGAAACAAAATTGATTCAAATTGAATGATACAATTCCACATAGAAAATTTTTCTTTCTGGCTTTAGAGCCAGATTGCTAAAAATTGATGCAGTTCTTTCAGTGATCTGGTAGCTAAACTAAGATTTACAAATCTTCACTGCTGTTCCATGTCTCGGTGACAACTTTTCCTGTGGGTGAATAGTTGTCCTTCTTTAAAACAAACCAGCCTTACATTCTTTCATTCACTAATGGCCTATTACGTAATTTAAATGGTCTGTCCATTTGAGTTACAGTCTTTACCTTGTTTCTGGTGTTATTTGTCCAGTCGCAGGTCTCAAGACAAGGACCGTAAGTTTAAATGAGTTCCTAACTATGAGGGCTGCTCCGAAAGTAGTGCTTTTCTATTATACTGATCTACTACACCAGATGTTGGTGGAATAGAGGCTAAACCTTCCCACCAATGTTCCATTACATTTTGTTGTTGTATGAAGGGTGGGAGCAGAGGGGCAGTCTGGCAAAATGGTGTCTGATGTGGAAGTGCATATGAAGCAGAGATTTGTTGTTGAATCCTTCTGTGTGGAAGAAAAAAATGACACCCATTGACATTCATTGGTACTTACTGAATGTTTTTGGAGGCCAAACAGTAGATGTTATCACGGTGAGGTGGTGGGTGGTGTGTTTCAGCAGTGGTGACAGCGATGTGAAAAACAAACCCCATTCTGGATGGCCACACAGATTTTACAGGATGGCCTGCAGGCTTTTCACTAGCGAAAATGCAAAACTGATGATGGTGACTGTGTTGAAAAACAGTGTTTTGTGGCTGAGAATATACTCTATTAAAAAGTGTAAATGTGCTCTTTGTAACTGTTGTAGTTTCCAAGGAAATAAATAGGAAGCATTACTTTCAGAACAACCAACTTACTTCCAATACTTACTATAGTGACTAGGATACTGAATACTCTTAGTAATTTCTTAACAGGCTAACCATGATGGAGTTCTAGCTATTTGCTCATTTATGTAAAGGCTAGCCCTTTGCATAACGAGTTATCCTGTTTAATCTGCAATTGGAATCAACCATCATCTTCTTATAGGGTCCCTTTCTTGTCAGTTGTAATACTGTTGTTTCCTTCATATAGGAGAAACTGTAACATATACATACTTGAGGTCTTCAGAATTTTCCATGCCATGAATGCAGAGTTGTGCTTATTTCTAGCAATGCATCGAGTAAGCTGACTTTTTTTAATTCTTTCAAAGAATATGCCCAACTGTTTGCAGCACTGATTGCACGAACTGCAAAAGATATTGATGTTCTAATTGATTCCCTGCCCAGTGAAGAATCAACAGCAGCTTTGCAGGTAAGAGTGCTCTTAAAATACCAGAGTGTATTTTAGGTAGACAAACTTCCTTTTTCTTTTTCTTTTTTTTTTTTTTTTTTTTTTTTTTTTTCTTCAATACTCTCAGCCTTCTAATCATAAAAATGGTTATATTATAAGCCTGATTTTTTTCATGCAAGTACATGGGCTTATTGGGAAAACTGCAAGTTGCATCTGTTTCTGAGATTATACACAGCATAATTTAAACTTGTTGGTTTTTTTTTTGCTAGAATGTTTTAAGAAAACGCAATAAATAACAACAGCAACACAAAAATTTATTATAACATCAGTCCTAGGATATGTTACATTTGCCTATGATTTTTAAGCTATTCTAATACCGATACAGCAGTCCTATGCATTGTAGCTTTTCGTTATCTAATTTTTTTTCTCTTTGCTAATCTTTCCTATTCTCTTGCTCATTAGAGCTGTGTTTCATTTTGTAGCTGCAGAGCCAATGCTTTATTGAAGCTTTTAGTTCTGAAATGTTACCATTTATTTAAAGCTTTGCAGTATATCCTAATTTCTCCATCTCTGTCACAGAATAGTTCCTTGATTCAGTAATAGAATGTTTTCCTTTGGACCAGCCAGACAATCTTTGTGTTTTTATCTCTTGCTCCTTTCCTTAGACCAGAGATGCACTAGGGAGTGCTCGAGATCAGAAAGGGGCTACTGGCCGAGGCAGTTATTAGCAGATGTAGCCACTGTCTACTGGAAAGGTAGCATGGCAAGCTGTAGGCAATCCAGGAGGCTCCTGGAATGAATGCTTTGAGGGTAACTTCTTGAGCCTAGTAATAGACAAGGGAGATGCAATACTGGGCCAGTGCACTTACCAACGCAAGTGAACTGATTGGCTACAACAGGTCCAAGAAGGTGTTCCCCCAGATGGTGAGCAGTGTAATAATTTTTTATTTAAAAAAAAATAGATATTTAATATCTAGTGCTGTTTAATATCTTCATCAATGGCGTTAGCAGTGAGATTGAGTGCACCCTCAGGAAGTTTGCACATGACACCGAACTGTATGGTGTGATTGACACACCTGAGGGACAGGTTGCTATTGAGAAAGCTATTAGACACACTCAAACTGTGGGCCCAGGTGAACATCATGAGGTTCAACAAATCCAAGTAGAAGATCTTACGCCAAGGTCCCAGCAACTCCTACTGTCAGTAAAGGCTGGGTACAGAGGGACAGAGCACTGCTCTGCCTACAAGAACATGGGCATACTGGTGGATGGCAAGCTGGACATGAGCCAGCAGTGTGCCCTCGCAGCCCAGAAAGCCAATCATATCCTGGGCTGCATCAAAAGAAGCATGGCCAGCAGGGCGAGGGAGGTGATCCTGCTCCTCTACTCTGTGCTGGTGAGACCTCACCTGCAGTACTGCGTCCAGATGTGGAGTCCTCAGTACAAGAGAGACATGGACCTGTTGGAACTCATCCAGAGAAGGGCCACAAAAATAATGCAAGGGATGGAATGCCTCTCCTATGAGGACAGGCTGAGAGAGTTGGGACTAGCTGGGACTCTTCAGCCTGAAGAAGAAAAGACTCTGAGGAGACCACGAGTGATCTTACATTATCTAAAGGGGGGCTCTGAGAAATAAGGGGACAGACTCTTTAGTAGGGTCTGTTATGATAGGAAAAGGGGAAATGTTTTCAAACCAAAAGAGGGAAGATTTAGATTGGATGTAAGGAAGAAATTTTTTATGATAAATGTGATGTGGCACTGGAACAGGTTGCCCAGAGAGGTGGTAGATGCCCCGTCCCTGGAGACATTTAAGGTCAGGCTGGACAGGAATCTGAGCAACTTAATCTAGCTGTGGATGTCCCTGTTCATTGCTGAGGAATTGGACTAGATGACCTTCAAGGGTCCCTTGCTACTCAAAAAATTCTGATTCCCTGCCTTACAGGACCTGAACTGCTGCAAACAGCTTCTGAACCCTTTTGCAACACTCAGATATCTGTTTCTCACTTCCAAAAAAATACTTCTGACCCCCCCCAATTCCAAAAATGTTGCTGGCTTATTGTTCTGTTCTTTGTAAAGATCTTGTCTAGTATGCAGGATCTTCCTCATGGACTCTAGCTTCTGCGTTTACATCAAGTATTTTCTTTTTAGAATGCAACGAGGATGCAAATAACTCTGCTTCTTTGAGAAACCTAGAGTTGCTTTAAGATCTCCTGAAAGTTTAACACCAGGGTTGATAATCTATGACTATTTGAAAGGCATTTCATAAAAGACAGTAGATGTGCCCATTGGAACAAATAATTTGACAGCAACATTGCATTTTGATTTTAAGCAGAGGAGAGGAGGAAAATGTGGAAATATTGTTAGTAACAATAATCACCAACTGGGAATGTAAACACCAGTCTAATTCTGTGTCAGTATGTGTACTTAATAGTCAAAGACTTCTCTCCTGCTGTAACCAAGTAGTATGCTTGTTTCATGACTGAGCTGCATTTGATTGTAGTGACAACTGATGCAAGGAAGCCAGAGTAGAGAGCCCAGCAGGGACATGCTTTCCTCAGAACTGATATTCTAACAGTTTCTTGTTTGTTAATGCAGAATTGGGTATCAAAAGAGTTTCTGATCTTTTTGGTTTTGAGATAAGTTAGCATGGATTCTCCCTCTTACTGATTCTAGTTTGGGATTTTGTTGTTGTTGCTGTGTAAATTAGAGTACTATTAAAGATAAATATTCTTTAAAAATACTGTTTCAGTAGTTACTGAGATACTCTAAAGCAGGCATGTCTAGCCTGCAGGCCACTTGTGTCCTGACACAGGTTGTATTGTGGCCACCCCCTGCCCTGCACCGTTGTGCCATCAGCTCTTCCTTGCCAAGCAGTCCAGCCCAGCTTTGAGTGCACAACCATCACTCAGCAACAACCCAACATTGGTGCACCATCAGACTTCTCTGGGCTGAAACCAGGACATGTTTGTAGAACTTAGCTTAGTTTGAGCATGACTTCTTAAGAACTGTTTACCCAGGTCTTAAGAACTTGGGTAGTAGTTTTAAAAAGTATGTGGATTTGTTTTATTTTCTCTCATTTGTAATTGAGTTGGAATATGTTTCAGTAATTTTAAGTTTGGTAAACGTTTTATTTCACCAACTTTGTCTAAAGGAAAAACATTTTGGTTGAGAAATAAATAATGGAAAACAAACATGGCTTATTAATATTTTTGTGTGAAATATATTATCTAATGGGAAGGGCTGAATAAACCATCCTTACATCTTATAGGGACCTTTCAGTAACTGTGGGAACGTTAACTTCTCAGGAATCCTGCTAAAAGTTCAAAATGTGAAAAAGCTAATATCTCTACATAGTGGAGCTTTTCTTTATTCCATGTGGATATGCACTGTGCTTTAGACTGTAATGAGTTGCTCAGATATCACAAGTATGGGATTCAGGGCTAAGGAGAATCTTTGCTTTCTATGGTAATCATTAGATCACCTCCTCCTGTGAGTAACAGTCAAGTTTGGGTTATATGTGAAGATCCTTACTTTTCTCCCATTTTATTTTAAAGGCTGCCAGTCTGTACCGGTTAGAAGAAGAGAATCACGAAGCAGCTGCCCGTCTGGAAGAGGTGGTTTATCGTGGAGATATGCTGCTGGAAAAGATACAGAGCGCTCTGGCTGATATTGCCCAGTCGCAACTGAAGACCAGAAGTGGCACACACAGCCAGCCCCTTCCGGACTCGTAGCACCAGGGGGCAGCACACCGTTGCAAAACTGAACTGTGGCAAGTGATCTGGTGTAAAACCCAGCCTCGTGCCAACCGGGAGCTGCAGCGGCCAGCCCTGCTCTCCTGGGGCTTCCAGGTGCCCTGATTATCGGTAACAGTAGCTTTTATCAAAGCTCAAATTACAGAAACACTTACATTGTAGAATCAGTGGTTTTTGTTCTCAAATTATACATCTTAATGTATAATACTTTGACTTAAAATATTAATTTCTTAGGGTTTTTTTTTCCATATATATGTCTGACTTCAGTCTTATCTTTTTTTATATGGGCCTTCATGTCTCAAGGAAACAAAAGAACCTTAAGAATATGTAATTTACTAACCTGCCTTCAATCTTATATGTTCCTGGTGTACTTTTTTTGTTGTTTTTTAAACTCAAACACGGACACGCTGTTTAATTTGCCAGAGTTCCATGGAGACAATGATGTGAATACAGTGGTGGCCATCTGTTCTAATTAACAGAAATGGTAATTAAGCATTTGTATTACTACTTAGCTTATCTTTTACAGAGCAAGTAAAGGGGTAAGTAAACTTAGAAGTTTGCAGAGTAAGTGTTCTTGCTATTGGCATCTCACTTAAAAATAAATAAATCTTCAAATATGTGGCGTTGGCATTTTTTTTATTGTTTGTAATTCAGGAGTTGGTCTTTGACTCCCTTGTGACCACAGACAGACATTTACCTGCTTCTGCTGATGTTCTGCCTTCTCACAGCAACTGGTGAGTGCCTGTAAAGCACTCACCTTAAAGGTAATGAGGAGAGCAGTGAGAAAACTGAAAATGACTGATGTAATATTGCTTTGCAGTGCAAGCAGTTAACTGCCACATGAATGAATGATCTTCAGCAGCAAAAAGCCTGTGATCTTTAACGTTCTTTAAGAGGTTTTTCTTCTCATTTTCACTCACTAAATAAATTTGTGCCCCTCATCTTAGGACTCTGGAAATACCAAGACCTTTTCTTCCATTTGAGAGAAAATAAATAAACCAAAGAACCAGATAATTTGAGCTCTAGTACTTGAACTTGGGGTTTGAACCATTAGTCACTTTCTGTATTTTTGAATCCACTGTCTCATATTATTGTAGGCTGGTTTTTGATTATACTTAATGTCTGCTCGTTTGCTGATCAAGACACTGATGTGTACTGCACATACATCAGCTGAAGTTACATGCATTGCTAATGTGTTGAAATGGCTAAGAGTAGTTCCAGTACATCTTTAGCAATGGATCTGCAGGGAATTAGATACTTCTGCTTAGTAAACTGCACCAATGAAACTGAGTATAACAGGATGGTACACGTAGCAGCCTCCAGTTTTGAGGATTAAAAAAATACAAAGCTGTTCTAACCTGTAGCACTTAGGCTTGTATTTAATTTAATAGTCAAATTTGTATATCTGTAGTCATAAATCTAATCCGCTCTTGTGAGGCTTTTGTACCACCCAGATTCCTCTGAAGGCAGAACAAGTGGGGAGGTGAGCAGGCTGTGGCACAACTACAGTTCTAAAGAAGGATATTTATTAAAAATAACTGGGCTGTGGCAACTTACTAAGCCCTGTGAATGTGTCTATGGTCAGGGGAGGCCTGAGGCAGCAAATTTTTGTTTGAAGCTAGGCCTATTTTTTTTCTTTTTTTTTTTTTTTAACAACTGCATTCAGTGCATGTGGAGCTGTTTATTGTTTTGTTGTTGTTTTTTAACTCGTGAACTTACAAAACTGTAAGTGAAGCTTGTAAAGTGAGCTTGAAGCTTATGTATTTTTATTGGCACTGAGAGACCTTAATCTCAGATTTCTACATTGCTGGGAATTGGATTAGGTTTTCATGGCAGAAACCCTTGTACATCTTATTATCAAACTTTTTCACTTTGAAACATCCACTCTGGGAGACGGTGTATGTCTTCAGTAACAATGCAGTTATTTTTATTTCTTATCTTTTTGGGTTTTGTACTTGGAAACTGTTGTATTACTGCAGTTTAATATTGCTTAACTGTGGAAGTTTTTCCCTTATTTGAATACACTAGCCTACTTTTTTTTAAAGCGTGTGTTCATATCTAAGTTAATCACATTTAAAAGTAAACTTTAACAGAAGTACAAGCTCTCAGTATGTGTGTGCAGCTTCTCAGTGCTGTGCTTGTGTGTAGTGTAGCAAATGTTGCCAATTTAATAGAGATGCAGCTTGTAATACAGTAAAAAACAATGAACAATGTAAGGCAGAGTCAAAATCATTCTTCTTTTCCTTGAGAAGTAAAGTAATGATAGGGTGAGTAGGTAAGTAGTATAAGATGTGTGACCCCATTAGTTCTCCTATGTTGTGTTGCTGGACTAGCTATCATAAATCTTTACCTGTGGTTTTGCAGTCCACAGCTAAGGCTGTGAGATTGTACATCTGTTTTGTTCTGGCAGGAGGAGGAAGACTCAATTTGCTGCAGCTGTCTAGTGGGCAAAGCATTAGATCTGGGGCTTGTAGATGTGGATTTCTTTCCCTTCTGTCATAGTTGTGTTTGTCTGTTCCCTGCTCCTGAGGAGTAAATATCTGTTTTTAAGAAACCCACAATGTCTATGATCTACATAGGAGGCTGCCTTGAAATTGCTTGCTATGCTCATGCACGAATGGTAGGGTGTGCAGGATATTGTGTCTGTACCTTTTAACACCCTGAATTTCAAGGAGGAAAAAGAAGGGGGGAAGCCATAGGTCTTTGGAAAACGCAATGTCTCAACCCTAAGAAGCCATGACTGCCCCCTGTTTCACTACTGAGGAGGCAGCAGCAGGAGAAGGAAGAGCCCTGAGTAACATCTGCTAACAAACAGATCAGGTTACATGCAAGTGAGCTGTAGAGGAAAACTTGGGTTGAGATGGGAATTAAATGGAGGTAATGCATCATGGGAAGAAAACAAAAGTATTGAGCAAGGTATTAAATGGTTGCGATGGACAAGAAGTACTGCCCAGAGAACAAATTGTGCTTTGAAGAAAGATAGCACAGAACATAATGGAAAATTCCATTGAAAAACAATTTCAGCCACTTCAAATGAGCAGGAGCATTTCATGGTGAGAATCCATACAGCCCACTGGCAAAGACACTGGAATCAATTTAGTAAATACAAGCAGATGATCAAAGCCTAGTATCCTTTACTATAAACAACCTTGCTTGGAGAAGAGGAATACCTCACAGCAGCTGTTCTCATTTTCAGTTGCAAGCATATGGAGGAATTCAGCCACATCTTTTTAAAGGTACTGGAAGAAATGCGTTAATAATATTTTAACTTAATGTCTCTGAAAACAATCCTGAAGTTACTGCAGATGATATTGGCACTCTGGGAGTTTCTGGGTGTTTGGGATTGGGAGTGGGATTGTATTCTGACCACCCTGACGAATTAATACCATGAGATTTTGGGAGTCTGCAACAAAAGAGGCCAGGAACTGCCTGGCTGGCAGCTCTGATCCAAAGGGCCTGGTGGTCTTGGCAGGCAGCAAGTGGAGCATGAGCCAGCAGCTGGCCCTGGCAGTAAGCAAGTCTTTTGGCATCCTGGGCTGTGTTAGTTGAGAACACTGCTGGTAGATCAAGGGAAGTGATTGCTTCCCTCTGCTCAGCACTGCTTGGACTGCATCTGGAACACTGTGGGTCGGGGGCCCCCAACTTGAAAAAGATGGTAATAAATTACAGCAAGTTCATTAGAAGGCCTCTGTAAGAGTGTGGCTGGAGCACCATTCCCATGAGGAGAGGCTGAAGGAGCTGGTCCTGCTCAGCTGGGAAAGGGATGGCACAGAGGGACCTAGCAACAGCCTACCAACACCTGTGGGCAGCTCATGGAGAAGACAGGGCCAAGCTCTTCTGGCAGGAGAATGATAAACAGAGTGCAGAAACTGCAGTAACAGATGAGAAGTTCAGACCAGTTGCAGACAAAAGCTTTTCCATCATCGGGACAATCTGGTTTTAGAGCATGGTGCCCAAAGAAGCTTCTGGAAGTTCTTGGAGCTTTTCAAACCTGACTGGATAAAGGTCTGAGCATCTTGATGTGGCCTTACAATGACCAATCTTTGAGCAGGAGGTTGGGCTAGAGGCTTCCTGAGGTCTTGTGTGACCTAATGGTCCCATGGGCGCCAAGTACGTTCATGGTTTCAGAAAGAACCAAGAAACTGACAAGGAGTGTTCTTTCCTTTTCCTGTCTCTAAAAAGGCAGAACTGGAGGGCATGAAACTTGGGAGTATTTGGTATCAGCCTCATTCGTATTGATGAGACTTTGTGTGCTGGAAAGCCACTGAGTGGGTCTGAGGCGTGGTGTGAAATTCCATGCCGTAGTGACCCAAGTTTCCAACGGGTGCCCTTGGAGAGCGTGATATGCAAATTCCACATCCTACACTTAAAGATAATTGATCTGTCAGATGATGCTGACTCATTATTAGACAGAGACAGACTTCTCTGAAGAAAGAAATTGTATTCATGTTTTAGATAGCTTGTTATATAGACTTACATAAGAAATAATGAAAGCCTTATTTTCAGGCACTAACCTGAGACTAGAGCAAGGTTTTTTCTAGACTTTTCTTTCAAATCTATGGAAGGAAATTTAAATGGATTTTATTGACAAAGGAATAAATTGTTTTTTGATAAACAGGACCTTCTTCATACCTAGGCTCCTAGGACTAAGTTCCAGCATCAGAGGGCACAGAAAACAAAGTTTGCCAGTGAGCTGGTTTTTCACACTCCAAATATGTCAGCCACTCTGTTCTATGTGCTTGCAATGAGTGCAATCTGCAGTGGCAATGATATTCAGGAGTAATTTTTTTTCTTTTTTACTGTTTTAACACAGTGTAACGTGTTTTGTAGGAATAATTGTTATGTACTGTTTGCTTACACTTACACTGAGTTTTTATGTTCATTTTTGTTTCCAGGAAGGGTTTGTAGAAAACCTTGTCCACGGTAGGCTAAACAGAGTTCTTTGTATTCTTGTTGCTGCTCAACCTTTATGGCCAAGCAGCTAAGGGAATCCAGCCCTGCTGTAACCACAAAAATACTGTCTATTTTATAATTGCTTAGGCTCTCTCACTGTGTTCCTCCTGAATTGTTTATAGCTAACGTTCATGTGGCATAGCACAGTAGTATAAACAGACCTTCTCCCCAACTCTTTTAATTTGATATTCGATCACCATAAATATTACCAGACTTGTGCAGAAGGCTGCTGGACTTAGCTTCTTTAGCCCTACGCACTTCTCTGGAGGCCTAAGTGAATTAGTCCTGAGACACAGAAATTTGTAGCTGAATAGGAACTGTACAATTTGACTGCAAAACATCCTTTCTCCACCCTGCCCACTTAAAAAGAGAAGATTGAAATAGAAGCCTTCTTTCAGGAAACGATGTACTTCACTCTATGGCTGTGTGGGAGAGCAATTAACTACACATCAACTTTCCACAAGTGCTAGAGGAAAATTACAATTGATCCAAGTGAAAGAAGCCATATTCATATAAAGAACACCCTCAAAGCTGAGAGCTCAAAGGAAGAGCTCTTGCTCTTGCACAACTGTGCACAAGCTGTCAAAGCGCGCCTTTCTGAAAGAAAAATAACAGAGCTCCCTCTCTTTCCTTCCTCTTCAGAAGGTATCAGAAAAAGGGTGCATTCTGCTTCCAGTTCTGCCATTTCATTCTGAATGTTCATATCAACGAACACTCAACACAATAGGTGTTATTTTTGGTAGCCGAACAGCTTGCAGATCTGCACTTACACAAACCACTCTGCACGCAACAGGGAGCGCCGTCTGTGTTTGGTGATCTTGGGGCTGGAAGGGAAGCTTCGGCAAATGAGGTTTTTATGCAGCCCATTTCTGTTGGTGCTGTTTCAGAAACTGCAGTGAGTTAATGCCAGGAGGGTACACTCTGATACAGTGATGCAATGAGGGGACAATAATTTATCCAGTTCCCTATGTGAGAATCACTCAGCCATTTCCAAAGAGCATTTGATGGAGAGGCAGAGATTTGTTTCAGTTGGACTATACATGTGTAATGCCAAGGAATCTTTCTAACTATCCTAGATTTCTCAGAAAGTCTCTCTCTGTAAACTATGTGGTTTACAAAGAGAAAGACATGGCACAAAATGATGCTGCCATCAAACACGCTTCCTCAAGTGATGAAAGCATCTCAGACAGGCTTTGGTTTTTGAGTGGTTCTGTATGCAGCCAAGAGTTGGACTCAACATGCCTTGTGGGTCCCTTCCAATTCAGGAAATTCTGTGATTCTATGATTCCATCAAGCACTGCAGTGAGCAAGAAGAGCCATTTTACTCTGCTTCAGGGGCAGCAAGTGGGCACATAAGTCACAGAACCATAAAATCCTTTGAGTTGGAAGGGACATTTAAAGACCATCTAGTCCAACTCCCCTGCAGTGAACAGAGACATCTGCAGCTCGATCAGATTGCTCGGAGCCTTGTCTATCCTGACCTTGAATGTCTCCAGGAATGGGGCATCCACCACTTCTCTAGTTAACCAATCCAAATCTCCTCTTTTTTTGTTTGAAAACATTTCCCCTTTTCCTGTCATAGCAGATCCTGCTAAAGAGTCTGTCCCCTTTTGTTTTATATCCCCTCTTCAAATACTGAAAGGTCATTATTAGGTCACCTTAAAGTCTTCTCTTCTCCAGGTTGAACAGCCTCAGCTTTCTCAGCCCATCCTTGTAGGGGAGGTATTCCATCCTTGTGTCATTTGGGTGGCCCTCCTCTTGATGCACTATAACAAGTCCATCATGTCTCTCATTGTCCACATCTGGACGATGTCCAGCTGGCAGCACACTTCCTGGTGAGGTGCCTGCCTCTCTCAGGGGCTCCCACTACAGCATCACAGTCAAGGTTGGGGCTGCACATCCCATTAATCTAATGCAGGTGGAAGTTGAGTCACACCTAAACTGGATTCCTAAAGGAATCTCCCACAGGCTGTGCAGTGTAGTTGTCCTTCCCCAAAAGCCACTGAGCTCAAAAGTAAAATCATACAACTAGTTAAAATTAGCATGGTTTTATTTGTATTTTGAGAGCCAGCTATGGAAAGGTGTCTACGGATGGTGTCTATGGGTGACATGTTCCAGCTTGCTTCAGGCATCCAGCAGCCCAGAAGTTCTTGCTGGCAAAGGAGAGCTGGAGTTCCTGGGCACTGCCGAAATGCTGAGATTTTCAGAGTCAGACAGACAGACGGACAACCACGATGTCCCTGCACTGCAGGCAAGCGGGACTGTCCCTGCTGGAGGCCTATCAACAGCAGGAATCCTCCTCCTGCTTCCAACAAGCTGTGGAGTGCTTGGATGGCATGAAATCTCTAACAAGACAGAATGAGAGGCTCTGACTGGTGTTATTGTGCGCTCAAGCATGCGAAGTGTAATTCTGCTTAGAGCATTCGTATTTCACATCTGCAAATTGTGTTTAACTGCTTCCCCCTCTCGCAGCAGCAGGTGGATGGGTGTGCAGCCACACTCCCTGGCCTGGTTCCTCCCACCTGGCCCTTCTCTGGGCTGTGAAAAATAACGTCCCGTGTATTCCAGGCAGCCAAAAGACATATTTCTGAGCCTGACACAGGGTGCGAGGGAGAAATTTTCACAGAAGTTGTATCTTTATGATCTGTATGTGCCGGTGTTCCTTTACTGTGTCACTTGTTATTTATGGCTAGGTCATATGTAATTGTCTGTTGTGCAACGCTGGATACCAACCCCATCGGAAGTCCAGGCTTTGTTGGGCTTTAGAATAGATCATAAATCATTAGGCTGAATTGTGAAAAATGCCAATTATTGCAGGGGCATTGTATCAGGAAGAATCCTATGGAGCAGCACCAGAAATGAGTCTGGCTGGTTAGGGTAATTAAGTGAAATGTTTACCACAATAAGAAGGATTATACTTATACCCTGTACACTCTTTATGCTTGATTGCTGCCAGAATGAAGATGCAATAACATAACTTCTCTTTTTTCTAAGAACAAATAATGAAGTTAAGCTGTAAACAGACTGTAGTCCTTGCTTTGTAAGGGGAACTTGCGGTTGCTTTCTGTTGATAACATCTCTCACTGAGGTGTGGTAACTGAGCTTCAGCAGTTAACTGTACATTTTCCAGACTTATCTTTCTGTAGCAGCAAATCACATTGAGATTTGTGGCTTTCAGAAGAGCAGTGGTTAATCTGGCTTATTCGTGAGCACAACCAAGGCTGGGTGGGGTTCACAAGGCTGCAGCTCACTTTGAAAGCACTCCAGGCTGTGCCTGAACCATAGGGCCTGGGTTTGACTGTTGGTGACATATGAGTTCAGGAAGGCATCAGCCCCTGCCTTAGCCTTAGGTCTGTTGTGACAAGACAAGGGGAAATAGTTTCAAATAAAAAAAGAGGAGTTTTGGATTGGATATAAGAACTTTTTTACAAAAGGTGATGAGGCACTGGGGCAGGTTGCCCACCGACGTGATGGATCCCCATCCCTGGAGGCATTCAAGGTCAGGCTGGATGGGGCTCTGAGCAACTTGATCTAGCTGTTGGTGTCCCTGTTCACTGCAGGGGAGTTGGATTAGATGATCTTTAAAGGTCCCCTCCAACTCAAATTATTCTATGGTTCTATGACTCTACTTGTATTCTAAACTATATCTAAAGCCCGAAGTCTTTGGTGCTATTTCTGCTGTGGAGACACAGTATTCCACAGAGATCAAGAGAAGATTTCCAGATCATTCCTGGAAATGGAATTGCAAGCTGGTTTGGGGTACTTTCAAGGAGACACTGCACTGCAGAACTGCTAATTATCTCTTCTCTTGTGATTCATAATGATGATGCATGCAGGGACTCCTATAACCAGTCACAGCAGAGCCAGCTGTTGCCCTTGCAGAAATGCACTGTCCTGGCATTTTAAGCCATCAGAAACATGCACTGAGGAAAGGAGTGTGACAAGCTCGGTTGTAAAGAGGCTCCCTCCTCAATGCAATCACGTTGGCCTGTTCCCTGTCGTTAGATTTTGGAATAAATTCACAATCTTTAGGTTGGTGTCTTGAGAGCACATAAATTAGGAAAAATTTATTCTCTGCAAGTGCAATGATGTATTGGCACAGGCTGCCCAGGGGAGTTGTGGAGTCACCATCCCTGAGGGTTTTCAAGAAATATGTGAACGTGGCACTGAGGGATGTGGTTAGTGGGCATGATGGGAATGGGTTGATGGTTGGAAGAGATGATCTTAGACGTCTTTTCAACCTTTGTGATTCTATGATTCTGTGACTATGAAATCCAAAGGAATGTAATTAAATACTAAAGAACTGAGTGAGCAGTAATGGAGTAAGTATCCAGCGCCCTATACAGATCTTGGGGTGAGGTTGGTTTGACTGTTTAACAGGTGCACATGGTTTACCTGATGAAAAGGTGTAGTTTGGTATTATCTTCATTTGGTAATCTGTAAGCCAATTTTGTTTGTGAGGTATCTAATGGAAAGACAGCTCTGAAAACAATTATCCCCCAGAGGGAAGAGCATGAGCTTTGTTCTGGCACAATCACCCCATCTGGAGGGGCAGGTGCTGCTCTTTGTCCATTCAAACAGCAGTTTTTCCTCAGGGTTTTTCCCTTGTATCCTTTGTTACAGGGGCTGTAAGTAGATCTACCCAGTGAACCATGCTACCACTTCATCTTGTGCAGGCTGTCAGAAAGCTTTGCCAGCTCTGGGTGAAAC
Source organism: Lagopus muta (assembly GCF_023343835.1). NCBI lineage: Eukaryota > Metazoa > Chordata > Aves > Galliformes > Phasianidae > Lagopus > Lagopus muta. The sequence goes on from NC_064433.1 coordinate 67,316,127, forward strand.
TGGTTTTTATTACTGTGGAGGCTAGAAAATGTGTGTCATGCTGAAGGATGGCACAATCCCATCATCAATGAGTTGCATTCCCCCAGTGCAGACAACTGAAGCATGCACCAGCCATCACAGGAGCGTGGCAGGATGAAAGGAGCAGTGTGAGTCCAACAAGGTGGACATACCCTTTTTCCAGTGTGGATGGGGGCACAAATCTACCAAAGCTACAGTGTTCTTTGGACCTTGGAGTGGGGGCATGGAATTGGGAGCCTAAAAGAGCCTTCTGTCTGATGCTGAGTACCCCAGCTCAGTCAGTGAGTTGCTGCCAGCTGACAGCACAGTAGTCCTCCTCACACAGTGAAACAATTTAATCATGGTTTCAAAACCTCGTGCCTTGGTATTGCTAATGATTGAGGGTTATAACATAATAAACCTTGTGAAACAAGAACAGGTTAAAAAAATCTGAAGTGATTGCAAGGTTGAGAGAGCCAGAATATGTCAACAACATGTTTTAATTACGCAGTGTAATAGTTTCTCCATCACTGCTAGAGCTTTCAGAAAATGAGCTCTGAAAAAACAGTCTGGAATGACTCACAGGTGTCTGGAGAGGCCAGAATACTTGTCTCGATGCAAGTTTCATCACAGTAGTTCAAGATATTATTGCAGAATGATGTCACCCAGGAAAAATGTCACTAAAGCTGCCCAGAAGTTTGCCTTTAGTAAGTAGGTTGAATAGTTCAGCTTGTGTTAATGATTAAGCTGGCCCGACATCTCTCCCAGATCATGTTTTCCTTAAATGTCTTTTTGGAGATGAGATGGGACGGGCTTGAGGAGACTTAACATCATTCCCAAGCCTGCATTTTTACCCACCACATGAGTTTGTAGATATCTACTTCGACATATCAGAACTAAAAATAGCTCCAGATTCTAAGAATGGAGATGAATAATCACATTTGAAAGACTACAGGGAGCTCTCAGTTTCACTCCGCAGACTTTCTTATAGATACCATTCTTCTTTTAGAATCATAGAATCATAGAATGCTTTGAGTCGGAAAGGATCTTTAAGATCATCTGGTTCCAACCCCCTGCTATAGGCAGGGATACCTCCCTCTAGACCAGGTTGCTCAAAGCCATATCCTGCCTGGCATTGGAGGTCTTCAGGGAGTGGGCATCCAAAAAACCTCACAGGCAACCTGTTCAAGTGTCTCACCACCCTTAAAGAATTTCTTCCTAATATCTAGTCTAAATATACCCTCTCTCAATTTAAAACCATTTCCCCTCATCCTTTCACATCATGCCCTTATAAAAATTCCCTCCCCAGCTCTCCTCTAGGCCCCCTTCAGGTACTGGAAGGCCGCTATCGGGTCTCCTCACAGCCTTCTCTTCTCCAGAGAGCCCCAGCTCTCTCGGTCTGTCCTTGCAGAGGAGGTGCTCCAGCCTTCTGATCATCTTTGTGGCCTTCCTCTGGACCTGCTCCAACAGGTCCATGTCCTTCTTGTGTTGGGGGCTCCAGAACTGGACACAGTACTCCAGGTGGGATCTCCTGAGAGCAGAGTAAATGGGCAGAATCCTCTCCCTTGCTGGTCACACTTCTCTTAATGCAACCCAGGACATGGTTGGCCTTCTGGCCTGCGAGCATACACTGCCAGCTCATGTTCAATCTTTCATCAGCTGACACCCCCAAATCCTTCCCTTCGGGGCTGCTCCACCCAACCTGTATCTGTGCTTGGGATTGCCCCAACCCAGGTGCAGGACCTTGCACTTGTCCTTGTTGAACTCCATGAGGTTGGCATGGGCCCCCCTCTCAAGCCATTTCTTTTTTAAGGATAGGCTGGCTTGACCTAAATGCCTGCGTAACAGAGTTTAACCAGGAAGCCATTAGAAACAGCAAGCAAGATAAATAGTAAGATAATAATAAACATCAAGCAAATAAATAATGAGAATCAATGGAAGACAAAAAGCAAACTCTACCCTGTTATGTGCAGCATTTTTTGCTGAGGTCACCATATTGTCCCTAATGAGCTTCCCTGTATCTGCAGCTGCTGCTGCTGTTTGCTGACAAGGAATCAAGGGGCTCCAACATTCTCCTCTTCCACCAGGCCACACCCTGGTTGGTAATAGGGCTGATTATTGACTCATTGGAAATATGGGCTCAAATGTTTCTAAGTGGGCTCCAACCACTGAGAAAGAAAGTGTTAGTTCTAAACTGCAGTGTGTAATTGAAGTAGAATGATTCTGAGTGCCAGAAGATGGAAGGGAAAAAAAGAGGGAGAAGAGAGACTTGCTGAATAGTGACAAATGAAATAAAATATTGCAGATATTACCCATTTTTTTCCTAGCTCCTTCTGTACCTCATCTCTCTGACGCCCCCTCCTTTCTGCCCTAAAGTGAGCTGCTGGATTCCCAGCCCTGATCCCTACACAGGGAGATCAGGAAACCCAAAGCACATTGGGCAAGCGCTTTGCTCAGTGTTTTAAAGCACCTCTGGCAATTCCACTGTACAAAACCCTGTCTACCTTGACCTAGTTTGAACTCATTTCTTAAGAACACAGTCACAATTGCTGTTGGAAGTTTCCAATATCTTTCAGGAAGCATTTTGAGTGCAGTGCATTTTACTTAGCTTTCTTTATGGCCCTGATGCAGCACTTCTGTGTGGGCACAGCTCGATGCACAACCGCACCACCCTTGCTCCAAATTCTGCAGTGCCTCTACTGAGAAGCAATGGGTCAGCATCTCATCATACCCCCTGTCTGCCCCCAGAGTTACTGCAGAAATTAACAATCCAAGGAAAGGACTGAATCAATCAAACCCAAGCTGTGGGCTTCTTTGGAGAATGCCAGCATCAGCTGGAGCTGCCACAGCCATGTTGGTTTGTTAGCTCAGGTACTTCATCCAGTAAAATGCTTAGGGCCAGAAGGAGTGAAACCAGTGTTATGCGCAGGTATTACTGGAATTCATCCAGAAAGCAACAGGCAAGCCTGGGTTTAAACATGAAGTAGTATATGAAGAAATTAGTTAATTCCGAAGCATGTTTTTCAGCTTTATCCCTAAATATATATGGATATAAGGAAATTAATATAAGGAAGAAGCTTTTTACGATAAGGATAGTAGAGCACTGAAACAGGCTGCCCAGAAATGTGATGGATGTCCTGACTCTGAAAGTGTGGAAGGTCAGGCTGGATGGGGCTCTGAGCAACCTGATCTAGCTGTGGTTGTTCCTGATGGACTAGATGGCCGTGAGGTGTCCCTTCCAACATGAAGGATTCTATAATATCCAAATCCCTCCTACAGCTCTGTGCATATAAATAAGTATTCAGATACATACATACTTACACTCATTTGTCTGAACACAGATTGAATTAGCATTTAACATTTTCATATTACTCTAAGTGTTACTGAAAGATGCTGAAAGATGCATTCAGGGATCTGGTGCTCCATCACATGCGTTCTCACAGGTATCACAGATTTCTCTGGGCTGTGACAGCAAAGGTGAGGATCCCTGGTCATAAGCATTCCGTTCACTGCCTGCTCATCTGCCTCCCACCCCCTTCTGTTTCTTTTCTTGGATTCTTCTCTTCTTGTGTTTTTTTCCCACTTATCTCCTCACAGGATATGAGTAACAGCCTCCAAAGTCAAACCGAGTTATTCACTTCCTCCATATGGGATCACAGGTCCCTAAAGCACACATTCTGCAGAATCACACAAATATTTGCATGCCTGCTCCACAGTAGGAATGAGCTCTGGGAGAGCAACCTTGTGAGATTTCTTGCATTCCATGGGTTCTATCAGGTGAGAAAAAAACACCAAAGTGCTTGCTTCATGAAGTACTTTTATTTCTGAAGAACGAAGTTACACAGAAGCCTTTAGAAATTGATGTCATTAAATACATTATATGATTTGGTGGAAAAGGAGCCTGATCTTGTATTTACTTCGAGGTTTCTTACCAGTTCTTATTCTACCTACGCTACTTTGTCCAGGAAATTGCTTAGCTGTTTTCTAAAGGTAAAAAATTCTGCTTAAGTTCAGAGGGCACAAAGTTTGCATTTACAAAAACAAGCATGTTATCAGAGTTAGAAATAACGTAAAATCTGACTGTTGGATTTGAATAGTCCCTCACAATTGTGGTCCTTAGAGCTTCTTAGGAACCTGCCCCAGTACTCATCTGAACTTGAATCTCTGTGGTGTCTACACAGGGCTGATTGTAAAGCCCCGCAGAGTGAACTTAGCACTTCAGGTCAACTGACTGCATCTTCATGTAGTTACTCACAACTTCCTCTTGAGTTATGAACCCCTCTGAGCCTTACAGCCCTTTTCTGAGCACGCAGTGGAGCTGGTGTGAAGGGATTGATGATTTTGGGTTGGGGACTCAAAACACAAACAAGGATGCAGCACCATCCTCCCACGGTGCCAAAGGAAAACCAGTAGAGTTATCAGTGGTCTTAGGGGGAAAAAGAAGCCATACAAATGTTACATATTGTCTGCTGTCCAGATAAAGCTTATATCTGACTTGTTGAAGCCAGAGGTAAACCCCAGTTACTACTCAGAGCATTGCAGTGAAACAGCAGTTGCAATGTGAAAGCAGCTTCAAAATATGTTGTCTGGAAGAAACATATACCACTGATATATTTCTCTTGTGATGCCAGGAATAGGCTTCGCAAAAACAGGTGAGATGATGACATAGCTGTCAGAAAACGCAGGCGCTCCTAAGAGTTTTTGTGCTCTAAGAGGTTGCTCCCCTGGAGATAACCTTAGGATTCCTACAAGTCTAGCTGGAGTTAGCTGAGCTGGGAGGGGAGGGACAGGAAGGCAGTGCCAGTGATGTTAAGCAGTCACAGGGAGGAGGGCTCAGCAGCATCTGAAAATGCTGCTGCCAAGCTTCTGCCGGGCAATTTTGGAAAGAAGGAAAGTCTTTTTATGGAGCTGCCCTTTAGGAGTCTCCTCTTGCTGCCATCTATTTGCTCACTCATATGCACAGCTTGGAGCACTTTGCTTTTTAAAGCAGTGCCTGCTGTAACTGATGGTGACAGCTTTGTTTCAGCTTCTACAGAATGCTGCCAGCCCCCTAGGATCCCTGCTGCAAGCACTGCTCATGGCAGCAGAGGGTTGAAGAGGGGAGTGAGCTGAATCCAACCTGTGCCTTGTTCTGCCTGGCGCTGCTGTGCTAGAGCAGAGAAGCTCCTGCAGCGTAGCACAAAAGGTTAGCACATCCATTCCCTTTCCTTCAGGGTTAAATCCCAGCCTCGAGGATGCTGGAGATTAAAGTACCATTGATCCTTCACTCATCATGCCAGTGTCTACACCAAGGACCGCTGTTGGCCTCAGAGAAAAGATTCCTCAATAAATCTTTCATCTTCTTTTTTAGAGGTTAACCATATTGGTTCTTTTCCTGGTGCAAAATCATATTACAAACAAAAACCTTGGAAAAGTCTGTGAAGAATTTCTTTTTCCCCCATGGGAGGAAGGAGAGTCACCTGATTTGCAAACCCTGATTATTTTTTGCTTTAGTTTCTGTAATGCTTCAAACCTTTGAAATGAAGACCTCTTCAGCATTATTCAGCGTCGAAACACTAAAGGTTTCTCTGCTCCATGACACTGATCATTGCTTGTATCTCTAAATGGCTAAAAGCATAGAGAGAGGGAGGCTGAGAGGGACTAGAGCAGCGGCAGGAAAGAGAATTAAAGTGTTCTGAGAGATAGGGTGCATTCCAAAGGTCCAGGAATTCCAATTTTCTGCCATATATCAGCTAGACAGGCTACCGGGAAAGAGAAAGGACTTGCTTAGCTCAGGCTAAGTGCTGTGGTTTACACTGAAAAAAAAAGCACTAACTGAGAACAAACAGAAAGCAAATAGCTGGGGAAGTGCCTGCGAGTAAAGCTGTCTGTGTTAAAGATGTGATTCCCTAGCTCCTTGAGGGAGACTCGGTATTTGTGACACTTCACAGAACGTATAAGTAAAACCAAAATGTGTGATTTTATATTCTTTTTATTTCTGAGCAAGAAGGCGTATGGGGAAAAAAAAAAAAGCAAAGAATTTTTACCTCTACTAGGTTTACTCCATGAGAAAGAAGAGTGCCTTTCTGCGTGTGTGTGTAGACAGCCACAAGGCTGATTTGTTTTTAAGCTTGAAGGTCGCCATTAAGAAAAGATCTTGGTCACAATATTGAGTTATATTTAGGGACAAAAACAAAACAAAGGAACAGGATAGTCTGTATTTTGTCAGTGTGGCACTTTTATTACCTATTTGTTATTGCTGCGCTATAAGAAAGTTACTCAAGTATATACTGTTATTCTCCACACTGTTTTCATTCCCCATGCTTCAAAACCAGTGAAATGCAAAATTTCAGATGAGCTGTGGAAATGTCTGCATGTGTCTGAAGCGATTTTCCTTCCAGCTGCCATTTGTCACTCTCTGGGAGATCAGATTGGGTCAAGCTGCTGCTTGACCTCACGATTGCTTCTTGCTGTTCTTGTGGGTCAAACCCTATCCAGCTTTAAACAGTCTCTTTGTTTACCAGTAATAAATCTGTTTTCATTCTCCTTTTTCAAAGTCATTGTCAGTTTGTCCAAGAGTTATTGATATTTCCTGAACAAGCATCCATAAATTAATCATCTCCACTCAACCCCTTCTCGTGCCTTGAGCTTTTCCATACTGGGTCAGCCAGTGCTCTGCACGTCCCAGCCTTGGGCAGAATTAGCTAATGTCATGGCTACTAATGAAGAAGCATTATTATTGCCCGGTGGGAGAATTCATTGCAATCAGGAGGACATTGCCAGAAGGGTATTTGAAGCGTTGTACTGGTGGTGGAGGACCACAGGCAAGTGTTTGCCAGGGGGCTGCACTCACTCAGTTCTCCAGCTTGACATCCACATTCCTCAATTTGCTTGTCCAGTGTTGGAGTCAAGAAGCCCTGGACATCTCTTCACATCATAGAAGCACCACAGAGAACCCTTCCCAGCCTCATGTGGAACATGTGAGGTTTTGATCTCTTTGTTGTATTTGTGTAAGTACACCCAAAATCATTGCCACTCAAAAGCTATTCTGGATTACTTGGGTACTTGAGTAAGGATTTGTCTAATACAGGTCCAGACAGTCCTTTCACACATGATGAGTGCTCCAACACCTGAGTTTTGGGCTTTTGGTCTTGGTTTGAAATTGTAGGTAGAACACTGAAATCTGACATGATTGTTTTTTTGTTGTCTTATTAGGAGACCGCATCTAAAGACTTCTTTCTGCCTTTAGGTAAAGGAAGCAGAAGGAAAGAGGGTTTGGCTGTGCCATCAGCTGGCCTCCTGTCAGATAAGCACACAGTCACCCTTTCTGATGGGAACATGGCCTTCCCATCACTCTACAGCCTGCTCCTGTGCTTCAGGGAAGCTGTTAAAACACAAAAAAAGGTCACGTATTTCACTTTCACTAGGTGATAAAAGCATTAACTGGCTTTCTCACACCTGCATTGTCTCAGCTGCATTCAGCTGTGGTTATACCTGTGGGAAGGTTCTGATTTTCCAGAAAATATCAGCTTATGATTTAACCAACCTATCCCCTCAAGGAGGCCTTTCTAGTCCAACACGTCTCAGTGTGATGACAGGATATGCTCCTGTTTCTGTCCCGTTGCCCTGTTTGCAGTGCGCAGGCAGTGACCTCAGTTCGCCAGGACAAACAAGGCTCTGAGTCATCTTGCCGACTACTTCTGAGACACATTGCCTGATACCGTCTGCTAAATGTAGGCTGGCTGGATCTATGTATCAGAATAAAAGCCTCAGCTCTGGTCTTTAGCCTGAATTCCCCTTTTTAACAAGTCACAGCATCCACATCCTTGAGTGATGCAGGAGGCTCAGCCTGCTGAGCGTAGCCTCGCTGCCTGGCTCTGAAAGCACCAGTAATGGGACAAGGGCCTTTAGTGACCCTGCACCCTGTGGGTTAGGGTTGTTTTGGGATCTCACACTGGGGCAGTGTGAGTTGGACACTTCCACTGCATGGAGGAGCTCCTTGGAGAAAATGCAGCCTTTTGATCTCAAAAGAGGCTAAACATCCGTTGTAAATGCACAGTGTCAGAAAGGGGAACTGTGTCAAAAAGAAGTGTTTTATGAGGAATTAAAGGGGACAGCTGGGAGAAGTAAGTCCCTAAAAGCAGGACAGAATGGCTGAGGGATGCCACTTTAGAAGCATGGTGCTGGCACATGGCACCTCTTCAGATAGACACAAAGAAAGAGCCAACAGCGGAGTGCGTCAAAGCAGCTGTGCACTGGGGCAATATCTGGTGCTCTCCTCCAGATTCTCCTCTTCCTACTGCACAGATTTTTGGGGCACTGCTCCAAATAACACTGTGCCTCAGTTATTCATACAGGGTAGAAAAGGTATGAAAAGGAAAGGGTAGAAAAGGAAAGGTATTTGTATAGCCCCAGGGACACTGAACAGTGCAGCACTTCAATATGCCTCTCAGAGTTTTCTTGCCCCCAATAGGGCCTGATATTAAAGCCCCACTCAGGTTGCTTCAGAGGTTAGGTAGGAACATGAGAACACCTTCTAAACTGTCTAACAGCTGTATATGTGACTGCCATCTGTCCTCTATATGCTTTTAAATGTTTGCTTCTTCACTGAAATGTAAGATTAATGTAATGCTATTTCTCTTCCCCCATAGCAGCAGCTGAACATTCAAAATGTTACTGAAATGCATACATAGAAGGTAATTAGTATCAGCTTGCATGTATCCTTAAATCTTTCTGTTAGCCAATAAAAAAAAAAGGTGATTTTTATATAAATATCTTAAGAGGTCCTCTTCACTGCCAGAAATAAACAGACAAAAGACCTTTTGAAGTGGTGCACTACTTGTTTTAAAAAGTGGGTGGAAAACTGACACGCTTCCTTATTTATCTGCAGGAGAAAATACAGTGCCACATTATGCAAGGGAATTTCCATTTAAAATAACTGAGTACTTAAAAGTCACTGTCTAGCTCATTAAACAAAACAGTAATTCTAAAGCTGGAAACAGCTGCTAGTATCATCTTATCTGACCCTCTTCATAATGGAGGCAACTTAACATCCATTTTCCTTTGATACTTCACTTTTTGGTTAAAGTCCATTTCCAGAAAAGGGTCTAGAGTTGATTTAAAAACTTCCAGAGAAAAAAAAATTGCTGTTTCCTGTATAAGTCTATTCCAATTCGTAAATTGGAACTTAAAGTCATGTACTTTGATTTTTCTGGTTTTATGCACCAGCCAGTCAGTTTGGTTTATGCCTTCCTCAACAGAATGATGAATGAGTTCGCCCTTCAATTACAATAGTAATAAAAATAAATACAATAAATAAGCAATACAATAAAAATACACAATAGTATCTTATAAGATTTGATTACAGAAGTAGGAAGACACTATGCATGTCTCAGAAGTACAGAGGCAGTTTGGGAAAAAGTGAAGAGGGGAAAGAAGCCTCCGGTAGGGCAATCTGTTAGAAGTGTCTCAAACTCACTGTGGTTGTAGAGGGTCAGACCATGCATTAAAGAGGTTCTGCAATCTTCACTAAGGCAAAACATCCATCAAGGTCTGGTGGGTATTTCAGATCTGTAGTTGTAAGGATTATGACACAGCTTTCCATATTTACACATGTTTAAAATGTTCCTGATAAGTGCTATCCATATACTTTTAATTTCCCTTCTAATAGCATCTTTTGCTTATTCCACTGTTTTAACTCCATTAGTTAGTTTAATTAGACATTCAGAGATGGCCACTGCTTCACTGGGTCAGGAGATCTTGAGCAGACTTGCCTGGTGATGTGGGTTGGAAGATGGGGGTAAAAATGTTCATTCCCTTGTCTCCATCCTACAAGGCCTCCATGGATGACCTCCACTGTTGACATCACCCTCTCCAAGAGCTTCTCCTAACTCATGCTGCCTTTGTGGCAGGGTGGAGCTGGTCAGCAGATCTCCTGCTGAGGGTGGGATACACAAAGCATGGAAAATAACTTGATAAGACTGGAAACAAAATGATACAGGAGATGCTGCCCTCTCAGAGACATTGGAGGGGCATCATAGCTGAAGGGATCGATGAATAGGAACAGCAAGGAGTTGCTGCTAGGTCAATAGAGGCAAGGCGAGCCATTTCAGTGTCTTCGGAGTTGAAGAAGGAATCTAGTGCATGTACAGCAACAGTAGCTTCTCGATGCCTGCTTTGAAAGGCATGGTTGTAAGACCAGTTAACAGTAGAATTTCCAGCTTTAAGGTGACCTCTTTAACTTATAAAAGGTTGATATTCTGGCTGACATGTTTCTTAAGATGTTTTTGATCTTTTTGTCATGTGACATTGCAGTTAGCAGCGTGCACGTGTATCTCTGAGTCACTATGACTCTTCCAACATCAGTGCAGCCGCCTTGCAGTTACAGTTGTTTTCTCAGCAAGCTCTCTGATAAGGAAAGGGAAAGGCGAGGGTCACTGTTTCTGCCTGCCAACAGCTCCAGTAATTCAGCATGAAATCAGTTTTATTTCGGAAAATGACCTTTGCAGGTATTATGGTAAAATAGAAGGTCAGTAACGGGTTTATCTCTCAAACTGAACAGTAATACAGATAAAGTGGCAATTTATGTGGCTTGTGAACAGCACAGAATATATCTACTTCACTGGGATGTCTGTGTAGAAACATATGAAACACAGTGTCATTACTGGGTTCACATTCACTGGCAGATATTTCATCTAACAGTCAAATCATTTCTGGAAAAATATTTCCTGTATATCAAAAGCAGTTTCCTTTCAACACTGAACAGAGAGAAAGCATCAGACACCTTTTCTGCAGCCCCAATTAAGCAAATACTGATGGAAGAGGAATGGAAAAGAAAAGACTTCTGATGTTAAAGCACGTTCTGGCAACAGTCCTAGCCCTTACCAGTTGATTTTAGCAAATTGGAAATAAATCTACAGGATGAGAATTTCCAGAAATATATTTAACTATGACCAAGGAATCAGCATCCAAAGGACTTTTTATCACACTGGCAGACTAAAAGCAATCTTTGTGTGATTCATGTCCTGAAAGCACAGCATATTTTGGATCATGCAGTGCTTCATAAGAGACAGCCTCCAAAATTCTGAATGCTTAACAAAGCATAAGCAAGAGCTGGACACAATCACTGCTGGTTAGAATCATAGAATCATAGAATCACTAAGGTTGGAAAAGACCTAAAAGATCACCCAGTCCAACCGTTCACCTATTCCCAATAGCTCCTATGGTTGTATGGTCCTGGTCCTTGTAAGCAAATAGGAGTCTGGAAGGGTATACATTACAAAACCAATACACAAGTAGCAATGTCTGTAAATCTACTTGATGGTGGCATGTTGCAATGTATCTGAGTTTTTTTTGTTTTATTTTGTTTTGTTTCAGAAAAGGAATGCTCTTACAATCAAAGTCAGTGACGTTTCCAGGTACGTTAATATGTCTCAATTTTCCTGTGCACCATCCCTGTGCCATCCCTGATACTTTCATCTTCCTCACATTAAGAAATCAATACCACATGCTAGAAAGTCCTAACACTTTGCCAGACTTTCAAATAAAAAGACTTACCTAGTATCCTACTTAAATCTTTTAAGCTGCAGATAGAACTGAGTCTTTCCTGTTCTTCCATAAATGGACATGCAAATTAACATACAGGTGTTACCTCATCAGTTTCAATCCTTTCTAAGCTACTATGCCTTTCTCAGCCTTCTCTTTTCAATCCCATGCCTTCATATTCCTTCTCATGTGTTACATTTTCTATGCCTCTTAGAACACTTGTTGCATTTGCGAGCTTTTCCTTCCACTGCACCTGCTTCCAGATGAGGCAGATGATTCTTTGCACAAAAATTCAGGTTCCACCATCAAATAGGTGACTTGGAAAGAGGCTCAAGCTTAGCAAAAGTGACATTTCCAGAGTCATCATTAAGCATTGCAGAGCATTTGCCAACAGTTATCCTCCAGGGGTTGTGTCTGATCTTAATTTATGCTGAAAGAAGTTTTATACCAAATGTCTAGAGCCAGCCCTAGATCACGCAGTGATGCCAGAATTTTTCTAAGACAAATCACCAAAATCTTGTGAGAGAACACAATTCATTTTTTGTTTCCAAGCTCAAACTTCAGAAATGCTTAGATGTTTAGATTGAATTGTTCAAGAAATAATAAACAAGTGCAGGGGCAGGGAAAGGGAGTGTCTTGGGTGAAATATCATGTCCTGAATGGGGACTTGTGATGCATGGTCAGTATGGTTGTTCTTCCATTTATCCTACATGGGAAAACAAAGTCATGCCCCACTATACAGTGCAGCTAGAAATACTGAGCTGTGTTCACATCAGTTTCCAGGAAGCAGAAAACTTTGCATCCTTCTAGGCACCATAAAGACATAAAGAGGCCTTGTTCAAGGTCAAAGTCAGTCAATAGGATGAAACCAAACAAGTCTTATAACTAAGACAACACTCTTCTTTTCTTCCGGTTTCAGATAGTGTTCACCTGTGTAATCTTAGCTCCAAGTCTGAAGAACTCCTCAGGGGTCTATAGCTGAAATATCAGTGAAGGTCAAAGGGAAACGAGGTTTCTTATAGAAACCTTGTTTCACATTCTATTGATTTGAAACACTCTACAGAAATATTAGGGGGGTATAGAGTGACTAATAGTTACTGAAGTTAGCTGTCATACAGCATATACTCTTCCAAAAAGATCTTTTTCAAATATAGATTCCCTTACAGAACTACATCTGAAATGAAGAATCCCTTTTTCAAAACAAACAAACAAACAAACAAACAAACAAAAAAACATGATATACTGGACTGTGAGGCTGAAGAAGAATTTAGAGTCATGATCAGAAAGGTGTCTGAACAGCAAACAAGCAACTGCATTTGTTTCCCTACTGACTTTGTCAGTGACTGCATCTGTTTTCTTACTCCACTCAACAGAGGGTATTTTTAAGGCAAGGATCCATGTAGTTGCATACATGTTTTTTGAACTCTCTGAGATTGCCAAAGGCTATTGTGTGGGCAAATAATCACTGGAAAAAATGTACTGATAGTACTACTGTGCTCATAACCTACTTCGGATGTACGAGATAGAAATGACCCTGTGTCCACATAGAAAAGATACTAAAATAAGGTATTTAGGTGAATGTATCTGAAATGCATTGTAGTTGCCACTCTTTCATTCACTGTTTTGCAGATGCTTGAGAAGTCAGGTGCATGGAATAAACCTTACCCAGAGCGCTTTGGCTGGCAGATAGAAACTCAAGGGAGACATACTGCAGGAGCATTAAGCAAGGAAACGTCTCTCAAAGGCCCTTTACAAGGGTGGGAAACATAAAAGCAACAGCAAACTAGCTGTGAAACAGCAAAGCTTTTCTTTTTTTTTTTTTTTTTTCTTCCATATAATTACATGTTGTAATATTCTTTCTGTCTAAAGGTTGTGGTATGTTTATAATCATGAAACCAGAAAAAACCTGCTCTTTGCACAGAATACTAACCTCTGCCAGTTATTCTAGCTACAGGCTTGAACAATTAGTATGTGATAGCCCCAAAAGTTTGGAAAGTTCAGATCTCCTCTCACAAAAAGAAAATAAGAGAAATGTTCCCCTACATCCCCAAAAGCTTTATTTTTTCAGTGCTAATTTACTCTCTTGTACACCAGATATCATAAGTATGGAATACTTCACAGTGAGACGTTGCATTTGGCAAAGAATGGAAATCACATTCAGTGTTATTTCCTTTTATAAAACATAGCAATTTGAAACTTATAGGGGTAGAAATGAAGCCTATTCTTGCCTGATCCTTTCTGCAAGTACTGCAATAAACAATGCTTAGAGATAATGGTAATGACACCAAAAACAGAGAGCCAGGATTGCATAGGTTGCTAATCTGTGCTATTGAAATGGAGTCAGTAATGGAAGAAAAGTACTAGCCTAGATGCTGGCTTAATTCTTGGAAGATGTTGGCCAAGTTCCTTTTCCTGTCACACACTTGGTGTGTGATCTAACAAATATCGCTTAGGACAAGCTCCGCATATGCAGACATTAAATGCCATTTCTGATCTAGGACTTAAGACTTTCCACACCTTAATTGCTCACCTGTAAATTCAAGGCCACAGAACTTCCCTATTTTAGTTTAGTAGCAGGAAGAGAAATAACTGAAGGTGTTTAGATACTGCAGTGAAAAGATAGAAAGGAATAGCAAAGATGGATGGATAAATAGTGAAGATGGAAAGGAATGAGCTCCAATTTCTATTGCCTTCCAGGACAGCTGTCTTGGAGATGTGGAGAGAGTGCAGGATTTGGAGTTGAAAAAATAAATGGGAAAGAAGAGAGAAACCAGTCCCCACAGCACACATTCCTATAGGATATCTTTAATTGAAAGATAATATCAAAGTCTGTCTTTTCTTTTTCTTTTTTTTTTTTTGAAGTAGAGGATGGCTGTGTCTGTTCTGCAAGCAAGATAAAATACTCCAAAAAAAACCCAAAAACATTTAACTTTTCTCTGTCTTTCTTTGCCCATTCCCACCAGTGTGCTGGAAAGCCTCAGACCCCAGGGAGAGGCTCCCACATAGCCTGGCATACCTACGTGCCTTGTTCCTAATTCCCGGCAGAGCTCAGAGTGGCTGTTACTGTTTGATGACTAAAAAAGGGCTTTCCTAAAATATCAAGTCCTTAGGCCTCCAGGACCTCAGTGTCTTTGCCAGTAATGTCTTATGATCTAAGAGGAGACACTTTCAATGAAAGGTTTGCACTGGCCTTATGTATAATGTACTTTATACCCACTCTTTCCATTTGTTTACCCTTGAAGAGGGCTGGTGTGAGCCTGGGCAGAAACCCACCCTCACTGAAAGGTATCACCCTTCCAAAAAGCCATGCAAGCATACAAGATCCCAGCATGCCACCAGACCATGGCATTGCTCAAAGGATGCAGACACTCAGACCCAAAGCTGAGTATCCAAATATAACTCTACCTGCTTTTAGTCCTGACTGCAAATTAGAGCTTTGTACATCTACACTCATTTTATTTGATACTCTGATTACCGTGCAATTATTGATTAACACATAAACATACAGTTGAAATGGGCGATTGTTTCTCAATTGCTGTTATTGTAGTAACTTACAAGATGTCCCATTTCCTTGTGAGATATGGCGTGAAGCCACAAAGTTCATGCACAACAGACATGAGATCTACCTCCAGGAAGAAACCAAAGCACCCTATGGAATAGAGGATGTTTTTGAACCTTATGTTCCTTATAAGCCAAAGGATTATTTTCTCATTCCACATAGACAACCCTCTAAAATAGAAGGGATAGAAATAAATGTTTAAAGATATCAGCTGATATTATTACCAAATACAAACAGAAGAAAATGGGTATATTCAGCTGGCTTAAATACAACCAAGTGCTCCCTGATGTCTGACTCAGGGTGTTCTCATCCCCCTAAGGCTTTCTTATTTGCTCTCCAGAGACAGTGAACCCATTCCAGGCACAGACAGGTGGAATCTAAGTTGTCTGAAAATGTCTCTAGGGGATTTAAAAACATAATTTAGAAGAAAGAGAAAGAAATGTTCTCTTTGTTCATTGATATTCTCTGCTCCTTGAAGACCTGATCTAGAGCAATTGAAGGTGTCGGATTTAATGAAACAATCTTTTCCTACGATTTTCATAAGGGATTTTTCTAGATCTGTTCCTTTTCACTTTGGGATCAGACCTTGGCAAAAGCATTAACAACTATCGTATGACAGATGATATATTTTCACTTAGTGATAACTGAAACTCTCATCAGCAGGGTTTTCACCCACAAAGCTACTCCCCAGAAAGGATCATTTCTCCCTTTCTGTGCAATGAAGCAGACTTTATAAATGCACCACTATTTCAAAAAGTATCCTGTGATAGGAGAGAAAATATCTTCCTTGTCTGCCTTCACTCTTTTCCAATTCAGCTTGAGGGAAACAAAGCCTGATGTATCTCCTGCTAGAAAAAAGGACTGCATGTTCTTGTGGGCCTAGATACAAGCAATCTGAGAGGAGCACAACATTTCCCAAGCAGTTCAGCTAGCTTTGCATCAAGCTCATCAAAGATAAACGCATGCTGTCTGTGCAGTGGGAATAAATGAGCATCTGGATTTTAAACCCCTGCCACTCCATCCAGTGAAACTCAATGAGGCAGCTTCTGTCAGCTTCTTGCCTATGCCAAGCTAATAACTCTATGGAGCAGGTGAGGAAATCAAGCTGTAGGTATGCGCTTCTTTTGAGTGGCATTAGAAGTTGGCAGGGAAGAACATCCTGATGCAAATGTATGAGTTGAGACAGAATTAAACTGGTTCCATAGCAAATCAGAGAGCTGCAGACTTGACAGAATCCTTCTTGAGAGGTACCACCATTGGCATCCTGGTATTCAAGTGAATGATTAAAGCAACATTGCCACATGAGTACATTGTGAAGGAGAATAATTCTTTAGAAGATGGCTTTGTATGGAAAATGATTCTTCTGGACATTCAACAACAGAAATGCTTCATTCTAAGAAAAGCCCTGAGGCAGGAGAATGGCCAGGGTCCCTGTGTCTTATCTGAGGAAATTGTGGCACAGGAGGACATCAGCTGTCTTTAGAAGACAAGTGCCAGGAAAACAGCTCCATGCTGAGAAGAGCAGCTGGGTAACTCCTTAGCTGGCTCTCTTCCCTTCCAAATATGTACTGAGATAAATGCTCTGACTGCGTCCTGCATCTCTGCACTGATGCAGCACTCCTTGGACGAAAATAGATGATGAGAAGTCCTGCTCACTTGCTGATGGGAACTGGCCATAAAAGATCCCCTGCTAACTTCAGCTAGAAGAGAAACATGGAATTCCATCTGATGGCTGCCATGCTGGTGCAGCATCCTTTCTTGCCACTCTGCTCATTTTCCAAGGCATCTAGCAGTCCTTACCTTCCCACTTACACTATCCTGGGAAGAACTGTTACAGGCTACTAATTGTTATGTTCCATAGCAAAGAGAAATGCTTTTCATTAGCTTCCAATTTCTGTTGTAGAGAAGCATAACATACATGCACTCATTGCTTGGGAAGAGATTTAAGACCCTCAAGCAAAATATCTACATGAAGTTCAAAAATCTCCTCAGATTGTTAGTCCCATGGTACTCATCGAAGATAGCATAACTCCAAACATATTTATTTTATTTCTGTGCTTGCTCTAGCAAGGACACGTGCAGGAATTGTAATGCTGATGTGAATTTGGTCTGGCTAAAACTGCATGTAAGGGCCTCCATCACTAGCCTGCTTTCTGCCCCTTTTCTCCCTGTCCCAACCCTAGACTCTGTTGGTAAAACTGGATTTGGAGAACTCTGTTCTCTCCTGGGCTAGCCCTAAAGTCCTTGACCAGCAGCATGAGACACTGCCTTGGTGGAAGGTGTTTTGAATGGGTAATGCTAGAATTTTAATCCCAGCTGTTGTAACTCAGAAAATGTTTTGATTTGATCTACAACCTTAATAAAAGCTGCTTCCTACGTAGCTGAGCTGTGCAGAGATGGCTGCTGTTACAGTAGGCTGTCTAATAAAACCTCCACAGTATTACAAGAGACCCTGAGCCTTCAGATGCACTCTCCAGCATTTGTTATCTTATTTGATATGTTAATGGCTGGTTATTCTCATTAGCTGTTCTCTGGAGTTGTA
The DNA here is from genome assembly GCF_023343835.1 of Lagopus muta. Lineage (NCBI taxonomy): Eukaryota > Metazoa > Chordata > Aves > Galliformes > Phasianidae > Lagopus > Lagopus muta. The sequence goes on from NC_064433.1 coordinate 67,333,748, forward strand.
CAAGCTGTTTTCCTGCACTTAAGCTGTGCAGCCTGCTGTGTAAAAGTAATTAGCAAGGGGCCAATGGATTAACTGGAGTCAGATGTCAGCTGTGTCTCTATTGTCTAGCACTGGCCTGAAGGAATGATGCTCCTGTTGGGCAGTTAGCTGTGTAACAGCAGGGCCTCTGGCTGAGACAGGTGCAAGGATGTGCAGGCTGGAAAGCAGGGGCTGCCTTTGCAAACTTGCTTAGGGAAAGACAACACAAAGGAGGAAGATGTGAAGCAGAGCCATAGAGATCAAGATGTTAGTTAAATGAGAATATCCCTACTGGGAGACAGCACTATGCAAACATGCTGTTTTGCAGAACAGGGCTGGCCTTTAAGCACCATTACCTGGTTGCATTCATCTTTCCCCTTGCTGTGACAGATCCCTGCACTGTGTTAAATAGAAACTGTCCACAGTGTTAAGGAATTCTATGCAAGTGTGATCCCTCACTCTGCACTAGAACCAATAAAAGATCAAATGAGAGAACTGTGGAAAGCTACACAAGCAATTACAGAGGAGCAGCACTTGTCTCATGAGGCGTGACATTCAAGCACACAGACATTCTCTTTATATGTGTGAGGTAATGCTGTCCTCAAGGGCAAAATCACTCTAAATGGTGTGACTGTGAGGAAGATAGTACTTCACCTTATTCTTAACACATCTGAGAACAGAAAGCCTTTTATTTTGTTCCTTTGGTTACAGAGAGTAGAAGCTGGAAGTTGAGAACATGAGCCACACCTACGTCTGATGCTAAAAAGAGGTTGTCTTTACAGCTAGAACAAAGAGCTCACAGACACCAGCTCTCAAGGCGTTAAATCCTTGTGCATGATGCAGAAAGCATCTGTATTTCACAGAATATTACAAAAGATAGGGCTGGAACAACCCTGGAAAGAGGCCACATGAAGTATTTGCTGCCCAACATGATAGGACTGCTGACAGATGAAGTGGGGCTGCTAATAGCATGCATGTATCAAACCCCAATTAAGGAAAAAAACTGACATGGTGAAAAAGCAAAATGTGAATTTTCAGATAAGAGGAATTCTTTACCTGAAGGAAAGCATAAAGAAAGCATTGAAACATCCAAACCCAGTGGCTCAGCTCATCTTTTAAGTTCCTAGCATCTTAAAAAGAGCCCTTAATAATAAGGAAAGCAAGCGCACAGTGTTAGAGGGACTCAGACACTTCTAGGTCCTTTTGAAAAGCCCATTTTGTTTCAACCCTATTTAGTTTATATTTAAACTGAACTTGCTGAACTGAAACATGCCAAGGAAGTCATAAGAACTTGCCAAGTTCACAGTGAGGGACAGAGGCAAGAGAAGGACGTCACTACTGATGAGCACTTGCACATCTGTGGTAGCCTTTGATGCTAGTCTAAGAAGCCAGTCAGCTCAGCACAAAGCTGCAGATACATGGTGGAGGTAAGAAAATAGTGAGCCACTCACCCACTGCCCCTGGCATCCCTATTGCCCCCTGCATGTCTAGCTGCCAAGTAACATGCTCCCAAGGCCTCTGCTATTGCCCACAGCTCTTGCAGTAGGATCCTAATGAGGTTTACAGTAACATACTGTTCTTAGGAGTTCACAAGCTTAGCCCTTTTAACTGCTGAAAATGTTTCTAACATGTCCTGGCTCTAAAACTAGTTCTAAAGCACATAATTGGAATTGCAGAGGTGTGGATATGACCCCCTCTGCTCTGTACATACATGAGGCTAAATCAAGACTCAATGACTTGTACCCATGATTTATGGCGGTCAGGGTCTACCACAGCTCTGCCGAAACAAGGTATGCAGACCTGCAATATGGATATCTACCAGCCAACAAATGCTTAATTATCCTGACATAGCCTGTAACGCGCTGTAATGAGGTCATGAGGTTCTTCAGGATCCACCTAAAGACACAAGACTTGTTAAGTAGTACTGTTTAAAAATCTACTGTAAAAAAATCTTGGTTGTCTTTTAGAATAGCAGACCAGGAACTAATCAGTAGAAATGCCTACAAGCGCACCCTCAATAAGGAATATTCATTGTGGTGTCTAAAGGATGCAACCTGCAAGAGTGATTTTGAAGGTGTGTGGAACATACCAGCTGCAACTAGCATATTTGGTCCAGCCATGCCTAGGATAAAGAAGCTGGAAGGATGAACCTGACTCTTGTTCTGCAGCTGCAATACAAGGGCATTCTCATCAGCAGCAGAATAGAGAGAGAAGGCAAGTGAAACTTCTTTGGGAATGAGAATAGCCATGAGGAGGGATAAACCCTAAGCTTCCTGGGACAGAAACAACATCAAGTATTACAGCAGAGGTTGCCTGTAATGGTTAGAGAAAAATGCTAAGCAACCTAGCTGCACTCTGGCAAGAACACAGCGCTCTGGGCAGTCACCAGCTCCATGGCCTGGTAGCAAGCCAGCACTTGTGGGCAGCCAGAGGAGCACCGTTACGCTCACATTCCTACAAACCCAGGCCAGCAGCCCCAGCCTGTGAGGAATAATCGTGTTCCGGATGGGGGAAAAGCAATCTTATCTGCTTGTTCCCATACATGAAGCCGCCCACGGCCAGACGCAGGACTTGGTGGTGGGTCCTCAGAGGCTGTTTCATATGGGTAACTGGAAAATGTCAGCCCCAAGCAGCTGTGACAGCATTTTAGGCCAACCAAGTGTTAAATTAATGGCGTGTAGTGACGCGGATTGAGTTGGCTTCAGAACAGCTTGTCTGGGGGCAAGCCATACACCGCAGCAAGCCACACACTGCTGTCAGCTGTGCCACAAAGCATGGCAGCTGGGCCAGGCCTGCCAGCTGCTGGCCATATGGCCAGCGCAGTGCCTGCCGTTACTCTGCATCCCCTCTGTTAGCTGACAATGGCAGTGTGGGGCCATGGGAACTCTGTATGTTTTGCCTCATTTCACTGAGTGAAAGGGAAACCCCGTCTGCACGTCCCATTTATGCTTGCCTTTGTGCTAAGCAGGGAAATCGTGCACTGTGCCACTGACCTGCCTGTCAGGGAGTCACCATGCACAGGGCTGGTGGGGCAGCAGGACCTGCTAGCCACACTGGAGCCTTCTGGCTGTGTAGTCTAAGTCACCCAGCCACAGCAACGTGCAGCCCCAGCTCTTACCTTCCAGATACAATCTTCTCTGAAGGCTTAGGGAGCTGTTGGCAATAACAATAACAGTGAACTTCAAATGGATTTGGCACTAGGATTCAGGGGGATTTGAACTGGACAGCAAGGCTGTAGAAAGAGGAGACCTTCTTACTCCAGGTAGCAGGCAGTAGGTACAATTGCCCTTGTTGGTTTTTACAAATAGCAAATATTGGTCTTCTTTCAGTGCTAAGCTACAGAAACCAAGAGAGGATGCAGCACTTCAAATTCCAGCTGCTGTAATAAAATGTGGAAATTGCGTGCAAATTATTTACCGGCACCGCAGTTTGATAATGAAAGCAGTAATTTTCAAATTACCTTTGCACGGTATTTGCTGTCTTTTACGAGTGCTAAAATGCTTCCTATTCTTAAGCAGAGAGGATTTCTTACACTTGTTCTATGCTGATAAACTGAAATAATTTGCAAATGATTACAGAGGGTAAATGGACTGAAGGTAAATTTTCAAGGGCATAAGCAGTGGCGAGCCATTACTTCTTTACAAATAACAGGACATTCAGCTAATGATTTGTCCAAGACTGTCGGGAAGCCTCACGTAAAAAATACATTAAATTCATGGCTGCTAGTTCCCAGCTAGGGGGGAAAAAACAAAAAGCCACCAAACCAGCTTTCTTCTCCTAGTGTTTAGTTTCTCCTTGTGCACAAAGGTTGGCCATAACTCTGCATCTGAAGAGCTTACCTGTCCCAGAAACCCAGTGGCGCTGCAATGATAATCTGTACCTGATAAGCTGTACCCTGAGATATCAGTTCTGCATTAATTTGCCTGGGTCTAATTGTTGGTAAGGACACCTGGTAAGCCAGGACATGAGATATGTGCTGGAAGTAGGTGGAAGATCAGAAACATGATCCCGCAAGCCAGTATCTTGGCAATACTGTATATCCAAGCAGGCAATATTGTAAAGTTGATTATGAGCAGGAACCATTCCTTTTCCAGGAAATCAATTCTCCATTAACAAATCAGCAAGAGCAACGCTAGGATAAAATAGGTCCAAGTGCTTCAGAATAGACACAGCTGGCAAGATGTCCATGGTCTCACAACTTCTTAGTGATGCTGAAAGAGAACAATTTCACTGAAGATTTCCTCCACCAAAATGAGCTGACTCATATGTGGGGGCATTGGAACATAATTATTGCATGGTGGTGGTGATCTCTTAGCTGTGCTTTTCTGATATCTATACACAGGGATAAAGGCAGACATGAATTACTTAACCAATGTTGCACACAGCGTGTATTTTTATTTCAGAGCCATCCACAAACAAAAGTACATTTCTAAGCTTAGTATGTATAAGCTTAAAAATAAAAATTGCCATAAAAAATTTAAAACAACTGCAACAAAAAGAGCCAACTCAAAACAATGAATCACTTCCCTGATAGGGTTTTAGTTAATAACATACACAGTCATACCGACTGATGCTGTTGTGAGCATGCTGACACATCTTCAGTGTTGTTTAGTCACTGATTAAAAGAGAAATGGCTGTGAGGTATTCATTCGCATTAGCAACTTACCCTGTTGTCTTGTTTTTGTGTTTTTATTACTTGAGGATGTTGTGTACTTCAGGGCAAGAGAGCAGGCAGCCATCAGATATTAGCTGTGCTCCATACTGTACAATATATCCAGCACAGATAAGCAGACCAAAAAAATCCCAGCGTGAAATATGAACCTGCTCTGCATGCTTCCTGAGGTTCCCTTTGAACATAATATAACTACAAGTCACTGGCCTTTTACACGTAACTTAGAATTGTAACCTTTGTTGTTGTCACATGAGAATGAGATTTACCTCATGTGACTTTCCTGTCTGAAACACAGGTGTTTGGGCTGCTGCCACCTGCCCTTCAGGTTGGTGGGGAGATTGAGACATTGCCCAACCACATTAAACTTTTAAGAATGGTCAAAGAGTGAATACATCGTGAAGAAGAAGAGCAAGCAAATTCCTCCCATGCCTTTGTAGTCATTTAGGCTGGCAAGAACTACATGCATCTGAAAGAAGGAGAAACATCTCTGGAGAGACTTCTCACTGGTGCTGGAAAATATTTGGCATTTACAGACCTATTTGAAGTATGAGGGCCAGATGCTCAGCTCATTTATGTGCACATCCACTTGCAAGGGCCATGGAGCCTTGCAGGTTCTCAGTTTTTTTAGGGATTAAGTAGTCAGCAGAGGCAGTGTGTCATCGTAAAAATTAAGTTGGCATAGCTTTCTGGTAGCATCTTTATTCTACTGTTGCCATCCTTACTCTCACTGCAAATCCCAATTTTCTCCATATTGTATCTATGGCAGAAAATATATTAGTTTGCAGCATGCACAAGCTGCTGCCCTCTCAGACAAAACCTCACCTGGAATTTATTTGGCAATTGCATGTTGAAAACTGCCTGTTCCTCCTGTGATTGAAAGCACTGATGCTTTCAGTAAACCAGCTGGGTGTAGCAAAGTCCAAAGCAACTTACGCATTTCAGATTCACAATCATCTCCTGTTTCTGGAGCCTTTGCAGTTCACAGGAGGTTTATTACTCAGCCAGACTACCCTTTGCAGTATTACGATGCAGGCTTTTGCACACAGAGCAGAATAGATGTTTGTATTTTGCAATCTGCATTTATTTGACAAACTCGCAGTGAGGGATTCTGTTCTACTCTAACCACAGATTGTCTTATTTACAGACAGGATAAAATTAATAATCAGCCTAGTGAGACAATCAGGCAAACACCATTAATTATCAAGTGGGTAAGCAAAATAGATTTGTATTTGCAGAGCTGAACAGCTGACCTTTCCACCACAGCAAGCCCTCCCTTTTTCCTGTCTTTCTTCAACTAATGCTCAGACTGGGAGGTCCAAGCAGCCCGAAGGTGCCAGGGCTGTCGTCATCCCAGTGCTGCAAAAGCTGGTCACGTTTTCAGACAGCTCATAGGCAGGAGACCCTGCCTGGTAGCCTGACACACTCTGCAGGAATCTGTCAGTGTCAGTGAGTTTCCTATGGAGCCCAGGCTGTCTTTGGGGGAGGCCTGCCTGCTGGGCTCATTTCCACAACCTGCTGCATGCTTGAGCACCCTTTCCTGACCTGCTTCTCTGTAGCTTGCCTTTGATAACCAAGATGTCTGTCCCCCAAGAGAAGCCAAGCCCATGGCACTGCAAACCATTTGCTTCTCACCAAGCACATGTCAGCAGCTGCTCTAGTTGGCTCTTGGGCATTCTAAACACCTGCTCTTCCTGGTATTTCTTGTGACTTTCATCACCCCTTAATCACCTGAAGAGTCACACAATGTTCAATGTATTGTTTTTACCAGCAGAATGTTTTTTCATTGCTGTCAGAAGAATTGGAGACATCTTCAAGGAACAGCATGGCGCTGTTCCCAACTGACTCCTTTTTGCTTTGAAGTCTTCCCTTTCTCTTGAGGCTGAAGAAGTCTTACCTGTATTCAGCTCTTCTCATAGACATCATGTATCCACAATGACCCATATAAGCAAACTGCCTCATGTACTGGGGCTGAAAAACATGCTGGTTATACCAAAATCAGCCATAAGTGGTGTGTCAGCAGTAAACTACAAAGGTTGGGGGGAGAATGTGGAGAAAACCTAAACATGTAAGAAAAATGGAGAGATACTGGTATCTTTTAAGTGTGAACTGCATATGCTGAGCTTTCATCTTAGGTAGGGTTGCTTCTTCTGGTCCCTGGAACACAGAGACTGTCAAAAGCTCAGGCTTTCACAATGGGATACAGCTTTCAGGTGTCCATCACCAATCAGTGCATCTTGTCATGCTTACAATCAGATTTACAGCTGATCAGTGCTTGAATGTTGAGATCATCAGGATACTTGCAGGTCTAGAGAACTTGGTCACCCTGAAATATCTGCCAAGAAGTACTGAGTACATGGAAGCTACTTGTGCTGGTGATCAATAGCACTCTATAAACCAGAGTAAAGCAAAGAAAAGCATCTGCTGGGAATTCATACCCTTGCAGAACAGATACTAACTAGTTTGTCAAAGCTCCTGGAATCAGAACTGAAACTAGTGCCTGTCCATAAAACACCTCCTATAAAATGCCTTCTCAGCTATGAATGAACCTTAAACAGAATTGCCCAACAGGAGCAAAGCTTCCTCAAGGCTTCTTGCAGTGGCCAAGGCTACTTGCTTCTGCACTGGTAAATTTCTGAGACACCTGCACTTACCTGTTACAGTAAAGAAATACAGGGGTGGTCAAGCTACACATTAGCTCCAAGGCATCTGCAAGACAAAACTGGCTCTGGCTCGCTCTTATCTGATTCCGGAAAAACAATTCTGAATCACCCACAGGATGATGAAAGATGTGTTTTACCTGCCTTTAATAAATATTTGATCACCAAAAATCTGCCATGTATGGAAGGGCAGGCTCTGGGTGACCTCCTTGCTCTGCTGCTCTCTCCATCCCTGATAGCTCCTCACTCCACTGCCTTCTTATATGGGGTGTAAATGGGAGCAACTACAGCAAGGGAAACCAGGAGAGGCTCAAGATAAAACACACATGAGCCAGGCACTCAGGGACTTACTTTAACAGCCCCACTGCAAATGGGGAAACTTACACTTTTAAAATATCTCACACACCTCTCTGAAGTTTCAGCTGAAATATGATGTGGTTTCCCCTTGTTTCTGGGTTTTTTCCTTTTCCTTCACAAGGCAATGGCTCACTGGGATTAGGCACAAATTCAGAGAGTGAGTTCATGCAGAAAGAGAAGAACAAAGAGAATCATCTGCTTCTAGCTCTCCATGAACTCTGGGGATTAACACTGGGCATTAACCTTCCGGCCGGCTTAGGGAATTTCTTGCTCAACTCACTGCTTTCTCTGAATCTCATTTTCCAACATCATACTCTATAAGGACACCCAGATAGGGCGCCTCTGTGTCTCACTTGAATCCAATTACACTAGACAGCGTGATAGCAAAGGGTTGCGTACTGCAATGCTAAAACCATTTTATGGGTTGCCATCCCACAGGGTTTGTAAGGCAGACAAGAAAACTTGATCAATCCCACATTCGTGGCTTCATCCTTTGTAACACTTAAAACAGAATGATGAGCAGAGAGTCTGTGAGTATGAACAGGCAGTGTAAATTCCTTCTTCAGCTTACATACTGTAGTCACCACAGGATTGTTGTTGTAAATCCTCAGTCATGCTGCTTCCACCCCTCAGCACTGATAAAGCAGGAAGCATGGGGAGCTGACGGCTTATTACCATGGCCTCTGCACTTCATGAAGCAATTCCTGTGGTTCGGCCAGTGCCATCTTCCTGCTGTAAAATTCCACGGCTTTGCATCTTTTCACTCTGATACGCTGAGAGCTGTGGTACGTGATGAGTGGCAGCTAAAAATAAACCAGTAAATACATACCCACTCCACTTCTTCCAGCTTTGGTCTCCTACCTCAAGGCAATTTGAGAAGGGAAAAGATGCAGGGCTGTTCCTTCCTCACATCTCTCCTGGCATAAAAGCAGATGGGAAATAGCTTGACTTTACATTACAAATACCAGGACTTACTTTCATTTCCTCACTGGAGATTTCTTCTGAGACAAATTCCACTCCTTTTTGCAGGGGATTTTAAGCCTTCTTGGGATGAGGCTAAGGGAAATTTGATTGTGGTTGCTAAATACTCAAAGGATAAAGAATGTGTGAAATGTGACCTATAGCGAAGAACAAGTGCAAAATGAAGAGTTGTGGGAAAATATGAATTAAAGCAAAATGTAGGATGAATGCCGGGTGCTTTTTAAGAAGAATATCAAAAAGTAGAAATATCACTTTAAAGAGAAACAACCAGAACTACTGGCTGGCTAACCAATCTTTAAAATTACATAAAGCAGTAAAACTGTGGACCAAAATCCTCCACAGGTGAAGTAATATTTAAAAAGGTTGCAAAAAAAGGCTAAGCGATAGTAGAAAATTGAGAAATGGATATGCATGAGACCACAGGTATGTTGCTACTGCCTCTGTCCTATAATCTCCCACCTGTGTAACCTTGGTACTAAAGCCCTCTTCTGTCACAGAATTTTACAGTGTCTGTCTTAACACAGAATGTTTACACAAGGCGGAGATTGGGAAATCATTTAAAGTCCCTCCAAGTAAACACAGACCACATTATAAAATACAGTTGCTCAATCTTGAAAAGAGCTCAACCCAGTTAAATGGCAGCATTTAGCATTTATACAGTTCTATCCCTTCCAAACGCTATGTGAGTATTATCTAACTGAGGGCACATTCCCAACTCCTTTGCTCATTGTTACAAGAGGATCCTGGCTATGCAATGAGCATTGCCTGTGGTCCTTACCCACTTCCTCATAACTTCTTCTGCAGTACCACTGAGGCCAGAAATATTTCCAGCCTGTTCCTTCTCCTTTTAAAGCTAGTGACAAGGTAAAATGATGATTTATTGGTGCTGTGTTTCTGCAGCACATAGTTTTGGCAGTAATAAATCTCTGGCCGGAGAGATGATGTAATAATCTGAGCTTTCTACAAGCAATTTCTAAATTCAAGCAATTTAACATTTCCTTGTGATTCCTAGAACAGTTTGTATTCTCCAATTGAATAGGGAAATGCATGGAATATCTTTCCTTTACCATGAATCAATTTCAGCAAAAAGGTTAGATGTGTTTTAATTGCAGTGTTCTGACTGGGATGGTGAGGTTCCCTTTAGTTGCTACGGCTGGCCATAAAAAGAGAATTGCAATTTCTTAACCCTTTCCATCTGCAAATTTTGAAGTAGCTTTGTGACTCATACAAAGCATCCAAGTGAAGAAAGACTTAAATTAAAGGGACAGATCAGAATCCACACGTATTACCCTTCCAAAGGACTTTGAGGCAAGCATTATTTGACCAATACTGTGGTTTTGTTGCAGAAACTTTTGTGGTAAGGGCTTATACCTCCAAATATACATGCACACACACACATGCACGCTGCAATTTGCTTCTCTCTGTGTACCTCTGTGATTGATTCCTGTAGTTCATGAAAATTGTCCAAGACGTACTTGGTTTACAGTTGTCTGATATAAAGCTTTAATTTGAGTGCACTAATCCTGAAAAGTAGTGTTTGTATTTTAAGAAAAAGTCGCATGAAGCATCTTTCCTGTGGCTATCTAGGAATAGACTCTTCAAGCCTATATGTCCAATTTACTGCAATCACCACTTTGCAGCTCTGCCTTTCCAAAAACTAACAAATGTCCTTTTTAGCTTTCAACTCTTTTTTATTAAAAGCATACAGATTAACGTAGAAAGCTTGAGAAAGCTTCCTCTTTCTCAGTGCTCATCATTGAGTAATCTCAAAGAGAGTGATGCTCAACAGAAAAAACGGAGTCAAAAACCCTGGAACTTCAGGGTCAGATAATAACTGGATGCTGTCCCTGCATTTTGTGACTTGCACCTCTGTAGCATTGAGAAGCAAACTCAATAGCTTACCTCTGCCTCATATTGCCAAGACAGCAGACAAGCTAGCTAAGTTATTCTGTCTTCACGTAAATGCCTTGCTGCAAAGTAAAGTGATGCAGGTAAATCATCTTGGAAAAGTACCTGTTTGGCAGGGCCAGGCACTTCCCCATTAGGAAGAAGCAGGTGTAGGGAAAAAAGTACATATTGCTCTTCAACTCTCTCCCCCTCTTGCCCTGCCTATCTCCAGCTGGCGCAGCTGAGGAAATTGGACCAACACATTGCTGATAGTAAGGCAGCAATAAAACACTCCGTGATGAATTACTGTAAGAAGTTCATAGTTCAGTAAGATGATCCCTAGTTCCCTGTGCAAATTAGATTTACTGTAATCTTTCATTGCTTGCTTGCTGATTTCTGTAAAATTATATGAAGTGATGGGATTAGCTAAGAAGCAGTGTTCTCCTTTTGCTTCCCCTGAAATATATGTAGGATGCTTCCCTCCAAGGACCAGGATGCTGCTTGCTTGACCTAACGACACTGGCAGCTTCCACATTTTGGTTAAAAGTCCCCCTGGCAAGATCCTATATTTAGCTCTCTGTGCCCATTCTTAAAGACCACTGAAAATATTATATGGTCCTTGGAGGATGCCTTCTGCAAATGTAACCAGAAGGATACATACAAAATTTTTAATGCCAAATTTATCCTTCTTTTGGATAAACAGGGAAGGGCTTCTGGGAACTTCAACAGAGATAACTATTTTTTTTCTCTTATTAACTCACTAGGAGATCACGCATATGGCAAAAAGTGAGTGAGTACCAGTGGCTATGTTGATTAACCATCAGCATCAGAGCTTACATCATCCAATCTGGAAAGCCAGCTGTTGCTCCATCCTCCACCAGCCCAGAGCCAGCCCCCACTGCACCTCCAGTAGCCCTGCAGGCAGCAGCAGGCAGCATCCACCATGAGTTAGGTGCTGCAGGAGCAAGCCCAGAGGTAGGTACGCCACAGGGAAACCCACTCACTTGGAGGAAAATAGCTTCCTTTAGCACTCTGCAACAAGGAGACCGTCTTTTAGAAGACCTTCTCAGGACACATGCAAACTTCCTTAGTGCTGATCATGCTTCTTCCCAACATCAGGTATATTTTAAGTGGCTCCTATTGTGCGGGTGTTCACAGGACTGGCATCCAGTACAATGTAAATTCCCTGCTCTTAGTCTCTTCCACCTAGCATTCATCCTCAACTTTAAGCTTCTCAGGAAAGGGAAAATTTACCTTCAAAATCTGGAAGGATCTTTTCATCTGCAGTTCTGTGAATAATGGTTAATTGGAGATAGTACCTACATTGTGTCATCTTCAAGCAGACGGAAGTGGGGGAGGGAATGACTAATGAAAAAGTGGTCAGTAATATTTGTTACTGAGTTGCCTTCCTCATTCTGTCAGTTGTTGCTGCAGGAGGCCCACTGCTCCATGACCTGCTTCCTTTACTTTCCTTCTAAAACTAGCTAAATATACAGATTTCTTCTGCTTGTTCCCAGTGCCAGTTAGGGAAGAAAACCCATTCCTAAGAGAGGAGTCATACTTCTCTAGCAGATCTTTCCCTTCAGACAACAGCAGTGATACTGAGTGTTCAAGTCATCAGTTCCCCAGTAAAAACAGGAATTCTTAGATGCAGCCCTCATGTATTATGGTTTGATTTCTACCTAAGTATTGAGCTAAATGGTCGTAACAAGGTGAATATCTTCTCTACCTAATTAATCTCCTAAGCACCTTACATACAGAGACAAGGCTTTTCAAATGATTCAACACATTGTTAATGTTTTGCCCTATATTTAGGACACAATACGAAAAAGAAATAACTTTGATTAAACATTACCCTGTCGATCAGCATAGGCTTGCATGACCAGATTTGCTTTAAGCTTCCATTACACAACCTTTTAGAAAGTAAAAATCACCAACAACTTATTGCATTTCTAATTTCCTTTAATTCCAAGTGTCTTAGTCCAACAAGACCTGCAACTTGTCTTGCTCTTTCTATCACTTTTTATGGAAGTTCTAATTGTGACTTTCTTTACAACATAGTTCCCTCCCTGTTTTTTAATTAAAATATCATCACTAGAACACACACGGAAAAAAGACATGAAAGGCATAGACAGCGTCCTTCCCTCTCTAAATAATAACTTTGAAGAATAGATATCATGGTGATAAAATACATAAACAAGAAAGAAAATAGAATGTGTGAGTGGTGCAGAGGCTGCCTTCAGCACCAGCACGAAAGCCCTAAGTTCATATGTGCACAGAAGTCATGGGCTCTGCACAAAGTGTGCAAGTGGACAGGAATAGGAAGACAGAAGTAACCAGTAGTTGGAAGAGTACAGAGTAACCTGGACTGAACTCCAGCTGTAAGCTGTAAATAGGTAAGCAATGCCACATTCCTTCACTGGAGATGACTTGGATTTTTCCTGTTTCTCTTAATGCATTACCTGAAAAAGACTTTTTTTTTTTTCTTTTTTTTCTTTCTTTTTTTTTTTCTCCCAGAAATGAGAAGTGTTTCTGAATGCTTTTTAAGAAAGCTTAAGAAATTGCACTGAGTGCCAGTTTTAGATAATGTAGCTGCTCGAGCTCTTGTAAATTGGTTTCACGTTTCAGAGACTCTCTCTCTAATTACATCCTTTCCTCAAAACCAGTTCAGGGGTGTCACATTTGGAAAGCTGTGATGAAAATTTCACAAACACATGGGTGTAGCCTTGTGCAGCTTATAATACACCTTTGTTGCTTTTATTTCTGATTGCCTCACTGATGTCACTGCATACCTAGGAAGATCATTATTACAGACAAAAGCAAGAGAAATTTGCCAGCTGCTCCATGCCAATGTACCCATGCAGCCACCCACTTCCTGGGAATCCAGCCTGGTTGTAGCTGATGGGTTTTATGTTCTGCATGCTGATCTTGTAGATCTCAGACTATTTGCCCCTTCTTCCCCGTGCTTGTACCTGTCTGCTTCACAGGGTATATCCATTGCCAGAGTGGACATACAGCTACAGAGTGGGTGTGTAATAGGAAATTTATCAGCATTTTGTAATGAAATGGCACATTTAACTACTTGCTCTGGCTTGAATATGGCACTGAATGGTGTTTTAGTGACAAAGGGAGGATATTAGGACTGTTAAAACAAAATCAGAAAATTCCACCTGTAAACAGGCCAAAATCACTGGACCAGATGAAGTGATGTTATACCATGGGCTTTTCAAGAATTATCGCTTGAATGTCTTCTTGTTGAGAGAGCTCTGAAGTTTCCTTTTGCAATTCTGTTCAGTTCAGACTAGTTTGTTGGCAGCATAATAGCACAGTGTCCTAAACTCTGCCTTCTTGGATTTAGTTTTACTGCATCATTATATTCTTCAAAGTTCAGCTAGTGAAATGTGACTGTTACTGGAAACAGAAGTAGATTTTTATCTTTCTTTCATCTAATCAGAAATAATACAGAAATCCTGCACTAGACTGCAATTACTTGTAAGGTAAGGATAGTTTGTTCTTTGACAAGATTGGCTCTATTCATGTAAAATAATACTATCCAGTAAAATAAAAACTTCATGCTTAAAATACAGCATGTAAACTTGAAATCAGATGAAGAATGGATATCTAAAAAAGAGAGAGGGAGAGAGAGAGATAAACAAAGCACAAATATAGTGATTATTTTGGCTAAAACTGCTGGCGCGGCTTAGTCTGACAAGCCAGGACAGTAGTAGAATAAAAACTGCTTGAAACAGACTTTTTTTCTTGAGTGAAGGGGAAGTAAAGATTTTCTAGGGGACTGTAAAGACTTCTTTTAACATCTATTTTGGTAAAAAAGGTAGAGCCTCCCAGAGAGCAGAGAGAGAAGCAGTGCACTCTGATTAGAATCTCTTGTAATGAAACTTGCGCTACAGTGAAAGTGGAGAGTCACAGTTTTGGGTTTCAGCTTTACCAAACCATTGTACACCTCTGTGAACAGAACACAAATCACAGAAACACAGTCTCTGCACTGAGGATGAGTTTCAACAGATAAGCCATTTACCCAGCAATACAGCCCATGCCCCACTGGCACCTCTACCTGAGCGCACACTGCTCTGGCTCCCATGAATTGGCACTGAAATGGAGCAGCCCAAGTTGCTATGAGGACATCCTGAGGTCCTAACAGCACTCTGCCAATTCACCAATCTCCATTATGTTCTGAATCACAGGAGGTTACACCCAAAATCAGCCTGAAAAGTTGACTGATTTCCCTGTAACCTCCAATCTGAACTGCAGACCGTCACCCACCATCATACAAGGTTTTCCCCTCTTCTCCACCATGAAACCATCCCTCCACCCTCCTCTTCCCCTCTCCAGTTAATGCTGGGAGCCAGGAAACAGTCTCTGCATTTCCACATAAAGACATAAAATAAGTGTTTCTAAATCTTAGCAATCTTGTGTGTTTTTCTCTAGCAGGTAAGATTGAGAAGACCTCAATGAGTGAAAGAAATTGGGGGAGGTTGAGTCTCCTATCAGTTTTGAAAGAGTAAAAGATGTATGTTCACTTCTAAGCAAGAGCAGGACCTGGGACAGGGAACAGAACATGATGGGGAAACATCTCCACATCTGCTTGCACAGCTATCCAGAACTGGTGGCAGTGGGCTTTGGCTCAGGCTTGGGGTGGTAGAAGATTGAGTAGGTCAGGTTCAGACAAAGAAACATCAAAAAAAAAAACCAACCCAACAACCAAAAACAGACAAAAAAACAAGCACCTTTGAGTGTGTATCTTTATTTCTGCTCAGTTCTCCATAGCAGACAATTAGAATGCCAAATGGGAAAGGTCACTAACAAAAACATCTCACAAGTTTGTCTTCAGCCAGGAAATACAATTCCAGTGAACCGTCCAGTTCCCACAGCATAGAAATCAGAGTCTTGGCTAATGTTGTTGTGAGTGAAGTGCTCTGACTTTATTTATTAGCTGATATGAACTGCTGAAATATGCGGAAAGTCATTCATAAGCTGGAGAGCTACATGAAAAACTACAGGGAGTTAGAGATAGCAAAGAGGGAGTAATGCATGTGCAGCTGGCTATTCCTGACCTCTGGCTACACTAACAAGACAATAACATGAAAAATGGCAGAAATGAGAAACGTACTCAAGTAATTGAAGAGGGGCTCTGACAAAATGGAAATTATGACTTCCATAGGAATTAGCAATGCAGCCATATCATAAGCATTAGAAATGGTATCATGATAACAACAGCATGGCAATCACATGAAGGCTGACGGGACAGCAGTTAACCAGCATGGGCTGCTTATCTGGGAGGGATGGAATGGGAGGGCAAAAGGGGAATATAAAGTAAAGCAAACGATGTAACTAGGATTGGAGGTATCCACAACAGCCCTGCATTTGATCTTTGCCATTTAGAGGAGGAAAACATAGTGGTTCATTCTTATTCATGTCTGAATTTCTTCCATGGTATAGGGTCCATTTCTCTAGGTTCTCTGAACAATTTGGTTGGTGTTTGCTTTTCTCGCGCCTTTCCTTTCTGCATATACTGCCACAATGTGTTCCTAGCAGAGCAGAAATAAAGGCTTCAGTCCTGATTTTGAGTTTTGAGTAGCTCTCTGGGTCATGTCACAGCCACTATATGGAAAAAAAATAAAATAAAAAATGCACAGGATCCTCATTAAGGACTTGGATTTCTTAGTTATTTCCACTGATGAAAAACTTCCAGCTAGAGAAATAACTCTAATGTATGCAGTCTTTCTGGAAACAGCCCTGGAACTATTGTTTTTACTAAGAAATACTAGTGTCCCAGAGAGACAAGAGATATTAGTTAAAATCATTAGAAATCCAAGAGCATTTTCATCCACGCTTACTCTTTTTGCATGCACTCCGTATTACCAAGCTGCTTGCTTTATTGGACCGTCAGAAATCTAGGCTAGTTATTTGACCTTTGGTCATCTCTCCAAGCCTACTCTTTTTGTCAGTAATCCTTCCAAGTGCACCATTTTTTTTCAAGACTTTTGAGTGAATTCAGGTAGTCAAGTTGTGGGCATGCATGACTAATTACAGCGGAAGGAGAAAAATAAGTACACTGATTAACATTCTGCTCCCTTTGGAGAGACTAGGAAATTACTTTGGCAGTTCCAGATTTACTGACACCCTGCTGGCAGTTTATTGCCCATGTTTTCTGAATTACAATCACTTTTGAAAAACGTGGCTAATCCTTGACTGTGGACTGGGGAGGTGAGTTCTGGAGATCCAATGTTTGATGCTTCCTTAAAATGCTTTTCTTCATTGGGCCCCCCATGGCCTTTCTCCTTAGCAGACTCAAGCACTGCAGGCTTAATTATTCTCTCCATTATCATTGCAGCAGCCTCTGTACAGAACTTTAAACTCATAAGGACTCCAGAAAAATTCCATCAGTTGTGAAGACAGTCACAGACATAAAACGTTAGATGGTCTGGTCCTGCTGAACGTGCGTGGGCTGCTCTATCTCTCCCTGACACCGTAGTTATTCAGAAAAAAAGGCAAAGAAGGCTCTGTAATAAGTGCATGGAAACCATGAGATTTTTTGTTGGCTTATAGTAAGATCATAATTTTTTCTTTAGTGTTCTGCCTTGTCTTCATCAGACCCAGTACTTTTCTTCATGCTGTGACAATTAATTGGATTGTTTTCACTTAAAGATCTAAGCCCACAAGATAACTGGAATTGAACTGAATTGTTTTCTTTTCTCTGCCCTCTCTCATAAGCAATTTAAGCAAGTGTGAGCCTGCATTAAATTTTTAACTATTTTGTTTGCTTTTTTCTTCTCTCCTGCAGATGAAGATTGTGCTCAGATCATTTTATTTTAGCATGGGTTTGTGGTATATAAAAAGTGAAAAGGTTAGTTATATAATTTCTCAATTGCTTTGACAGAAAAAGGACAATGAACAAAAATCTCTCTCACACACACACAAAAGTAGTAAAAAAGGAAAGGAAATGGCAATATGCTTATATATTTTGTACTACAAATGTACTGTAAAAGGATGTCTAATCAAATCTCTGTGCTGAGAAGCTCAATTGGGAAGACAGCAGCATTGTTAGCAAGATCTGCCAGCAACACAGGTAGGACACCAAGAGAACTATCCTATTCCTTCACAGGGTGATTGTCTCAATTTCTTATGGGCTTTACCTACCCATGCAACGGTTGATCAATTTCTCTCCTCAGCAAATGTTGAAAATTATTACTGCAATGCTCATAGGAGTTAGCAGTTAGTTTGGGAACCCTCAACTTCAGTGCTGGCTGGGAGGCAACTTCACTCAAGAGAGGACCAGATTGCTGTCACAAACTTGGAGAAAACTTCCCATGTTATCAAACAGGAAGGAATACAGGGGGAAATCTACTAACAATATGCAGTCAAAATCAGGTATTGCTAAGGGACTTATGGAACAGGGAGGGGAAAGGATTGCATCTCAATGTGTATTTAGGATGGAGTTTTCAGGCTTTCAATTATTCTGTGTAGGGTGTTGGGGAAGGAGGCAGAGGAAGTTAAATAATTAAAGCACTTGATCAAACCTCAAGATTTCATCACCATTCTCTCCTTCTTCTTTTTCTGACTCACAGTTTTGCCATTGTTTGGGAGGGAAGAGATGACTTCAGATTTTTGGGCTGTTCAGAATTTGCGGTGACATGAAGTGTGCTGTTTCAAGTTACAGTAAAAGGAAGGCTTGTTCAGTTCCAGTCATGTCAGTCTCCATGCCGTCTGTGCCTGTTTTGTTGTCCTTCATTCTCCTATGACAGCTACACTATGCTCTAGTGACAGCCATCCTTTACGAGCAAGAATCTCCCCCCTGTGGACTGCTCCAGAATCCTGTGTTGAGATAGCTCCTGCAAGTCTAGAGACTTCACCATCAGACCCTAAAATAGACACACTAGGGTTGAAAAGCAGGGAACAGAACGTTACAGCAAGTTGCATCATTTCATTTACATCTTGTTCCAGTTTTTTCTCAACTTATTTTAAGAGCTTTACGTCAGACTCAAGAGCTGATCTAGACAGCTATATAGCAAAAACAAGCAGAAAACAAAGGTTAAGTAAGAAAACAGACCATAAGGTAAGCTTGCAGTACACAAGTGGTCTTCCATGTACCAGGATCATGAGAAAAGATTCTATGTAGAGTCTTATCAAAGGAGAAAAAGCATATGCTAATTTCCAGAACAATGTAAGAAAAGATCAACTATATTAATTAAGAATAAATTATCTGAAGAATAGGGGTATTTTTGTTAAACATAATATTTTATATTCAAGGGACAGATACAAAAAACTGTCAACTTCACTTTTCTCTAATATTTAAAGAAAGGACAATGCTGACCATGCTAAGTGAGGAAGAACATCGAGCTTCTTTAATAATTAAGAATAGTAATTATTAGTTAGTAACTTTTTTTTGTGCCAGACTTAAGTATTTGTTTATGGAAAAAGGTCATGTATTAAATATGTCTGTAGCAAATCCACAAGGCTTTTCTGCAGAGACCATCTAGAAAAAAAACATTTTAAGAGATGACTTTGTTTAAGTGAACTTGGCCATAAATATTTTGGTTGCTTACAAAGCCAATCAAGTCTGTCACATATTTAACTCTTGATGGGAAATTTGGTACCTCTGTGCTAGAAGGTAGCACATACCAAGTCAAAGCCAAGCCAGACGTCTATGCTAAAAAAATGTTAATAGTTACACAGCACATAAATCATATAAACAACATGGAAAATTGGCAAAATACTGTTTTTGAAAGAATAGTTGTCATTCATTCAGACAGTCAGGATACAAACTGACAGTCTGCAAGGGACTACAGTGATTTCCTTGATTTTGTTCAGCTCAATGAATTGTTTTGTTCCTTAGACTACACATGTGGAAACAAAAATAGTTTCTCAGTGACATAGGTGTTATTAATGTAAAGAAAATTACCTGGGCTTTCAGGGAAGTAGAAATTAGAGTTTTCTAAGAATGTGAATGGAGACAGCAACAGCCTGTAGTTGGCTGTATTGAACAGAGCTGGATTGTCACAAACACCTCTGAGAAGTATTTCAGTAAAAACATAACGTGTGTTACTAGTTTTAACAGACATAGCAAAGAGTGTATTCTGCCTTCAAATTAAGATGGAAAGCAAGAAATTGTTGCCTCTGTATAAATTCACCCACACCACGAATAGTGAAATGCGTGTCTCTCCACTTTCCCATAACATACTAGATAAGGAATTGTTTCAGAGAAGATAGAATCATAGAGTCACCAAGGTTGGGAAAGACCTTAAAGACCATCCAGTCCAACTATCCACCTAACACCAATATTTTCCCCAATATTTCTTAAACCACATCCCTTAGTACCACATCTAAATACTTCCTGAACACTTCCAGGGACAGTGACTCCAACACCTCCCTGGGCAGCCCATTCCTGACCAGTGCCTGACCACTCTTTCAGAGAAGAAATTTTTCTTAATATCCAACCTGAACCTCCCCTAGTGCAATTTGAAAGCTTTTCCTCTAGTCCTATCACTAGTTACAAGGGAGAAGAGGCTGACACCCACCTCGCCACAACCTCACTTCAGGTAGTTGAAGACAGCATTAAGGTCTTCCCTGAGCCTCCCCTTCTTCAGATCAAACAACTATTAAAAACTATCAAAAGTAGCTAAAAAGAATATTACAGACACCAGAAAATCTGTCTGAATGTTTCTGCATGATCTGCATTATGTTTACCTAGTAAAGCATTATTTCTTGATCAGTCTCAAAATCTTTAGTATTTTTTTGCTTCTTTTGAAGAAATACAGCCGGTTTCTATTGCACAGAAAAAATAGTAAGAAAGCAAGAAAGGAAAATCATAATTGATTCCTAAATGTTGGATTGATCAGCTATTTGCAAACTAAATGTAAATTAAACGTGTTCCTGATGCTGAGAAGGATTTTTCGTAGTGAAGAAAAAGATAAACTTTCCTTCCAGGAGATATCTGCAGCATGACTGACATAGCAACTGGTATTTGTTACACCAATCAACTGCAGAAGACAGCAATATATGTCAAATCTCAAACAAAAGTCCATTCACAAATATGATATCCCTCTTTTGAATTACAATAATGAGAGCATTATGCTGTTTTGTTACAGAGCTTCCCTAGATTTTTATTTTTATTTTTATTTTTATTGTGGGGTGAGAGGTGGAGGGGTTAAAGCTTCAGAGATTCAGTGGAATTTGACAAGCAGCATTTAAGCTTTTGTGTTTGGCTTTAATTGCTGCACACCGGGGTGTACCTTCATCCTGCAGCCAGAATCAGCTGAGCAGAGGGCACAGAATCTCACAGTGCTTGTTGTGGCATGCAGGACTGGGACATCACACAGCATGCAGAAATACACAGTTAGAAGAAAGATTTTGTTTCAAAATGCCTACTAAATCCACCACCTGGCAACTTTTAGAGATATTCTTCCACATAGTGAGTAGGTTCTTGTACCTCTAAATAAAAGGCTAACTTCACAAATATACACAAACATAAGTTATTGAGCAAGCGCTGTTGTTTATAACTGCTAGGTTGCATCACAGTTTCAGTGAAAACTTTCTGTATTTCTGTTAACTCTGCCCCATTCATGTGGGGAAGCAATGCACAGTTATTTGCATGGTGGTTCTGCCATGGTTCACCTCATGATGAGCATTTGGTTGTCGCTTTCTTTAAGTGTGCAGGCCCTCAAGCGACCCTGTCACTTTGGGTATGCCTAACTGTATCCGTGTTAGGTACTCCTTGACTTCAGCCACAACGGAGATGCAAGTTCCATTGCAAGTGAAAGAAACTTCCATGTGGATAGCTATGTAAAAAAATAATTAGAAAATGAAAATAAACCTTGTCTGCTTTGCAATGGAAAATCCACTAACACAAATATTTTCACAGGTAGGTAAAAATAGACGCATGAAATACTTTGTTTTTCCATCAGTCTCTTAAGTAACAAGGAGTGCTATTGTTGCAATGCTCCTTCTCATTTTAATTGCTCTGCTACTTAGGAAAACACACAATGCTGACTTATGAGGAAAGTTAACAAGGAAAACTAATTTTGTAAACAGACATCTATCACTTGGCTAAAATAACTGACCTGTTTTTACATGCCAGTAATTTCAATGGTTCTAGGAACCATTTCTTTTCCTTTCCTCTCCTGGAAATATTCGAACAAATGGAAGCTCACCCTGCTTTCCCCCTCACACACTCATATGCAGGACCAGCAAAACTCAGTAATTTTCCACTGGCACAACAGTCCCTCAGTGTCTGCCATCTGCTGTGCTGGCAGGACCCACAGGAGGAGCAACAGCATCAACTCAGGAACTGTAACGTCACCCTGTGAATATTCATTCCACTTTCATTTCACAGCTGCTCCTTATTGTCTCTGGGACTGACCTTGCATCAGTCCGTTCCTCCCTTCCACTGCTCCCCTCCAACTGCTTTTGAAGAAGGGAGTAGGCAGTAGTGAGATACTGACATCAAAACTCCCAAACACTAAGATTCCCACTTGAAATTGATCCCCATTCCTCCTGGCATGGTGGTAGTTCTGCCACCTCTTATTTACAAAGATTTGTAAAGACTTTTCCTCTGGGAATAGTGTTTTAGACAAGCACAGGTTTTCTAGGTCTGTAACTAGTTTATTTCAATTCCCTTATGCTAATAGATAGTGTTATTTCCACTCTTGCTAATTCTTTTTCTGGGCCCTACGTCTATGCTTTCAACCCTGTGACATGGCAAACAGGAGTGCATAATTTCACTGCCATGATCTCCAAACGTAGGAGTGGAGCCTGGCTATCACAACGGGCAGTCCCTCCAGAAAGCACTCCTGCATCACATCCAAATTAAAATGTGATAATTTCAGGCTTCTGTTATTTCAAACCCACCAAATTGAATGCTTCTGGAAATTGAGCTCAGGTAGGGCCCGTGGTAGTTTCCTGGCTCAGCCTGAAGGCAAAGGGAACGTGCAGATCCACTCACAGGACCATGTTCCTGAGGTGTCTGGGCAAGCAGTCTGCTTTAGAGCACAGAGCTAAGGTCCTGCTGCCTCTATTTAAAGACTAACGAGATGAAATAAATTAAACGTGGCTGCCAAATAAGTTTACTTTACGTGCAGCTATTCTCAAGCATTGACACTGGGACATGACCAGCATCCACACACTGTGAGAGAAGCTGTGTTTTGACCGACATTCTTCTTAGCTGAGCTGAGATTTGCCTTCCACACAGCTGTTTTTATAAGCCACCTGCAGCACAGGGTAATAGTTTTATCCTCACAAGTGCTGCCGCTTCTCCCTTTTACTACTCGCTAGGAATAAACCCAAAGCAGGGCTTAATGAAGTTTCAGCTGTGGTGACATCCCTGTCCTCACTCCTTGAGGGTAGGACTGAAGCAAACAAGAAGGGCCAGTTTGCGTACTCCATCTCCAGCCAATTCTGTAGTCCTCCGTGCTACAGCACTGCCCCATAAGGTGACCAGCGCTCTGCTAACGCTCCCATCTCCTCACATTCACCCTCGGGAGAACCCTGCGCAGCCTCACGGGAGCGCAGCCCGAAGCGAGGAGCCGGTGGCAGGAACCGGGCAGCCGCGCCCTGCTGCCACGACGGACCATTGATAGGAGCGGGCTGAGGGCGCAAACCCTCCGGCCGCCCGGTCGCGGCGCACCTGCCCGCGGCAGTGCGGGGGCCCCGGGGCCGCGACCAATCGCGGCTCGGTTCGGCGGCGCCGGGCTCTCGCGAGAACCGCCGAGTAAACATCCATCCCCCCGCCGAGGCCCTCCCGCCGCCCTCCTCCTCTTGCTATTAGCGCGGAGGAGGGGGCCGTGCCCGCACAGCGCCGGCGGCGGGCGGCTAGCGAGGAGTCGGCGAGCGAGCGAGCAGTGCGCGGAGGTGAGTGCGGCGGGCAGCCCCGCGACTCAGGACTCCTCTCTGCTCGGCCCTGGGGAGCCGCCTCTCCGCGGAGCAGAGGGAGGTGAGACCCTGTCAGTGACGGCTGGAAATCTCCCGCTTCCTCCCCCCTCCGCGAGGCAGCCATCACCGTAACGCCGGAGGGAGGACGGCTCCGCCGGCGGAGGAGGTGGAGGTGGCTCCGTGCCGTCTGCCGCCCTCGGAACCGGCGGCGTGGGGCCGGGCCGCGGGGGCTGCGGGCGTACCGGCGGCAGGCAGCCGCTTTGGGGTGGGAGGGTGCCTTGCCCTCGTTAGCAGCGGGCGGATAAAGAAAGGGACGCTTACCGAGCGATAATAACAAACCCCTAGTAGTTTTGCTCTCTCCGTGAATGAATCCACCAGCCGGTTCCGTAACCTCTACCTGAGCTGTAGGAGTTTTGAATGGGGCCTGTGATTGGGTGTTTTGGCTCGTCCGACGCCTGCTCTGCCGTGACTTAGGTAAAAGTTAAGCGCGGAGAAGCGTGAGATGTCCCCTGCTGCTCGCTTCTGGTTTGTTTGCTTGTTTTTATCGGTGTTTTGGGTTAGGATAACAGAGCTCACGTGCTGCTAACAGGGTGCCCCGCTGCTGCTCTGCGCCCGATTTCCTGTTGCAAAATCCAGAGCGGATAAAGAGCCTTGGTGCAGCCCCTGGATGAGCATCAGTGCTGGAGGCTGGCTTAGAAGAATGGCAGAACGCGTTTCTCCTTGGATAACTGTTGGGGTACCGCTCGTGTTTCTTGGCTCTGAATTGCTGTAGGACAGTGAAGCTTGCTCCGAGGACCACTGGTGTTGGCCTGCACTGTACACACTCATTCAGTGTTTGATGAGTTTTTTGAAGTTGCTCAAAGTGAAGAGCTCTTGCCGTCACTGTCCCTAGTGTAACTGATGTAATTGAATGCTGGATAACTTTATTTTCCTTTTCTTTTTTATCACTCGAACTATTTTCTGTGGCTCAGGGTCTCTCCTGAATGCTTTGGTGACCACAAGGAGCTTAGTCACTGTTTAAGAAGCGCTGTCTGCCTACTGTCCCTGAGCAGGCCTTGGGTTGGTAGTGTTTTTAAACCTCTTCTTCCCCCTCTAAACTCAATTTTCACTCTATCCCCGTTTATTCTAATAAAAATCCTCTGCCACCAACAGGATGGAGCAGGGGATTGGCTGAAATGTAGTCAATTGATAAACTTTGATATTTGTATTGTCAGAAGAGCTGCAGGGTAGGCATGTAAATTACAATGGAAGGAATTGCTTCTCTGAATACGGTATTCATCAGCACAAAGACTAAGCTAATACTATATGACAAATGGTTTGCTCTTAGTCCCCCAGAAAGAGGCTTTATGTGTCTTAAATAATGACCGCCGACATAAATCAAGCATGGTATTGTCCACATAATCATGTAATCTTCTGTTGTTCCCAGCTCATTTCAACATATAGCTGCACTTAGGGCAGACAGGCCAGCAGTAGTGATTACATTGCCATAGCATGAACGTGTGGGTTTGGAAAGTAACTGAGTCTTAATTCCTGGGGTAGGTTGATACAGGCTTTTTCTAAGTCCAGCGATAAAGTAACAATCTCAAACACTTCTTTTTGCTGTATAAACAATAAGTGTAACTAATTCTCATCCTGCGGGGTGTGAATTCAGGGAGGAGTTACTTTGTGCATAGTGTGAATCAGTTGTGGTAAAGTGTGTGCGAGGTGAGGGATCCTTTCTGGAAGGATAAACAGGTAGTCCTTCCCAAAAGCATGAGAGTAGGCTGGATTGTTTGATTGGTACAAAAAGTTCTGCAGATCTGCAGTTTGACACTACAGAGGAACTTTTGGCAGTGTTGCTGCTCCTGTGTCTTCATAAGGAAACAACAGAACAGTTTGGGGTTTTTTTTTGACAACAGTGAAACCAAAACAGGGACTAATAGGGCAAATTAATTTATTGGGAAGAACTTACTTTCCTTGTCATGGGTAATTTGATCAGCATGAAGATCATTGAGATAGTACTTACTATGAGAATTGCCTGTCTTACTTGTGAAATGGGGTCATTTTGTAAAGCTTGCATTAACATTTCACCTAATACTTTGTGTACAGGTTTAAAAATAAATAAATAAATAAAACACCAAATTGGGGAAATGATAATCTATGCATCAGTTATCTGATTTTCTGGTTTCTTTGTGATTTTGTTGCTTAATTTTTGCATTCTGGCTTGAGTGGTGATGTATATGGCTGATATATCTGCAAACAGACTTGCAGTTTTTTAGGTGAAATGCAGTTTAGTGTAAATTGTAACCAAGTAGAGTATGATTGCCAAAGCAAATACCTAGAACTTCAGTGTAATAATTAGAAGATTGCGTATGTGAGATTGTGATTGTCAGAGAGTTAGTTGTCTGCTATATTTTTACTAGTAAAAGGGAACAGTGGTTGATGTAAAATGGTAGCCAGTGGGATTTCATAAATCACAGCAAAAATCATAGAATCATGGAATGGCTTGGGTTGAAAAGGACTATAAAGATCATCTAGTTCCAACCCTCCTGCTATGTGCAGGGTCGCCAACCACCAGACCAGGCTGCCCAGAGCCACATCCAGCCTGGCCTTGAATGCCACCAGGGATGGGCATTCACAACCTCCTTGGCAACCTGTTCCAGTGTTTCACCGTCCTTCTTCCTAATATCTCAGCTAAACCTCCCCTGTCTCTTGTTCCATCACTGTTCACCCTCATAAAATCTCCTGAGGAAGTAAAACCAGAGACAACTATTCACCTTTCAGTACCAAAGAACAGGTGATATTAAGTAATAGTTTGGCACAAACAGGTTGAGTTATGGTATGAGCAAATACCCTAAAACTTAACTGTGAAGGAAGGCATGAGGAACAAGCAAAAGAAAGATGTCTTGGCACAAGTGGGGAGCTGAGTGTGCTTAGATGTGCTCTTCTGGGTATGCCAGGTTTGGGTCCTGTCTCCCTGTCCGCAGTGCAACATGAACAACATATGTTTGTGCTGGGAATGCCAGTGAGAACAGGGATGTCCTCATCCTGCCTGACTGCTGTCTTTTGAGACTCTCAAGTCTGCTCTGTAAGAAAAGGGTTCATCGCCAAGGTAGATTGCTTCTGCCACATATGCAAGCTTAGCATTTGCTGGCACTACTAATAATCAGTGCACGCTCTTAGTGGGGATTACTGGATAAAGAAGACATTCCCAAATATCATTTTCTACTTTTTCTTTCTTTTTTTTTTTTCCTTCCCAGGATGTATAGAGCTGAATCTAACATTGTGAGAGGCTCAACACACCTGCAGCTACAAAGCAGCTACAGCTTCTCCTGGTAGAAAGCCTTGTTGTTATGAGCACACTAGTAAAGGATGAACTTGCTCATAGCTGAATGGGCAGTTGAATTCCAAAAGATATTTTGTTGTCTACAGAAGAGAGTTTTTTTTTTTCTACCAGCTAGCCAGCATGCAGATTACCTTGCCCCAGAAGTACTTCACTATTGCTTGGAGCTGAATTTATGATGAACCACCTAGATTTCCATGTATCACAACTGGAGGCACAGGAGAAGCTGACAGGACACAGACACAGCCTTGTATCTCCACTTGATTTCCCAGTGAAGAGCTATCCCTGGCTAACTGAGTAGATCTAAGCCAAAATGTGAAGGAGGTGGGAGCTGCCCTCAGATGTGGCTGTTTCCTTCTTCACATAGGAGCTGAAAAAAATCTTTCCTTTTGGAAATCCACGTTTGCCAAGTTAGCCAGGTAAAAATAGTAGTTCAATAGCATCAGGTTTCTTCTGTGTTGCTTTCTATGATGGGGGGAAAAAAAAGTTTATCACAGGCATTTCTCAAAATTTGTTTTATTATTATTTTATTTAACAAGGGATGGTTGCATAATGTGGTCCCTGCCCTTTCCTCTCACTGGTGCCTTACAGGGGAGGTGACTGGAACACCAGCCAAATATCAGCCTGATGGTGAAAGGATTGTTCCACTTAAAATGTCACTGATTTTTAGCATGCTGAGCCCTATGTGGAGGGGACAGTTTACATTAGTAACTCCACAGATAAAAGCATTGTACTGTATTGTTTTAAGGCAGCTGTTGTTTCTTGAAGTTAAAAATAAGGAGATTCTTCTGTTTTGTGATATTTAGCATCTGGCAGAGCAGGAAAGGAGAACAAATTCAACCACAAGGTACAAATTTAATGGGAGTACCTGTTTTTACAAAGTACATAAATTGAATCCAGAGAACAAAGTCAGTGTTTAACAGTGATTAAAATTGTGATTTCACGAGTCCTAATGTCTGGAACAGTAAGGGAATTCTGTTCTGCTTTAGAGCTTCTCTGTGGGATGCTGGGCGATCTTACAGCAATGAAAGGGGTGGCTGTTGCAAACATGTAGCAGTCAACTGTTGAAGAGCGTTCCTGTTTAGTGGAGTACTCGGCACTTGGTTAACAGTAGCAAACATAGTTAGTGAGAATTGGTTTCGAAGTAAAATGTCCTTATGGTGAGGCTTGTAATGAGGTATCTCTTGAGAGGCGTCCCAGTGAATTCTGACTTCCAGCATTAGCTGAAAGAAAGGAGTGTTTTAACACTGCTGGTGGGATTAATGCACATCTTTGTGGCTGGATTTCATTGGATTTGTTTGTGCTTGGTTAGTCCAATGCAACCATGAAGTATACTGGGTCAGCAGGCTGATATTCTTCATGACCAACTTGCCATATTTCACTTCTGTTGTGCTAAAGAAAAATTTTCTTGCTGAATTTTGCCATCTGCTTACGGTTTAAAATAAGTTATTTCCTTCATTTATTGAAGTTACAGCCTGGATCTTAGTTTCTGCAAACCTTATAGGAAAGACAGGAAGGTTTTTATTCTTTAAATACAGGGTAGGAAATATTCGAATTTATGGAAGGAAGTAAAACTTGAATATATTGTAAGTATGGCTTCTGGTAAAGTCTTAGAGTTCAGTCCTGCCCCAGTCTTAACAGGTTCAGTTAATCATTGCATCACATTATTACTGGTGGCAGAGATGTGAGGTTTATTATAACAATTCTTCATGAGTGCGACTCTTAGGTACGTCGTGAGCAAGGAAGATAGATGACCATTTTATATTGAAATGCTTTAGGTGGGTTCTCTTCTGGTTCATTTTTCTATGGAGAGTCTTACGCTGTTCCTGCCTGTTTATCTTCTCATTTAACAGGGAGGGGGAGTTCATATAAAATAAATGAGCCATATAATATATTATATAATATATGTGTGCTGGATTTGGTGACTTCAATGCTTGGTTGTAGAAGCAGCAATTAAAAACTTTAAAGTAATTATTATTAATTTTACTTTATTAAAGATAATTATTTCAAGAACACTTGGAATTACATCCCATAAATTGTTTATGCTTTGAAATATTCCTGATAGAAACTGAGTCTGAAGTCAGAGAAAAACACAAAGATGAACAAAAAAATCTGTGGAGTGGAAAAGTACTATTTCTTTGAAGTATTTGAAAAGCACAGAGTGCAGAACATGACTGTTACATCAAACAGATGTAGTGATGAGACAACGGGGAAATGTTCATGGACTAAATAAAAATGTGTATGTAGTGTAAAACATGAATATGATTGACCTTTAGTATCTGTTTAGAAGAGATGTGTGTGAAACTGAAGGTCCCCATGGTATTCTTCAGATGAATCTGATGGCTACGGCTGTTGCTGTGGTTGAGCTGTGCAAGTCATGGTGCGGTTACACAGCAACAGAAGTTGAGGCTGTGGTTCTCAAGTTCAGTGAGCAACAGTCTGGTGGGAGCCCACATTCTGCTCTGAGGCCATTGTGTCTTTGATGTAAGGGAAAGAAAAACAACAACAACAAAACCCTGATTTCTTGTCCCACTGACCATCCACATGCTGCTGATGGTAAATGTGGACTGCAGTTTAGAAATATCAGTTATGGTATAGGAAGGAAATGACTCTTTACATGGGTGGATAGTGAGAGGACAAGGGGGGAATGGCTTTAAACTGAGACAGGGAAGGTTTAGCTGAGATATTAGGAGGAAGTTTTTCACCCAGAGGGTGGTGACACACTGGAACAGGTTGCCCAAGGAGGCTGTGGATGCCCCATCCCTGGAGGCATTCAAGGCCAGGCTGGATGTGGCTCTGGGCAGCCTGGTCTGGTGGTTGGTGACCCTGCACATAGCAGGGGGGCTGAAACTGGATAGTCATTGAGATGCTTTTCAACCCAGGCCATTCTATGATTCTACAATGAATAGTATAATTATCTGGTAGATAGTATGAACTTGAGAGGTTCTGCATTGTCTTTTGTCCTTATACTCCTGTAGAACATGTACTTTAATGAAAGTTCTTAAGGGCAAATGGTGGCATTATAGTTACAAATAGTTTATCTCAAAACATAAAAGGGTAACTTGATTGAGGGGAGAGAGAAAGATATGGAAACACAAAATCAGCAAGTTTGGATTAGAAGATACAGGGAAATTAGTGAAGAAGATTCCTTCCTTCTCCTTTTAAGCCTTTTCTTTCTTTTCTTTTTTTCATGAGCCAATGATAAAGTTGGAGAGAGAAGAGAAAAGTGTACTGCTTTAGATGTTCAAGCTTTGCTGGCAAGCCTTCACAGGTGCTGGAAATTTTCTTTTTGCTTCTTTCCAATGTTGTAGCGTGCACTGTTTCTTGACAAGTTCTTTCTCAGTAGTTAGCAGTCCATCCCTTCCACAGGAAGGAACACGGTGAAGTCACTGTTAGCTCCAGGTGCACAAGGAAACACAAAACTTTCCAAAGTTTGAGGCTGTTTGAGAAAGCTAGTGTTACAGAAGAATGAAGCTGTGGAATTAAAACTTGGCTTTCAGCTGTATTGGCATGGAGGTAATGTGAAAAGAAAGGAGCTGTCCAGGTGAGGATTTTAATGTGTTTACCGGCTAATCAGTATGAGCATGTAGGTCTGTGTTTCCAGAGGGCTGATTAGTACACCTGGGATGTAATTTACATGCAAGTGAGCTTACATCAAAGATGCCTGCAGTGATAATTCCTCTTTATCTTCCAAGACTTTACTGCTCTGGGCTGTGTCACGATGAGGAGTGGAAATGAGTACTGTACTGATATATTCAATCCCCCTTGATGGTGCTGCAAGTCACAGACTGGACATTCAGATCAACTGAATGTAGTACTGCTCTAATTGCAATTCCCTCTGTCAATATCAGCAGTGCAGATAATACTGTAGGATGACCTGATGATGCTGCACTTAGTTTTTCAGAAGGTATCTGGGTGCAACCTGCACATTCTCTGCTAGCACAGAGCTGCTTGCTCCAAGTCTGTGCTGAAAGTTGTTCACTCATGTTGTGAAAATTAAGTTTGATCTAAGCATTTGATCCTATACTATTTTGTATCCTTTCAAAATGACTCTCTTCAGAAATTTAAGTCACAAGCATGAAAGTTGTGCTGAAATCTGTTGTTCACTCATGACTCCACAGAGTTTTAGGCTGCACTTGGGTGCCATTGAGCCCTCATTGAGCCCTATTTAATAACACGGGGCACCATATTAATGTTAATTCTTTACTTTTGCACACTGACACCTATGATGATTATATGTCAGCAAGGGGGAAAATAGGGGAAAAAAACCCAACAAATTAATTTCTGTGTTTGGGAAAAACAGATGATCCAGACCAGTGATGAGAGAATATACCATGTCTTAACATATCGTGACCTACATCACTGACTTCAACTGCTGCTGGCAGCTCGTTCTGCCAGCAGTGAGGCTGCTTTGCTGAATACCTTTTCATAGTGGTTCCTTGAAGCCTGGCAAAGTAACTGCTGCCTTGACTTTCACTCTCTGGTAAGATGCAAGACTCTGGACATGATAAGGATATAGTGAAGAAATATACTTGCACGTTATTTGTTTAAATAAGAAGAATAAGAGACTGCTTTGTAAAATATTTGCAATCAAAACAGTTCTAAGAAAAAAATAAAAACTAAGTAGGTGCACATCCATTTTAATGCATATTGTAGATGTGTGTATTTGAAAGCATTGAAAGAATAAAGTAAAAAAAAAAAAAGTAATCATAAGGTGATTGGAATGGAAATGGTTTTATTCTGATAAAGTACTTTTAGCTAACCTCCTCCCACCCTCTTTATCAGACCAAAATGGAGAAAGATAGTTTAATGTTTTACCATCCTATCTCAGTCTCAGATTTTGACCCCCCCCCCCCCCCGCCAGGTGTGGGCTGAGCCTGTGTGGAGGAGTCAAGGCTGCAAGAGAAGAACTCATACAACAGTTTCCATTCGACTATTTTCTCTTTTTAAAAATGACTGAAACCTGTTAGTGTTCTCTGTATTTATTTTTAATGTAGAAGCGCATTTTTGAGGGTAGTCTTACTTGACAGTGTCTTTTGTATTTCCGTTTGACTGTAATTTTCTCAGTCTGAGAAACTCAACCAAATGTCTTGTCTTGGTCCTTTTGCCAAAATGCTTTAAAGCAGTTGTGTCATCTTGAATGATCAGTGACTCCATATGTACCAAGAGTGGAAACTTACCTAAGGCCATATGAGAGCAGCAATGAATGTGCACTGTGTGCAGCTGAAGATTGTAATTGCTTGATGAGATTTGCTTCTGTCCTTTTGGAATCTAAGTGCTTCCTCTCCCTCTCTTGGCTGCCAAGGCAAGGCTGCATTTTGCTGCAAAGACGTTAAGGTCCACCCATCCCCCTTTGAATTCTCAAGTAAATCTTCTCCAGATATTGCAAATAAACCACAGTAAAGACCAGTGCAGAGTAAATCCCATGTTTTCTTAACTGGAATGCCAGACTTCTGTCTGGAACATCTGAATATGTGCTTAGGGTGCAGCTTCCTTCTATTCAAGGGTGGTGATCATCTAGTCAACAAAGCATTGGATTTACGAGATGATGTCACTTACACGAGTAGACTCCTGTCATATATGGACATCCAGCGAGCAAAATGGGGTATATTGCTGGTGTTGTGTCAAGTGCTGCACCTGCTTATGTTTTTTTTTTTATTTCTTTTCTTTGCCTAGATCAGGAACATAGGTTGTGCTTGACAAAGGGTACAGGAATTCTAACAGAAGTAAAAATTGGCTATCTCTGCTTCTCACAAGGACTGCACTAAATGCATTCTAATGGCTTTCCAGATTAGTGGTGTCTAAATCAATGTTTTCTAGTGACAAATGCATCAATAAACACAAATTTCTTTTCAATTCTTGGCTTTCTATGATATCTTAATGCTGCTTCTTAGCAGTGGCAGCCCTCTCTTATTGATGTCAGGCAAAAATCATTTCCCATACTGGATATGGGAAAATATGGCACAATTCTCTATTTCAAGAGAGAAGACTGACAAAGGATAATCCAGTCTCTGTTCTAGGTATTGGGGGAGTTCTTTGAAGTGCCAAGCAGAGAAAGAATACAGGAATGTACCAAGGTCTCTTTGTAAGTCCTTTTTTCAACACTGAAAGAGCCTGTGCTCTTTGAGGTTCTGGCCACGTTTGACCCTGCATGCTTCACAGGCATCATTCAGTTGGTTCAGCAGCTGTTTGTGAAGCACCAAAATTCAGAAGGCTTTCATCTTTTCTGAATGAAATGCATTCTTTTCGTTCAGCTGGCATTCCTAAATTTGTGAAGCAGCACCAGTTCCCTCCCTAATACTAACTGTGTTTATGTTCAATTGTGTCATTTAAATGTAACAGAGTTCAGATTAGTTAATACCACTGAGTAGGTGTTGGTTTTTTGGTTTCTCTTTTTTTTTTTTTTTTTCTTCTCAAAACAGCTGCTCTGAATTCCAGAAAGGTTAATGTGCTGAAATTTTTGATGGTTTTGAGGGGGTTTTATTATGTGAAATTAAGTTTGATCTAAGCATTTGATCCTATACTATTTTGTATCCTCTCAAAATGACTCTTTTTAGAAATTTAAGATGCTGTTATTTTTTTCTTAGTGTTCCAAGTTTCAGGTACTTGCTTCATGCCTCTTTTTTGGCAAGAGACTAGGCCAGAATTCATGATGATACATATCCTTGGAATGGAGCGGTTTGCACAAAGAGAGTCTATATTTGTATGCTAAACTTCCTTAAGGAAAAATACTGTGCTGTTAAGCTGTTACTGGCTCTGGAAAGCAGACGTGCAGATAGCATGTGAGAAGAGAATGATCCTGTTGACTGGCCTTCCTTTTGCTTAGCTGTGGCATGTTGAAAGTCAGCAGGTCTTGTTTTTTCCTACTGAGAAAGTGTGGGATGACATGTATGAGGGCTGCTCTGAAAATAATGCCTCCTATTTTATGACATTGACCTGTGATAGCAGAGGTGGCTGTTGGTGGTATGGCAGTAGAGGCTGAACCTTCCTGCCATTATCTCACTACATTTTGTTGCTGTGTGACAGTTGACAGCAGAGGGGCAGTCTGACAAAATGGCATCTGACGTGGACGAGCATAGGAAACAAAAGTGTGCCATTAAACTCCTCCATGCAGGAAAAAAATGGCACCCACTGACACTTGTTCATGCTTTCTGAACACTTATGGGGACCAAACAGTGGATGTGCGCCTAGTTAGCTGGTGTGTGCTGCATTTCAGCAGTGATGCAGTGATGTGAAAAACAAGCCATGTTCTGTATGGCCATGCACAGCTGTCACACCATAAAATTAGGACACTTCAATCAGCTCATCCATGTAAATCAGCTAATGATGATAACTATGATGAAAAATAGTGTTTTGTCCCTGAGAATCTGGTCTATCAGATAGTGTTGTAGTCCTCTTTGTATCTGTTGTTGTTTCTGGGAAAATAAGTAGGAAGCATTACTTTTAGAGCGACCTATATCTTTTTACATAATCTCAACTAAGCAGTATACTTCTATAAAAGGCACTGGGATACTTCCACAAAAAATGCTTGGTAAAAACAACCCATGTTTTGAAGAAACATGCTATTTTGAGGGAGGATAGTTCATTTTTTCCCACCTTATTCAGTCCTTGGCCTTTCAAATGGTATCAACAAAGGAAGTGACTATTGCAGATGCTTTTGTGGTTCCTAATTTATTGAGGGCTGGATGGAGATCCATTGACTCATTTCACATAAGCCACCAAAGAGCTGCTTCCAGTTAGTGCTTGGACCAGGCTATTGAGCTGAAAGACGCCATCTCCAACTGCCAGCCACGTTTCACAACAAACATAACAAATGCACATTACAAATATTTCAACATTAAAATTCAGCCTTTGTTCTTTTGGCACTTCCTTGGCAAAGGATGTCTCCAAAGAGGTATTTTTAGCGAATGCTATATAGAGAGCTTCAAATCTTTCTTTCTTTCTTTGTGGAAGATGTTTCTACTGTCTGTAAGATGCCCACAGTTAAAGGATGTAGAAATGACAAGATGCTCAAACCTCAGTCAAATTCCAATTCTCTGAAGGTTTTTGGGATCTGGATGTATCAATGTTAAAGACAGTTTCCCAGTTCTCCTCTGCTGGGCAGGGATACCAGCAAATTTGTTGACTTTATTTGGCACTTAAAACATATTTAACTGGAAGTGAAATCGATGCCATAGGACTGCTGTTCAGTTTCAAGAAGTGTTTAAGAAGTGTGCTATTGACTTGGCCAACAGTTACGGGGTTTTGAGAAGATCAGGAGAAGCAAACTGCTAAATCTGAAGATGAATTCCAGGTATGCTCATCGTGCTGAGGGCTGGAATTGTAACAGCTGCCAGACAGGATTCATCTGTCCTTATTTGAATGTTTAGAAGCTGCATATGCAAGGCAGTTAGTCATCAGAACCTTCTTCTGTAGTCAACGGGAGTGAGGAAGCCCTTTCAGAAAGGGCCTTAGGAGATGTTTGCTTCTACCTCACAAGGGTGACTTCTTAGCACCGTGCCACTGCAACAGAAGAAAGGCTGGCTTGTGTTTCAGGAGAAGATGGCAGCAAGCAAGTCCCCTGTGACCCTGCAGTTGTGCTGGCCTGGTTGCCCGTAGCTGCTCCTGACTGCTGTGTCAGTGTGACTTCTGAGTGGTTTCCTATGGCAGATGAAATTTCAATAGTAAAATCCACTGCCCTCACCTTGGTAAAATGCAGGTACATGCAAAAACTTGTGAATTCACGGACTTCTATTTTTGCCAGCAATGTAGTTGGAGTGTGTGCATGTATATATTTTTTCCAGAGGAGCATGAGAATATGCTTCCTCAATCACAGCTGCAGAAGTGCCGGGGAGCAGTGTAAGCACAAGCATAAACAGGCAGGCCTCTGAAGAGCCCAGAGCTCATGTCATCTGAGCTTTATTCTTGTTGTTTTGGTTTTTTTTCTCCAATTTCCTTGTGTAGTTCCAGTTTTTCCAATAGTTCATTATGCCATTTAGTGTTTGTTTAAAAACAGTTCCATGAAACATTTTTCTTAAGTGCACAAATAGTATTTTACAAGCACGTACCTGTGTGAAGGCTTGCCAGAGAAACCTCTCACTTTTCCCCAGTGCCGACCTGATCTGACTGTAACACTAAACGGAAGACAAGAGTCAGGACTGATGCAATGATTTCATTTCTCAGCTCATCCTTTAGGTTATATAAGCTGCACTTTGCACTTGAGATTCTGCTGTGGTGCAGTGGACTTGGTCGTGGTATTTTTTTCTTTTTGTTTTGTTCTTTAGGTCTAAAGATTATCTTGTTGTGATGTTTGCTTCTTTGCTCAGAGCACTGGAAGATTTGTGGTATTTGTAGAAGATCTTAGTGATCTTTCCAACCTTAATGATCCTGCAAAATTGATGACTGTGTGTAGATGTGAAAAGCAGAAGGAATTGTAGGCAATAATACTTGTGCATACATCAGACAAGAGAATGATTGAGATGAGTGTTGAGGATATACTGAACTTAGCTATAAGGTGTTGGTTTTTTTTGGCTACTCTGATTTTTGTCTCTTCATTTTTAAAATCGGATTGATATTGCCCTGATATTTTGTAAGCTATGTGTGCGGAGTGCTTTGTAAGCCTAAAGCTTATCTTGGATACATTAACATTATTATTAATACTACTATAAGTGGTTGGAGTAGGAAGGAATCTGTTCCCCAGTCTGCTGTAGGTACTGTTACAAGGCAGGATTCTCTGGATAAGTTTGTCCTTGCTATTACATCTCAAAGTCCTCCCAGGATTGAGCTTGGTTTCAATTATTTTCCTTCATAATCAGTGGCGATGCTTTTGATGACTTGCTTTACAAGATGATGTGCTTTTATTTCTTAGTTTTGCAAAGTACCTCAGGAGTTTGATAGAAAATGATATAAAGGAGTGAAACATAATTTGCTTGAAAGCTGGGAGGCAACTATGTCGCGTTGGGAACAGAATAAACCTTGCAGTTCTGATTCACTGGAAGATGCATTCTGGTATTATTAGAAGGAGAAATTTCTTGAGGGAAAGGAAGGCAGCTCGAGGCTTGGTAGCAATCCTGAGAGGCCTTTGCAGCTTTGGGCAAGCATGGAAGGGCCCCTTCCCTTCTGGAGACTGCCAGCCCTGCAGTTGCCTTGTGCTATCAGGATTTGCTGAAATTTCTATAGTTTATTTTATTATTGATTTATTTCATAAGATTTTACTCAAGGAGATTAAGAAAAAACAATCAAAAAAACCAGACTAGCCTCCAGATCCTATTTCCATCCCAGTATTATCATCTTAGACCTGGGGACAGTAATGAAATTTTTATTATTTATATATGCCCTAGGTAAGCTCAGTATCAGCTGAGGAATGATCTGTGGAATAGAAAGTGCTGGGTTTTGCACAGACCTTTTCAGAGTGCTGGGGTGCTTCTAAAGTAAGGAACTTTATTTGATTTTTATATTTTTGTACATAGCTGCAGGTAAAATATGTATTAAGACTCAATTGAAGCATTAATTAATCATCTGAGGAATCACAGATTTAAATTATTTTGGTTTTGTACCAATGCTACATTACTACACTTGTTTTTTTAATGCCTTTTATATTTTCAGATGAAGTGAAGAGAATATAGTAGAGCATCTACTTTCTGGTTATTCATGAAGTCAAGAGGCCCTCTGCCTTCCCCTGTATGAAACCAGTGTGACAAACTACATCCCTTATATTATGTTTTCCTGGTGCTGTACCAGGAAACTGGTAGAACTTCCCAAATATTGTGCATTTGTCTGTCTTTAAAAGACAGTTGATTAATGTTATTTGCATGTGAACAGCAGAATGTGTAAACATGGACTGGGGACTCATTCAAATGAACGCTTTCAGTTGGATTCACAACTATAACATTAAGCCAAGGGTGAGTGTAGCCCAGCTTGGAAATGCAATCATGAATCTGGGCAACTTATGGTATATTAGTACTGTCCTCTCTCAATTTCCTTTTCCCATGTATTTTCTGAAATCAGAGTGAGACTTGAGCCCTGTCCTTGGAGCACAGAAAAACATCTGCCTTGCTTATCTTGCCATACACCCTCCCAACCACGATACACAGATCACTGCCCCTTCTACAGTCAGCTGCAGAAGTTAACTCTTTCTCCTGTCTGATGAGGTGAGCAGCTCAGAGAAGTGTAATGACAAGGGGCATTAAAGGTTTGAGGCCAGCTGAAATGAGTCCTTCAATAAACAGGTTTTCAATACTCCTTCAGCTTCTTTCCTCCCAAGAGCCCTGGTTCTTTGTGTGTATGAACTCATTAAGCCTCCTGATGTGATCTGCAAGGTATCTGGGTAGTATATCTGCTCTCTTGTAGGATAACTGAGATACACTCTAAGTAGACTTTTTCCTTTTGTTTTTCTGCAGGATTTGGTTTTACTTTTGAGAAACAAAACAGAATCTAGATTATCTGTTATTTAATGCAGCTTTCTGTGCTATAGTAACCATACAACCATTCTTCCTCCATATGTATATAGTCTACAAATGGAAGCAGAACTCTCAAAATATTTAAACACTTGCATCACTGCTAACTGCCACGATTTTAAGGTGTTTTTATTTTGTGGAAAGATTTGACCAGCTCAAGTCACTGCTAGGGCTGTGTTAGTAATGCCACAGCTGGTAACTCTGGTTGTAGAGCTGCTGAGTACAGCAGGATGAGTGAGAAATTAGAGAGGATCTCAGGGTGGGTATTCCCTTGTTTTACTGTGAATCAGGCATTGGGCTTTGCTCTTAGCATTCTTTGGGTGGTCAGAAAATCATTCAAATTAAAACACAACGGATGTTTCTGTCTACTGCATGGCACAGACCTGTGATCCATGTTAACACTGCTATTTGAACTTGCCTGTCCACACTGGCGTTTGACACGCCACCAGAACCAAGTGGCTTCGATGAGGAGACCTGGTATGGCTTTTGGTGCAAGCTAAAGCAGACATACTGCAAATCTTTCCTGATCTTTGTGAATATAGGTAGGGTTATTTGCTAAGAGTACAGCCTCTGAGACATCACTTAGGGGATAGGTGTTCAGTTGTTCATCATGATATGCCTCACCATAACCATTTTCATCATACTCAAATGATTGTGTTGTGTACTGATGCAGCTTGAATTAAAGGGGACATGAGAATTTTTCAATGCAGAGCTGTCCCCTCCATTAGCCCTCTTCCAAATGAAGCCAGCAAAAGCTAGCACAAGAAGATTGTGTCTCATTGGTGAGACTTAATACTTGTTTACCAGTTGTCAGAGTATGACATAGAACTCGCAGCTCATCTGATGTGCCTGGCCACTGGGGAAAAAGAATAATCCTGCCTTCCCGTCAAAGCAAGTGTACCCAAGTCTTGCTTGAATGGGTTCCAAATCTTGGTGCTTGCCAAAGAGGCAGAGCCATTCCTCCTTGATCCGTGTGCTCCATCACTCCCCTTTTACTAAACTTTTCAGTTGTGTATTTGGAACTGGGACTTGCAGCTCCCCGGTTTTAGGAAGGAGTGGTCTCCTTTTTCCAGAACGTGGAGATGACTGGTAACTTAGCTTTGTCAGACAGCTGCATTTGTCTGACTCACCTTTTGGCTGCGTCACCGCAGACTGCTGCAGTGTCAGGAAAATAGTAGGAGTGCATGGCCAGGAGGAGAAGCATCAATAAAAAAAGTGGAGGGAGAGACAAAGCAGGGCTCTCTTTCTTTTCTCTCCAAGAAGCAATTCAGATATCTGCATTGACACTTCTGGAAACAGAGCTTGGCAGTGATTTCTGTCCTTTCTGTTCAAGTGCCTTGTGCCCAGAACTCGTTCCACTAAGAAATACTCATGTTAAATATTTCAAAAGTAGAAATGATCTCATTCTTCCTACAGCTTATTTGGGTTTTCTGTCTTGGTTACTATTTATGGGAAATAGCTGGTTGTATCCAACTTGTCAAGCAATTTACATCAACTGCTTGAAAGATGTCTGTATTTGTCTCTCCATTGATCTCCATCTTTACAATGTTAGTACTGAACTGGTATTTCCATTTAGACTTCCTGCAGGTAAGTCCACTTGTCCTCACTTCTGCTTGTAGGATGAAGTCATAATGACTTCATAATTATTTGCCTTGTAGGGCAGTAGAGACTTGAATGTTGAAAAGCAACACTGAGAGCTGTTCTGCCGGAACTCAGGTGTTGGTTTTTTTTTTTCTGCCTTCCTGTAAAGCCTGCACCTTTGCATCTTAAGCAAGCTATGTTGCATGAAGTGTTCCTGGTAAGTCTTGCTCCTTTTCTCAGCTGTTGAGAGCATGCTTAGCCCACAGCACATGTTGCAAGACCTTTCTGAAGGTGTTATTGATAGGAAGGGCTTGCTCCTAGAAAGTTTGTTGTTTTGCTCTCTTATTCTTGTCATAATCAATTTAATCTTGAAAACATTGTTTTTCAAGAGAAAATTGTGTTCTCTAAGCTTTTAAGTTTTTAAATCTCTCAATTTGCCTATTGTAGCATGTTTAACTTTATCATAGATACGCCAAAGCCTCTATATCTTTTATAATCTTAGGCAAATAAGCATATATCTTTAACCCTTCTCCTTTTCACTTTTTCTTGCAGCTGGATATGGCCTGAGCTTTTCCTCACAGCCTGTTTTTACTTCTCTTGTCCTTTAACTAAGAAACAGGGTAATCAAATCAAATCTCTGAGATTAAATTAATGGAAAATACCACCCGCTTTGAATGAGCTTTTCCAGTCCATGACAGGAGAATGACCTTCCACAGAATCTAATGCTTATTACAAGCCTCATAGTCATTCACCTAGCTACAAATCCTCTTTTCATTTTTATTTTTTCTTTATTCCTATCCCTTATCTTCTTGGAAGGGCGTATATGTGTATGTAGGCGATAGGAGGGGTTATGTGTATGTACACATCTGTAACAAAGCACTCCTGGATACACCTCAGCCCTAGAGGAGATGAGCAGCTGTGGCATTAAGCAATGGGCTGCAGGAAGGGGGCAAGGAGGATGGAGGTAAGGAGGCAGTTGGGAAGTCTGAACTGTTCAGTCTGTACCTGTTCAGAGCCGCGTGTGATGAGTGGACACCAATGGAGTAGCAAATAGAGAGGCCTTTCAGGTAGCAGTCTAGGTTGCTTAATGAGTTGGATACAGGAAGACTATTCACATCTTTTTCTGTATCCTGGGCCTCATCATGACCATCTGCTTTATGTGCTGACAGCTTTCTCCTTCTCCAAAAACCACAGTTAGAGAAATTAACTGTTGTAGAGGGATTCAAATGGGCAAACATCTGCTCTCCAGCATGGCATGTACTAACAAGATTCGTTACCTGCTTTTGTGGCTTTGAAGGCCAGAGGGATCTGTTGTGCTCATTAACCCTGGCTGCAGGCATTGTGCAGGCCATCACCAGTCATTGATGTTCTGCATCTCATTTAGCAGCCAGCTTCTTTGCTGGCTTAGGCTGATCATGTCTAATTACTATATTTAATTTGATTGATGTGATTCAAAAAGAGCCCTGTGAAAGTCAGAGTTTTGAACATACACCAAACAAAAAAGAAAATAAAGTCAGTGCCCTTTATCTTACCTATATCTTGTCGGTATAAAAATCCCTCCAAGTTCTCAAAGGTGAAGTCCCTGTTTCTCTCTCCCAAGGCTCCTTAGAAAATGGAAAGTCTTTTCCCTGAAATCAAAGAGTTGGTTTTCTTGTATCAAAGCTAAAAATGTATTACAATTTCAAGAAAACTTTATGCAGTTGTCTCGTTAGAAACTCCTCCTGTTCTTTTCTATGAAAGAGCCAGACTTGGAAATACTGTCTGTGATTAGATCATACTTTCAGACAGCTATCTGAACTTTGAAGTGGGACATGTCTTTTGTTACGCCCAAGTATAATTTTATTTGGAAAAAAAACAGAACTAACAAAGGAGGAAACAAAGTTTTTGTTCAGTGACCTCTGAAATGTTGATCTGGCTCTGACCACAGTTATTTAATGATCCAAAACATTGCAGCAAAATCTTGCACTTGGGCTTCTATGTGCGAGTTGATTTAGCAGATCTTAAAACAGTGTTTTCTTGAATCCATCTGGATAGAAGTGCCAACTAAAAGCTGAGAAAATGCTTAGGTGCATATGAATGCATTTACTTCAGGAGATAGAAGCATCTAAAACCAGGAAGCTCCTTTAAGAGGACAATGATTTGCATGGCCGTGAAACTTAGGGAAGGTCAAAAGAGAAGAAAGATGGAAGTAAGCTAAAGCAGACTTTGAAATGTCATTTCACTGCACAGCATTGTTAGAGCATTGTTAGCTTTTCAGCAAGCTACTCTTTTCTCTTTTTGCCAGTAAAGTGAAATGCATCACTTTAAGTAGACCTCTGGGCTGTGTGGGGCTGCCAGTTGAGTTTGCCCATCACATGTTATGCTTTGAGCCATCCAGGTGCTGATGAAACTGGCCTCTATTCAGAGCACTGCCTGGAAGACATCACAGCATGTGGGTGAAGTCTCAGAATGGCTTGGGTTGGAAGGGGCTGTTAAAACCCAGTCAAGTCAGTTCTGGTTCTGTGCTGTGCTTGGGGCCCTGAGCCCCATCCAACCTGACCTTGAGCCACAGATGGGGCATCCACGGCTTCTTTGGGCAGCCTGTGCCAGGGCCTCACTGCCCTCTGAGTATAAAACTTCCTCCTAATGACTAATCTGAATTTCTCCTCTTTTAGTTTATAACCATTCCCCCTTGTCATATGACTGTCAGACTATGTAAAAAGTCATTCTCCATCTTGTTTATGAGCTCCTGTCTATTCTCTCTGTTCTCGGCACCAACACTGCCCATCAGCCTTCTTGACTGAGCTGACAAACAGCTTCTTTATTTTCCCCCCTCTCTCTACATGAGATTAATGGGATCTTTGTGTTTGTCTATCTTACGGCCACCCACATAATAATTTTAATTGGTATTGAAACCCAAGTGATTGGGTTGTCTGAAAAAATCTTTCTGCAAATAAAATAAAATGAGTTATTTGAATGAGCTCAGCTCTTGTTTTTTTGTTTTTTTTTTTTGTTTTTATTGTATGCCCCTGCAAGTTGTTCAATGCTAAGTGAATGTTTTAAGCACAGGATGTCTCCAAATTGTGCTGCTAACTGCAGGACAGCAGCACAGAGCAATTGATAAAGTAAACGTGTCCTTAAAAGTTGAGTAACGTGCAGCTGAAATGGAAGTGATTTGTTATTAGTGATCTTTAATAGCTGTTCTCCTACTGTTAGTGAAAGCAAAAGTTAGAAGTAACTGTTTTAAGTGTGCATTTATGTTTATTCGGTGCTTATGTAGGCAGTCATCTACAGGTGTCACACATGGACCTATCTATGCACATGCATGCACAGTGTTACCCGCCCTGTATTGCTTCCTGTGAGGGAAAGGCATTTCCACTTGCTGGAAGCAGAGCGGGGCTGAATCTCGGCCTGGTGCTTTGGGAGCCTGCTGCTGCCCTCCTTGAATGGCAGGAAATCCTGGAGTGCAGAACAACTCCAATATTCAGCTTTTATTCCTTATTAGGAAATATTTCCTTATTATTACTGCGGGTGTGTTGTGACGATTTACAATTAATTTCTGTGAGCCAAATAGAAGAGACGAGGCCCAGTTGCTGAACTCTTGCTCCCTTTGTTCTCTTTGTGACCAATACAAGCAGACTGGCCTCCCTAGAACACCTTAAAGGAAGAGGTTTTTGCCCATTGTAGTCGCTCTATCTGGGTTGCACAGCTTCTCGTGCTGGCACAAGGCATTGAGTGGCAGTGAAACAAGCAGATGACTGGACAGAAGGCAGGACAGCTTCTTTCAGAACCAGCATCAGCTCATGCCAGCTTAGAGTATACATACAACTGTGGCTTTTGCTGATGCTGATTTGAAGGGCGTTTTGCCTCCCCAGAACCCCTCCTTTACACTTTGGGGTCATCCCAGACCTTCCCCTGGGCTTTCCCA
Source organism: Lagopus muta (assembly GCF_023343835.1). Lineage (NCBI taxonomy): Eukaryota > Metazoa > Chordata > Aves > Galliformes > Phasianidae > Lagopus > Lagopus muta. Next base: position 67,377,450 of record NC_064433.1, read on the forward strand.
GTACCATCATTCCCCAAGGGCAGTGCCTGCTGCAGGACGGCTCCGTGTTGTGCATCAGTGTGAACATCTCCTCACAGCTTTCTCACGGCCGTGAGGTCAGGCCTGGGCAGCCTTTTCTCCTTTCGGTGTGGGAGCTGGAGCCGGTCCAGGCTCCTGCTTTTAGCTCTGTCCATAACGGGTGGCTCGTGTGGGCCTTCCAGGGGAAAGCAAGAATGACTTAAAATGGCTAAAACATTCCAACATCTCTTGCTTTTAAATAGCAGAGCCTGTGCCGACAGGGCTAATTTTACTCTGTTTCTTGGTGCTGCTTTAAATAGAACAACTGTAGTTCATTCTCTAACTTTAAAGGAGCAAAACTGATGAGAACATAACTCACGTTGGGGAATGAATAACAAATGAAAGGCAACGAAGTATGTAAGTGTGATAAATGAGACACTAGCATGTTAGTGACAGCTTGTTGCAGCTTTGAATTTCTCATAAGGAGACTGCACCAAAAGCAGATATCAGAAAGATCTGGTTTGGGCAATAACACAGAAGAAGAAAAATCTGTGTGTGAAGGATCTGTTTTGTTGTGTTTGGCAGGGAATGTTTCTTCCTTCAGGTAGTATATTAGATAAAATAGGAATTAGTAAATGGTGATACTACTGAAAACGTGAATTATTTAGAAACGCAGTATTTATTTTTCTTTCTGAGACATATCACAGAGCAGTGTGTGACAAACATTCTGGTCTGATAACTGTGAGCTTCAGCAAGGGCAGTAGTGGAGCTAGCATCGTCTGGGTGTACATGAGAATGAGAACACGACATTAAAACATACCAAATTAAAGTTCATTTCTGCCAATAAAAAATAAGTGAATAAGAGTCTTTGGACAAGGCTCTGTTTTGTACATGAGAATCTGTGTTTAGTAATAAAGTAAGTATTAAGAGAGTTGAAAAATACTGGCCCATAACTAATATAGGTGAGAACGATCAGGTTTTTCTTGCTGTCCTGACAATGCAGTATTCTGTAGTGTTTTGTGTGCTCCTGGAGGTTTGTCAAAAGCCTTGAAAGTGGATTTGAAATGGGTTACAGAAAAAGAAGGCAGGGAACCTCTTTGGGAAGTGACTCAGTCTAAACAACTGGATGGTGAAAGCATGCACAACGCAAGTGCCAAATTTGTGCTAGTAGAAATGGCAACACAGAAAGTCATTTGCCTTTGAGGCTGGTAGCCTACTATGACCATGTTCTTCTTCTGTTTCATCTCTGGAGCTGCCAGCTGTTCCACAGCACCTCCGCCTCTCCTGCACATTCACATATCAGCTCTCCATGTGCCCAGCTGTGTGTTTCAAGCTGCCCACAGAGCCTAAGCAGCTCTGCTCCAGCTGCTGCTCTTCCTCTTGCTGCTGTCACACCACTCCATCCTGACGAGCCTTTGGTTGATTATTCTATTTATCTGTCCCTGCCCACTGCTTTTTGGTGTGAATCGTGCAGTTATTTGTGTGTGGTGGCTTGTTTTTCTTATATGCATGTGTGTGTGGATATATATATATATATATATATATATATATAGGATATATATATATATATATATAGGATATATATATATATATCCTGTCTCTCTTTTTAAGGGAAAACAAATAATTTGGAGGCAGCAGGGCTGTTGCTAAGACATCCAGCCTTGCTGTATCTATGTCCTTTCCCATATGGCACTTTATTCTTTAGATGCAATCCTGGTCACCACTGCTTTTTGTGCCCGGTTTTACTGGTTGCCTTGCTGTGTTATATGTCCAGAGCCACACAGCATTAATAAGAATACTCTGCCTTCTCACCCAGAAGAGCTACAGTGCTACATGCAGTGTTGATCTCTGGCATTTCTAAAGGTAACCAATGTATTGTGCTGTATGCATTTACTTTGGAACAGGTCTGACACCAAAAGTGGATCTCTCCTTTCTCTTTAAGTTTCTGATTCTTGAAAATGCCATTTGTCTGCTTTGTTTCAAGAGGAAGTTGAATGATGAAATGCATTTTGCTAAGAAAATTAGGTCTTTTGAAAAGCAGAAATACATTTCAGCATTTTCCTTACCAGAGGCTTCCACTAAAGAGCCAAAACTACATTGTAAATGGAAACTTTCATAAACTTTGCAGTTTCACTCCTTTTACTGCAGTAGGGAACTGCCTCCATAGTTGCTAGGGTTTAGGCATGTATGCTCGAGTATATAAATGAAAACAACTATTGGCCTTACCATGGAGTGACATAGCCATTTTCAGAGGAAGGATTGATGTTCACTGTCTGCTTACATATATGTAGCTTTATGTTTAAAATTGATGTCAGAGATCCAGAAGCATGAGGAAGGCACCACAGTTCTGTCATGTGGAGGAAAACGTGCTTTTGTCTCTGAAAGAATTGTGGCTTTTGCTCCTTAACGTAAATATGCATTTAGTAATGAGCCCAGAGTAAGCTTACTCTAGGACTTGCGTGGTTTCATGAAACATTTGGCTGTAGTTTTCTTTGCTTGTAGCATGCTGTCACGTATTCTTTGCTAAAACTGTGTATGTGGAAGGTCAGAAAAGTGTCAGATGGACCTGAAATGGTGGATTTTTGTATCGTTGGAGGGAGGGAGGCCTTTCTCATTGAGACGTTTGCCTGTTCACCATCACTACAGTTCCAGTATTTGGTGATGTAAAAGTGATAAGGTTTTGCTGTCTACTCCACATCCCTGTCCTTCTGCTACATTTTTGCAGGATGGGAAGTATGGCATAAGGTAATAAAGTGTATTTCTTGACATCTTGTAACACATCTGGATAAGTAAAAATAGCCTCTGAAATTACCAAGGGTGATAGTGCATGTGCTTCCTTCCTGGCAGGTGATACTTTTATGCCTTCCCTGGAGCTGAGAAAGCTGGAGGCTATGTGCAAGAAGCTTGGACTTTGTATTCTTGTCCTTCCTGATTAGAAGGTGACCCCAGTGAAGGGCCTAGTGTTTCTTTTTGGGGAGACTAGCTCTCCAGGTGCTCAGTTTCTTCCATTTTTTCTTTTCTGGGTTTTTAAGTGGAATTAGTTGCTTCCATTGTTTTGCTTTAATTAACCAGAACCTTAATCTACAAGTCTAATATGAAACCACTAATGATGGGCTGTGGGAACTGCCAAGAAGTATCCTGGTAGGATCATGAGTTTTGAGCCACCAGTCGTGCAGCAAGAGCTGGGCATGGAATTTTCAACAGTGGAGGCACTGCTAGAAGAATCCATTAAGGCTTTGACATAGAGCTGCCACGATAGATGGAAGCTATCCCATCTGGGGGCTATTAGTTTGGACGGTTCCTCTGCTTTTGGCAGCTCAGGAGCCTTGTCCCAGGGACTACGCACTGTCTCCCACCCATTACAGGTGTTTTTTTTGACATTCTTTCATCCAGAGCTTGTGGTGTGTCATTTTTTTCCAAAGTAACAGGCCCTTTGGAAAGAGAAGTCTCCAGCCAGAAGAGCTTCAGCCAAATGCAGGGTGGTTAATGTGACCTTCTCATGGTGCAAGGAGTCTACTGCGATGCTGGTAATGCAGCAGGAGGAGAATGCTGCCATTATGCAGATAGCATGAACTTGGGTGAATTAGTCATTTTTTTTGAGGGTATTTCCAAGAACTATGGATGGCACCTTTTCAAAGTGTTCCCGTTAATCTGATGAGGTCAGTAAAAGGTTCCATTTTGAAGCTGCTGCTTTCTGCTTCTATCCCCTCAGGTATCCTCTGTTTTATAAAGCCCATATTTAGGGATTTCGATTACTTTGTTTTGGGGTTTGTTAGTGGAAGTAGAGAGGTAGGAGGAAAAAGGATGAACAGATTTTCTCTGCTGAGCTGACATTGGATTTTGCAGAGTACCTTGGGTCTCCCACCACCTCTGCACTCCTTTCCATTTAGTTTGGGAAACGTGGAGAGCTCAAGCGCTTTCTGCTTTTACAAAGCTTTTTTTCCCCACAGTGTTGGAGCAAACTGGTGGCCACTTGGGTACAGGCACCAACTGCAACGTGAGCAAAAGTCTACTAGGTTCTTTCTCATGCAGCCCTTCTGCTCTGGTGGGCATGTAGCGTGATGTGATACTGAGCTCAATATGAGGTCCTGATCTGTTAAATAGCTTTCTCTGAGTTAAGTTACTGGTTGGGCTCTCTTCTACGTTTTCCTGCTCTATGACCACAGTCGAGTTCAGCCCTGCTATATATAGCATGGTGTGCTAGTGCCAGAATTGTTATCTCCTTTTTACAGGCTTAATAAAATCAAGTGACTTAGGTTTGCTATTTGGTAACGTCTGCATTTGTGAGTATAGGAGCACGGGGAAAACAAATTAACAGGAAACGAAATTGCAGTGTTATTTTATCCTGCTAGGAATAGAAGCCACGCAAGTGGTAAATAGCCTGTTGCCTGCTGGTGACAGGTCCTGCTTTACCTTAAGGAAGGTTAATCTGTTCCAAGCTTGGGTTGATGCTACGCTAACCCGGGCGCTCTAAAGCAATCAGGAGGTGAGATTTTGCTTTATCAGATTGCTTTTTGAGCACACACAGATGCCAGCGTGTGTTCAGCAGTTGTTGTGTTTGATTGGATTGGATGTTATCTACCTGCTGCTGGTTCTGCTCTCGAATACCTGCTTTCTATTTATCTTTCCCCACCTATCAAGGAAGAGGGAGAGAAGGCTACTACCCAGTTCTCTAACTTTTGAAATAGTGTCCAGTATGGGGGATGTACTCATGTGGAAAATGTAATCCCTAAATTTCTAGTAAAGATTACTGGCAGCTGACAGCTCTTGTCTTTCTTTAATAGAAAACTGCAGGGGACAAAAGAATGATTAAAAAAAGAAAGATCTGTGTTGCCATAAACAGTTGTAATGCTCTTAAAACCTCTTTGTGTATTTATGTAGAGATACATTTTCATTCTCCAAACTCTGAAGTCTCTCACACTCAAATACCCGGCTAAAATAATGTCCATCTAATGTTATAAAAAGCCTTTATGTGTGACACAACAGCTGCATGTCTGACAACAAGTATCTTATTGTCACACCAAATTCGATTAAAAATCCGCAAGTTTAAATGCTGGCTTCACAGAAGCTGTCAAATCCAAAACAAATCAGAAAAGCACAGCAGAATTAAACTGTTCCTGTGTGATGGAAAGATGCAAATCTATTTCTCGTACGAAACTAAAATTCGAATTCTTTCACCTTAAAAGGTATTAAGCTCTTCCTGAAGATCATAGACCTAATTTAGGATTTATCTTCCTCAATATCCTCTGGTAAAATAGAAAGGTTACATGAACAACTAAAAGGAAGAGCGTTTACTTCTGTGCAGTTTTCCATTAAAAAAAACCAAGCAAACAAACAGAAAAAGCCACCTTATCTTGATCAAACCAACACTGGGCTGAGGTAATTGTGACTGCCCTTGCAGTGGGACAGCAACTCTCCTTGTGTGCATCAGCCCAAAGCCAGGTGAGGCACCGATCCTCCTAGGACAAACTGCGTTGTTTTTAACCTAGGTCACCTGCAAGGGGCTTGCGACTGCCCTAGGATGCTTTGTCCAATATTACAAGGGTTGTTCTGGCACAATTTAGCTCCTCAGATTTCAGATGGAAAGGCTGCTGACTTCAAGAGCTTTACATTTTCTTTTTTCCTCTCTCTTACCACTTCTTAAAGGCTTAGGAGCCAGGTGCCTTAACCAAGAAGAGCTTTATCTCCAGAGGTTATGTATTTGCAGCTGTGTTTCAAGTCTGCTCTTCCAAGAGTTCACCCAGAGTTGCAGAGCCCATACATGGGGAATTCTGTAAAGCATGGGACCTGCAGGAACCTCCTGTTGGGTTGTCAGCACAGCACAGGAGTTAAGCTGAAATGCTGGCTACTTAATGCACTGCTGGTGGGGAAAGGGTTCTGTTCTCCATGGCTGGCTGTTGCTTCAAAAATAGAACAAGAAACATAAGTTTTCCATTTAAAATAGGATGAGTCCTTGCACCATGCCCAAGGAATGGCAGTGAAGCTGGTGAGGGATCTGGAGCACAAGTCTTATAAGGAATGGCAGAGGGAACTTGGACTCTTTAGTCTGCAGAAGAGGAGGCTCAGGGGAGACCTTGTTGCTCTTTACAACTCCCTGAAAGGAGGTTATGATAAGGTGGGGTTTGGCCTCTTCTCCTAAGTAAAAACAGTAGGATGAAAAGTAATGGTCTTCAGTTTTGTCAGAGGAGGTTCAGGCTGGATATTTGGTAGAGTTTCTTCTCTGAAAGAGTGCTGATGCATTGGAACAGGCTGCTCATGGAGCTGGTGGAGTTGCTGTCCCTGGAGGTGTTCAAGAAGTGTGTACATGTGGCTCTGACAATGCAGTTTTGTGAGCTGCTAAGATATTCTAAGATATAAATTGGTTATTTTATATTCTTCACCTCCTCTCTGGATAGGGTTAGAGGTTTTCTTCATTTACTTTTTCATTTTATCTCGTGGCCTTTTCGTCCCCTGGGCTGTGCTTGAGCCTACTGGACAAACATCTTCCTAATTTGTGGCTGGATGAGCTGCCCGGAGCTTGCATAGCTCTTTGCTATGATTCACCCTTTGTTTTGCCAACAAGTTATTTGTTTTAGAGAGTGGGTAGTGAGTCTTGCTAGCTGAAAATACTTTTACAATGCTTTTTTTTTTTTTTTTTAATGTATTTTCTTACATATAAAGAAAAGTGCTTTTCCTTGAAATCTATAGCATCTAAGAATTTGGAGATGGATGGTGGAAAAGAGGTGTGCGTGTGTATGTTTTTCCAAGTGCGTAATGATTGCCGTGCTCTTGTTTCAGTGTGTGTTACCATGGCGATGACTGCAGGGACCACAACATCCTTTCCCATGAGCAACCACACCCGCGAGAGAGTGACGGTGGCCAAGCTCACACTGGAGAACTTCTATAGCAACCTGATTATCCAGCATGAGGAGAGGGAAACCAGGTACCCACTGTGCTTTCACTGCTCCCCGGCACTTCTCGGCTGGATGTTGGTGGTGGGGCACCTTCAGCTCTGTGAACAGAGCAGGTCTCAGGAGTTTTTCATGGTTGGTAGCGAGGAAATGATCACCTGTGAACATCTCCTGCCATTGCACCAAGGAGTCCCCAAATGACTGAAGACCTCCACTCTTCAAATTCTCATATGATTTACCACTACCTCTAATTATTAGTACTTTGTAGAAACCAGTAGGCACGTGGTCTCACTTTGCAGCTCATGTGGGGTTTCCAGTTGTGCCTGTGGTTTTGGCAACCTTTGATTCCTTCATGTGTGCCACAGGGAATAAACCCTACAGAGGCAGATGCTGCAGAGCTGCTGATGCATAGTTACTTGTTTCTGTGTAAGGCAGTGGCTTGTGGTGTCTGTTCATGCTCTGCAGCACTGAGCCCCTGCCAAGACTCATGAAGTCTGCAGAAAGGAACATGTGGGAAGTAGAAAAGGAAGAAATGGATGGGAAGAAAGAGTTTTAGGGGTAACGTAACACCTACATTTCTGCTGTGTGGCACTAACTGGTGCTCTGTGGAAGGGAGCACGTTAGTCATCCCTGCTTTAGCTCCTCTTATTGCTGCACAGTTCAGCCTCCACTGTGGTGAAGTGCTGCTTGAATTAAGTGTCAAAGCACTAAACACTTGATTATAATGAATGTTGTGTTTCACATTGTCGTCACCGTGTGAAATTATCATTCTCTTGCTAATATGTTTTTAATTGAGGGGCTTTCAGTTAAGCAGCAGGGTTTCCCACTTCATCACATTTAGTCATTATCCCATGCAATTGGGTTGCCTCTAGTTAGACAGATAGACTGTCTGCAGAGGGCCTTTAATTTAGGGGATCCTGCTGCACTTAATGCAGATAAGGCAGGAGCAGCCTGGCACCCAGTGTTGAAACTCGCACGTGCTACCAGTGGGCGACCAACTTCATGAAACCGCATCTTGAAGGCTATACAGAGGCATCTTGGGATGAGCAAAGAGAGCTCCAGGAGACATGCTGGCTCCCTTGCCACGTGTGCTGTCACCCCCATCTGTGGGTTGCCCCAGGCTTTGCTGTACACTTGGTACCACCCAGCATGGCCATGCACCATTTGTGGAGCCCAGGAAGAGTGAGCCCTAATCCAGGCAGGGTGCTGGGAGGAGGGGAATTCTGCACATAAGTATGGGCTTAAATTTGCTTATACGTTTTCAACATATTTACAAGTGAGTAAATGTGTGGAGTTGGCAATAAGTTTTCATACTTCTGTTTGAAGCAGATGCTTTGGTATCTCAACTAAGTAGTCTGTAGTGCTATGGTATGGGGTGTTTGGTTTTTTTTTTATTAAAAATAAATAAATGTCTTGTTTTTCCTCTCTGCAGGCAGAAGAAGCTAGAAGTAGCTATGGATGAAGAAGGCCTAGCAGATGAGGAGGTAATACTACTTGAGTAACCTTTGAAGAGATTGCTTTGCTTTTTGTTCGCATTTCTGAAAGTTGGTGTTTGAGTTTATGAAAACATTAGCTGGCGTCACATGAAGTTTATATTGTGAGTGCTGCTTTTGTAAATAACAAAGAAAGCTGTGCATATGCTTGAATACGAGGCTTTGAATAGCTAAGGTGCTCTTCATGCTGCTTTAATCACTATGAAATATATGACCACAGCAAGGTTATAACATTATAACATTTTTTACAAAGTCTAAAACTGTGAGACATGTAATTTGATGTACAGATAAGGAAAGGACGAGATGCAGTGGAAGAACTGGGTAGAAAGCAAAATGCGGAACTGTTTTTTTTTTCCCCTTGATTTAAACAATAAAACAGGTGCTTCCTTGTTATGCTTGAATATGGGCATGTCTGCGTACTTTTCTGAGGTTGACCATTTCATTTCTGCCTGTACTGCATCCGGAATAGATAGTGGAATAAATAGTGACAGCATCTTAGTCATTTCTGGTCATTTCTCAAGTTTGTGGGGTTGATGTAACTTCTGGAAAGAGAGGAAGGCTAATGTGGATGTCTGATGCCATCTTGTGGTTTCTAGTGACACTGTCATTATACAAAATCTGTCAGGCCTGCTTTTTGAGTCACATTAACGGCCTCTGAGATCTTGGCATCTTTGAGAGCATAGGCTGGCATTCATCTTTTCCCAAGGTGAATCCCTTTGTTTTTATGGGAAAAAAAAATATGGCAGGACTGAGATAGATCATTCTTTCAAATGCAAGTATTTTTCTGCAGTAAAATAAATGGTTTTTGTTATAGGATAGCGTAAGTTGGATTTCTGCTGCCTGCCTAGGTTCCTTGTTGCCTGTCATTGCTGTGTCTGCAGAGGTGCAGGTTTTACCTTTTACTGTTTTATGCTGCTCAAAAACAGAGTCCTTGCCTTAGCTGGTGACTTTGGCGTTTGAACTGATGGACTTTAAACCAGTACGATTTTTCTTTCATTGATTTTTATCCCTGCTTCTCTATATCCAAATAACAACCAGAAATAAAACGAGATGTAGGCCTGAGGCCTCTCTATGAATGACTGTGTTTGTGCGTCACACTTTGAAGAAATTCAGAAAGTTTTTCCCTTTCACATTTTCCCTGTACCCCTAATGAGAGACAGTGCTTCACAGGAAGAGTGACTATCTATCTTGGCTTTCTGTAAGATGATTTGAATTCTCATGCATGTATTTTCTCAGAAAAAACTGCGCAGGTCACAGCATGCTCGCAAAGAAACAGAGTTTCTGCGACTGAAGAGAACAAGACTCGGCTTGGATGACTTTGAATCTTTGAAAGTCATAGGAAGAGGAGCATTTGGGGAGGTTTGTGACTCTCTCCCTTGAACGGGATATTAAAATTGGATTGAAAATTAAAAGGAAAGATTTTAACTGTAGAATAAAAAGTTTTGTTTCAGGAGAACAGCTATTGGAATAATTGTGCATGTGTAGTGAGACCAGTAGTGAACTATGAGCATGGATTTATCAAGGCCTGTGGAAAGGGTCTTAGTTTCTCACAGCTTCATGTTAGCCCCAGATGATGGTGCTCGTGCAGACCCCCTGAAATGGAGGATTTGCTGCAGTACAGCTCCGCTCCATAAAAATCCTGCCCTGCATTACATGATGGTTGTTCCTGTTCCTAAATTGTAGCATACACAATCTCACAGCTACCTGGACTCCTGTGTGCCTGTTAACAACAATTGCTTCAACTATCTGTTCATCATTTGTGTTGGCTTTGTACATGATGTGGAAATACTCCTTTATCCATATGTTTTTCAATATCTAAGAGAAGAACCTTTCTGTGCCCTCCCCCCCCCCCCCCCGGTTTAGAGCCTTCTATATTTTGTATGGGGCTAGGTGAGACTGATTGGGTTGTTTTTCTCATTAAAGGTACGTCTTGTTCAGAAGAAGGATACAGGTCATATTTATGCAATGAAGATACTAAGAAAAGCAGATATGCTGGAGAAAGAACAGGTTTGTGTTGTATAAGTCCCCTAGATTTTGAAGTTACATGGCCTAGAAAATTTCCAGAGTTGTATTTGGTCATATTTTCCAATTCTATGGCCCCCATAATCAAACTGCAGCCCAAGGCATTTATGGAGTTGCTATGTGAGTATAGAGTAGTAGTTAAGAAATAAGGTCATGTAACATCGTTTTGAAAATGTTTTATTTACAACTGCTTGGAACAGTGATCAAGATGGTGTTTTTTTCTTCTAGTCTTTTCCTTTACCAATGCATGCCCTGTAGACCTTAATCTGTAAAATTACATCTCAAAGAAAATACTTCTTGAAAAGCCAAAGTAAAAACTGAGAATGCATGATGTTTTCTTTTGGTGGTCAGATACCAGCAGGTGTCGTGTTATTCATTATTTGGCTTTGTTTTTCTTTTGGTTTGCTGTTTAGTTGGATTTTTGTTTATTTGCTTTTGCTTTCTAATCAGGAATTCATTGTAAATTCCCCAGTAGGACGCAGCAAGCTCTTTAGCACCACAAAGAAAAAAAATCAAGTGTAGATGTCTCAAACAAAAGTGTAGCTGGAGAAAGCTGTGGTTATTTAGCCTTGAGAAGAGAAAGCTTCAGGAAGACCTCAGTGTGACCTTTCAGTACCTCAAGTGAGCCTATGGGAAAGCTGGGACGGGACTATATTCATCAGGGAGTGTAGTGACAGGGCAAAAGAGAATGGGGAGGAAATTCTTTATTCAGAGGGTGGTGTGAGGCAGTGATACAGGCTGCCCAGAGAAGCTGTGGGTGCCCAGTCCCTGGAGGAGTTCAAGGACAGGTTGGATAGGGCCCTGAGCTGCTGGATGGCAGCCCTGCCCACCGCAGAGGGATTGGAATCATACGATCCTTATGGTCCCTTCCAACCTAAGCCATTCCGTGATTCTTCCTTACCTATCCAAACCCCATGATTAATTCGTACTCTATATTCCCCTGTACTGATATTAGTACCTCTACTTACTTTTTATCCTAATACAGGGTTTTTGTCTTGCAACCCTGAGCTCTAAAAGTAGGAAACGAAAGCAGTATCGTGTGCCCCAGAGGCAGGATGTGTGCGGCCCACTGCTGAAGCCTTGCCCCCATTTCATAACCTGATGTGGCAAAGAGCCTCAGTTTAGCCACTGCATTTAGGCTGGAGCTGCAAGCTCCTCTGGGGAGTATTTATCTGCTGTAACTTCCATTGCCAGGTTTGTTCAGTGGGACGTACCACAGGATGCAAATACAAGAAAAGTTACAACTTTCAAGAGTGGTGGCACTTGGACGTTTTTCTGGCTGCTTTTTAAGCAAGTTTTTAATCTTACAGCTTGTAGCTACCTTTGGAAATGGAAGAATGCTGGGTGGAAATATATATACATATACATTATATATACATATATATATATACATATATATATATATATGCATTGGTATATATAGCTTACTTTGCTGAGTGTAAACGGTGAGCTATCTGTATATATATATGTATATATATATGTATATATATGAGACTAAGAGAATAGATATGGCTAGATAAATTGGATTTGAGTGTCTATTACTGAGAGGGAACCCAGTGCCCTGTGAAAAAGATGCATCAGAAAGATGTTCAAACTGAGAAAGAGATGCAGAAAACTTTGTTTGATGCTTATTGGAAATATTTCTTGATACTGGAATAGTGGCACATAGTACTTATTTTCTTTCCAGAAGTTGTTTCCTGTTGTATGAAATATAAAAATGTTGTCTCTTATGTCAATAAATATCCTTCCATATATATGTTTTTCAATTTTCTCTGCCCTGAGGGTACACGTTAGTAATGCATACGCCCTTCTGCAGCCTTCATTACCATTAGTTTCCAGGGAACTCGTGGGGCAGCAGCTCTCAGCGCTTGTCCAATGCCCAGCTGGGACTGAAATAGCCCAAGTATGGTCAGTCATTCCCAGTCACTTGCCCAGGATGTGCCACAGCAGCAGTGGTGGCTGTACCAGTGCTGGGCCAGCTTTGTATATGTCACTTGAAGGAATGGCTCCATCTTGTCTTCCATTTTTCCCCCAGCTAAAAGAGCCCAAGCCCTTCTTCAGTAGTGGCCATTCAGCTCTCACTGCTACTTAAAGTCATCTCTATGGACCAAGACTCATCACAGCCCTTTTCCCCTTGGTTGAGGCGCTTGTCGTGCAGTTGGAGTAAGCTTCACCATGTGCACAGATAGGAGCAGTCTCTGGGTACCATTTGAAAAGCAGTTCAAACACAATTAGTAATGTGTGGGTTTGGGAGCTGCATAATAATTCTCTTTATGTCAAATGTTTCTTTCACAGCAATGAAGATAGGAGGTTTTACAAGAAGTAATTAGTTTAGGCATTCTTATCACTGTTGCAAAGGGATTTTGTAGGCTTACTTTGCTGAGTGTAAACGGTGAGCTATCTGTGTAGAAACAGTTATTTACCTTTTATTTGTATACGTATAGGAGAAAACTGGTACCTTCTGACAGGAATCATTAAGCATCTTCTATTTTATCTGCTAGCTCTTGCATTCTTTAAGGCAAAACGTTTGTTTTTTCCAATAGTTTTACCAGTATTTGCACACTGAATTGCACACTGAATTTTTAACTGTGCTAGCAGTAGAGCTACTGTTTTGCAGAGCTGATCGTTGTGGAGCTTTTTTAAAAATTGTTCTTGTTGTTGTTATTATTATTATTATTATGAATGCTATAGGATATAGTAAAAATGGAATAGCAGTTTTCTACCAGCCTTTGCAGTTCTACCCAACAAACAGAATGCTTAACAAGCCATGTGTTGTGTTTCTAGAGATTACTTCTGAGAAGTTATGGAAAGCTGATATTTTGCAAGGACTTCCTAGAATCTAGCAAAAACTATGAAAAACAGGAGTAGAAAAAGTATGAAAAATAACTGATTTTTTTGAAGATAATGAAAATGTGTAGTAGTGGACTTGATGATCCCTGAGGTCCCTTCCAACCCAAGCCATTCTATGGTTCTATGACTAGGAATATGTATAGTATGGCATTTGGTGTTTAAATATTTAAATTATTCTTTTATTAAAGTTTGTTTTTTAATTCCAGGTGGCCCATATCCGAGCAGAAAGAGATATATTGGTCGAAGCAGATGGAGCATGGGTAGTGAAAATGTTTTACAGTTTTCAGGATAAAAGAAACCTTTACTTGATCATGGAGTTTTTACCTGGAGGTAAGCTATGTGTTGTGTTGAAAAGTGATATAAAGGCTTCCTTATCTTTTGTTGTGAGCTTTCTAAAAATATAGAAGCAAGCATGCTGTCACTTGAGATGATGTGAATTTTAATGCTGTTCTAAACAGGGTCCCAGTAATGTAACCTTTGCTGATCTGTGGGGAAAGGGAAAGAGTTACAAGATGTCAGATAGGCTTGGATTGAATAATAATTCTAGTCATACGTTCTGCTTTTTACTGGCAAAGCTAGAAACAGTAAAAAGTAGCTCTTGTTCAAACAATTTTTGTGCTATATGTGTATTATGCGTTAAAATTTGCTGTATCTTACAAGGCTATCCATTAAAATTCCTATCTAGGATTTGCAACAGTTCTACTTCCAGTTTACTGAAAAAGCATGTTGAGTTTGTAGGTCCTTGCATTAATGGTTTTATAATTAGTAGCTATGAGGCTGGTTACGAGGTTAAATTTGGAATCTAGTGGGTTTCATGTAGAATCAGCCTCATTCATACACTGTTTTCTATCCTTTGATTAGGTGACATGATGACCTTGTTAATGAAGAAAGACACCTTATCAGAAGAGGAGACACAGTTCTACATTTCTGAAACTGTGTTGGCCATAGATGCTATTCACCAGCTGGGATTCATCCACAGAGATATTAAACCAGATAACCTTTTGCTGGATGCCAAGGCATGTAACGTGCATGCAAACTGCCTCTGCTTTAAACATCTCAGTCTGCAGATAATGCCATGTGCAGCAGTGCTGATCACTGGGTGCCAGTAGTGCCATACCTGATTTAAGCTAGCCACAGTAATGGCAGAGTATGGCCACTGTGTTTTTCCTCTTCTTGAATTCTAATATACCTAAGCAAAGCAAAGCTATCCTTGTGTTGGTTCTGTTTGATTGGCTGATTGATTGTTTTTGTATTCAGTAAGCCTCTTAGAAGATCCACCTAGAGTGTCCAGATGCTCATATTCATGTACATGGAAAACTGATCTACTTAGTTGCTTCAAGAAGAATGAAAGCATGAAACATTCAGACAGCACTAAATAGTCAGTTCAGTTCCTGCAGTCGTCTCATTTGTTTTATTATCCACTCCCAAGCAGGACCAGTCTGTCTGCTTGGCTGACTGTAGTGAGCCATGAAATGGTTCCACTAAGCATTGCGCGTGGGTCTAGAGATTATCCAGGGTTGATCTCTGGCAACCTGCTTAAAACCAGATTGCCATCAAAATAAAAAAGCAGAATTGTATGCTGGAAGCTTTCCCAGTCTCAGTAGAACTTGGTTCAAAACAAAGCCAGGCAAAGTAGCTGTCCTTGGCTGTTGCAGATGATATCATTCTCATTCTCAGGAGTGATACTCTTTTTAGAGAAACCACTCTCCCAGTACATCAAGATTCAGTCACTGTTTCACTGTTTGTCCTGGATTAAGTTTGTACTGTATAAGTCCATTGTTTATTGCTTAAGAAGAAGGCAAGTGCAGTTAAGAAAACAGCTTGTTATTTTTGTTTTTATTTTGAGAGAAAAACAATTATAAATAATTAATATAATTATTCTAAATTATTTTTTTAATCATCTTTGGTGTTTTTAGGGTCATGTAAAACTCTCTGATTTTGGGCTATGCACGGGTTTAAAAAAAGCTCACAGAACTGAGTTCTACAGGAACCTCACACACAACCCACCAAGTGACTTCTGTAAGTATAAGGTGTCCCAGGTGAACATTGAAATGATTTTGGGCTGCAGCTATACCACATCATCTTTTATTTCTGCTGTGTTAAGTGTGATTAGTCTTGCTGATAGCATGGAGTTGGAAGTCTGGAAATGCATGTTTCCCAGGATATGGAAGCATTTCATAGATAAGAAATTATGCTTTCTGCAGTGCTAATATGTTTTTGTACATCTGTGTATAAATGCATATGGGCATAATGTAACATATCTGCATTGTAATGCAATCTGAATTCTCAGACTGGACATGGGTTTCATGTGCTGGCTTACTGAGGTCTGCAGCAGTCACATCAAACCTTAGAAGAGTGAAGTGTTCATCTGTTTGCCATGACAGCAATCATAAAATGCTTTGGCAGTACTTCTTGGATTCTCTCTTGTTGTCTACAAAATATTGTTGACAAAACATGGCCAGTTTCTGTTACCATATCTTAATGCACTCTACCAACTGCAGCAATAAGGGTGGCTGATCTCAGATCAGTCTGTAAAATTCTTAGCAAATGCTAATGTAGAATTTCTGTTCACGTGTCCTTTTCACGTGGTTTTCAGCCGCAAATTGGGTGGTGGTTCTCTGTGCTTCTTTTCCTGTCTCCAGTGACAATGAAGTTTTAATTCTGGAAAAAAGCATTCTAAAGATAGAAAATAGTCTGTTTTCAAATAAGAACTGCTATCGGTCTTTTACTTTACAAATGCATTTAATATCTAATATCTGTTTTCTGAACTAGCATTTCAGAATATGAACTCAAAGAGAAAAGCAGAAACATGGAAGAAAAACAGGCGACAGCTGGTAAGTTCATAAAAATCATGATATTTTTCTTTTAAACTAGTTATAGAAAACAATAAACAATAAATAATAAACAGGCTGTACTGTTTCATGTTTTTTAAATCTGGAAAGCCTTCATCTCTGATAGACATAGCTCTCTTCAAGCTCTCAAAATTCTGTTTAAATCAAAGTGCTCTAGTGGTTCAGGTTGTAGACCAGCAAAGAGTAGGATGAGCACCAGCTGGATTGGTTCATCTGCTTGTTTCCAGAGCTGTGACCGTTTCAGGGAATGTTACGGAAAGGCCGTGGAGAAGTGGTGCACTGGAGTGGTGCCACTTGTGTTTACAGTACAGGGGATGGCCAGGTAATAAAGGGCATTCCAGAATTAATTAAATCAGACTGAAGCATCTCTCAGCTATAGGATTTTCAGAGTTTCAGCTATCCTTGTGATTTTTACAGAGCAGCAGTTTGCAAAAGTCTCAAAAACCTCCATTTTCAAGTTTTGGAACTCTTACTTTTCTTCATATTCAGAAGGATGACTTCCATTTACTTCCAAGGTTCAACAATAACTCTGCATCTGTGCTTACTCATGTAGAATAATGCTCTTGGGACTGTACATATCTTGAATTGTCAAATTCAGCGCTCTTGTCACACACATAGTAAGATGCTGTATGTGAATCTGCAGAAAGAGATTTTTGCAAAGTGCAAAAATATAGCATTCATTTATTTAACAGCTTATTCTATCTTCCAGGCATATTCTACTGTTGGAACCCCAGATTACATTGCACCAGAAGTATTTATGCAGACTGGGTACAACAAACTATGTGACTGGTGGTCTTTGGGAGTGATTATGTATGAAATGCTAATAGGTAAGTTAAAGAACACAACCTAAGAATCATTCAGAGGGTTCAGAGGTGACCGGGTCCATCAGTTCACCCAATCTGATCTCCCATTGCAATGCAGGTGTGTGGAGTTATAAGCCTGTTTGTTTTGGTTTGTTTTTTTTTTAATGTCCCATTTTGGCAGGGTATCCACCTTTCTGCTCAGAAACACCACAAGAAACTTACAGGAAAGTTATGAACTGGAAAGAAACTTTGGTATTTCCTCCAGAGGTGCCCATTTCAGAGAAAGCAAAGGATTTAATTCTAAGGTCAGTATCAAGAGCTCACTTCTGACCACTCACCCACACCTAATCATCTTCCATTAGGTTAACTTTGTCCTGGACAAAGGAAGCTGTAGCTTGGAGGGAAAGTTGGTTTCTTCTCTGTCACCTTTCTTGACGGATTTTTTCAGTGTTTTCCTTTTTGCCATTTGGGTAACATGAAGGAATACGGTATAACAATCTTGATTTGCACCACTGTATCAGGAAAAACAGAGCTGGGGGAAAAAAAAATAGTGATTATCAAACAATATTTTTGTCTTCTCAGGGACTAAGAAAAACAGCCACTCATCAACACTGAATGCACTGAAAGAAATTTCTGAATGTTTTGAATCGACTTGTTGCTTTCCAAAATGCTAGGTTTTCATCCGTGCAGCTTGTGCTGAATTTCTGGGGGAGGTTTTGATGTCATTAAGGTCAGGCAGAAATGTTCTAGACCTGGCAGATTTGGAGGGGCAGACGCTTCATGGCCTTGGTTTATTTTATTTTTTCAAAGAAAATATTACAAGCTTACACAGTTTTATTACTGGCAAAAAGAGGAATGCACTTTTGTACATAGAGCCAAGAACTAGAATTTGTTATTAGTCCAAACAGTGCTCCAATTGCATGTAACTAACATAACATATACAGCCAATAGTTATTCTTAATCCAGTTACTGATGCTAGCACAGTTCAAATTATTTAATTATTGCTAATCTTTGTTCATAACTTTGTATGTAACAATTTTGTTATGTTTTTTGTATCTGTTTCTCTGTTGTTTTTGCTTAACCGCTCCTTGATGCTGTCAGCATCCTGAGTTCTATGCTATGAAGAGCACAGAGTATTACTGCTGGGGATTTCTCCCTTGTTCTCTGACTGTATTCAGGACAGTTTGAGATATTATAGGAAGCCTATCTGTTAGCAGACTGGCTTCTGGATTTAGTTATGCCAAGATTATTTACGTTTAGGCTTTTTTTTCCTGTATGTGGAAGGAGCTAATGAAGTGTAAAATCACACAATTTCAAGAAGCTATGCAAAGCTGAATTTAAAAACATCTTTAGTTAATGGGCAATTTACTACAACAAGGTCAAAACAGTAGGTGTGGCACCAGAGACCTCAATGTATACTTTGTTCAGTACATCTTGGATGCATTAGACAGAGGTTTTTTGAGCTTAAATCAAGTTATAGACAAAGCGAAATTCCTGTATTGATAGAGATAAAACCAAACCAAATAAGATCTGATAAAGCTTGAGACTAGTCTGAGTAATCTGCAGTCTTTTTGTTTTTGTCTTTTGATTTCTATTGGAAAGTTTGTCCTAGAGGCAATGGGTTGCTTTTACATTAACCATGAGATGCAACAGTTTTAAGCAGTTTGCTAAGACTCCTTGATACCATGATGCTTTTATTTTCTTTTGCATCTATCAGCATTTATTGTAATGTTCTCTTTATTTTTTTCTACTTTTTCAGGTTTTGTACCGATTCAGAGAACAGAATTGGTAGTAATGGAGTGGAGGAAATTAAAAGTCATCCGTTTTTTGAAGGAGTGGACTGGGGGCATATCAGGTACACATGTGTATATATATACACACCTTTTATAGAAAACATAGAAGTCGTGACAGCAAGAATTTCATGCACTATGATGGCAAATTCTCTCTCATTTTGAAATGCACCTACTGACACTCAAGGTTTTTAGGCTGTGCTGGCATTCATAGATCTCATCAGATTTTTACTGTTGCGAGCAGCCTCAGAAATGCCCAGATTTACTGGGATGGCTCTTCCAGTAATGCTGTGTTTTTGTGCATGGCAATCCATACAGTAAGAATGTGGTTGTCCAGCTCTTCTCACTTCCTCTGGTGTGGAAAGCTTCATTTATCTTTTCAGTGTGGGAGACATTAATAAGCAGCAAAAGCAGTGACGTATTTGTTCATGTCACATTTGGCAATCTGGCAAAAAAAAGTTTCCTCATTCCACCCAGAAGTGGATGTAAGGGTAATTGTAATAATTACGGCTATAATAAGTTTACACTTATAAATTAATAACTCTCCCACAGTGCCATTTTCCAGTTTTAATGTTTTTGTGGGGTAGATCATTTCAGTAGCTTTAAAAGCTACCTTAAGAGTTCTGAGTGTCAAGCTAATAAAGCAGCAGCGTGTCAGTCAACTCATTTTTGATCTGAGATGCTGGCATCAGAAGTAAGAGCTACAGCTGAAAGATATTTGGATGAGTTCCATGGAATTGTAAAGCAACGTGTCTAATGGCTTCAAATGCAAGTAAAATCCTGCTCAGCTGGGTAGGCTGGGTCCATGGAACGAAGGTAACCACCGTGGTTCTTGGTGACATCAAAGATCACACCGATAGCTGCATGGCACATGAGGGTGGAATGCAGTTTCAGCTAATGGAAAAGCGTGTTTTCCTCACATTTGCCAAGAGTGTGCTGATGCTAGGAAACCAGGAAACCTTCTTGTGATGTCAGAAAATAGGCATCTTTCAAGGACTCAATGGAACCTTTGCTTTTTAAATTGAAAGGATGTTGCAACTATAAAAATCTAA
The DNA here is from genome assembly GCF_023343835.1 of Lagopus muta. Classification (NCBI taxonomy): domain Eukaryota; kingdom Metazoa; phylum Chordata; class Aves; order Galliformes; family Phasianidae; genus Lagopus; species Lagopus muta. The sequence continues at coordinate 67,397,199 of NC_064433.1, forward strand.
ATTAAACGAAGGTGGAACTTCGCGTATTTTTCCTAATATTCGCTATTCTGCCATTTGTTTGCTTACAGGGAAAGACCAGCTGCAATTCCAATAGAAATCAAAAGTATTGACGATACATCCAACTTCGATGAATTTCCTGAATCTGATATTTTACAGCCAGGTGAGGCTACCATTGTAAATTCCAAACTTCTGTCTACAGCATGCCAGAATACTCCTTGGGTTCATTTGTTCTTCTTAACGTTCATTTTTCTGATAACCTAACCAATATACAGGTTTGGTCTAGAGATTTTCTTTCAAAAATAGATGTTAACCTATGATGTGTCATAGCTTCTACTTCCTTAAAACTTTGGGGGAAAAATAAAAAAAGATTTTAACAAGTTTATTAGTAAATGGTTTGCATGTATAGTGAGCATTGAAAACTGTACAGTTCTCAACCATGTGATATAAACAAAGTCTGACCAAGAGCAGATCAGTACAGGTTTTTTTTTTTACTTCAACTTTTTATTTTTTCTTAATTTTATGCCAAACATAAAAGCAAACGTATATTTTGGCAAAGAAATTCAGGCAGATGATTACTTAACATAATGATGTATAAGCCTGAGTGGCTCTACAGATCATTTAGGTATTTTTTTAATTGTTAATTTCTATTGTGGAGTAGTAGAAATTTGTTATATATGAAAGGCCTGATTGGCTGACATGCCTAATTCTCTAGTTCCTACTGTTTTCAATTGATTATTAATCGGTTAAAGATAGACAGATATATAACAATGGTTAATTTCTGTCAAGGTGCAGATGTGCTAACATTCGTAAGAATTATCAAAGGCTATTTTTTTCTGAGATGGCTTTTATTTAATGGCATAGAAATTTGTCTTTTCAATGCAAAAAACGGTTGATCTCCAGTTCCTGTTAGCTATTGAAGTCCGTATTTAGGTAATGCAAAGTATATTTGTATTGGTTTTGGCATCTCAGACACATTGTGTTACTGAAAATGTTCCTGTAGATCCAGATGCCCAAATGCTCACTTGAGTATCAGCGTTTTTGGCACCCATGCTGAACATGCTGTTGTAGAACTCCAAGAGCAGCAATCTGAGTGCTAAATATAGGAGCCCACTGCAGTGAATGCCAGTGATCAGCACACCAGCTGTGTGGGCTGTTCATAGACAGAACGTGACCAGATCGCCTGCTGGCTGAACCTTGTGGGAGCTGTAAGCAGGGCAGATGTCCTAAAATAGGAACATGTGCTCGATGTGCATTGTTCTTTCAGGAGAATTTGGATACATTTTTTTTCTTATGTTTCCAGGGGGGATAACACTATGTGTATACCTGCATTTGGTCTGCACAGGGAAGCCTGTTGATGAGGCCACCTTGCTTCTCCTGCAAGAACTGCTGTGCTTGGCAGGCTCTCTTTCTTGTTACAACTTTCCAGTATTTAAAGGGAGATTATAAACAGAAGGGAAATCAACTTTTTACACGGATAGATAGTAATAGGACAAGGGGAAATGGTTTTCAACTAAAGGAGGGGAGATTTAGATTAGATGTCAGGGGAAGGTTTTCACTGAAAGTGAAGTGAGGTGCTGGAGCAGGTTGCCTGGAGAGGTTGTGGATGCTCATCACTGGAGGTGTTCAAGGCCAAGTTGGATGGGGCCCTGGGCAGCCTGGTTTAGGGGGTGGCAACACTGTGGCAGGAAGTTTGGAGCTTGGTGATCCTTGAGGTTCCTTCCAACTCAAGCCATTCTATGATTCTATGACTTCTTGGAAGCAACACTTCTTAATTTTGTTTTGTTTTTATTTTTGTATCTGAATTCTAGTGCCAAACACAACGGAACCTGACTACAAATCCAAAGACTGGGTTTTCCTCAATTATACCTACAAGAGGTTTGAAGGGCTCACTCAGCGTGGCTCGATCCCTACCTACATGAAAGCTGGGAAGTTGTGAAACTAAACACAAACCCACAAAAAACAAAAATTACAAACCTCAGGTAGCTGCATCACCAGACCTGCTTGGCATTAGTTATCAATATATTGACTCTGGTGCGCATCAGTTTCACAAGGAAATTCTACAGGATTAGGATTTCTAAGACTACTACTACTACTACAGGAATTAGTTGGCAGTGCCAGCTGGCTTTTTTTTTTTTTTTTTAAATATTTGAATATTTTTGTTAACTTTATTATACAAAGGTACTGGAATAAAAGGAACCATACATCCCTTTGTAACTGCACTGCCTATGTGTGTATAACAATTAATTATGCCTCTGTACCGTGGCTTTGCTTGTACTGTAACCCATTTAATCCACCCAGGAGTAAAACATATCATTTTATGCAGCGTTGTCGTTACACTGCTCACCTGGTGGGTTTTAGGTATGCAGTATAAAAAACCATTGCCCACGTTTTCACAATTCTCTGAGCAGTGGCTCTAAGGTTATTCCAGTTGTGGTTTGCAGCTGTCCCATGAGTGTGGCATATTTTAAATAGCAGTGTCCTGTGGGGCCTACTGGTACACTCTCCAGTGTCAATCCTCCTCCCTGCTGGAGGGTTTCATGATCAGATCATCCCTTGTTCTGTGGGATGTGGGCAGGAAGACGGTCCCTTTGATCTGCTTGAAATAATAGTTGGTGGACCCTGTTATTGAAAATGATGTTACTGTTTATGATGATTGTATGTGTTGGCAAATTCAGAAGAGAAAAAGAAACAACAATAAAAACTCCTAACAGAGGAACTTTTTTCAGACATCAAGTTCTGAAATGGCAGCCATTTCCAGGATTCTTGCCTCATTTTTGAGACAGGTCATTTTTTTGCTGCTGAGAATTTAAACATCCTTTTCTGTCTGAGAAAAACTTATCCAGTGATGAAATTGCTGCTTTTTCTTTTTCATCTCCATGAGAAGTTCCAGGCGGAAGGGATATTGCTGTACCCTTCTCTTTCTGGAATACCTGTAGCAGCCTTTGCCAAGTCAGAGGAAGTGGAGTGCCTCATTGGACTCTCAGTCCTGTAGGCTCCGTCGTCTTCTCGTGTCTCTCCCTAAAGTGAACCATGAGGTTACAAGGGATCAGCTGGGTTTGAAGCCCAGTTACCAGAAAACATAACCAACCATGAGTGAATCAGGTGGCGCATATACACCATTACTCTCAGTCTGCAAGCTGGTGACAAACTGACAGCAGAGATGAGTCAAGGAAATGGAAGCAGAGCCTCCTGGGTGCTGGCTGAGATTTTGCTCATCTACTTAGACATCATTCAGAGCCAAACAGCAGTCCTTTAACAGCTTGCTGGTATCTGATTGCTGGCAAATTTTACATCTCTGCCTATACTAGCATATTATCTGTAGTGCTTCTAATCTGTCTCAATACAGTAGAGATCTTTGATGTCATTTTCTGGTTACAAAAGGCTTACAGCGATAAACAATTGACCAGTGATTGAACAAGCAGAGTCACTATTGCTGCATTCTTCCCCTGGATGCAATGTAAAGCACTCTGGAGGCCTTGCAACGCCCATCAGAATGAAGCACAGGATGTTTTGGCATGTGGTAGGGAGGACTCCAGCAGACTGACATTCACAGCAAAATGGAAGTGACTATTTATAAAGCTATCACAGAAATATTTATTGCTGTTTGGCACCAAGGTGTCAGCTGTTCCAAATTATTTGTATGCTTCAAAAGCTTACTGTGTAGTGCTTATCTGTTGCATAAAATTCAATTTGCAAGAAAGGTTTCTGTGCATCAGTGGCTTACTGACCTGTGTGTACTCTTCCCCAATCCAACAGTTAGTATTCTTCAAGGGCTTCAATGATCTGTACTCTGATATTTTATCTTCTGTCAGGCATTTTCACTTATGCTGATTTTCTACAAAAAAATTTAGTCTGCAGTTCATGGAAAAGGAACAGTGTGTTAAAGTCCACCCAATTTGCAAAGTATTGTGTTATGTTATGGCTAAGCTAAACTTTGTCTAAATGTTCAATTTAAGCCATCTCCCATTTCTTTGCTTCCCAAAACCTAGAATAATTAACATCACTTTAACATCACTGCTACTGGGACAAGATCCTTCTGGAATTCTGCAGTGTTGTTCTTAGCCATGTTAAGGTAGTGAGAGTCAACTTGAATCCATTCAGAGGCTGTCCAAAATCAGCAGCTCGCTTAAACCCACCTCTGTACTTTGGGATGTCTTTCTGCCAGTGCTCTTGTAGCTTCTGAGGCATCTCAGAATAGGAAATTATTTGTCTGACATTTGATCTGTTCTACCAAGAGGATTTTGGGTGGAACATATACAAGGCACAGACTTGGCCCCAAAGGATACTGCTATTCCAATGAGAATTTTTCTCCATTTTCATTTCCAGCCTCATTCGTGGGGCACTAGGCACCAGAAGTGAAATTCCTGTGAGCACTGCATTTCAAAAGACCACAGTTACCCTATTTGCGTAACATAAAAAGAAGCCTTTGCTTGAGCTTGCTAAGACAAGATAAATTTCATGGGAACTACAAATGCTCAGTAATACTGGTGATTTTTTTTTCCTGTGCGGGTTTGAGGGAGGGCAAATAAATACACATACAATTTAAAGCTATCTATGATACAACTGTCTGTACATATTCACTGGTTTACAAACTTGGGAAAAAGCTCAATCCTTGTACTCGTAACACTAAAGATAATAAGCATTTAAAATGGAGGATGGTTAATCATATCAGTGCTCACATAGGAGTTGCATCCTCCGGGAAAAAGCCTGCAGCCTATTTAGCATAAACTCCTGTATCGTGGTAGTTGAATTTATTTTTTGGAATACATAGCATTATTTTAATCGATAAGTCGAGTTCAACAAAATATTAACTACTGCTTTTAGGAATATAGAATTTTTTTAAAGATAAAACTGTGACACTGTAATAGATTGAAGAGAACAGAAGGTTAATTTACACTGGCTTTCAAAAAATGGAAGTGCGGCATATCTCTTGCTTTGTTCTTTCTGTCTTATTTGTTTGGATGGTTGTTTTTATTTTCTTCCTTTGGTGATGTTTGTCACTGTGCCATTTATTTTTTGTATTCTTGGAGTACCAAAGATCCTGAAATGGCTTGATGATTGCAACCATGTCAAAATTTATTTTCTGGAAGCGAGCGTTGTTAACTTTGTTTAAATGTGGATTTCTGTATGCAAATTGTTGTCAGAGGTTTGCTGGGGAGATTGCAGCAGGGAAAACTCGAGTGCGTCAGTGGAAGTAGTGGGCCTGAATCCAAGTTCTGGATCTGAATGCGCCAAAACGGAGGAGGAGGTTTGGATCGGAAAACACAGCTGAGCTTTTGCGCTATGTTCCATCTCTAATCGGCGTGAGCGCGCGGCCTTGGGTACAGAACGGCAGCGCCGGTTGTTTCACGTACAGAAGGAGTTTTTAACAAAAATTGCCAGCATTCACAAATCAAATATTGTTGATACCGCATTTGCACTGTTAAATTTGCCTTGCTGGAGAGTTATGTAAGTGTTATTTTTATAGGTCAATTGTCAAACACCTGAGTCGTGGGATACAGTATGGAATAACAGCATGATGTGGGTGAATTCACCTAAGTGCAAAGGGGCTTGCTGAAAGCTCTCCACTCTACCAAGAGGAATGGGCATAAGCAGTACAAGGGCGTTGTGTTGGCTCCTTGTAACGAGGTGACTTTCCTCTGCGGCAGCAAGTAGGGAATACTGCTGTTTAGCCCAGTTATACTGTAATGCTTAGGAAGTGCTCTCACTTTTTCAATAACACGAGCAATTACAAGCATTGTAACATACTGTACTTTGTCATTTTAATGTTGATATATTACAGCAGCTTGTTCTTGGAGTCAAAATGGCAACTGCTATATTTTTCCTAGACTATTTCATTAGTTGTGGTTGGGAAAGTTACATAGAAGCATTATAAAAATTTATATGAGGCTTTTTACAGCATTTGAAAATAAAAGTAGCATTCTTTTTGTAGAGTTGCAGTTGTTATTTTTTTACAAAAGTGCTGGAATTGTTTCTCTTCCAGAACAGGAGGCTTCTTAAGGAGCGGAGACACTGCTTTGTGTATTCTCATCTTGAATCCCACTGGATTTTCCCATGAAAACCCCATGTCACCATTCTCAGTCAGATGTTCGAGCAGCAAAAAGTACCCGACTTTTACCAACTGCAGCCACACGAAGCTGCTTCTAAAAAGGTTATTGTTCTTCCCTAGAGCCTTCTTATCTCCTTCCCTACGGACTGTAATTTAGCCAAGAAAGGCTTCCACAGACAGTTGTACTACAGAAACATTCTCATCCTACTGCTCCCAATTCCTTCCTGAGTTTAGAGCAATGACAGCACGTGCTGTTGTGACACGATCACGTAAAACACTTATGGGGCTGAGCAGCTGAAAGCAAATTGGAGCTGACACCTGATGAGTGTCCATCTCTGCAGCCCTCCATTGAGTGCCCTCCACTTGAAGAATGCTGCTCTCACCAAGTTAATGCAATTCAAACAGAATCTTACAAATTCTGTTTAATGGGATTACAGTCTTCTTGTATTAACTGTTATCTTGCACTGAGGCTGCATTCCTTCTCTTCTTGCATTACCAAATCCACTATTTCTGAAAAATACAGCACTTCAATAACAAATTAAAAGGCTATGCCTTAGCATGTGCAAAAACACTTCCAAAATTAACTACTTAAGAAAATAATATATAGTGTTTACAAAACAATACTGCAAATATCTGATGTTCATATTTCACTTCATCTCGAATACAGTGTGCCTTGTGAGCAAAACATTTATGATTTAGACAATAAAATGTCTTTCTGACAACCTTCCTATGAAGAGAGAAAGTAGGAATATCCTGACAGTTTGTGTTGCTGTGGGGTGTGATGGCAGCAGTGGTTACCAGCTCTGGATTAAAAAGGATTCAATAGTCAGGCAGTGCTTAATGTACTTATTTAAGGCTTTTTTTTAATTTATTCTGGATGTAACCTTTGGTTATCTCAGACGTTCTAAGGTGTATATCCAATACCTGAATTTCACAAACGGAAGATGGTTTGAAATGTGCATGCCAGTGCTCTGTAACTGGCAGTTGTGGTGGGCTCTGCTAAGAACGAATCTGTTTAAAGAGTTTATTTATGAGAGATACCTGCTCCATCAGCTACTGAGGCAGTTCAGTGCTGGAGAAGGGCACATTAACTTAATAGAATGAGCACAGTCTTTGTCAGTGGTAATGGGCCTGAAGTCTAAGTAGATTTTAAAGAATTCATTATGTTCTAAATTACCAGTTTAATTTTCTCCTCCCTTGTGCTTTTAGCCTGGTATTTTTTTCCTCTCATTTTGTCTTCAGAATTTTTTAAAAATATAGTTATTATCTCCAGTTATTGTAGTTTTAGTGACTGTCCCAAGTGGAGAACTGTTCCACAGAGCAGGGCCTGGTACACAGGACCCAATGCTGGAACTGAGTACCTCCAACATGAAGCAAAACAGCCCCATTGCCTCCTACTTGCTGCTACTGCTCTTGGCCCTGGGATTTGTATGCTTTGTTGCACAGAACACTACTGCAGTTACTGTGAGGGCAATTGAATCTATATTCATCTCGCCACTACCTCCTCCTCCCATCACTTCTCCAGATGAGCTGATAGCACAGAAGTTGCTGTTTTCCAGGGAAATGGGGTACATAGGTTTGAAATTTCTCGTGCTCAGGGAAATTAACCCAGGTTTCTCGTTTCACAGTTGAGTCAGAGCTCACCTAGGGACAGCTTGTCTCTGATTGCAAGCAACTCTCGAAGCCCGTCTCCTTTCTGTATCAGCTGCTTTAATCTGTTTCTAGTTAACCACCATCTGCTGCGGCTTTGTTCTCCTGCAGGGACATGTGTGCGGCATCTGCACTGTCCCCAGGTAGCCCTCCTTCCACTGGTAGCAGCCCTTTCTTCTCCACACCACCTTCCCTGCCTTCCTTCTGGCAAAGACCAAATCTTTCCCATTGCTTCTGCACCTCCCCTGAAACCAGGTGATGTTGAAAGGGGAACTCGTCGCAGATGAGATATAATGTTGAGGCTGTTGTGTAAACGCGGGGTGTAACCACCGCCTCTGTATCCGTGTTTGGGAAACAGAAACAGCAATTACAGACAGCAAGTGTTGCATACACACCAAGAGTGCCTAATATGTTGCTTCTTTCCAGGGATTTAGGCAGAATCTGCATCCCGTTATGGATGTAGGAGCTGAGACTCATAGAGCTCAAAGGGGAGGCAGGTGCCTTGCTGCTGCCCTGGCCCCCTCTCCCCCCTCATGGAGCAGCCACACACACGTGGCCACCTGCAAAGCCAAGGGCTGAAAAGGTGACAGCAGTATGAACACAACTTCTCCAGTGCCTTACCCAAAGGCTGCAGTGGCTCTGCTCATCTTGGGTGCCGATTTCCCTGTGTTGGTCTTTATAATAATAAAGGATCAGATAAAACACCCCATGACTGTTTGGTCAGGTCAGAGTGAGTCACCATTAAACTAGACAACGCGTCTCAAGGTTTTCAGTCCAGTAGCCTGCCTTTGAGCTCCTAACCAGTTCCCACTGATGTCAGCAAAAGATCCCTATCTAAAGCACAGAGAAATCAGGGGATAAGTATGATTTCAAAAGCAAGCTGTTTGCTGATGCCATGCTTTAGAAAAGAGACAAAAAGATTTTGCTCTCTATAGATTTCAATCTGTTGAAAACCAGTGTATCAAGAAGATGCCTTTTGGCTCAAACACAAACTTGAGAGACTTGCATGGTACTTCCACTATTGAAGAAGAAAATATTACCTATGTTGGTTGATAAACAATATTAAACTGATGCCTCAAGGAAGCTTCACAAAATGTACAATCTCTTTAAAAGCATTTTCCTGAGAAAGCAGATTGGATCACTGTTGGATTTGACCTAGGCTGAGCCCAAGCACTGGCTGTGCACGTCTTAGGAAGCAGACAGTTCAGCACAACTCCTTGCTTTGTCAAGTTCAGTCAGTGAATGATGGATGTGTTCCACTCAGTCAGATACTTCAGCTCAGTAACACTGGACAAACAGGGCCAACAGCATTCAACAGTCGACAAGCTCTGCTTTCAGTTAATTCTCTCTTAGTTGCCCAGATTTAAGGGGGCTTGCATCTTCAATTATTTGCATTGCTCTCTTACCAGTTGTAGAGAACAATGAGGTCTCCCCTAAGCCTCCTCTTCTCCAGACTAAACAATCCCAGTTCCTTCAGCCATTCCTCATAAGACTTGTGTTCCAGACCCAAAAAGGCTGTTAACTCTAGAAGAGCCCAGGAATCCGTAGCACAGATGACAAACCTGCTTTAACCAAGGAGATGACTTTCAGACAGTGCTGTAATAAATCATCCGGACCTTCTCTATAGGCAAAGATGGATGAGATGATGCAGCTCAAATGCTCAAAGACTGATTGTACACAAGCCATATGCTGCCCTCACGGCTGGATTTTATTTCTTCTAGCCATAGCAAAAACACTGCTGGAACTCAGGGATCCTATTGAACCAGAACTGGATTGGGGCTGCCACTTGTACACTATGGGCACATTTTAATTTTGTTTTCAATGGGCTCCCTAAGCAGCTTTATTTGTCCTTGTATAGAGATTTGTAACAGTAATACTGTTTTTCAGATACACTAGACATCAGGTTCTTACTAGATATTCCAAAAATACCAACTTCTGCCACAAATGAAAAGATTCTTTAAGATGTGAAGTTTATTTTGTCTTTAAATTGAAAGTGGTGCCATCAGGTTGAGAGACTTCTAGGTAAGAGATTTACAAGCAAGTATATTACATTGTACAAACCTTGCCAGACAGGACTCCGAAATAACACAGTCACTTGTGAAAATGCTCATCTGTTTGACTTGATTTAATTTTGTTAGGGAACCTCAAAATAAATTGATCATTCTACTTGCTCCAATGCTTAGATTACAAGAGAGCACAATAGCTGAAAGCTGTTCTCAAGTGAATCTTGTTTCTTCATGCAAGGAATTTGTCAGTGATTTACAGATCTTTAAAGCCAGAATATATCACTATCACAATCTAATCTGACATACTGCATACCATAAATCATACCCTTCACTCACTGTACTGTGTTAGCACAGCTTGCATTCTATTGTGCTACATTTTTGCTTCTTTGAAGGGCTTTTGTAACAGTTACCGAGTGGAAATAATTTAAAGGGCATTTTTAAATATGTTTTCTTAAATAGGCTGATTACAGTGTGACTATGCCACTTACAGAATTTGTGAAGCAAAAGTCTCCCCTGATGTGGGGAAGAACTTTTGCTTTAACACGACGGCACATTCTACTAATGCATAGAATGTATAGCAAAATCAACAGATTGCTTGTGATGCCTTAAAAAGTAACCCAATGACCTCCTAGACCACCAATGACTACCAAGCATAAACCACAGACTAGAAAAGATACTGTTTTTAAATAGTTTTAATTCTTATTCTTCTAATTAGCTATCTTCTTCACAAATGCTCTAAAAAATTGCTTGCTTCAGGACTCAAGCATTGCTCTTTACATTACTCTGAGCCACAGAGTACTCTAGTCTGAGAGGAAACCATGAACACCCAAGCTCCAGAAGAGAAGTGTACAAAAAATCTGTGATTGTATTTAAACGTGTGCTGAGCAATTTCAATGTGTTGGTTTTAAATTCCGAGGGAAAAAAATGTTAACTAGGTAGCTTTCACTTAATAATCTTTTATGTGCAGCATTCTAAGTCACCATGGTACTGCATGGCCCAGCTCTTGGTGGTCCCTCAAAAGAGTATTTTTTTCCATCTTGTCTCTGAAACAGGTCTCCTAAGAGCAGTGTGCATGGGACAAGGTTAGCCCCAACAAATCCACCAAGAAATCAGCTCTTTGGGATGGTATCTCAGAGAAATGTTGATTTGATGGATGCTCTTCACATCCTAAAGACACATTATGCTTCATCAGATGCTATTAACCATTTACAGAACATGAAAAAGGAAGGATACTGCAGACACCTCTCTAAAGGAAGGATACTGCAGACACCTCTCTTTAGCTGCTCCCTCAGTGCTCTGTCACAGGCTATTATTTAACAGTTTGATTGTTATATTAACCCCCCCATCCCCCCCCAGCAAGTCGTTGTATAAGTTGTTTGGAAAAAAAGAGGTTATCTGTTGCTTACATAAAGCATTCTGTTCTCTATTGTATAGCTAGAAGCTACTCTAGGGAAAGTGCTCACCTAAAAAGGGGCAAATGTATCAAGTGTGACCTTACGTAAACTTGGATCCTACTCTGGCAAGACTCCAGGCTAACTATCTGCTAAAAACATCAGTTACTGTCATGTATGAAACGTATGAAATATGCAATGAGAAGCCCACCCAGCACCTCTGAATAAGAAACAATCTAAGAAATGATGTTTAAAATCAGTAATGCTTAACTGGCAGTGTATTACATTTATAAAAGCTTTCTGAGCGCTAGGAAATCAGACATTGACCAAGAAGGGGAAATACACAGGTTGTAAAGGTACTAGGAAAGCATGACAGGCAGAAATATTGCTGAAGGATTTTTCTGATCTTCTGGCCCAGATATATCATAAACTGAAAAGAAAAAAAAGAAAAAAGTCTGCATTCATTAAATTACAAGTATTTCTACTCTTGCACTAAAAACACTAAATAACATGCAAATAAGATACATTAGCTCTGTTTCTAGTGAGTCAGTTAAATACAACAACAACAACAGTGTACTGCATTCTGGACGTCCTCATTGAATGTTCCCCTATGGAGAGAGTTTGTTTTTAACAGCCTAACGAACACTTTTCTGGAACCATTTAAATCTTTAACTCATTTTGCTTTATAGCACTGGCTGTTTTCCATTCTCTGTGAAGCATTTTCAGTCAGTGCGGTTGACTCACTCTTCTGAAATCTTAACATTTTGTTGTCCATCGATGATGCAAACCCAGAAGAAGAAGCTCCTAGCTTCAAATCGGGGGCAAAAGTATTTTGGTGGTGCCACACATGAAATTTAACCTTCCAGTGAACAAATCCTTGGATTTTTTTTTTTCCCCAGTCTCAGTTGTACATTGAATAAATATGTGAATAAATTGTACTGATTTTCTGAAAGATGACAGCATTGTATTACTAACTCCTGTCTTTTAGCTCTTTCCACTGCCTTTTCTTTCATGTAGGATAGAATAGGTTTGTAATTGCTTTCTCTGGTCCAAATTCTGTAAAACCAACTGAACCAGCGTGGGGGAATATATACAGCACTGCAATAGTGACTGCGGGATTACGTACTACTTAAAGGGGAGAAAAATACCTTATGCAAAAGCATACATGGAGAATGTCCTAGTAGTGCAATTGCATTTGCTCATCAACATCCCCAGCTGGAAGCCACTGCTCCCCAGCCAGGTAAGCATATTCTGTTAGAGCAGTTCACCCTCTCTGTTCTTCCACACGCCTCATCTAGCAAGCATATTGTGCAGACACCTAGAGTAGTAAAGCCAAATGACAGCAAATCTTGTTACAGAGCAACTTGTACAAGATGCACAATGCTGTACTCATGCAATACAGAGGCCTGAAGGCCAGCCCGTTTAGTAGGAGTATGATTACAGCAAAAATAAACTTTTTTCCTGGCCGGTATTATGCCAGAAAATGCTGACCAGTTATCCCATCCTAACTTCACACTGGATTACATATGATATCTCCTGCAGAAGTTGACATCAGCCAGTAAGCTGGTAAGCACCATGCTGTTTGGGCTGGATGATTTCTGTCAGAATCACAGTTGTGTAATTGTATACTCTTTGACATGACAGCCTGCAGATACAAGTCAGATATTAATGAACTTGGAACCTAAGAGCTTCAGGAGACCACGGCAGAAGAAAACTCATTTGTAACACACCTTGGGCTTAGCTATGAGTGCAGCAACAAAATGTAACGGAATATTAGTGAGAAGGTTCAACCCTAACTGCCATACCACCAACATCTGCCTCTGATATTCTGGGCAAACATTATAAAACAGGAGGAATTACTTTCAGAGTAGCCACCATAGCATCTAAAGTATCTTGGGATCTTCAGACTGCAAAGGATAGGACAGAGCTCAGGACTGTAACCAGGTACTTGTCAAGATCATAGTTTGGAGTTTAGACCACTAAATTATGCATAAATCTCAGAAAACAATAAATAAAAAATATGTTTGTTTTCTGGTGGTTTTTCTTTTGTTTGTTTTGTTGTTTGTTTGTTTTTAACCAGTTTTATCATTACCTATGAAAATTAGTAATCTTCAGTCACGTCACATTAAACTCATAGGTGGTCAAATGTATTTAGCTCACAACACTGTGAAGATCTTCTTTCTCAAATTTTTAAAAGTATTTTGGCAAACACATGTTTATACACAATGAAAGTAAGTACTGATCTGCTGTTTTGGATGGGATGAGGGAAGCAGAGAAGCAAAGATCTGATGAGACTTCTGTTTCAAGGTACTGGCTTCTCCAAGATAAAATGTTAACTTTCCTACACAGATAAAACAAACATAGAAGGAGCTGTTGTACATATGTGTGTTTTTGTCTAGCAGGTATGCCAAGCTTTAATAAGAATATTTGTAAGGCTTCACCATTTCTTATTTTGAAGAATACATACATTTTAAGCAAGTCAGCAGTGAACAGTCTTCTGTGATTTGATAAATAGCCAAACAACCTGTAGTTTTACCATGAGTGGTGAAGTATTTACTACCATGAGAGTCCTTCTGCACTGTTGCTGCAGATCTAGACTCATTGTTCTGCTGCATGTGACTATTTTGTTTGAAGAAAATAGAAGTTCAGGAAACTACCCTTCAAGCCATTTACTTCTGCAAAAGCAATATTATTAGTACTCACAGGTTTGTCTTACTCCTTGGCATGCTTGCAACTTCTGACCAGGACAGATAACTAGCATTCATTTATACTTATTTTCCCTCAGCATAATGCAATCGATTATGAAAAATACCTATGAAAACAACGTTTTTGCTATTATTGAAACCAAGATGGTCTTTTTTTGTGTGTGTATTGAGCCATATATATTTTTTTCACTTTTAGCCAAGAACGTTTCTATTGTACAGAGTAATCTTGTGGCTCGGGTAAGGAGCTTGTTCTACCACACTTAGAGCTGGAACTGAGCAAGCAGAGGCAGTATCACCACTAATGAGAGGGGCAGCACAGCAGGACCGGTTCTGCAGAGAAAAACAAGTATTGCTGCTGTCCCAGCAGCCGTACTGTGGGACCGCTTAGAGGTTAGCTGTAGAGGGGTGCCATGGAGCCAACGCCCACTGCAGCTGCAGCTCATTAAGTCCTTACAACTTGAGCTTCCCGTGCTAAAAGAACACAGTTTGCACACGCCGATACCACTTCGGGATGTGAGCCAAAACGCAACGAGGATTACGGGTTAACTCACTTCAAAGGGAAGCGGTGGACGCGCAAACAGGGCGCTGAGGGACGTGGTTCAGTGGCCATAGTATGATAGGTAAGATAGACGGTCTTGTAGTTCTCTACCGACCTTAATGATACTATGGAAAGCGCACACCTGATACCAGCCTAGAACATAGTTACAGCCTCAGCAACTCGGGGAATCCTGGCTTTCAGCCACTCGCTCCCCGCTCCCGCCTGCCTGCGGACACGGCAGCCGAGAGGCCAACCACCCCCTCACCTCACCCCGGCGGCCGGCGGAGACCGACCTCACCCCACTCGCGCACGGCCCCAAATCTCGCGAGACGCGAGGCGCCGGGCGGGCTGGGAGGGAGAAGGTCGGTGGCGGTGCCGGCGCTGCTGAGGAGGCGCCAAGGAGGCGGGGGAGGGGGGTCCGGCTGGGCGCCCGAGTGCCCGCCCCCGGGCCGGCAGGACGGGCCGTTCCTTCTCACCTTAGTTCACCTCCCGCATGCCGCCGGGGCCGGGGGCGCTGTGGAGCGGGGCTCGGGCCGCCCGCCATGGCCGAGGCAGGAGCGGGGAGCGCCGAAGGGGCCGAGGAGGAGCGGCGAACCGCTGGAGGTGGGTGCGCTCCGCTGTCATGCTGCGGATGTGGCAGCGCACGGATGGGGTTCGGGCTGGACGTGTTTCTACGTTCGGCTTAGTTCGTGGCATTTTGTTCCCGACACGCGATTAGCTGCACTCTTAATATTCCTTTTTTTTTATTTTTTCTTCTTTTTTTTTTTTTTTTTGCGGCTAATGTGATTTAAACGTAGCGATGTTGGCCGCTGTGTGCTCCAGCAAGTTGCTGTAACGCGGGCGGCTGTAAAGCAGAGCAGCAGCAGCTGTCCGTGTTCCTCCTGCTCCGTGCCTCGCTTCCTCTAGGCGGAAGGCTGAGCCCGAAAGAAGCGTTGTGCGCGGGGCTCTGAAAGGCAGAAGTCGCCGCTGCAGTTCTGCTCAGTTAGTGCCGGTTCTTGAGGTCTACTTGCCGCCGTTTTAATGTGCTTTGGGTTGGGTTCTGTGTGTTTTAACGTTTACGGGGATCCTGGCTGTCCGGGGGGAGGCGAAAAAGAGGCATTTTTCTGTCTGTGTGTGCTTGGTTGGTGAAGTAGTGGTGTAATTCTTTATGATGCGCGTACCGTAAGGGGAGGAAATAATAATAATAAAGCTCGGTGCAGACGTTTGCATTAAGTGGGAAAGCGGTGAACCGTAGGCTTTTCCGTATTGGAGTGGAGGAAACCCTACTACGTGGTTTCTTTTGTTAATCGATGTTTATAGCTGTTCTTCTAACAGATTTTGAAGAGATGGAGTCTTGATTAATTTTATTTTAAAGATAAAATTATCTTCATTAGCATGGGATAGATCCACGCTGATATTAGCTGTGGAGTTTTTTCCCTTGAGGTGCACGTTGTTGTTAGTACACCTGGACATTATTAAAAACCAACTCTAAACTGGGCAGTTTGTATCAGCTAAGAATCGTGTGTAAGAAAAATATCCTTGTGGGTGACTGGAGGTGCTCTGAAAACTCCTTCCCCAGGGCTTGTTTAAACCATGGAAGTTGTGCTGCGGACTTATGAAGCCAGTGTTTTACTTAAGATAGAAGCTATCTTCTATTCCTTTAGCAGTATGTGATTGGAGAGTTACTGGTGTTAGCTTTTTTTGCTTGTTTGTTTTTCAGTGTTCTCCTCCCTCTCTCCTCCAGTAATGAATTGAGATATATGAGACTCTCAGTTTCTGTCAGTGACCTGATTTGAGCCTGGAAGTAACGAGGAAAGCAGGGTGATCTTCCAAGGGCTTTGGGTATCTTTACAGTAGTTACAGTCTTGCTTTTTAATACGCTAATAGGTTTGAGCAAATAATTAGTGTTTTAAGGTTTATTAAGTGAAAGTATTATTTAATTAGTAAGTTATGATTCCTGATTATTTTCTTCTGAATGTTAAAAGTAGATACAGAAAATTGTCAATGGCCCATACTAATATTTGGTTTACATTTCTGTAATATAGGATATTAAATTTTTTCTTTTAATCTGCTTGTGGCATTAAAAACCAATCTAGTGTCCTTAAGCTAACCTAGAAGAGTTAATTCTCTATTTAGTATTGTGCTTAAGATGGCTTTATCAGTGCTGTTTGCATCTTTCTTCTGTTTCATGCATGCTTATAAAATGCAATGTTAAAAAAAAAAAAAAAACACATATGTTTTATGCAGCACATTTCTACTGTTTTCACAACTTGACCCAGATGAAAATGGTTGCCGCAGCTTTAACTGTGTGTACTCAGTGGGCTGTGGTCCGGATGATAAACTTGCTTTAAATAGTCTGAATATGGTTTTCATTGACTTGTTATAAAGCTTTAAAAGCAGGAATATGTAATGCAACTCTCACTTCTATTTAGAAAGTATGGTTGGTTGTTTTACATGTATTTAGACCTGAGGACCTGTCTGATGATGCATGAACCTATAAACTTTTTCTCATACAGTACGGTATGTATAATTTTTTCATTCTTTAATGAAAACATGCAGTAGGAATTCATTAGAATAACTTTAGAAAAACAATTCTGTGGTAAAATCAATTTATGTGATGTTAAGCTTTTGGAAATTATTTGAATCATCAGCTGTCTTGTGTGAGTGTGCTTATGTATAGGTACAGGTAGATATCCCTAATTGCTTAAGTAGTCAGAGACAGCTGACATCTTCAGATAGAAAGTTTGAGTGTGTCAAGTGTTACAAAACTTGTGTGCCTTGAGTTATAACCTGGTTGAGAAAATCTAGATTATCATAGAATCACAGAACAGCCCAGGTTGGAAGGGACCTCAAGGATCACCAAGCTGCAACCCCCCTGCCACATGCAGGGCCACCAACCTCCCCATTTAATAGTAGACCAGGCTGCCCAGGGCCCCATCCAACCTGGCCTTGAACACCTCCAGGGACGGGGCATCCACTGCCTCTCTGGGCAGCCTGTTCCAGCACCTCACCACTCTCATAATAAAGAGCTTCCCCCTGACATCCAACCTAAATCTTCCCTCCCTCCACTTCAAACCATTTCCCCTTGTCCTGCCATTATCTACCCTTTCCAAGAGCTGACTCCCCTCCTGTTTGTAGGCTCCCTTTAGGTACTGAAAGCTGCAATGAGGTTACCCCGCAGCCTTCTTTTCTCCAGGCTGAACAAGCCCAGCTCCCTGAGCCTGTCTTTGTAGTGGAGGTGCTCCAGCCCTCTGATCATCTTGGTGGCTCTCCTCTGGACCCTCTCCAACAGCTCCCTGTCTTTTTTGTATTGCGGGCTGCGCACTTGGACGCAGTTCTCCAGATGGGGTCTCACAAGAGCAGAGTAGAGGGGGCCAATCACCTCCCTCCCCCTGCTGGCCACCCCTCTTCTGATGGAGCCCAGGATGCCTTTTGCTTTCTGAGCTGCAAGAGCACACTGCTGGCTCATGTTGAGTTTTTCATCCACCAGGACCCCCAGATCCTTCTCTGCAGGGCTGCTCTCAAGGACTGCTCCTTCCAGTGTGTAAGGATGCCTGGGATTCCTTTGGCCCAAGTGCAAAAACTGTGCACTTTGCTGTGTTGAGCCTCATTAGGTTCACCCAGGCCCACCCTTCCAGCCTGCCAAGGTCCCTCTGAATGGCATCCCTTCCTTCCACTGTGTCGACCGCACCACTGAGCTTGCTGTCATCAGCAAACTTGCTGAGGGTGCACCGGATTCCGTCATTGATGTCAGTGATAAAGATGTTGAAGAGCACTGGTCCCAAGACAGACCCCTGGGGGTCGCCGCTCATTACCAGCCTCCACCTGGACACTGAACAGATCACCACCCTTTGCAGCCTTTCAACCAATTCCTTATCCTCTGGATGGTCCACCCATCAAATCCACATCTCTCTGATTTGGAAATTATTACATTAGATTGCTTATATACTTAGATATTGGGGATGATGGGGGCGGGAGGCAGAATACCCCTGCTTTTCTGTGTGATTGCATTAATGAGGGCTTCAGGCTGAGACCCTTGCATCAAGTAAGTACTCAGAGGCTGTGTGTGTGTTAGCATTCTGATTCAAAGCAGCAGCATTATTTTGATGTGATCAACCGTCCTTGTTCCGTGCTCGCTGGTTTGGTTTGCAGTGCATTTTTGCTATAGAGGGGTTGAACTCTCTTCAGAAAAAATTGAACTAGAACTTTATTGTAGGAAGGTGAGTGTTACTCCAGCCCAAATGTTCTCCGACTCCAAACTTAAGCCAAGGGTTGGTTCTCAGACAGCTTTAGAACACGTGGATGGTAAGGATTTTTCTTCACTGAACCAGACAATGGACTTGAACATAAGCTCATTGGACTACTTTAAAACTAGAAACAGGGACTTCTGCTGCAATCACCTGCTTCTGTCTATTAACCTGTTGTACTACAGCTTTTACTAACATAGATACAGCCTAATAACTCCCGTGGATGGATTTCAATTTCAGTAAGTCATTTACGTAGTCAGAGGAAGGACCACGTATGTATCATTGTAACTACACCCACTTTCAGCACAATTTTGAGTTCTTTAAACTTGCCAAAGCTTGAATTTCTTGCAAATGGTTTTTGTGCATGCCAAGGAAACATACGTTTGCAAAATACACACTTTAATAGTTTGATTATTTAAAGCGTGTTATAGAATGTTTTTCAAAAGATTGGAAAAATGTATCTGTGATCTTAAAAACTTCAATTCAAAGGAGCTTCTTTCATCTTCTGCCAGGAAGTGTTTCAGAATGGGAAGTTGGATTGTAAATGCATTCTTATTCTTAGAAAGATTTGTGTTAGTGTTACCACATTGATAACTTAAGCAGCTGCAGAGTAATTCTCAAAGTCTGTGGTGTGCATTTATCCTCAGAAAACATAGCGTGCCACCCATAGCTGTTTGGGTTCTTCTGTTTTGTTGTTTGCTGAGGTGATTGGAAAATATCAATGAATATGTTTTGCTGCAATATTCTGGTAGATGGATTTAGATGTTCTAAATGAGAGCTGTCTAAATGAGAGCTGATGGCTTTTTTTATTGATGTATTAATATCACTCAATGTTTCAGGAAAACCTATGAGGAGTTAAACATATGTTTAGCCAAAAGCTAAACTTTCATTGGGGGGGGGTGAGTAGGCCATGGAGTAGTAATGTGTGATCAAGGCAGTGATTTTTGAAAGGCTGTTTTGAATTTAAACCTCAATGTATGTGAGGCAAACAGCAGCGGTCTGTGGCTGCTGCATTGTAACAATTGTATGATAATTTTATAGCTACCTTGGGTGGGACTCATCTCACTTACCTTTAGATATCCAGAGTGTAGACATTGGCATCTCAGCTAGTTACTTTCTTCTTTGAGTAATTACTGAAGGGAAGGAGGTAGGCACTCTTGGACTGTGCTTCATCTAAGCGTGCAAATTTATTTTAGATTGAGATGAATCACCCTAGAAATGTACTTCATCAAACTGATTGTAGGAGTCTATTTTAAGTTGAGATGAATCACCCTAGAAATGTCTTCTACTCTCCAAGAGAAGCTAGAATGGCTAGTTCATGTGTGGATATGATTATTTGCTCAGATGGATCTCACCATTTATGGCTGATGGAGTTTGGCCTTAACTCTTTTCTGATAGACTGTCTTTGTTTAGGAACTGACAACATCGGTGGACAAAGGAAGGGCAACTGATGCTGTCTACCTGGACTTGCGCAAGGCCTTTGACATGGTCCCACACCACAGCATCATCTCTAAATTGGGGAGAGATGAGTTTGAAGGGTGAACTATTTGGTGAATATTGGGAGGAAGATTGCAACCAAAGGGTAGTTGTCAATGGCTCTATGTCCAGGTGGAGGCTGATGATGAGTGGTGACCTCCAGGGTTCTGTCTTGTGACTGGTACATCTTTATCAGTGACGTAGATGATGGGGTTGAGCACACCCTCTGCAAATCTGCTGATTACACCAAGCTCTGTGTTGCAGTTGTTACAGCAGAAGGAAAGGATGTCACCCAGAGGGTCTTGTGCTGGCTTGAAAAGTGGACCCATGTAAACTTTATGAGGTTCAGCGTGCAGGGTGTTACACTTTGGTTGATGACAAATATGTGTACAGACTGGGATAAGAACTCCTTGAGAGTAGCCCTGTGGAAAAGGTCTTAGGAGGCCTGGTAGGTGAAAAACATAATGAGAGCCTGCAGTGGGCACTTGCAGCCTGGAAGGACAACAGTATCCTGGGCTGCGTCAAAGAGATGTGGCGAGCAGGGAGATAAAGGGGATTGTCTCTCTCTACTCTGCTCTTGGGGGGCCCTATGGAAGTCTGAGGCCCTCAGCACATGAAAGGCATGGAGCAGTTGGAACAGGGCCACAGGAGACCACAAAGATGATCGGGGGCTGGAGCACTTCTCCTAGAATGAAAGGCTGAGGGAGCTGGACTTGAAGGGAGCTTAGAAACAGGCAGGAAATTAAACAAAAAAACCAAACCAACACGAGGGTGGATAGTGATAGGACAAGGGTGGATGTGTCTATGCTAAAAGAGGGGAGATTTAGATTTGTCCTCAGGGGAAATATCTCGCTAGGAGGGTGGTAAGGCACTGGAACTGGCTGCCCGGAGAAGTTGTGGATATCTCATCCCTGGAAGTGTTCAAGGCCAGGCTGGATGGGGCCCTGGGCAGAATGATCTAGTGCCGGATTTAGTGGTTGGCAACCCCGCTCATGACAGAGGGGCAGGAACTTGGTGATACTTGAGGTCCCTCACAGAACCGCAGTGCGGTTCTATGAAAACCTCAGACCTGTTATTAGTGAAAATTTCAGAAACGTGGCATGTATTTAGAAAATATTGTCAGTAATTAGAAAAATCTAGATCTCCCAAGCCTTATATTTTGATGCATTGCATGTGATCTGCACAGAACTACTGCTGAACACAGGAGTGTAGTGTTACATGTAGATGATCCTTACTTCGTATCCCAGCCCTAGACAGTAGTTTTGTGTTGATAGGCATATATGGGGTTCATATTGAGAACTAAACAGGAATCATATATGGGCGTATGTTTTCAAGGAACTATTCACCTAACTTTAAATCTTAAATTATCTGTATACAAAGGCCTTAATAAAACTGCGAAATAAATAGTAGTATTAGTGAATAGTGTCATTCAAGTTTGAATTTTGTTAGACTTGCAAACCAGGTGTCTGTAAGTAATAGCATTTGGACTGGAAAAACAAAATGTCTCTAGTTGAATTATATTAGTAGTTTAGAAACTGGCTAATGATTTTAGTTATTTCAGTCGCCCGAGAAAATAAACTTGGATATTATTGTTCTTGAAGCAAGAGTGCTATGAAAGTGGAAAATGTTTTGTTTTGCTTCATATTTTCTTAGGGATGTTTGATTTTACTGTCAATGAATGGTAGGAATGTAGCTGAGAATCTCCTGTCGTAGAAGCAGTTCCTTGTTATTGGACTACATTCTAGGTCATGCTCTTTCTGACCCAGATGATTTCTGAACACTTTATCCATCTCTTCTAAAGTGCTATAAGCAGAGAAATGAAGGAATCTTTCATTGCAGAGGGTGGGAGATTAAGTTATTCTTCAGGGAGAGGGCGAGCAGCTTGGAATCACCTAGTCCATAGTCAGAGCTATTGCAGAAAGCCCTAAGGGGTTATTTTAAAGCACTCTTGCTGACTTCTCAAAGCTGACCTCGCTTTATGAACTGCTTCATCTGCTGCTTGTTCAGTGAGTAGTAGGTATGAAAAATGCTCGCTCTTGTCTCTTGAATTCAGAACTGAATTCAGAATAATTACTTCTATACTAAGTTTGGTAGTTCTAAAGCTTTGGATTTTTTTCCTATTTATTTGTTGAGACTCTCAGCAAATGCACGTAAAGAATATATGCTGCGTGCTCTACATGGCAGAAATCAATACAGATTCTTGTCTTCCTTGAGTTAAAGTTAGATGGCACTTTAGATGGTATTTAGTTTAAGGTGTCACAGTGATATTGGTCAAGGATTCAATCTGTCACCTACACACTTTGATAGTCAAGTTCTCAGTGGGTCATTGTTGCTGATGATTAAACACTTAAATTTTTCTTAGTTAAGAAAAAAAGGACTGCATTGGAAAACACAGAGGAAGTAGGTGCAGGTATTCAGAATTTATTGCCAGAATGCCAGGAAAAATGTTAGTTATTGTGATAAAATGACATATAGTTGGAAAGGCTGTGAATGATACATCGTTTGAACCCATTTTGTTTCTTTAAGGGAAGTGGTTTAGAAAGCAGGCCGGCCATCTGTGTGCAAAGGAGTATTTAGGTCAGTGGGTCTGTTCTGTCCTGCTTTATTGAAGGCTGAAAGGATCTGTTGTGTTGAAAGCATTCTTCCCTTTGGTACATTTAGATTTCCATTTAGTAAGTACTCTTTGCTGAATATGTAAAAGTATGGTTGTGTTTCACAAATGTGATATTATATACTGGTGTTTGATTAGTGAACTAGAACTACTCTTCACAAAAAGAAGTTCCTTTGGAATTGTTGGAGGTTTTATTTGTTTTTATAATTGCAAGAATTTGTGATAGAAATATCAGATGAGACTATTATAGAGTGATAATGAATGAGAAAGATATTTGAAACATTTGCTGTTTGTGCCCTCATATACATGATGTAATTTCTTTAAAAATCATTTTAATAACTTTAATTGGCCTAAGTTGTGTATTTGAAATAACTGTGTTTCTGTTGCAGATGCCCAGAAGCTGTTACTTATTTGACAAATGTTTTGTTATTCCTTGCGTTTTTACCTCATTTGCTTTGGAACTTCCACTGTGGCTTAACGAGTTAAAGAGATTTCTACAATAAAACAGGGGCTGACTCTGTGTAGTCTGACTTAAATAGAAAGAGGATTAGTGGCAGACCAGACGATGCTGTTCAAGTATTAGCCTTATTTGACTGAACTCTGCAAAGTAATATTCCTACAGAAAATGAGAACCTAGAAGTTCATTTTCCTGGTGTAAGATGTGCTTACACCTAAGAGGAAAAAAGCGTACACCGCGTGTCATTCTTTTTACAGATTTTGATCCGTCATTTAAAGGCAGCACAGTTACAAAAAAATAGTGATATAATAAAATAAAGCTCTCTGTAATATTCCATTTTTCTTCCTGCTGGGTTTTCAAAGAGCCTTCTTGGTTTTTGCCTGCAGCTAAAGTAGGAGATGCGCACTCCCTTAAGTGACCTTTGTTAATCCATCTTCTGCTGCTTCGTGGAATTAATCCTTTGGTGTTCTGAGATGTATGCCATAATCATAGAACTGTTCAGGTTGGAAAAGACCTTAAAGTCCAACCACAACCTAGCCCTACTACCCTAACTCTAACAACCCTACGCTAAATCATGTCCCTGAGCACCACATCCAAAAGGTTTTTAAACACATTCAGGGATGGTGACTCAACCACATCCCCGGGGAGCCTATTCCACTGCTTAACAACCTTTACTGTTACCTTTTTTCTGTAAAAACCCTTTCTGTATGTCTTTGGATACTTTCCCTGCTAGCTCAGGAAGTGTATGGGAGTGCCTATATTTGCTCAAACAGGGTCAGTCCTGTTTCTTTAAGCTGAGTAGTTCTTTGTGATGGTTTTACACTGAGACAGGAAAAAAAGGTTACTACTTGAATTCCTTGAGAGTATTTTTCTTCCCAAATAGTTGCTGGGGTTATTTTGGCTTGTGACTTCTTTTTTGTCCAACCCAGAAACAAAGTAGTTTGCCTTGAGAGAGAGAGTTCAAAAGGAACTCCGAGGCAGAACTTCACAAGTTTTTAAGGCTGTCTTGACTTACATGGCTGATGCTACGAGTAATCATAGATTTATATCAGAACTATGACACATTTTTTTCTGGATGTTCAGCTTGTTTAAAAAACTTAGTTCATGTTATATATTTTTTAATTTGAATCTAGAGTTAGTATTTTGATCAGCTAGCTGAGGCTACATCGTGTGACTTTACAGCAGGATTCTGAAGGTGCTGGGAGATTTAATCATAATCTGCTAGGACAGAGTGAAGAGAAAGTGAAGTGTATTTTATATTGCATTGATGAGCTGAATGAGTTGATGAGAGCTTGATATGAGTGTGCAAAGACTGTGTTTTTTATGTACATAGGTATTTGCTGTGCAACTTCTGTGGGCTTTGTATCTTCGGTGTGAAGGGCACCCATGCAGGTGTTGTTTTTTTTTCCAGATGAAAACCAGAATGGCTGCATGATGTTCTTATTGTACACTGGGCTTATTTTTTTTCTCATTCACAGATAATTTCCCAGTAGATGGAAACTCGTGCATTGCTTCTGGAGTCCCTGGCCTCATGAATCCAATAACTAAGCCTGCTACCACTTCTTTCAACAATTCTGTGGTTGAGATTCCAAGGAAGCGCAAAGGAAGTGATTCTGATAACCAGTAAGCAAATTATTTCTGCTTGTTTCTACAAAAATCTGAGTTGTTTGTGTATTATTTCTATGTTGTAACTTCTTTCCTTTATGTTGGAATCCTCTTTCCTTTATATATTACAGTTATTTATTTTACTTTCTTCTGTATGTGTTCTTTGGAGCACTTGAAACTAGAAAAAAGAATCCTTCTATCCAAGGGGTAGGGGTAGGATTCTGATGTAGGTGTAAGCGAAATTTTTGGGGCATTTGTCTCATGATAAAATGTGAGTCCTGCCTCTCTTTTCTTTCCCTGCATGTAAAGGCAAGTTCTGTTTGCAACAAATTACTGAATTGCTTGAAGTGCTAGAATTTCATCTCTAAAGTCTTTTATGTAGAATCAGAGCTGCTTCTTCAGTGACCAGGGCAGCCATTTAAATATCCAGAAGGAACTGTGACCTAAAAACGAGTACTTTCCTGCAGTAGAGCTCAGGCTTTTTAAGCAGGTCATACTTTATTGCAGAGATGATACAGTCAACTATTTTCTCTTACTCTGTAACTGCAAGTTAACCAAACACGTATTTTCCTGTAAATTTGGAAGAATTAATTTTAATAAATCTAATTTATATTTCTCAGCCAGAAATCAGGATGCAAGTCAGCATGCAGATATTCTGTATGGCAGGCATCTCCAAACTATGTGGAAAATCCACCTTTTAAAAAAAAAGTATGTGTGTGTGTCTAAGAAATTTACATCCATTTGTGATTTTTAAAGCAGTTATCTTTTTCTGTGTGTAGTCCACTGATCCACAGAACATAGCCATACTGTAGATGTTGATGTAATTGTCAACTCACAGCTTCAAGTCTATCTTCTAGATCTCTGAACACTTCAGAAGGACAGTAACTTCTAGAAAAAAAACGTTTCTCGGAAGCATCAATTGATTTTACCTATTTAATGAGAATGCTGCTTCATCAATGCTATTTCCTTGAAGTTTGGGTCTGTCTCTGATTTAGTGAAACTTCTGTCTGGAAAAAAAAAAATCACATCTAGTTGAAATATTCAGTTGATAAACTTATAGTTTATAAGAATTCATAGTTTCTAAAAATGAATGTTCTTGCTGAGAATAACTTGTCAAGTGGGGTTTCTGCTGAACTTTTTCTGCAACAACTTTTTCTAGTGGGGATATTGTGTCATCTTTTTCTGCTTCAAAGTGCACGTTCTGCTTACTTCATTACCTGTTTCTACAGGGATACAGTTGAAGTTGATGGGGATCCTCAGAAAAGGTACTTTTTATAAATGAATCCGTTTCTATTTTCAGTGTTGTAAGCATGTCACAGTCTTCTATTTGGATAGCTAAAGTGCGTGGTTCGCCTTAAGGAATGTTTGTCTAAGGACGTGTTTGTAGAGCAAAAAGTGAAGCTAATTAACGTGTATCTAATTAGTGGGGTGGATAGATCCATCCAGTGTTAGTTTTCTATTGTTTCTTACAGAGAATATGTTATGACTTGTTCATCAGCTTACCAGACCTATTTGTGTTGAAATTAAGATAAGACTAGGAAAGAAAGAAGAATAACATATGAAAAGACTGAAGAGGTGAAGGGAATGTCTCGTACTCTTCAGGAATGATGCATTTAAACATTTTTTTCATTTTTTCCCCAAACTTGTCAACCTGCTTTTTAAAACATAACTACTGCAATGTTAAAATATTATTATTACAAAGTGACAAGCTAGAGTTAAGATTAGCTGTACCAATCTTAGAAAACAAAACAAAAAAACAAGCTTTTGGTGTGTGTTTATATTATAGGATAGTTATTAATTACATGATTATCTTGCTGTGCTTTCTTTCTCTGCACCTCACTACCTTATGTAGATAAAAATTTCTATGTAGCTATTCACTATTCTCTTTTATCTTTCTAGGTAGTGTTTGGTGTGTGGCTTAGTGGGTAGCATTAATATCTTTTCCTAAATATTATTCATTTCTTTGTGGATTTTTCCATTGTTCATATTATGGAAAGATGCAAAGGTAATCCTGTTTTGTTTAATATCCCTGCTTTTCTTTTAGAAGAAATATAGATGTATGTTTAATAAAGGGGAAAGTAGAAGAAAAGGTGGTATTCTTTAACTCTTTTTCTGAATAATACAGCTCTTGTTCTTGCTAAATTGAATGTATCTACCTTTGAGTTATGAAGCAGACTGTCGTTCTGTTTTCAAGGTAGACTTAATCTAGCTATTTTAAACAGTAATAGCACAGCTGTTGGGACAGAGGCTGTATGAAACCATTGAAAACTGTGACTGCTTGAGGAGCAGACTTGCTCTAGATCCTTCCCTAAGTGAAGGTCCTGAGGGAGGAGGAGATGTAATCAAGAGGCTCCACGCTGCACTTTGGGTGGTCTAGATCCGCTTTATCTCTTCACCCCTTCTGGTCAGACAAGGTAGCGTGCTGAGTTGTTGAGATTGGAAGAGACCTTCAAGTACATCAAGTCCAAGCACCATTATTAGCCACCATTTATTATATAACCCTAAACCTAGGGGTGGTTATTATTAACCACAACTATTATATAGATTATCCAACCACCCTGCTGAGTTCCTTCACTAATTCATGTTCCTGAGAATCATAGATTTGCCAAGGTTGGAAAAGACCTCTAAGATCATCTAGACTAACCATTCACCTACCACCAGTGTTGCCCACTAAACCATGTTCCTTACTATCACATCTAGATGTTTCTCAAACACCTCTGGGGTGGTGACTCTACTTTCTGGAGCACCTGACCACTCTTCTAGAGAATTTTTTCTTAATATCCCTCCCCTAGTGCAACTTGAGTCCATTCCCTTTTGTCCTATAGCTGTTACCTGGGAAAGGAGGCCAACTCCCACCTTGCCACACGTTCCTTTGGGGTACTTGTACAGAGCAGTGCCACATCCTCATATCTCTTAAATACCTTCAGGAATGGCGACTCCACTTCCCTGGTCAGGCCGTTCCAATGTATGATGAACTCTTTCTGTGAAGAAATTCTTCCTCAGATGCAATCAAAACTTTCCCTGATGCAACTTGCATCTTATCACTTGGCATCTGGGGAAAGACACTGATACCCTCCTGATTGCATCCTTCCTTCACAGAAATCACAGAATGGCCAGGGTTGGAAGGGACCTCAAGGATCATGAATCTCCAACCCCCCTGCCACATGCAGGGCCACCAACCTCCCTGTTTAATACTAGACCAGGCTGCCCAGGGTCCCATCCAACCTGGCCTTGAACACCTCCAGGGACAGGGCATCCACAGCCTCTCTGGGCAGCCTGTTCCAGCACCTCACCACTCTCATAATGAAGAACTTCCCCCTGACATCCAACCTAAATCTTCCCTCCCTCCACTTCAAACCATTTCCCCTTGTCCTGCCATTATCTACCCTTTCCAAGAGCTGACTCCCCTCCTGTTTGTAGGCTCCCTTTTGGTACTGAAAGGCTGCAATGAGGTTACCCCACAGCCTTCTTTTCTCCAGGCTGAACAAGCCCAGCTCCCTGAGCCTGTCTTTGTAGTGGAGGTGCTCCAGCCCTCTGATCATCTTGGTGGCTCTCCTCTGGACCCTCTCCAACAGCTCCCTGTCTTTTTTGTACTGCGGGCTCTGCACTTGGACGCAGTTCTCCAGATGGGGCCCCACAAGAGCAGAGTAGAGGGGGCCAATCGCCTCCCTCTCCCTGCTGGTCACCCCTGTTTTGATGGACCCTAGGATACCATTTGCCCTCCAAGCCACAAGAGCACGCTGTTGGCTCATATTAAGTTTTTCATCTATCAGGTGAGGATGCTCTTTAGAGAGCAATGAGGTCTCCCTTCAGCCTCCTCTTCTTCAGGCCAGATTAAATAGCTCCAGTTCTCTTATCCATTCCTCATGTTAAACCAAACTGGCCCCAGTACTGAGCCCTGGGGAACACAACTGGTGACTGGCCACCAGTTGGATTGAACATTGCTTGCTAGGATTCTTTAAACCCAATCATCCAGCCACTTCTCTTCACCCAGCAAACTGTACACTTGTCCAGACTACCAGCAGACTTTCTTTCATGGGGAATACCTTGAGAAGCAACATCAAATGCTTTACTAAAATCCAGGTAAACAACATCCGCGGTCGTCTTTATCTACTCAACAGGTCATCTTGTCCTACAAGGAGATCAGGTTAGTGAGATAGGGCCCATCTTTCCAAAACTTGTGCAGGCTGTATCTGATCACTTGATTTTCCACATATGCTTTGAGATGATGTTCAAGGTGATCTGCTCTATACCCTTCCCTGATACTGTGGTCAGACAGACAGGCCTTAATTCCCTGGATCCTCTTTCCTGCCCTTCTTGCAGATTGGAGTCGCGTTTGCTAACCTCCAGTGAACTGGGACCTCCTCAATTAGCTGCGACAGCTGGTAAATTGTCAAAAGTACCTTGGTAAGCACCTCTGCCAGCTCTGTCAGTATCTGTGGATAAACCCATCCAGCCCAATAGAGTTATAAATGTTCAAATGATGTAGTAGGTCACCTGCAGATTCCTAGAGGACTGTAGGCACTTCACCTTGCTCTCTGTTACTGTTTTCCAACTCAGGGGTCTGGGTACCCTGGGAACAGTTGGCCTTGCTAGCAAAGACTGAGGCAAAAAAGGTATTAATTATCAGGGTTCGTAGTATATGCACATTCCTGGTAAAAGCTTATGTAAACACAAAAGAAAAAAAAGGTATTACTAACTTGTCTAAATCTGCATTTGGGTTTATCAGGCTGCCTAGAAGATGCATGAGATCTAGTAAAATCCTGAGTTGAAAAGCTGAAAAAAGTTGAAAGCTGAAATGAGCCTTGTGTTAATTTGGCTATGGCTGCTTCATTCTTCCTGGGGTCAGTGCTTGGTTATAAGTGGAAGCTGCTTTTGAACTCTTTCCTAAAGCTCTAATCACCAACTGTCTTTCTGCTTCTTGCTTCTGTTTTCTCATAAGAAACAGCTGTGACTGATACACCTGTGTCCTTATAAGCTGCCTGGTACAACATACGCGTCTTCTAAAATGATCCCAAGGCTTGCAGGCCTCACCTCTGAAATGGAACTATGTGAAATGTCTCCACTGCTGAATTAAAAAAAAAAAAAAAAAAAGGAGAAAAAAAAAAAAACAACAACAAAAAACCAAAAACCCACAAACTTAAGTTTGCTATGAACATTAAAAAATACTTATATCAGTTTATTTCAACGAAAATAATTGCCTACATT
This sequence comes from Lagopus muta, assembly GCF_023343835.1. NCBI lineage: Eukaryota > Metazoa > Chordata > Aves > Galliformes > Phasianidae > Lagopus > Lagopus muta. Next base: position 67,427,121 of record NC_064433.1, read on the forward strand.
AGTATGGAAGCAACCTCTGTGCAAGTACCAAGTTGCGCGTGCTGAGTTGGCAAGACATCTATTAGGCCATTTTCTGAAATTATTAAAGGTGGTGGTGAGGATTCCAGTAATCTTGGAGAAGAAAAAATATTATTGTCTTTGCTTGATTCATTTATTTTTTTCGTGCTGCTGAAGTATTTATCATGATACTAGTACTATGATTGTCTTTCATTTATAGTTTTCTCATATGGACTCTTTCCAGTCATTGCTGTGTGGTATGGGAAAATGCTTAACAGTTTTGCTTCTTTTTTTCAGTCCTTGAGCAATTGCATTGTATTTTAGGACCTATCTAGCTTAGGGTTGGTTTTTTAATCTTTTGGCAGTAAAATTTATATATAAGAATATGAATAGAGAATCACACTTGAAAAATTAACATAAAATCAAGCCTAAACTTTGAATGTTATTTGTTTTCTTTCAGATAGAAGTAGGCCCATAATCATTAAATATCCCCATAATGCGTTTACATAAGTATTAATATTGGAAATTATGCCTTGGTATTTTGTAGTATGCATCATTCATAGAGGGCAGATAATTTTTGTATTAGGAATTTTTGTGGTTTTGCTTTTGTTGGAATGATAGCAAATTTGTAGAATTTTCTACATCTCAAAATGCCTACTATTAAATGTGCAATATAAGAGTCTATGTCTTGCTTTCTCTAGGAATGAAGATGAAGAGCATCTTAAGATAAAAGATTTCAGGTACTAATTCCCAAGATAAATATATTTTGCCAGTAAATACTAGGATTGACAACAGCAGGATTAACCATAGCAATTTGTTGGTTACTGTCAAATGTCTAACAATAAACTTTGCCTTTCTTTCTTCTGACTTTGTGTTAATTAGAGCTTCCTTGGGGATCTCATTTTCTACTAATTTTAATCAAAGTTATACCGCAGAATATCTCTCATTTAGGAAAAGTCTGAGATTAGAAATGTTAAGGTGAGAATCAAATGAAATACTTCCAAGTCATGCATGAAGGAGCTGCCTCTCAGTTCGTATGACTTGAAGAATTGTTTCTTCTTGATTTGTGTGCACATGGGGTTATTTAAGAATTATCCCACATGGAAGTGGATTCAGCAAAAGCAAGCAAAGAATTCTTGTTCTGGAGCAAGTGCTTGTATATGGAACTATTCAAGGATTGCAGTTGTACTGTGAATTCACATCTTAATCTAAATTGAAATTTGCAGAAATTGGCAGAAGCATTAGTTGTACAATATGCTAACTAATAATTATGAAGTGTTGTTATAATTGAAATTAAATGGAAGAAATGGAAGTGTTCCAAAACATATTTACAATTATTTTATTGAACTGAAAATTTCATTTTTCTTTAATGAGTACCCCAGATCACTATGCAAGAATCTGTTTTTCATTGCTTTGATAACACTCATGTTCTACTGTTAATTTCTTTTCCTTAAGTTTTGTTTCATTAGTTTGAAAAAAAAAAAAAAGTGTATGTTGGAACACGTCTTGAAGGTTTGCTCAACAGTTATCTCTGTCCAGTGTTTCTTTTCACAAGTCTATTGGGGGATGTGTTTTTTCCTCTTCCCTTTTGTAACTGTGGAGTGTAACAGCTGGCTTTCTGAATTATCCAGTCATAACTACAACTATACATTCTTCTTGAATCTTAGAAATGTGAAAATTTGTTCTGTTTCCGCATGTGTTTGTAGTCATTTTCCTGAGGTTCACAGTTCAAGGAGCATCCACAATTTGTTTTTTTTGACTGTTCCTACCTGATACAAAAGAAAATTTGTAGGAACTGGTAAAGTCAAGTGCCAACTGGTAAATTTTGTAAGAGCTCTAGAGAGAAAAGCAAATTGCTTCTGTGAGTGATCCAAACTTATTTGCATAGAAGGGGGATTTCTTTTTTGTGCTTTCAAAGAAAAATTAAAAAAATAATAGAAGACAAGATCTCTAAAATTCTTTTAATTCTTTCCATCAGGCCAGGATTAGTTAACTTCATAATCTATAATGCTTTCTGTTACAGTATGCCTAAAAAGAAGAGTTTTGAAGATCAGTTAGCCAAAACAGGTTGTCAATTTGATCAGTTTGATTTACTACCACCGTGTCAGGTCTCGGTGAGAAAGGAAAATAATCCTCATTTTAATTGAGTGGCTAGCTTGTCTTCTTGGGTAGGCTGGAAATAGAATGAATTTAAACCTTCCTTGACCAGCTGCAGGATGTTAGAGGAAAGAAAGGTCAACTAGAAAAGCCAACATACTTCACTGGAAAGAATTAAAGAAAATTCCTAGGAAGAATTAAAGAAAATATAACCTGAGTTATAAATGTTTGTGAAATGTACTGTTGTGTGCCCTAGAAGAAATATTATGATGAAAACATTTTTTAAGAGAAGCTCTTTCTCTGTTCTTGAATTCTTGGATTGAGGCTTGCCAAGAAATGAAAGTCTGAGACAGAGTACGAGCAGAGGCTAAACCCTTTTCTTGCCCACCTTCAGAGGTGGATAAAGGGGAGAGCCTTCTGATGTACCTCCAGTGAAAACAGGTGAGTGTATGGGAACTGCTGAGTCATGGCCTGAACCTCTGATTGATCACCTGAGGCGAGCCATGAGTCAGCCAGAGGAGCACAGGTGAAGGCAATTCACCTGTGCTGCCGGAAGGGGTGGAGCCTGGCTCCATCCCTCCTAGACCTATTTAAGAGCTGGCTACCAGTGGGGAAGGATCTCTTCTGGAGATCGCCTCTTCTGGTGTTTTGTAGGTGAGCCCAGCATGAGGGTAAGCTTTCCATTTATTCTCTTTTGTTATCATTTTGCACTTTGCCTAACTCTCTTGATTATATTGTGACTGTAACATCTTGATATCCATTGATTATACAGTGAGGTATAGCCTTTTCTTTCAGTTTCCACAGCATGAAAAATGTGTTGTCTGTTGCGCTTTGCTATAAATAAATGCTTGTGTTTGTGACTTTATTCAGTATGAGTCATTTTCAAACTAATTAAATAGCAAGAAGACATCGCTTATCTCAGATTATTGAGTTCAGAGATACTTCAGCAAGTGCTTAAAGCAACTTAAAAAAAAAAAAAAAAATAGTTGGATGAATACCCCATCTTACTTACACAGACAATAATGTATTCTGATGATTACTGTTGACGTCAAATATCTGATATATATATATAGAAAGCCCGGAGCCCCCAGTGCAGGAAAGATGCCAACCTCTTGGAACACATCCAGAGAAGGGCACTAAGATGATCAGAGGTCTAGAACACCTCTCCCTTGAAGAAAAGTTGAGGGAACTGGACTTAATTAGCAAGGAGAAGGAAGGCCCTGGAGAGACCTCTTGTGTGGGAGCGTATAAGCAAGTGAGGGCATGACTGTTTATGAGGGCGGATAGTGATAGGACAAGGGGGAATGATTTTAAACTGAGACGGGAGAGGTTTAGGTTAGATATTAAGAGATTTCCAGTTTTGTAACTTTTCATGGTGTCTTGTTTCTGCCACAAATGATCAATTGCTGTGAAGTATGATTCTATGACTCTTAAGTTGTTATTTAACAGAGTTTCGCAATATTTCATGTAGATATTGTGATCGTTGCTACTTTGATCAAATGAATCCAATTCAGTTGTCAAATAGAGGTTGTGTATGAAAAATCATTTAAATGTAGAAATAGTTCTTGTGGTGCGTTATGTTTCCAAAATCAAACTGATGAATATTATAGAGGAAATTGTGTATTCCACATCTTTCTTAAAAAAACTTTTCTTCTTAGAGAGGCTCACAGTCAAACAGAGAAACGAAGAAGAGACAAAATGAATAATTTGATAGAGGAATTGTCTGCTATGATACCTCAGTGCAATCCTATGGCACGAAAACTAGACAAGCTTACAGTATTACGGATGGCAGTGCAACACTTAAAATCTTTAAAAGGTAGGTCTTAGGAAACTAATGCTTAAAGTCCTTATTCTGTCAGGGTTTATATTACGTATTTTCTTTGATGGCAAATACATCTAAGGTCATCTGTTATGTTTACTTGCTGAATTCCGTTCTGTGTCTGTTTTAAGTTGATACACTTGTAGTTTCTAGAACTTTGTTTCGTTTTGGCTTTTCTTTCTGGTACTGAACAACACTTAAGTGTTTGATATTCTGTTTGCTAAAGCTATACCTTGCAATCAAGTTATCCTGATTCTTTTTTGAAATCATAGAGGTCAAGCAATTCCATCTTCTGTTATTTTCTAACCCTCAAATGTTTTGTGATCTCTCCACTTCATACTTTCTGCGACAGTAATACATGTGGTGCTGTACTGACATCACTAGCTGAACTGCTAGTGAGAAGAAAATGTTCTTCATACCCCTATTTGTTACTGCAGTTTTGGGGATTGCATTAGCCTTTTGTCTCTGTATTGAAATTTCTTGTTTGTCAGTTGAGTTTAAAATGCACATCACTGAAAAAGACCTTTAAAAAAAAAAAAAAAAAAAAAAAAAAAAAACCAACGAGATTCTGTAAAGGCATGGAATTGAAGGCCAGGTAACTTATAAAGTGTTTCATATTTCTGATTTTTTTGTCTAGTGTGAGTTCAGAAAAAAAGTCTTCTAAACAATGGGAAACTATGCTAACGCTTACCTAATCACTAACTACTTATCTAAGTAGATTCACTGGTAGGGGGCATAGGTTAGAGCTTCAGTGATCTCACATTTTTTATAGATTAGTTTACCAATGTACTTTCATAAAACAAACGAAAAAAGGCATGAAACTAAAGAAAAAGATTAAAACGATAAAATTTGTCAGTGGTCAAAAGGAATGTCTTCATACTTTGAAAGAGTAGTTGATGACTGCAATTACGTTTGAGTCTTAAATACTTCGAAATGTCAAAGAGTGAAAAGAAAAAATGTTATTAAATGCTTATATTCTCAGCCACCTTACAAAGCACTCACAGATCTTAGTGAACAATTTAGTGTAGATACCAGTGTCTAGCTTAAGATATATTCCTTTTATTAATAGCTTTGAGGGTTTTCTTTCTCTCCTAAGAAACATTATATACAAGTTACATGTAAGATTCCAGGGTTTTTGGCAATAGCATTTTAGAATAATTTAGTGAACTGTAAGCGAAGACTATGCCTTGCAAAAAAATTTGATTATGGATGAACATCTAATAAGAATCCCCCTTGTCTTCACGAATTATGTGACTATCTTAACAGTAATTGACTTGGAATAATTTGGGTTGGAGGGATTTCTCAGTCATCACAGACTCTTTAGCAGGATCATTTCAGACTAAAAGGGGAGATTCTGGTTGGATATAAGGAAAAAGTGAGGCACTGGAGCAGGTTGCTCAGAGAGGTGGTGGATGCCCTGTCCTTGGAGGCATTCAAGATCAGGCTGGATGGCACTCTGAACAACCTGATCCAGTGTGGATGTCCCCATTCATTGTAGGGGAGTTGGACTAGATGGCTTTTAAAAGTCCCTTCCAACTCTAAGGATTCTGTGAGTTTCTGGAAGTCTTCTTTTCCAAGTAGCTGAGAATTTTGCATAAATAATATCACAAATTAGCAGGATAATCCTTGCACTTGGAGTTTAAACATTTGTCTTCACCTTGACAATGAAAACTGAAATCTTCAGCTTAAACAGCATTATTTTAACAATGGGTTATAAAAACTCTACTTCATCCAGTGCTGTTGTTATATGTATCTTCAAAACAAATGCTTTAAGATCATACAAGATAATGTGTGGAATTATAGCAAATGCTCACCAAAAAATATCTAGAAAAAATTGTGTAAATACTTAAAATGGCTAAGAAGGATTTTAGGGTATTTGCCACAGATGCTAGGACAGTAAATGTAGTGAGTGAAATGTACAGTATCTTTTAAATTTAACTACCTAGAGTGATTTGTTTGGATGGCTGAATACGTTAGAGTGTTAATGAAGCTTTATTTGTGCTGGAAGACAACTGATAACATAGGAATTATTCACATTCAGCAATTGTTAAGGATTCTGGAGCAGGTATACAAAGTGTTTCTAAGTTTCATTTATCTAGCAGTATACTAAAGATATCTGATCAGGAGTTTCCTTGTTTTGTGCTAAGTAAAAGGCAGGGAAAAAATCTGGCGGTATGTCCAAATTCAATATCCACATATGTTTAAGAGGTTTGGCTGGTTCTTTTAAAAACAAAACAGCTTTTAAACTTTTATTCATCTGTTCTTACTGCAAGGAGAATTTACAAAATAAAGACCAAATAAGAAACATAATTTCGTTAAAAATGAATTTTTGATGTATCTTTTGACATTCTACGTATGTCTACAAATAAGCTATTTTCCAGGTTCCGCTAGCTCTTACACCGAAGTCCGGTATAAACCTTCGTTTTTAAAGGATGATGAGCTCAGACAGTTAATCCTTAGGGTAAGTAGAAGGCAACTGTTGGTGAAATTATGTCCTCTTTAAAGCTTGCTGTTAACTTCAGTTTTTAGTTTGTGAGAACTTCCCACCCCCGCCTCCCCTACATCTTTTTCTTCAAGGAAGCGCTTTGATGCGCTTAGTCGTTAGGATTTATAACCTCTGTACAGGAAACAGGATTTTTCATGAAGAGATACAGAAGATGATAGCAGATGGCAACCCTTGGGGGGATGATAAATCTGTGTGCACTCTGCATATTTAATACTTAAAACATATTTTTTAATATTGATATTGAAATATGCATGCAAGCATATATAATAATCTTAGTATAAATACAGTTGTTTGCTGTGCTTTGTTTAAAATCTTAGCAATGTAATTTGGAAAATATGCAGAAATAGTACCTGAAAGAAAATCTTTCTTCCTGTTTTTGCATGCAGTCATATGCCCACACCTCTTTACCCTTTCTCTTTTGCAGCTATTTTCTTTTTCTTTTGCTGCAATAACACAACTTGGCAAGATCTGTAAGATGACTCCATGTTAAGCTGTTTTGCAGCTGGCTTTCTTTTTCCCAAAGCTATGTTTAGGAAACTCTAGCTGTCTGTATTTAAAGGTCTGATTTGGTCCTTGCAATCTTTTAAATTGCTTTTTGCTGTGACTTTTAACTTATTTAATAAAAAGCATACAAATGTACTTCCTTCTATCCATCAATATTAATTGTATATTTTAATGGTAAGTTTTTAAAGATGCTGTCTTTATATTTTCAGGCTGCGGATGGATTCCTGTTTGTGGTTGGATGTAACAGAGGAAAAATTCTGTTTGTCTCAGAATCAGTTTGCAAAATACTTAATTATGATCAGGTGGTTATAATTGAGTTTCTTAGTTTGTGTTTATCTTAGAATTTGTCTTACTTAGAAATTTTTAAATTTTGTTGGTTTATTGTATCCTTTTCTATAACTTCTTAGAATATCCTTGGTTTGACCTCTTTCAAATTAAGGCTAAATTTCCCAGAATAAAAATTTCAAAGTGCAGTCAGTGTTCATGACCTGAGTAATAACTGGGTTTCAGTTGATCATACTGTAGAATTGCTACTCTGAGGGAAAAGGATAATTTGGAAATGTCCTAATTTTATCCCTAAGAGATTTCCTTTAAATGGTGATTTTCTTTTCTTTTTTTTTAAGCCTGAGGTAAATCAGTTATAAAGCAGTGTGCCCAGGTGGCCAAGAAAGCCAATGGCATCCTGGCCTATATCATAACTAGTATAGCCAGCAGGAGCAGGGAGGTGAATCATCCCCCATACTCAGCTCTAGTAAGGCCGGACCTCGAGTACTGTGTTCACTTTTGGGCCCCTCACTACAAGAAAGACATTGAGGCCCTGTAGTGTGTCCAGAGAAAGGCAACCTTTGCATTAGGGTTAGATAGAGACTGGGTAAATGAAAGAGGTTGAATGTTTATCCTGCTTTCTTAGAAGCTTTGCAGTATGTCCATTTCTGACTCTAGTTTGTTGGAGAGGTGTTCGTTCCCCTTTTATGCACCAATCACATAGAAAGCGTCAAGAGTCCAATTTGAGTTGCAGTTTCAATCTACAATACTGATCATTAACACAGCTCCTTTCTACCCTTTGATTTGACCTGCTGTGTAGAAGGTAGGGAATCGGAAAGGAAAGGAAAAGAGAAAAGAAAACTTGCCGACTTCTTTGAGAGTTCCTTCCGGTTTCAAAAGATGGTAGTGGTGCTTACAGTAGTGCTTACAGTAGTGCAGCAGACCAGCTCTGGATCAGCAGAATCAGCAGGTTGAAAGGATCCCAGCTAAGGAGATCCCTGTAAATATCTTCAACTAAGAAGCGCAGAGGTGAAAGCTCTGTGCAGCTTCCAGACAACTCCTGATTAGCAATGCTCTTTTGTCCTACTAAATGAGAGTTCAGTCATAGGTACCATTAATTTCTTCCTATTTCTTCCCTTATCCCCCCACCCCCAAAATAATCTGTGCACGTAACCTTTCTAAAGGATCGGGAATCGTGTTAAGTAAACAAACAAACAAAAAACATTCTGTGTCAACAACACTCAATCTTTTTGAATACGCAACTAAATTGAGTATTTTTTTCAAAAGGAAGTTACAGATTCTATATTTTGCTACGTAGCTTGATAAAAATAATGATAAATAATGAAAAAATAAATGCAGATTGATCTATAAAAGTTTAGAATAACTGTGGTGTTTTACAAGGTATTGTTTTTTTTTTTTTTTCCAGTAGTGCAGAATGTTGTTTCTCTGAGGTCTGTAATATGTAGTGTCCTGTTGTAAAACAGTGAGGTTCTTTTTTGTTTTTTTTAATAGGCCAGTTTAATTGGACAAAGTTTGTTTGATTACTTGCATCCAAAAGATGTTGCCAAGGTTAAGGAACAGCTTTCATCTTCAGATATCTCTCCCAGAGAAAAGCTGGTAGATGGCAAAAGTAAGTCGTATTTGAACGCACTCAGATTTCTTTTTTCTTTTAAAAAAGATGTTAATGAAGTCAGTTCTTATGTAGGAAATAATTGTGTGCATGGGTGTACAAGCTTGAAATATAATTTCTATGAAAAAACATGTTTCAGTGCTCATCTGCTGCTTATAATTCACTTGCAGTTTAAAAAGTAGCACAGAATAGAACTTATTGTAGGTAATAAGAGTGATTGAATTTAGCATTGTTGAACATTTACCAAGTTGTAGTCTGACATTCTTCCTACCAGGCATACTACTTTTTTTTCTTGTATTTGATAGGTCTTGTCAATACAAAAGACCTGATGTAGTCGAGCATGGAATAAAATACTACAGTATCAAGAATCACTGTCTTCTCTGAAAATGCTAAGTGTCGATTCTAATTTAACCAAATCTATTTACAGTTATTTCTGATAAGAAAAGCATTATGTACTCTGCAGCTAATAACTATTGTATAGCTGGCTTTTATAGGCATCTTTGCACTTCTTCTGTGTACAAACAGGAGTTGAAAGTTGGTAAAGTGTATTTATTACAGTATGATTCAAAATGTTAAGTATAGCTTAAATTCAGTTTTGTAGTTCTTTTAAAATTTGGAATCTCTGTGGCAGCCACGTTTTCTTTGCCTTGTTTAAAGTTATTAGACATTTTTTCTTTTGTAATTGCAAGGACAAAATTTAGGTAACTGAACAGTAAGGAGAACATATGAGAAACTGAAGACCTTGGACTCAACAGTTTTATTCTTGGATTTTTTTTGTTTTCTTTAACTACTTTACTAAATTTTTGTAAGCTGGCTTGCAAGTACATACAGATTTTCAAGCTGGACCAGCTCGACTGAATTCTGGTGCTCGACGTTCCTTCTTCTGTCGGATAAAATGTAGTAGGACCACAGTCAAAGAAGAGAAGGAGTGCTTACCCAACCCAAAGAAGAAAGGTATTCAAACAGTGTAGCTGAAATGGGGGCTTTCAGTCTTGAAATTCAGTATGTTTATGTTCCAAGCCAGTAGTGTGACCTTTCTAATTTCACTGATTTCACATAGTAGCTGTAGAGAAGTGTGTACTACAGACCTGTTCTGAAAAACAGTCTAATTGTCCTCTTTCTCCTCCCTATTCACTCCTGAGAAGAGGAAGGGAGGAAGGAACCTGGGTTGCATTGTTGGTTTAGGAGACACGATCTGTTCTAGTCAAATTTTTGAAAGCACTGGAGCAGATCAGAAGAGTTAAACTAAATAACATTTGTCTTGAAGATAACTATATGAATAAGGCCTGCAAAATCTGCTGTTTTGGAGGAAAAAAAAAGCAAGTAAAAACTTTATCTGATTTATATTTTGTATTGTGTGTACTTACAAATTATTTTTTTAACAGTAAAGTTAATTTATCAGTGTAATTCCAGTGTTTTTTCCAATATCTTTAATTTAGTTCATAGTTTTAATTTAGTTTGGTATGCCAGTATGTTCTTGTCAAGTTTTCAGTGAATTAATCTTTTTACAAATGTAATTTCCAGCTTTTGGTTAATATCTTGGCATTGATTTTTGAAAAAAAAGAAAAAGAAAAAAAAATCCCTGCAGAAATTGTTATTGATCTTGAAGGAATCTTCCTATTTCTTTTATTTCAATGTAACCTGCTGCTGTTGAGATATGACATACAAGAATACATTCTAAAATGGATCTGTTGTTGTAAGTCAGAGGAATTCTGTCTCTCTTGATGTGTTAGCTAACTGGGTGAGATAAGAATTTAGCTCTTAGAAACATGCTTTCAGGCAAGCAGTATTCAGAGAGATCACATTAAAAATTTGGAAAATTGGCAGTCACAGTAGGATTACTCAACTTTTCATTTTACAGAGTTGATTGATGTTTTCCATAGCTAAGAGTTAATGCAGTCAAACCTGTGTAAATCATAATTTGGTAAAATGTTAAGATTACTTTGCCAAGCTTGGGGGAAGATAGGGATTATAGGATACATCTCTGTGGATGTTGAGGTCATTGGGATATTGTAGAAGTCAAAAAGTTTCTACCAGTCACAGAAATGAATGATAGTGTATGCTTAACTTAAATATCTGTAGTATTTGTGTTTTTGTAAAAATTGAGGACTTCAGAAGTCTGAGATAAATAGAAAGTAATCTGGGTTATTTTGGTTTGATCTCTTTGTTGATTGTTTTAGTAATGGCAGTAAAAATGTTAAAATCATAGTATTCGCATAAGATAAACTGGTTTGGAAGCTACAGAATGCCTATTTAGTTTATTTTGATGCACAGCACATAAGAAAATGTGAAGGAGAAACAGTGGGTTACTATGCTGTTGTTTTGTTGTTTTTTTTCCTGTGATACTGCACTGTCAACTCCTATACTTTATCTTCTTAAACCTTGCATAGGGTTAGAAGCACTCTATTCAGGTAAGCCAAATTTAAGTAGTAAAAAATTGATTTAAAAACACACTGTAACATTATCCATAGCCTTCTACAGTTGTTGTAAGAATGCATAAAATATGATTGTTGGTCTTATGGTGAAAGATATTTTTAAATTATATTTTGAACCATAGCTGCTTAATTTCTTTCTTTTTATTAGATCACAGAAAGTATTGTACCATTCACTGTACTGGATATATGAAGAACTGGCCTCCTAGTGAGGTGGGAGTAGAAGAGGAAAATGATGTAGAAAAGAACAGTAGTAACTTTAACTGTCTTGTTGCAATTGGGAGGTTACATCCTTACATCGTTCCACAAAAGAGTGGAGAGATAAAAGTCAAAGCGACAGAATTTGTTACACGATTTGCCATGGATGGAAAATTTGTCTATGTAGATCAGCGGTAAGAGTTTTCTTCTTTAACGGAAAGAAAATGGCATGGCTTGGTTAGGTTTTGTAAACTTTTCTGTCAGAAAGGACTGCAATTTCTTAAGCAGGTTAGAATTTCTAGACGCTGTACACATGAAGAGCCTTGTCATGAATCTGAGTCCTTGGACTTCAGTTTGCTAAACGTAAAATATAATGTAGCAAAATAAGTGCTTTGTCCTTTAGGGAAGTGTAGGCTCCCAAGCTGAAAATGCATTGTAACGTACTCTTGTATACTTATATATTTATAATAACAAATTTCAAGTCAGAGTGACATAGCTATACGTATGAGTTATATTTGTTTGTAGGTTGCACTGATAGAGAAGTAATAAGCCCTTCACCGAAAATGACTGCTTATTTATATTGTAATGTTTGGAGCAAATACGTTATATTAAATGAGTTACAGAGTTATTTCACTGGAATTGTAAGGCAAGTTCCTATTTTCTGAACTTTTCTAATATAGATTTTTGTTTGTCATACAGTCTGTTACCACATCACATTTTGAATTTCATTATTGTCACCGGAAGACTTTTATTGCTTTCAGCCATCTCATCTCATATCTACAAGTGTTAGTTTAAACTTATTCCTAAATATAGCAGAGCAAAATTTAACTATTAATTTTTTAAATGACTCATCACGTGGGTTTGGTACTTTGAATGCCTAATTGGAAGAGCTGATAGTCATATATACTTTGTGTTCATTTAAATTGTGCATACAAATGGTTTGCATATTTAAACACTGTTATTTTGTCTTTAAATTGATACTCTTACACAATCTTGTTCTCCTGTATTATTCATTGCAAACAGATCCAAGGTAAACTGCAGTTGATATATGCTATTGTTTTAGAGCTATGCTAATGCCGTTTTCCCAGACACGAACGTAAGCATCTATTTCTTTAGATATTCATTTTGTGCCTTATCTGATACTTAAGAAAGCAAGCATTACAATTGTTTGAATCCACCGCAGTTCATTTTTTTTTTTTTATTTCTAACAGTGCAACAGCAATTTTAGGGTATCTGCCACAAGAGCTTCTAGGAACTTCTTGTTACGAGTACTGCCATCAAGATGATCACAATCATCTAGCTGAAAAACATAAAGAAGGTATAAAATGATTGGTTCTCCCCGGCTATGTACAACTACATGTAATTGCTGTGTGAAAACAGTGCAAATCAAAAAATCAGAAGCTGGGAATTAATGAAGTTAGACAATCTTAGCATTGTCCCTTTCTGTGTCTATGTTAAGACATGCCTTCGTCAAGTGTGCTTTAAAACCAGGGAGTTTCCTTCTCTGTTGTCAAGGATCTTGTCAAGACAAGATCCTTGTCCTCTGTTGTCTTGGATCTTGGTGCAGTGCTTTAATTGCTGGGCAATAATGCCTCTTTCAACTCTGTGCTTCAATTTTCTTTATAAGAATAAAGGAGTCCTGAAGACCAAACATGCCTAATAGCGTAATTGAAGACACCATTGATGAAAGGTCACCAAATCAAGAGTCTCCCTATTAGTTGTCTGCAGAAACTTAGTACATGGGCTCTCATTTAAGATTAGTAGCACTGTTAAAACAGTAGTTTAATTTTATAAAGGTCTTATCTTGAACATTTTTCTGGCATTTAGTTTGAACTTCTGGTCATCGAAAACATTTTATGGTACCACAAAACAGATTTGTTTTTTTTTTTTTTTTTTTTTTTTAGCTCAACTGTGTCCTTGGAAGTATGAATATAGTGATTGTAATTCCTCTTTCTTATCTAGTGTTGCAGAATAAAGAAAAAGTATTTACAAATTCCTACAAATTTAGAGCAAAAGATGGAAGTTTTATTACTTTAAAGAGTCAATGGTTTAGTTTCATGAATCCGTGGACCAAAGAACTGGAGTACATTGTATCAAACAACACTGTAGTATTGTAAGTAATTCATTATGTGATCCCCTATGTTAGTTTTTGTCTTAATTACAGTTAGCATTAATAGAAAACAACCTATTTAAGAAGCAGAACAGGATTAGGAAATACCAACAGTGCGTAAAGAGGTTGATTAACGTGGAAGAACATTTGACATTTGATTTGCACCAGTTGATTTTGATTTCAGCCTCAGGTCATGGATTGAACTATGAAAACTGTGCAGTATACCAGTTGAAAAGTTAGAGGAAAGAGTTTCTTATTAAAGGAAGAAATATCTTTTAGGAAAATAAGTACAAATAAATGGAAAAGTGGCTTTTTTTTTTTTTTTTTTTTTTTGTCCTTCGGAGCTTTTAAGTCTGCGTGTGTTAGACTAAGGAGAAGCATAATTGATAGATCGTAGGAAATGTAAGGCAGGACAAAAAGATGCTCTCCAAATTGCAAGGCAGCTGCCCACAAGACATTAAATGAACTGTTGGAGTGTGTGTTTCATTCTTATTTTGTTACATTTTATTCCTTGTGCCTTGCAATGGAATGATAACTTGGATTGTTCCAAAGATACTGAGCATCTTTCTCAACAACTTTGGTTTTTGGAGGGGGAGGAAGGTGATTTTTTTTTTTTTTCCAGCAGACAAAGTTGTCTGGGGGCCTTTACCCACTCTGTAGTTGGTTTGAGTCTTAAGCCAACATCGCACGTCTATTTTGCCCTTGTCCTTTTTCCCCAACAAGACAAAGACAAGCAGTTAAAGCAGTCTGTGCTGCCAACAGGCAAAGGCCACTTTTGCCTGCCCTGGAGATCCAGGCATCTGCAGCTAGAGGAGGGGAGGTAGGCAGCAGCTGCTAGCAGAAAGTAGCTGCTGATTTGTTCTATTAGCAGCTGTTTCTGATTAATGGCTCTCCCTCCCATAAGTAGAAATGGCAGTCTTATTCTCATCATGTGACATAGACAACTATATTGGCCTTAGTTATTGATTTTGGGAGTGAGTGTAAATGAGCATTTAATTCAGTGCTTCAGAGATAAAAGTAGAAAGGATTTAACATTGAGATGTGTAAGGAATATCTCATTTTGTTACTAGATTCAGCATGTTAGATCTTCTTTGTAAAGCACTGACTGTAATAAAATAGAAATACAATGGATTTTACCATTGAAAATGTTTCTGATTTGTTTGTTTGATGCTTTTTTATTTAAATCTTAGAGGTCACAATGAGTCCGCTGAAGAACAGGTCTCCTATGGTTCCCAGCCTGCAGAAGGCAAGTGTTTCTTCTTAAAGTTATCGTAGTTGTATCTCCTGATCAATCCATGAAACTTTAGGTTTAGTCAATCCAGGATTTTTTTTCTTGTTAAGTTATTGTACAAAGGAAAATAATGTTAAAGGTAATTCTAATGAGGTAATTTTAAAAGTAATTCCATTTAGTTACAGCATTCTAATTCATGTAATTCACGTAACTGTGATCAGAAAGGCTTGCAGCATATCTTTTTTTCTCTAGTAACTCCTGACTTGACTTGGTTTTTGCTTGATAGGACGCAATGCTTCTATCACAGTCTCTTCATGCTTTTTCTGGTTTTCTGCAGAAATACAGGTGCACTGAGTTTAGCTACAGAATAAAGGGTAACATAAATATATATATATTGTTAACAATTCTCTGCTGTGCATAAGTTCTGATATCTATGTGGTTTTCTTTTATCTTGCTATAAAGTTTTATTTTTTAATATTTGCTTTTGAAGTATAAAGTTTGTGAAAATCCAGTATTTTTTTCCTCATTCTTTTTGAATTGTCTGAGTATAGAGGTGATAATGATTAAAGCTAGTAATTACATTGCTGAAGTTCATCAGTTTTCAAATTAATTTTATTCACTTATCTTTGTATTTCAAATAAGATAACGATTCCTATAGGGTTGCTGTTCTATAGAATTTTATTTCTGACAGTAAGAGAGTAGAACAAAAACTGCTTTAAAATGAATCCTCAAGGTGATTGTTCCTCACTGAATAATGAACCTGCTACAAACTTAAGATTTTATTTTATTAACTGTAGGTGCTGTAAAACAGTCTTTAGTGAGTGTACCTGGAATGTCCTCTGGAACAGTTCTTGGTGCTGGAAGTATAGGAACTGAAATTGCAAATGAAATATTAGAATTACAAAGGTAATAAACAGTTAATATCATATTTTAGGTTTGGTTTTTTTTTAGGTAGGACTTTAAGTAAAGATGGAGAAGGGGGATATGTGTTTATATGGGGACTGTTCAAGTTTCATTTTTATTGCATACATTAAATATGTTTTGGTTGAGCAGTGGCATTGTATGATAAAAATTATAAGCTAACGTAGATCTCATGTGTGGCCATATATACATCACTGGTCTTGATAAATAATTTTGTTCCAGAGATGCAATAATGGAAGAATTATGTAATTACATCTTCAGAAGTATTACTGTAATGCTCCTTTGTTTGAAATTGAAGTGAGTAGATAAAACATTAGGGAATGGAAATTTATTTACCTGTGAGTGGTGCTTATATTTTTCTGATAGATTCACTCTGCAAACAGATTTCCTTGAAAAAGTAAAGTGCTTTCATAGCCTGTTTTGTCCCTTCCTGATTGTCCTGAACACAGACCAAAGTAATAGCTCAATTGCTCCCCTGTTGCCAGCTGTAGATTTAAAAAAATATGACTGCACCATTTTAAATTGAAATTCATGCCAGATTCAAGCTGTTAATTAAAGACTCAGCCTTTTAAAACTAACTTGTTTCACAGCTTACCAAATAAATTACAAAGGAAGAAACACAATTTTAATGTGAATATATTCTGTATCTTTTGTATTTTGCATCCACTTTGGTGCCAGGTTTTGTTTATAGACAAAGAGGTTTTAATATCAATTTGCACTATATCAGCACTTGTTATTTAAGAACATTGTTAGAAAGTCTTTGAGCCAGCTAATTCCAGGGTTTTGGGGATCCACATGCACAGCTCTTTCAGGAATCAAGGCTTCATCAGAGGTTCCAACCACTTTTGTCTAGGTCAGATCTAGCATAACAGAACAATCATCTTATCAAGATAGAACCAGTCATCCAAATGGTAGCTTTGGCTAACGAAGCCATCCCTCTGACTTTAGGTCATTTATTCCCAGGTCCAGGTAAAGAAAAAAGAAGTTGTTTATATTTTCAAATGCAATGTATTCCAAGATCCCATGTAATTTTTTCCAGCAGCACATTTGCAACCATGCCTAAGGACTGCAATAATATTAAAACTCCCAGTAAGAAGTATACCAGTTTTGCAAACTGTGGTAGAGCTGTAAGGAGTAGTTTAATAAGCCACAGTTTGCAAAATAGCAAGCCAAGCCATCTTAGACTTTAGTAGATGTCCAACTTGTCAGCTTGTCTGTGAGAATGCTATGGGAGGCAGTGTTAAAAATTCACTGAAGTCAAATCTTCCACTAGTAATGCCTTTATTCCACCAAGCTAGTCACCTTACTGCAAAAGGCTGTCAGATTGTTTAGGCGTAGTTGGCTCTGCTGCACACTGAATTGCATGATTACAATTGCAGTACTATCTCCTCGTAACGTGATTCTCTTCTCAGCTGTCTTTTCATCAAAACACAGTATTTTGTCTGAAACAGTGAAAACCATGGCCAGAGCTTAAAAATGTGATGAGTCATAGTGGTCGATTTTTTTGACTCTGTTTCCCGTAGTTTGGAATCCCTTTCCAGCAATGAAGTCATGTCTCTTTTCTAGAACAGCCAAATTGCACCGTTCCTTTTGAATGAAATGAAGGAATAATTGCATCAGAAGTGATAGGATGAAAGGATTGCTATTAAAACAAAAAAAATACATCTGCAGCGTGTTGATAGGTTACTGACATTATCCATGAAGGAGGAGGAAGAGTACTGACAAAAAATTCCATTTGATACCTTTGGCATCAAAGAGAAAACATTACACTTTAGTAATACCATTCTTAACGTCTTCCCATCAGTACCATTTCTAAAGACAAAGAGCCAATTTTTTGAGGACCAAATTGGCAGAAGTACTCATCTCTGATGGTAAATGTCCAGGCCTGAGCATAGAGCTTATCTTGACGCTTATTCTAGAGCTTCTAACATTAGATATTCTTGATTTAGATCCCCTGACTTTTGAAAATGCTCAACCACGTGAACAAAGCTAGACAAAAGAAGTTCACTCCAGCTCTTTTTTATTAAGTAATTATGTGACTACAGACATAATCCGATAGAATGCGTATAATACCTGAATTTCCTCTCTCATTTTTTAATGTCCATGAGACACAGATGACTTCAGAACTGTGCATTAAGCATGACCAAGTTAAAAAGAGTATCAGAGCTATATCTACACCTCTATTTATGAGCATATTTAAATTGGTTTAGTGTCTGAGGAATGATCACTTTAGTTACAGCAATACTAAAAGTTATTCAATCTGGATTTAGAGACATCAGTGCAGCTTACCAAATTGCACTGGATTTTGGAATGCAGGGGACTAATAAATATTCTGCTCAAGCAACTACACTTGCTTTAGGTAGGCTGTTTATTCACTTGTTTCCCACCTTTCTTCCTTTACCACTGAGGATGTGATGTAAATTGGAGCATTCAGAGTGCTGCACTTCTATAGCCTTGTCCCTTGGGAGTCAGGAAGAGCAGGTGGAGATGGGAACAAAGACCCAAAAGGCCCTGGTACAACATTTCCAATGTTATATTCATGTCTGGCATGTTTGGTAAGGGAGGATGAGAGGATGTGTTGTTAGTTTTCCCTCCACCATTTAGCAGAACTTGCTTACGTTGTCTATATTTGGGGTATTTAAAAAATACTTATTTATTCCAGTATGCATAAATGAAACCTTGTACTCTCTGGTCTTGTCAGTGTTGATGACTGAAGAAAAAAGACAAGCATGCTCAAGTAAGACCAGTGGACTTTAATCATCTCTCATGCTTTTTGCATTATCAAAACTAGAGCAAGAGAATCTAGAGTCTTCAGGAGAATTTAGGACAACGTCTCGGTTTAGCTGGCTCATATTTCATCACTGGCGAGGACAGATCTGGCGGGTTCTGCAGCAGGCTGTTTTTCATTTCATGATCAGTGTGACTTGGTAAATTGGTAAATCATGTACATATAATTTTAGGTTACATTCTTCACCACCTGGGGAGTTAAGTCCATCGCATCTCTTGAGAAAGTCACCGTCTCCAGCTTTAACCGTAAACTGCAGCAATGTGAGTATATCACCGTCTGTGAAAAACTGAGAGGTTACTGTCAAAAAAGCCCATGCTTAGGCCAGTTACTCTGGCACGTTTTTGTGAGAGAATGTGTTAGGTATTGCCAGTTTCATGGCAGCTATTAAAATTTATATTGTAAGACCCATGAAAGCAGCAGAAATGCCAACCTTAGTTACTGGGACATCACTTCAAGCGTCAAAGGGCCATTTTCTGAAGCTAAGAGGACTGCGGTCACTATTCAGTTACTAGGATCTTTGCTGAAACTATATGGTATGCTTAATTTGATGAATGTGATTCACATAATAAGGACTCTTCTGAACTTTGTATTGCCTTAAAAGATAAGGCAAGATAAGTGGTCATCAAAGAGTAAAAGTGTTTCTTACCTGCTTGAGTTCAGATTGACAGCCCAAGTTAAACACCAGTTCTTGCTTTTTCTCAAACGTTTTTTCTCTGCTTTAATCTTTGTGTCCCTGAAGACCCCTTTAAAGGTGTGTGCTGTGTGTTCCTAGTTCTCGAATGTTTAAAAATTTTACTTAGAAGGTACTTCAGTGGTCTTCTGGAAAAATAGATAGAGTCCATTGTTCTGTTAATCTATTAGAGTTACTGGCTAAAGCTATGAATGAAATATTTATTTACCTAAGTGTATTGTGTATCGTTGTTAGTATATGCTGCACTATATGAACAAACATCTACATCTCTTTGAATGTAAATTTCTTTCCATTTAAAGCCAGTCTATCCTTCCATTGCTCTTTCAGTGCATAACAATACTATTCTGTACAAGGGGTTGTTTTGGCTTTCTCTTTTTTTTTATGATGCTCAGTTTACCCCTTCCCTACTTCAGGTCTGACTTCCTAAGAGTTAGTTGACATACATGTACTGAACTTTTTCTGGCATGCAGCATCACATCAGAAGGATAACTTAGTTGTATTCATTGCAGATGTTCCTTTGTTCTGTGCTATTTGTTTTAAAATGCTTTGGTAAAGCATTTCAACTTAATTATAATTTTCCTAAAGGACTGTACACAAGACAGGCAACCCAAGAGATCTGTTCCGCTAAATTTTATACGTGTCCTATGTGAAACAAATGGAAAGATATTTTTTTGCTGGTATATTTTATTTGGATGACTTCCACCATCCCTATGGTAACAAGATGCAAATTAATAATAGAAAATACTCGAGTTCATGATTCATATAGCATAGTGCATATAACATATAGAAGGTATGTGGGATTTTATCTTTTAGCAGGAACGTGTCAATATTGACATAGATTGATGTCACTGGGAATTTGTAGTTTACAGTACTAGACACGGAAATTGTATACTAGAGCATCTTGTTGTGCTGGATTTATTTACTGATTGTTCAGTTAAGCACACAATAGGGCAGATGCCAAAACTGTGAAGTACCTTTGAGAGATATGTAAGTATCACCTTTTATTAAGCAAAGGCCAAGGTAGTGTGTACTCTAGTTTAAAAAAACAAACAAACAAACAAACAAAAAACAAAAAAAAAACCCACAATGATAATTAAAAAAAATAAATAAAAAAATAAAGAAATAAAAGATTTTAATATGCATTGGGTCTGCCTTGATGCATATCTTTTATTAACTCTTATTTAGTTCTTTACGCTTTGGCAGCTATTTACATTATTTAATAATAGTATTTTAATTTTAATAATATGTAACTGCTGCTTCAGTAATATAATAATTATGGTTAAATTTAGTATTTAATTCTACTACTTCTGTTCTTTCAGGTGCCGAATAAAGAGTTGATTCAGTTATGTCCTTCAGAAGCAGAAGTTCTGGAGACTTCAGAACAAAACCAAGGTGCTATTCCATTTCCCAGTAATGAGCCCCTCCTTGGTAAGATTTACTTCTCTTTGGCTGTAGGAGAAGATATTTATAATAATTCCATATTTTTCAGTGCACTAGTATACAACCATGTAGAAATTAAAAAATTTCAAGAGAGTTGTCAGTATCTGTCTTAAGATGAGGGGACTCTTAATAGAGATCCCCTTGTCTTATAGCTCTCCTCCAGTTGAGGTATGATCTTCAAGTAAGGATTTGAAAGAGCATTCACTCAAGGTAGGCAAGGCAACATAGTAGGAAGCACCTTTCTGCTTCAGTGGCACGGACTTCACTGCATGGATAAAGAGTTTCAGTAGCTAGTCTTTGACTGTCTGCATACAGCCATTACTTTTTTTTTTGAGCATTTACTGTACACGTTTGCCTGAACTTCAGAGAAAGATGCTGTTTAAAAACAAATCTGTTGGGAGAGTTGCCATATTATTTGTGCTTTGTACCGCATACATAAATGTTTCAATAATTTTTAGGTGGTAATTCTCAGCTGGACTTTGCAATATGTGAAAATGATGACACTGCCATGACTGCTCTTATGAATTACTTGGAGGCCGATGGAGGACTTGGGGATCCAGCTGAACTCAGTGATATACAATGGGCTCTCTAGTTCTCATTTTTGGAATGAGAAGGAATTTAAAATCCTTAATGCACAACAACCGAACATCCTCAGTACTGTATTTTTTTAAATGTTTCATTTGAATTCCTATGTACTATCAATATATTTTTAAAGACTGAAGCCTTGTTCACAGAGAGACAGTTTCTGCTGCAACTTTGGAAAAATGCAATATTTCTTTTTTTCCATGATGGCAACTTTGAAATTTTAATACTGAACTATCTGTAACTGGAATGCTTATATTTTTTCTAAGAAGCTTTAACCAAAAGGTACTGTACAATATACAGAAGTATTTTTCTTAGTTTTAACACTTAAACTTTTATTTATTTTTTGCTTCAAATGGGACAACGTTGATTATCTATGTCGCTTTCTCTAGAACCTAGTCTACTTAGAGTCTAAAAATATTTATAACTATTACATTTCAATGTAACTCTGATATGCACACACTACAGTTTTAAAATCAGGTATCATAATTCCTACATAATGCAATTTCTGATTCCTTGTTCTTTTCAAAAATGCAATTTTTGTAATCAAAAGTGAAAACGAAGCGTACGCTTCTGGGCTCATGGGTTATAATTGGATCGTCTTACCAATCAGAAGAGGAGGTTTTAAGAAGAATCATTTTGGTCATTTCTCCAGTACGCAAACTGTGAAATGGTAAGGGTATGAGGGAAGAGAAACAAAATCCTAATTGCTACGTTGTATTATTTCTGATGTATTATGAGAGGGACAGCGCGTAGAACCTAAGAAAAATAACGCTCTACCTGTAATAAAGCATTTTGGTTTTATCGCAGATTATTTACTGACTAGAGAAGTTTGGATAGATTGTCTTAGTTCCAGAATGAGGATAGCACTATTAGTGGAAAAATGTTAAAATTCTGTTGTATTCTTTGTAGTATTTCTGTTCTGGGAGATTAGGGTGATTTTCTATTTCTGGAGTCTGTGACTTTTTAAAAGATTTGTGTAATGTAGTGCTATATATAAAATGGTCTCCTTTTCAAAGACAGCTTTTCTAAGACCTGTATCCCAGTTACAGCAGATTACTCAAGAACATGGCATTTAATAGATTGCATTAAAACAATATAGCATAAATATATAAAATTGATTTTTTTATTTCTGATATTAAATGTATAGACAAGTTTGTGTGTGAATTATGTATCATAGAAACATAGATTTTCTTAAAGTTTTTGTTTAAGTTCAAGTAATGAAAGGAGAGCACTGAAAGGCACTCGATATTTGTGCGTCTTTGTTCAATACAAATATGAAAACTTAAGTGTCGGCACCACCATAAGCATGTCACATCTGTTTGAAGTTTAAAGGTGGGAGGCAGGTAGCCCTTTCAGATCTTACAAAGGCAGAATGAAGTGTGAACAAATAGATGGCTTCTCTCCAACCAGCCGCCAGATGTCATGCTTCTACTGTAGGAAGCCACCTTTCCATGAATGAATACACAATTTGTCAGCACTGACTTGCTATGCTTTGACAGAGCAGCTTTATATCTTACAGATATGAATTCTTTCAGAAATGATGAATTTTTTGTGACATCTTGTCCGTGTTTTCTAGAATGGTTTGTTGGTTTAATTTTCTTTTTCCTTTTTTATTGTCTGTAAGTATTTTGCACTGACCCAGCATGTGATTTCCTGCATTCACAGTTTCTTGAGGATCTGGGGCCAAAATGTACATGTTCTTCAGCTTTATTGGAATGAACTGTTTTGTTCCTTCACAGACAAATAATTTGGGGCTCTATCATGCAGTAAAGTGGGGAAAAAAGAACAACAACACAGGCGTTTTCTAATAATTGTTAGACTTGTATTTGTACTAATAGTAAACTCAGAATTTAAAATTTTGCCATTGTGAAATGTATTTTCTCTTTTTTTTTTTAATGATTTTTGGCCATTAAGGTAAAAATAAATTCTAAATAAAACAAGAAGTACTGCGGCTGAGACAGAGAAATAAGTAAGTAAATGACTTTAGAGCTATACAGAGCCTCTTCAGCGTGGTTTCTTTCTTAACCGATTAGTTTGAAAATGGTGCGGATGTTGTTATTGAAGGAACATACTAATTCTTGCACAAGATTTATGTGATCTTCCAGAGTTAAGCCACTGTTTTGGAACCTTATTGCATTTCCCTGGAATTCCAGGAAGTAATCAGCTGGAAAGTTTCGTGTCACATAGGATTTTTCTGAAGGCAACCATTTTGTTCTCCATCCAAGATGAGAATAATTGTATTCTGCACAAGTATGGAGAGGTCGTGGAGATATTTGTGGATCTTGGTTCTCACAGCTTAAAAGCTGAAAGCCATATTTCAGAATGGTGCTGTTAATAGATCCAAGAAAAGGTAAGTGGAGAGGTGAATGAACTGCTGAGGGACAGCTCGTGCTGCTGCACTACATTGTGTGTTCCAGAAGATTCATCTCGATTGCTCCTCTTATCTGTGGCAGAGGGCTGTCATAACTAGGTGAAGAAACTTTCCATCTTCCTTGTGAGGAAGAGGTAGGCTTCCTCAGGCGTGTCAAGAGTTCTCATGTCCCTTTGAAGCAAAAAAGCAGTTTCACTGATGCAGTTCATGTTTGTACAGCACTTTTTATATGAGGTCCTGGGGGACTGCTGCCAAGCTCTGTCAGTCTACTATTTTTTTCTTTTAAAGGACGTTTAAGGACCTAAGAGAGGTGCATGTATGTGTCAGCTTCTATTTTACTTCATTAAATGAGGGAAAGGGAAATGAAGTAGCTCAGAATGTCTGATTTATTGAAGGATACATTTGCATGTATGGGCAGTTACTACATGGCCCTATTTGGGAGTTGGGTGTTTGCTTCCACAGCATTTGCCAGATCTCAGGAGTGCATGAGCTGACATCGGTGGTCTGTCCTGCAGCATCTAAAGAACTTTGGCACAACTGGGAGAAAATCAAGGAATCAGTCTTCAGGGCTCTTCTGTAAATATAAAGTGTATCAATGTGTTTCTAAAAAAAAAGACTGAAGAGAAAGCAGAACTTTGAATACTACAGCATTTCAGCTGATTTGTAGTGATTTTAAACCAATCTAACTTCAATGACTGCTTCTTTCGTAAATCTTACAGGTGAGGCTAAACTGTAGAAGACTGGGGCTTTAATATTTATTAAAAAAAAAAATTAGAATGAACTGATATAAATTCTTCAACCAGAGTGGTTCCATGTTTAGATTTTGTGTTGTCAGAATGGGATCAATAAGCAAATTGGTTTCTTAATCGCTCATACTTTGAGCACGTCTGATTTGCTAGGCCTTTCAGAATACCTCTTTTGTGGGGACAGATGATGCTTGTGTTATCGTTATTAAAGGGATGCTAAATCTCTTGTTCTTCAAAACAAACAAACAAAAAGCCCATGCCAAACCAGGCAGGTGAACTTAGCATTGTGTCAGCAAGATACAGTCACATGCTGAATGCTTGTGCTGAACAAATGAGTTGTGTAGGGCACAGGGCTGGCTGGACTTCATCCTGTGTGGGGCATGAGAGAAGCTGTGATGGGTAGGGCTGCCCTATTCATGCAACAGCCATAGGCACGAGCCGACTCCTAAAGAAAATGAAGAATAGGGAAAGCACAGCAACAGTTTTAAGTGCTTTCAGCTTGGGGGATTTCCTCAGCTTCACTTGGTGTCTGTTTGGCAAACCCCAAGGGATGCATTTCAAGTGTGTCTATTTGAACTAACTGCACTGAGCCTGTGGAAACATCCTTGCTATTGCAGGAAGAGCTGCTCGTATCTGTTTTGGCTCCTGTTAGCTTCATTTTTGGATACTAGTTCATTTTTAGGTCATTTCCTCTTGTTCTGGAAATGACAGCAAACAGTTGTGTCTCCTCTCCTGTCTCTGTGCTGTCTCTCTCATGACTTAGGGTTTTATGACAGTACCCCTTTATGAACCAACAGCTTTTAATCTTAAATCACAGTTCTTTGGAGATGTCTTGCTGTGGTTTATTACAATAATTACAGCAAGTTCATAGGTTGTCTTTGCAAAAAAACGTGTATTTAGTTTGTTATAACCTTTGGGGCATTTTATATCCTCGTTCTGGAAGGAACATCGAGTTTCCAGTATAAAAACATGTGTTGTGTATCTCAGAAATCAGAGGTCATTATTTCAGAGTTCTTACAGTTGCTCTGGTGGAAAGCCATGGGAAAGAGTCCAATGTCAAGAGAGTGTGTAGATAAACAAAAAGATCAAATGAAGTGAAGATTCACATAGAGTTGCAGGAAAAAAAAAAAAAAAGGCAGCAGACAGGACAACTACTTCCATAAATAATCTGAAATGTAGTTTTCTACATGCTGCAGGCAAGGGACGTGTATGGCTGGGGCTGTGGAATGGGATCTCAATGGCTGTGATAAAGCAAAGGAGGCTGGGTTGTTGGTTCTTCTGTCTCCATCTTGGTCATATTTAACCTTTATTTACTCATTCTGGTAAGCTTTCTTATCAGAATCACTTTAATGTTATTTCAGCTTTTGTTGATAAGCGTAAGGGGTAGTAACTTTAAAAATGCTGAAGAGGATTATTGGTAGCAGTCCGAGGGGAAAATGTTCTGAAGTACCAGGCTGGACTTTTTTATCCAGTGGGAGTAAAAGGCAGCAGCTTCAGTTCACTGAATACTCAAACCTATTGCACTCATCCGTCCTCAGTTGCATTTTTGTAATTATTGATTTGGGGTTTCTGGGATGATCTGATAACAGAAACTGTGCCTGAAAAGAGCCAGGAGCTGAGCTGGTTGAAATTTGTGCTTATGGAGCAGTTTGTTAGTGTTACAAAGGGGACCCTTTTAGAAGGGGTGGGAAGTTACTGCTTCTGGCTCCCCATCTTGCTGCCCTCAGCCTGGTGCTGGTGCCTTGCTTAGGAGAGCCTTAACTCCGGGTTATAGGGAACAAGGTGCACAGAACTGAGATTTGCTGAGACATTTGCTAATCCTGATGACTGTTCCACTATAGAAAATGCAAAGTGACAGTTGTTCAGAGCTTGGAAGATAGAACTTCCAGTCTCTGAAATCACCCAGTAATGGGATTTTCAGGGAGGGGAGTTTTTCATCATCACAGAACTTCTGACCTGTACTTGGTACTGCTAGCTCAATCTGCTTGTGTGTCGTGAAGTGACATCACTGCTGCAGGGATTGGGCACATGCTGTAGGGGATGATGGAATTGTACTTTCCTCCTCAGTGATCAGATGTTAACAGCTAATTTTAATTTGGGCACTGCTATGCAAGAAAACTTGTGGGCACTTCTGCCTGTGGTTCAGTGAAATACGTGCAATCTTGTGTATGCCATTGGGTGGTAAAGCTGTTCCTTGCGGTGAAACAACCTGGGAGACTTCATGCATCCCTTGAAAGAGCTGTAATGAGCAGAGAGTTATTTGTTCTTTGTGACTTTGTTTCTTCTGAAAGTTGAGTTTCATTGCAAATGGAGACCCAAGCTTGTAAGGTTTTTACTTTGTCCAAAGTGGACTTCTGCATTTTCACTGATTTGTACTAGCAGCATCTGAATGCAAACTTGATTCCACAACAGTCAGTGAGTTTCTTTGCCTTTGGCTTCAGCATGACCAGGATCAATATTAAGACTAATTGCAGTGCGACTGTTAAAACTGAAGTTCTAAGAAGAAGAATTGGCTGGGCCTAAATCCTCTCTACAGCCAGGCTTCTATTCTTTTGCTGCAGTCAATGTTGGATAGATATATGGACCTTATGTGTATAGATACATACAAGATATATAAATAGACATATACATATTTAATTCATGTAGCTGCAGGTGAGCTCATCATAGCGGAACTTTATCACTTGTAGATATAGTGGCCTATCTTTTAATGAGAGCAAACTTGGTAAATGTTGCTGTATTTCAGGAATTGGTGGAATGAAGCCTTGTGCAGCTGTTCATAGCTAAGAAGGGAAAATATATGCAGTAATGTTCACGTCATGCACTCTACATTAGTGCCACAGTTAATCACCTGGAGAGCAAGTTCTGTCTAAAGGCAGGTAGCATATTTATGCCAAAATAACAAAATAAGCTCGTGTTTCACATAACTTAGTCAACAGCAAAAAGGTTCTTCGATATTTCTGCAGAGGATGCAGTGTGTTTCAGCTCTCTTGGGGTTGTGTGTCTCTTTATGGATACTTCTAAAATTGCGTTTCAGCATCCTGCTGCAAGTTCATGTCCAAATCCAGTTAAAATATGCCAATACCAACTGTCTGTTTTCAAATTAAAGTAAAAGGTTTTTAAAATCCCAGGCACAAAATACAGAGTCTTAATCATGTTTATTATCATCACTCCCTCGTGATCTCAAGATGGTTGAACTTAATCATCAGCTGAAAAACTGCAGCCCTTGGTAGCTTCTCAGGAGCTGTAAATAATAAGAGATTCATTTTATGAGTTTTACATTTGGGACCTAAATTGACTGCATGTTTGATTTTCAGCTAGGAAAATTATAACCCCTATTTTTATGCAAGTGCTTTAGAAATAGCTGCAGAGCGTGAAGAAATGCTGGGTCTTGTTGCTGTTGGCAGTTTGCTGGCTTTTAGTTTTGAGGAAGGTTTAGTTATTTCTGCAGAAGGATCCCTGCTTTAACAGCACTGCCAATTGTGTGATAGCACTGTGCTCTCTTGAGAGCAGGCTGCTTTGTATAGGGTACAGCGCAAAGAGAATCCTGGATGTCACCTAATTATGAAGATAGTGGAGCTTCTGGGACTGACATAATTGGCTTGTCTTCCTCCACCTCACTTCAGGGCCAGCCTGGGCACTGCTGCACACCACTATTCAGAAGAGTCTAAACCTTGCCCCAAAGCTTCGTCTCACACGCATTTCTATGTAAGTAGCTTTCTTCACAGGCCTAGCTCTATGCTAAATTAGCCACGTGTTTAAATAATGCTTAATGTCCATGTTTACATGTGGAGCATGTAAGGTAGAATTAACTCCACAGATTAAATTGCCTCTTTGGTTGGTGGCTGAGTGGAAGTTTTAACAGCCAAAAGAGGGAAAAAAAAAAAAAAAGCCACTAAAAAAAAAAAAAAAAGAGGAAAAAAATAGGAAAAAGAACCAAAACAGGTAAAGCCACAGGAAAAATAATTTAAAAAATAATAAAAATAATGTTTTAGCAAAGGCAGGACAGCATCAGAGCTGCATTGAGATATTGGTAAAATTGGATTTTAAAATGACAGAAGTGATCTGCATCTCCATTTTAAACCTCACTAGATTTTCCGTGCAGCAACATTAGTTAAATTTTAGTTAAATGTCATAAATAAATGCTTACATTCATTAACATTAGAAAAGATATGAATAGCGTTTTCTTGTGACCATGTTTCAGTAAACTGGCAGATGACCACGTTCTTTGTGCATCAGAGACAACCTCGCTCAGAAGGCATTTGCTGAAACTTCAGAGCAAATGCAAACAGTAAGGAGTGGCTGAGCAGAGCCTCTAGTATGGAAATAGGAAACTTGGCAGAAGAACAAAACCAGGACAAACGTGAATTCAGACATGGTTTAGCTTAAGCAAAGCCGTACATAAATAGCTGTGAACTTTACCAGGCAGATGCGACTTCCCTTTTCATACTCAGAATCCCACTTTGAGACTTCTTAATTTTGCCTCTTAGTTCTCAATGTTCTAGTTGTTATTGCTGTGTATTTTTAGCAATTAAATTAACTTTCTTTCCTACAGTCTATAAATGGAAATGAAAACACTTTCCAGTCCTGCCCGTTGCAACTCATGCCAGTAGAAGAAAGATCCACAAGGCCAAAATGGGAATGGAGGAGGGAGCACAATCCTCTGCTTTGCTGTTACAAATGGGAGTTTCCTGACATGACCGCAGGACCCTTAATCAAGCTTAAGGTGAAGGCTGACCAGTCAGTGCTGAAGTTGCTCTTTTTTAAGTAGATGAGATCAATACATACTCCTAAATTGTAATGAAAATCAAGAATAATTATGAGTTGGGGTTTGCATCGCCTTCATGGTGTATGCTTCTCTCCTTCTCAGCCTTTGTGCAAAAGAGGAGCAAGCTTGGTTCCCTGCTTGTGTTGATTTGGTTGATCAGTACTCTGGCAGAATTACACAGTTGAAGTGCTGAGAAGACTAATTAGAACATCAAGTCTGAAACCCTGTGAGGATATCACAGTTGTTGCTGCTGGGGGGAGCTCAGTGACTCCCATAGTTTTGGAAGGGGGGTGGTATCACATATAATAATCCTTTACTAATGCTAAAATAATATGGATTAATAATGTCACTGATTAAACTTCGCTGCTTCAAGGACTGGCACAACATAAAGTAAAAAATACACGTTTGTGTGCCTTTAGACCTTTGGTGTCCTATCTTTTTGCCTGCCTGGGCCACAGCGAGCAAACAGGAAATCCAGTGAAAGTGGAGACACAAATATACAAAAAAATTGGTGTTTTTTTTTTTTTTTTAATTCTTGAACACTGTTCTCAATCCCTTTATCAAAAGGAAAAGCTGAGCTGCGTATTTTTTTTTTTTGCTATTCACGGGACTGTGCTTAGACAATGTAGCAAAATGCATCCACAACTTCAGCTTGCTATAATTTATGTTTCCAACCATAACAGTGTTTGAAAAGAAACAGCACAGATAAATTCATTTAAATGAGTGGTCAAATCTACCAAAAGTGCTAAATCTGTGAGCCATTTTTCATCCTCATGTTCTGGCACAAATATTCCTTTGGATTCCATAAACGATTTCGTTCTGCAAATCATAAAATCGTTTTAGTGTTTTGCTCATACTTAGCCATCAGCTTCTGGCTTCAGAAAAGTGAAAGCTATGTCCAACACAGACAGTACCTATACTTCTAAGGAACTGCTGGAATTGACAATGACTCGCTCCCTTAGGTGTTATGAAATTCACAGCTTTATCAATTTATCATAGCATCATTAAGGTTGGAAAAGACCTCTAAGATCACCTAGTCTGCTTGTCCACCTAGCACCAATGTTGCCCATTAAACCATGCTCCTTAATACTGCCTCTACCTGTTTCTTGAGCTCTTCCAGAGCTGGTGACTTCACCACCTCACTGGGCAGCCCGTTCGAGCCCCTGACCACTCATTCTGAGAATTTTTCCCTAATATCCAATGAGAACCTCCACTGGCACAACTTGAGGACATTCCCTTTCATCCTATTGCTAGTTAGAAGGGAGAAGAGGCTGACCCCCACCTTGCCACAACCTCCTTTCAGGGAGTTGTACAGAGCAACAAGGTTTCCCCTGAGCCTTCTCTTCTCCAGATTCAACAAGCCCAGCTCCTTCAGCCACTCCCCGTAAGACTTGTGCTCCAGCCCCCTCACCAGTTTAGTTGTCCTTCTCTGGACACACACCAGGGCCTCAATGTCATTCCTGTAGTGAGGGTCCCAAAACTGAACACAGTACAGGGGGATGATCACCTCCCTGCTCCTGCTGGCTGCAGTGTTTCTAATACAAGCCAGGATGTCGTTGGCTTCTTGGCCACCTGGGCACACTGCTGGCTCATGTTCAGCTGAGCGCTGACCAACACCCCCAGATCCTTTTCATCTGCATGGTCTGTAGTGTTGCCTGGGGTTGTTGCGATCAGAATGCAGGACCTGGCACTTGGTCTCAATAACCTTCATCCCATTGGCCAGCTATCCAGCCTGTCCAGATCCCTCTGAAGGGCCTTTCTACCCTTAGGCAGATCAACACTTCCTTCTATCTTGGGGTTTACCTAGGAACTTACTGAGGGCAGACTCAGTCCTCTCGTCCAGATCAACAATGAAGATGTTAAACAGGACAGGCCCCAGTTTAAGATCAGACAGGACTGATCCCTGAGGAATGTGATGGTGGTGGGAAGGTGGTGGCCACACTGCAAGCTGAGCCAGGCTGCGGATTGGGCATGCTTGCTTTAGCCACTACCTCACAGAAGTAGAAACTTGGCTTTGGACATCAAATGACCTTGTCCTAAGGCCATGCTAAAAGCTTCCAGCCCACAGAAGTTTCCCACTGTACTGCTTCCCCATACGCCTCAATTTGGAGGCAGAGATATTTCCTCTGCTGCATCAGATTCACCGCTGGTTTCCTTGGTTGCTTCACCGAGCTTGCAGACCTGGGTTATGCTGTAGCACCTGTTGTGATGATGTTTTTTTGTAGGATGTATCTACACCTCAGATACTGATTGACGGTACTCACTAGTTATGGTCCTTGCAAATTTAGAAGGCTTGCAGTTTGTTATCAAAGGGCGATGTGCAGATGAAAGATAATGTTTGTAATGCTTATAAATAAATACTTATGCTTATAATAAATAAATAAAACCCCATCCAGGGGTTTATGATGGCAAGCAGGCAACAGAAAATGCTGGGCTGAGATGAAAGAAACTAGGGAAGCTGTTGAGACCATGTTTCCTCTAATTCTTATTTCAAAGCCAGGCAGAATCTAAAGCCAAAGTCGAGAACCTTTCTGCTATTTTCAGTGGCTTAATAAGGCTGAGAGCATCAGCCACAAGAAACTGTACTGCTCACAAAGTTCTGTGCTTTTGCCAAAGGGAGCCAGTGGGGTGTATCCTGCATGCAGTAGCTTTGTTTCTTGGCAATTGTTGGTCAGGAGGATGGACTCCAGCACTTCACTATCAGTGTCTAGAACTTCATTTGTCCTCACTTCTTTGTCCTCAGCCTCACAAGACCTACAGCAGGCTTCTTTAGAAACAGCAATGAATGTATTCAAAGATGTGCGCTGATGCAGAAGTTTTTGTAAACCCATAAAAAAGAAGGAAAATAGCTGAAAGTGCTTCCATTACTCTATTTTTATCCTACCTTACATTGCATATAGAAGGATACTGAATTCAGCAAACATCCATTTTAAACACCTACCCAATCCCTGGGCTATCTGCATAGACTTCTGCTGCTTTGCTGCAGGCAGCCTATGTGACCTTTGGAATTCACTGCTACTGGTGAAATCAAGGCTCAAAGTACTCTACGTTTCAAAGGCCTTTTTTGGAAAGTAATTGCTTGACTGTTATGGTATGAGGATTCATAAAGTGCAAAATGAATAGGGGCACTAGATGTTGGTGATAATCTGCTGGTTTTCCAAGGGAAGCAGTGCATGTGGAGACTAAATAATTGCCCAAAATGTCAAATTGTCAAAGCTAGAGGCTACATTCATAAGCAATGTATGGAGTATTTAGCTAATGCCATATCAATGTAAAAAATTGATTTCATAGCCAGGGATAGGATGGGATGGAAAGTTTCTTGCTAATTTTTTAATGAATTATACCACATGTTATACAATGTGTCAAAGCCACAAAAAGGAACATTGGGTAACACTGGAGTGGCTGGACTCCAAGTTGAAGCTGCTGGTTCTTGTTACCTGATGAGGAACATCGCAACCTTAAAGTAATTTGTACAAGCATAGAGTCACAGAATGGCTTGGGTTGGATGGGACCTTAAAACCCAACTGTTTCCAACTCTCTGCTGTGGGCAGGGCTGCCACCCAGCAGCTCAGGCTGCCCAGAGCCCCATCCAACCTGGCTTTGAACATCTCCAGGGATGGGGCACCCACAGCTCCTCTGGGCAGCCGGTGCCAGGGCCTCACTGCCCTCTGAGTGAAGAACTTCCTCTTTGCATCTAATCTAAATCTCCCTTCCTGATGATTTTCTTAGTAACTCTTCTGTATCTATAGCAGAATAAGCATGATGAACCAAACCTGAGCTGCGTATCAGAAACTGCACTTGCAAGCAGAAACAGAGTTTTTCAGCTTGATTAATTAAAGTGTAATCAATAGCTGGGACACAGCTGTTGACTAGGAAGTGAGCATATGGAGTTGGTCTGTGATTTTGTGAAGAAAATATGAAGTTGTGCGCACATTAGCCATACGCTTCTGTTACAGCAATTGCTGTTTATATTTAAAACTTGTCAGATTGACTGTAAGCCTAATTGTGACTTGATGTTTTTAATTGTTTGGAAAAATGGCAAGTTAAGATGTGCTTTGTGCTAAAAGTGAGCACAGTGCAGTGCTGCTATCTATAGTATTTCCTGTCTCACAATAGTCCACCCAGCTGCCTTCTATATAGCCGCATGCTCAGTCGCAAATAATGATGCACAGAAGACGTAATTCTGCAGTGCAGCACAGTGCTGATGACAGCTGTGGATTCACTATCTCTGCACATTAGAGAAGGCTACAGAGGTCTCTCAGATCCATCAGAGATGCACACAAGCCAGTTGCTGAGCTGAGCAGTGCTGTCGCTGATAGTCACCCCAGAGTATTCAGAAGACGAAGACAGCACTCACATCGAGCCACAAGAAAGTGTTTCACATTCTCTGAAATCCTGCAAAACATTGGTCCAAGTTACCAGACAGCCTGTGTCAGAGAATCACAGAATCATAGAATGGCCTGGGTTGAAAAGGACCACAACGATCATCTAGTTTCAACCCCCTGCTATGTGCAGGGTTGCCAACCACCAGACCAGGCTGCCCAGAGCCACATCCAGCCTGGTCTTGAATGCCTCCAGGGATGGGGCATCCACAGCCTCCTTGGGCAACCTGTTCCACTGTGTCACCACCCTGTGTGTGAGAAACTTCCTCCTAATATCCAACCTAAACCTCCCCTGTCTCAGTTTAAAACCATTCTCCCTTGTCCCATCACTATCCAAAAGCTGTGGAAGCAGCTATGGCAGAATTCACTCATTTGCTTCTCTGTCTTGTGCAAGTAACACAGGCAGGGAATTCACAAGGAGCCCTCCTGGTTTGAGGACAGCTCCAGCCTCAGAAGAGGAGATGCAGCAGGAGGCAACCTGAAGCCAACATCCACTCCTTCTCCAAGCCTCTTCCACTGCTTCCCATCTTTTTTCTTTTAAATTAGATACGTTCTTTGTTCTTTCTGACTTTCTGAAAGGTTGGTTATGGCACAGAGCAGCCCCCACTAGGGTCTTCTCTTCTGGTCAAAAATCAATGTGCTGTGAAGAGGAGGGCTTGCCACTGCTCACCTTATCAAAAGTCCCTCCTTCTCCCTTTGTAGCAATATCTCTCAGCAAGCAGCGAGCATCCCAACATAAATACCTCTTGAGGATCAGGTTATTCCATCTACTGTTTCATCAGAAAGTTTTCAAACTTTGTCTTGGTCTTACGATAAATATTTACCAGACCAAATACGTCAGGAAACTCCTGCCTGATTACACACTTCCCACAGCTGAGGCCAGTCCTGTTCCCACACATGGGCATAGCTAGTCCAGCTAACTTGCCAGTGGTGCTGCTGCACTGATTGGTGGGCACTGTGTGCAGCGTGATGTGCTGAGATGCATTATGATAGATGAAAAAATACACTGTAGTTTGCCATCTCACAAAATCCAGATTATTTACACCACGAGTGAATGTGTAGGAGCTTGCTTACCACTGGCTTCCTTCTCTTGCTACAGCTCATTTCCTTTGTTCTGGCTCTTTCTGTCATGAATTGGAAACAAAAGAAAATTGCCCCTTTTTTGAGTCATCCCAGAAATGATGCTTTATACAAGCGGATGCTGAATTTTCTGCCTTCCGGACTACTTGTCTGTTATTCTAAGCTTAGAAGCTGTATCTTTCTTTTGAAACATTAATGATCCAAGGAAAGCAGATAGTTTCCTTCATCACATGGACGTTATGTGAAATGAATTAAATGAGTCAGGGCTGGGGAAAAAAACACACCACATTGCATTTATTGCTCATTACAAATTCCTTGCTGCATGAGGGCCATCTAAGATAACCATACGCTGAGCCTGATCCCCAGCTCACATACACTGGCATGGTCACGTGCAATCACTGCAGACACACCATCTTCCTCAGCATCTGGCCTGACGTATCAGCATGCAGATCTGTAATTTAATGGACAGATAAAGACACAGAGCCAGGTGAGTGCCCAGTGAGTGTACATGCAGCAAAACAGGTTATTCTCAACAAAGTTTGTGCTAGCTTAAGTTCAGAAATGTTCCCTCCAGATCTGCCTGCTTTGTCTGTTAACGCTTGCTTTAAATGTCATTCTGTGCTGTTTTGACATTTCCCCACCCCTGCAAGCTACAGAGCTTGTCTAAGAAGCTGGAGGGGCTTTTTCCATGAAGTGGGAGCATTCAAGCAGATGGGCAAAAGAGCTGCAGGGCACCAACAAATAAATGATACCAGCCCTCACTGAACATAATGTGGAGGCAAATTTCAGCTGTCAGAGAGATATGCTTGCTCCTCCTGCTCCATCAGAGGATGTACCTTAGAACATGACACAGCTCTGTGGTGTCCTGGCCTTACTTATCAGCCCACCACATTCCCTGGTGCTCTGTATTGTCAGATTAGCTGGTGTGAAGCTGGCAGGTTTCTCCTGTACATTTTGATCTGCTGGAAGAGATGGCTGCTCCAGATGCTGTTAGCTAAGTGTCCTGCCTCTACTGTTTCATTTCCCCAAACACCTCTTTTGGTAAGCATTCATTTCTGGTTTGTGTTCAAAACAACACCATCCTTGCCTGGGTCCTTCTCTTCATGATGGAAGAGTGCTGCACGCTGCCCCAGGCTCTGTGAGGGATGATGATGTGCATAAGAAAACACTTTGCACAGCATCTGTTGGAGGAATGGTGCACATTCCTCAGAGATGCATGTAAGCACATCTCCTGCTCTGGAAGTGCCCTAAGCCTTGTTCTCCCTTTTCATTTCCTGCCAGGCTATCTCCTTGCCTCGCGATCCCATGTGGCAACAGGTGGTGGAGTCTCCTTCAGTCTTTTTCACAATAATATTTTATTGATGCCAGAAGCTCAAGTCATCATTAACAGAGATTATTTCCACGTGTGAAATTCCAAAAGGCATTGGCAGATGTGTTTGCAGCTAGCTGCTTCCCCACTTAAAGCAAATTCTCGCTTAAACAAATCTTGAAACTTAAGGCACAGGAGGGGACACAGCTCAGAGCAGAAGGCAAATTAACTCCCACCACCCATTTTGGAAATGCCATTGCTACGCTATGGGTCAGATGAGACAAAATTTTTGCAGCTGCCTGAAACTCATCTTGGTTGAATTCTACGTCAGTCTCCCCACATACCGTCGATGCGTGTCTCCCAGTTAATGCGGGAGCAATCAGCTGCATAATTTTTATGAAAAGCAAGAGTGCAGCTTGCCTTAATATTCTCCTATATGTAAAATAAGATATATTTAATTTAAAAATACCACCACATACATAATGCAGCTTTGGTAGCTCACAGCCCATATTGATCACTGTAGGCAATAGGGGTCCTGTGGGCTGGATGATGATGGAGGACATGAAAGCCCTAAGATTTTTAAGTCTGTTTTTTCCCCCATTATATTTTATAATAAGAAATGCAGAACAGCTTTTGTTCTGCTTTACCAAAATGCTCTGATAATCTCCTGTCATCTGGGTGGGGATGTGGGCCTCCTGTGCTGTTAGATAAAATAGGCCATGACTCTATTGCAATCGGTATGTTACCAGCTCCTTGTTAAATGCCAAATGCTGCCCTTCCAGCACACAATGGGGAGAATACATGGCACTGGAGTGGAGGACTGTAAGCAGAGCTGCTTGCTTCTGCAGATCTCTGACCTTGACTAAAACCTTGCTGAAGTTGCTGTTCTGCTCAGCCTTACCAGTGGTGTAGCAGCAGAGTTGGCTGGGGACAGCCACTGTGACCCAAATGATGCAAACCCCCAGGCAAGTGCCTGCAGTAGAGCTTGGATAGAAGTTGGGTCCCAAAACATCCACTGACGGAACCCTTGCTTAGCATCATTCAGCTCAGGGTCAGCCTGCTAGCGCCACCTCAGCAGATATGCAGGTCCTGCTGGGAGGGACAATGGAAGCACAGGCAGGTGGGTGTAGAAAGGAGGCTGGATGACAGCCAACATGGCAGGAGTTGGGCCTAGGGCTCTGCAGGGAAGGTGTCTCTCCTGAAACCTCTGGTGTCTTCCTGGGAGATTTCAGCACATACAGCGGCAGTCACAAGCACCTCTGATGGCATCAAATGCTTTGCCCTGTCTCTTCCTGCTCTGGTGCCTTCTCTTCAGTGATGTTGGTACAGCACCTGTGGTGGGCCTCAAGGCAAGGCTTTGGCCATGAGCTGA
The DNA here is from genome assembly GCF_023343835.1 of Lagopus muta. Taxonomy (NCBI): domain Eukaryota; kingdom Metazoa; phylum Chordata; class Aves; order Galliformes; family Phasianidae; genus Lagopus; species Lagopus muta. Next base: position 67,464,359 of record NC_064433.1, read on the forward strand.
CTCCAGGGGCTGGCAGGCCCTGCTCAGCCACACACAGCCACAACTTCTGCCTGGGGACACCACCAGGCCCCACAGCCTGGGGCGCCATTTTGATGCAGTCCTTGAGCTTTGGCCTGGTGGTGCCAAAGGGTGGTTGCCCAGCCCTGTCCCAGCTCACCGCCTCGCCTCAGGGCTAAGCAATCTCAGGAGCGCTGAGCTGTTCCTTACATTAATGTTCAGGCTCACTTGAGTTGAAAGCTTTGTTCTGTTTTGTTCTGTTCATTTGGTGCTTTTTTTTGCTGGCCTGATGGTCAACAAGCTCTCTGAGGAGGGTGGAGGTGCTGCACAGGTGGCTGGCAGCACTGCTGTGCCCTCAGGTGCTTCCATGCATACTGACGGGGCACTTCATTAATTTACCCTCTTGCGGGCACATGGTGTAATGTGTACTGTGCCATGTGCATCCTGCCGTGACTGACTGAAGGGTTAGGGCTGCTGCATGTAGTGTGTTAAGAGCTTATGTATGCATACATTTATTTCACGTGTATCATTCTCTCCTAACACAGGTCCTGTTACTTACACACGTGTGGGTCCTTAACTAAACATAAGCATGGGCTGCAAAGAGAAGCTGGCCTGAAGTCTACCTGCCCAGTGTAGTGCAAGGCACATCACGCTCAGCTTTCTATCAAAGGGGGACCACCGTGACGAACAAAAACATTTACCCATCTCCTGCAAGAATAAGGAAACTGAGAATTTGTTGTCTTATATCAGCAGTGTGTGCATGCAGGGTGGAGGAGCAGTGCTGCCAATAGCCTGCTGGGTGTCCACACACTCGGTTCTGAGTGCACACGCACATGAAAAACCGTTTTCTCCTTCAGTATTTACAACCAGCTGCTCCGTTACCAACGTACTGTTGACAGGAGAAACAATGGAAAGCTCCTCATAGCGTGTAGCGTATTATTCATAAAACCTGACTCATTCAGACAGATCATTTGCAGCTAGTGAACTCGAAGTGATTACTTCTGACTGCAGCGTCCCTCAAAGCGTGAGGACTGGGAGAGGTGGTGTTTTCATTACTCCTCTTCATTCACATATTTTTGGGCTTTAGTTCCCAGTTAGTTTCTTGGGTTTGAATTTTTCCTGTATTTTTATTTCAGATTATTCAACGCATTCAGCTCCAATATTCTTTCTGCACATATAGAAAAATTACTGTTATCAAAAGCTGGTTCAGTTCAGCCAGTTCTTGTTCCAGATGTTCAGATGGTAATTCCATCACTTCAGAGATTTTATGTTCCTTTAAAACTTTAACAGCAAATGCTTATGGCTTTCACCTTAGATTTTATGACACTCATCTTTAAAATTATATTGTTTCAATAGCACATGGAAGAACGTCACACTTGATTTTAAATAGGCTTATCTCTAAGTAGGATATTGAATTACTAATAAGTCCAGTTCAAGTGTTTACATATGCATACGTAAAAGCATACAAATATACTTTAAAAGAAAACAAGATTTTTCAATGCCATGTACTCTGAAGTCCTAGTTTCCAGAGATTTAGGGGAACATTTATGTTTGCAAAATACCTGCCAAAAGATAATGGGTACTTCTGACTCATGCTCTATCTTAAATGTGAAAACACCATTCCTCAGATGCCTAAGATGGACTGAAGCTTCTTTTGAATGTTCCTTGTATTTGTTTTGTATATGAATTAAAGACCTCATATCTGAATTTAATGACATTTGGGGTTGAATTTTAGGGTGGTTTATGTATGAATACAGCAGTGCTGCATGCAGCTTTACAAGAATCCATCTGAGGAGGGGGAATGGGAGGATACATTATTTGGAAATACTAAAATGGTTCTTACTTGAGTCCAGGATTAGCAGAAATCGGGCACAGATGTTAAGAAGAAACAAGAATAACTTTGGTCATTTAAATTTGAAGCTTTCTGTGAGAACTATTTTAAAATTTAAAATTTTAGGAACCAGAGACTTTATTGTAAAAAATGGATGTAGGTGTTCTCACTGAAGCAGATTTTCTGCACTCATTGACTGAATTAAAGGGGAACTGTTGCTTTAAAGGTGTTAACAGAAGTTTTTGGCACAGAGACAAAAGCCTCACAACAAGGCCGCTGGTGCAGAATCCCGGCCCTGCTGCCTGTGCATTAACAAATTGTGCATTAATTAGCTGATAGGGCTCACAAAACCACTTCGTAGAACAGTGTATAGCCATTGAGGAGCAACAACCACATGTATTTTGTGAAGCTGCAAGGGAGGTGTGCCTTCCATCTTCAGCAAGATTAGACTGAGAGCGTAATTAATCTTGGCTGAAATGCACATTGGCCATGGGCTTATCCAGACTTTGTTTTCTTGTACTCTGTTTTCTTTGCCTTACTTTTTCTTTTGCACAAGTTTAGCTTTTTATCATTCATCAGCCTGCTTGTTTCTGTAAGATAATTCCACCCATGTGTTTGTCACAGTGAAGGAGATGCAGCAGGAGACCTGAGAGGCACAAAGAAGGCCCAGCTCCATGAGGAGGAGTGCTCCTGTGGCCTGGCAGAGCTTCTGTGCTGCTCTGCTTGCCCATGTGTGCATTCCAGCACAGCCTTCACTTTCGATCTTGTTCAGCACTGCTTATCAGATTGAAACTTGAACAACCATTGACATACTCCCATGAAATACCTCAACACCTAGATTCTGATTTTAATATTAACTTCCTTGCCTCCTGTTCTTGGAATATTTCATTTCATGAAAATCCTCAATATTCTTCTCTTTTTCCCAAATGCGTTGCTCTGTTTCTCTGAATATCAAAGCCAGTGCTTTGTCTGGGTTGGAAGCTAAAACATGTAAGCAACCTTAATGGAGACAATGTCAAATAAATGCAATCTGAAAAAGCCTTCTGGTATCTAAATTGTAATATAACTTCAACAAGATACTTCTGTAATGGGAAGAAGCCACCATTTCTCCCACGAACCAGCAGACAGATGAAAGTGTGATCATCCTGCACACCCTTTGATGAGAAAGCAGAAGTATGGTTTTAATTCCTCCCCATTGTTGTCTTGTGAACGATGCCTGAGTGGTTCATTTTAGGTAAACAAGGTAATGAGCTTTACAAAGTCCTATTTATAAACCCTTCATATCAGCCATACTAACTCAGATATGACTTATTACCCACTTAAAATCTCTTTGTCTCTTCTTTTCCTTACCCTTAATACAAAAAGACAGGGCTCACAAGTGATGTGGAGAATAAAGATCATTTTGATGTTTTCTTTGTAACCTAGAGAATAAGTATCTTTCAAAAACAAAAGCTTTATTCTCCTTCTGCCTAAAGTGAAAACTCTCTGGAAAGGGAGAGATCAAAAAAAAGTTGCAAAATTGATGATCACCACCTCGTGAGGTGTGTTTTCCATGTTTCCCTCTTCTTTCTCTAAAATAATCCCCATGTTTCAGTTGCCTGGCACTTTGCACTGAGTGAGGCAAGTGTCCCATTGACTGATGCAGTAAGACAGCATGGTCACCATATTTGTCCTCCCCTAAGACTTCCCCTACCACCACCTGTTTTCTCTAGACCAGAAGATTTTAGTAACTGGGGGTGATTAATTGGCGTGGTGCTTGCTGCCTGTGGCCATCCCTTCCTACCCTGCATGTTGAGGGTGACTCAATCCCGCCGTCCCTCACGGTTTCCCACGCCTGTGAATCACCATCAAAATGCGTCCCACCAGAAGTCACTGGTGCAGGAACGCCATGGTTCAAGTACCTCATGCTGCTTGAAGTGGGAAGCAGGCTCAGTTCCTGTTCTCGTTGAGGCAGGATGTGTCGCCTTCCCCCGAGGCACTTGTGGCACTAGTATGTAAGGAATGTCTGAACCTGCCTTGTTTTCCTCTTTCGAAGGCCAGCTCTGCAGTGAAAGCACAAGGCCAGCTGGTCGTCTGGCTTTGACACTGACTCATTGTCAGATCCTGAGCAAGTCACTACAGTTATGTCTATAGCGTGCCAGGCAGAGATATCTGCTGCTCGGGGCTGGGGCTGGCCCCACATCCTGGCTGCTGTGAGTGCAAGGACTGGGCAGTGTGAGCACAAATATTTGGCTTCTCCATGTTGTGCAGACATACTGCCTCAAGCAGAGGTTTGCTCAGTGGTCTCTCTGTGGTGTTACGCTGCAGGCATGGAAATATCCTTCACCTCTTTATCCCTTGTTTTCTCCCTTGGCACTAGAGAGCGAATAACTTCTCTGCAGTACGGTGCAGTATTTTCAGACTCCCTTAAGAAAGGCACTTTATTGATGTACTGGTGCTTTACTTGCTGAAGATCCCCACTAAAGGGATTTGGGGTGTAGCTATAAGCCTGATTTTAGCAGAACTGTAAGAAGACTACATGCAGCAGCACCAGCTGCTGTTGGTTGGATTTTTGTGTGTGTGGTGCAGTCTAGGAGTTGGTGCAGGTAACAAACTGGCTAAGAGATGTGCCTGGAAAAATGAAGCAGGCATCATTATGAGAGGAACTGATGGATGACAGTGTCTGCATGCAGTGTGAGGCAAAATGGAGCAACATCAGTTCAGAATTAGTAGGAGGTGATAGTGAGAGTTGTACTAAAAGTCAGGGCACAGAAGCTGATGTCACCACCAGCCAGGCAGAGATGCAGGGAAGTGGTGAGGCCAGACGCGAACAACACTGTGAGTTGTACAAGAAATGGTCTTGCTTATATCTAGAAGTGAAGACTCTTCAGATCAGGCAGGTGCTACAAAGGGTTTTCAGTAAGCACCAGGAGAAGTCAGTGCTGTTGGCTGTGTGTCCTGTGTGTCCACCGTGCCTGCTTTTCTCTGTTAATACTGTGCCATGCTGCATGGACTCAGGTGTTTGCCTTGCTGGCTGATCACTGTGCAAGCTCTGTGTGTGTTTAAGTGGAGATGTGCTTAACTGGCACGTTCAACCAAGACCATATCAGTAAAAGTTAGTTCCACTACCTGTAATGCCTCTCTCGCTGACTACTGAGACAACACCAAGTTGTTGAATGTTTCTTTCTTGTGTCTGAAGCTTAACATTCTGGATACCCAAAAGGCTGCTGCCTCGCACTGGATCAAGCTGTCATGTTTACTGAGCACATTGGGAAGCAGCTACAGAACGTAAGAGTTATCTTCTGGTACAGAAAGACAGCAGTGAAAACTGCATGGGCATGATTCTAGAGAGTATTGAGCCCAGTGAAGCTACATCTATAGCCACATGAGTGAGCAGCAGAACTCCATATAAAGAAAAATATGTTTTATATACTTGCAGAAATTTAAGAATGTAAATTTTCTGCTTTTAGTCATAGCAGTCAACCAAAATAATGGGAAGACAAAGCCCAGTTGTGCTGCTGTGGACACAGAAGTTGTTCGTATTCCTCCACCAGAGCCCACAGTGCTTCCCCTCATGCCAGGAGGGTGTCTTGCTCTCCACGGAAGGAACACCATCTTCTTCTCCCCAGCAGTATTATTTTTGTGGTTGGGGTTTAGCCTGGCAATTCTCTGAAGTTCACCTCAGTATTCAGGCTGGAGAAGTTTCTGCTGCCGATTACTTTGCACACTCACAGACACGTAGAGTTTTACAGAAAGATTATGGGTCCACTTGAAAAAAAGCCTTGGGTTTGCTTTTTCTGGTAACACTTCCAAGGGTAACTGCACAAGCTTCCAGATAAAACAAGCAAGACTGCTCATCTCATTAAACAACCTCACAAGGAGGAACAGATTGGTCATCTCTTAAATGGCCTTCTTCCTTCTGGGACACTTAAAACTGGAGAGAAACCTTGGAGCTCCTCGTGTCTCTCTGGCCAGCAGAGGCAATCGGAGGCAGCATCCCACCTGAGCGCAGTAGTGCATGCAGTGTGCAAAGCTTCCTCAGCATTTTCAAAAGCTGAGCTGCAGGAACAGGCAGCGACAGGACAACCAAGGTCACAAGTTTGGCAGTTCTTGGGGCATTATATACTGAGGTTGCTGTGTACTGTTGATGCTCTTAGCACTGAATCTCCTCCGCTTTCCTCCTCTCATTTTTAGTAAGAGATTGGAGGGGAATTTAAACACGTGAAGGAAAGTAAAATTGTTGATTTGACAGCTGTAAGTGGTTTGTACAGTGCTTTGTCCTAGGATGTGATAGATGAGCTCAAGTTCGTGGCTCAGACAGCCAGCTCTGTGATAGCTAAGGGTTTAACAGACAGGGTACCTCAGGTAGCTGAAAGCCAGGGCAGCTCGGACAGCACAGCTAAATGGCAGCTCAGAAAGCAAACACTCCCAAGGTAGATGCAGCTGCTAACAGTAAAAGTGAGCTTCTGCCGAGCAATCAAATCCCAGCTCCCTCAAGCAAAATAAGCCATCCTGACAGAAGCATGGTTCTCCTGCACGAGTGCTGGCGCTGGCACTGCTCTGCCACCAAAGGGCAGCTCTCACTGCAGCCATAGCTGACAATGCTGTGCCAGGGGGAACAGGAGCAAAAACCTGGCCCTAAACCACCTTGACTCAGCTTTGAGGTTAACACTAGGCTGGGAGCAGCTTGCTGAATCCACTTTTTAAGTTCTCCTAAAATGAAAGCATGTGTGCAGCCTTGGTGTGAAATTACCACCTGTGTGGAAGGAGATCTCTCAGCACTCCCAGCTGTCACGTTTTGGTAAGTGATTTAAGTCTAAATGTAAAATTTCTGGGGCCCAACAAAGTGGTGAAATTTTAAAGTAAATGAAATAAAAGAGAATTGGCTTCAGAGTGCACAGCCTGTTGTTGTAGCTAAGGGCCCTGCCCATAAGCCAGAACTGATATCAAGGAATGGGGCTAATGATGGCTGTGCTTTTAAAACCAGAGGAGGGCAAAACTGGAAAGTGAATCACTCCCAGTTAACCAGTGTGGGTCACTTAAACTGTGCAAAGTGTGATAGCGATGCCTGTGAGAGAGTGCTAAGTATAATCACATTAAAAACTGTTTTAAACAATATTCTTATCATTCAGGAGTGAAGCTGAGGAAAAAACATGGAGAAGATACAGCACAGATTTAATAAGAGTGCTGGTAACATGTTTTGCAGTGGGTTTAATCTGCTCTCAGAGTTGCTGAGAGTGGACAGCACAGCCCTGCCCTGGTCCTTTACATGCTGCTTTGCACCAGCAGTCCTGGGAGCCTAATCCAGCTGAAAAAAATTACACTGTGAAAGAAAACAGTCATTTTTCTACGAGTTAAGATGAACAGAATGGGGAAGCTCCTGGTCACTAAGGCAAATGCAAAGGAGGGGCTGGCAGCAAGGATGTGGCACTGTGGAACACAGCCTAGTGGGATGGGCTGATGGTTGGACTAAACGATCTTAGTAGTCTTTTCCAGCTTTATTGATCCTATGATTCTAGTCCATGATTCTAACATGATGAGGAGATAGAGTGATGATAGGAGCTGGAGGAGCTGACATGCAAACCCAGGTCCTGTGTCGTACAGCACTGTGAATATACCAAACACTCCAAACACTACCTGCAGAAGTCAGTGTAAGACAGTGTTTGATGTGCCTTCAAAATGCCTCCAGCTGCTCTTGAAATACTGGGCTTACCACCACTTACTGATCTGTGTTACGACTGCAAAGAGGGGAAAGATCTTTCCCTCACCTCCTTAGGCAGTGAAAAATGCAGAGAAATGCTCCAATTTGTCATCATGTCCCATGACCCTCACGAGAGGGACGTCTCATGTGTTTTCACAAAGGTATAGAAAATCAGCTTTTCCTTGCAAAGCAGCCTGGGGCAACAAGGACTAAGCTATTCTGGGAGATGAGAGATAAGCAAGCCAGAAAACCTTATCAGAGATTTGCCTCAACTTGCATAGGTATTTTCTGTAACGCAAAGGTATTTTCTCGGACTGATGGCTGTTTGAAAGCTCTGTCCACTCAGTTTCTTTCAGATGAATCTCACTCATGCACTGTCCTAACAAAGCCCTTCTGAGCCAGATGCTGTAAGAAGAATCTTCACTTTCTGAATTAAAGGATTAATAAAAATGAAAAAGGAATTAACAGAAATGAACAGTTGACTCAGAAAGCAAAGACTGCTGAATGTGGGACTCCAGTTGGGACTGAAAGCTGTTTCAGGAGTTAGTTATGATGCAAGTCCAGCTCCAGTCTGCCCTGAGATGGGAAATGGACAGAGAACAGGACAGGGAGCCTTGTGTCTGAAGCCAACAGTAAGATGCAGAGCAGTGCCAGCCTTGATGGATTAAATGGAGACTCAAGAAAATGAGCAAAAAACAATGGCAGAAATGGATGTTATGGGGTTGAAACTTGCAGTTGGTCACCAAAGCGTTGAGATGGAAGAGCTAAAGGACAGCAGGGAAGGAGAGGGATTAGGATTGCACAGCTGCATTTACTCCTTTTCTTGCAGCCTGTTCAGTCAGTGATGTGTGGAGCTCTGTGCCCTATCCACAGATGGGTAACCTGATACAGGAAGGTTTTTGGATCAGCTTCTCCCTGTGCACACTGTGCTTGAACAGCAAGCGGTAGACTCCATGTTTTGCTGAGAACCCAGAATGTTTGCTTTCCACACAGTTTTGAATGGAAAAAAAAAATCACTTTAAGAAGTTACGGTAAGAAGCGAAGCAAACCAAGTCACTTTTTCCACATACTAAAACATCAAACCCAGCGTTCGCACAATCCAGCTCCGGGAGGAGGACACGAGACAAGCAGAATAACGCGGTTCGGGGACAACCGAGCCCCAAGCGCAGCTGGCCGTGCCCAGCCCTTCTCCACAACCAATACCATCCCAAACGCCCATCTGAGCGTTTCGCACCGCGTCAGCGCAGCTCCACGGCCCAACGCTCGGCCGAGGGCCGGCCGCCCAGCCCGCTCCGAGGCGCGAAGGCGGCGGGAGGGACACCGGCACCACCGCCCCCTCCTCCCCTCCCGCCTCCGCCGGCTGAGTGACCGCTGTCGGACCCAATCGGCTTCGGCTCTGCCCGGAGCTGCCGCCCGCCCCGTCGGGGAGGCCCGGCCCCGGGGCGGGGAATGAGGCGAGCGCCCGGCGCGGGGCGGCCCCGCTGGGTCCCGGCCGCCGTGTGCCAGGCGGGGTGCGGGTGGGGCGGGCCGGAGGCCGCCCGGAGTTGGCAGAGGCGGAGACGGAGAAAGGGGCGCCCCGCGAGGGCCCGCCGGGGTTTGGACGCGGGTAAGGGGGCACCGGGCGGGCGGGCGGAGGGGGTCCGGCCCCGCGGGGGGGGGCCTCGCCGCGCACCCTCGCCCCGGGGAGGCGCGGGCCCGCCTGGGGCGGAGGAGCGCGGGTTCCTCCAGCCTGGCTGATCCGGGCCGAGCCCAGCGTACCCCGCTGCATCCGGCGGGAAGGGGACGGCGGGGCAGGCTGTGCGGTGAGCTGGTGGGAGTTACTCTGCGCCCGGCGGGGAGGCGTGCGGGGCTGAGTTCCTCTCTGCGGGGCGCTGCGGCTACAAGTGGTGGGGAACTTCGACCGGGAGTTGTGTCCCGAGCGGGCAAGTGCGTTTCGATGTAAGGCCTGGGGTTCCGGCATCCTGTAATGATTTCTTCTAGGTCTGTTTCTTTTAGGTTTGCCACTGGTACGGGCCGAAATAGCCGTGCTGGCTCACGCCCTGGCTGGGTGCAGCCGTGGTAGTGAAAAGGTGCTTTGTAGCTGTTTCCAGGGGGGAGAAGTGAGCTGTGCTGTTAGTGCTCCGCTTCGGTGCGGCACCACGGGTGTGCGCTCCTGGGCAGGGGCAGCGCGGCTGAAGCTGTGCTTGGGACGCGGGTTCGGCCCGCTCTGCGGCTGTCGGGGGCTCTGCTGTGTCAGCCCAGGCACGACAGCAGAACGTACAAGTGTGGGGTGGATTGAAATGGCAGCACGACTGAGCAGTGTGAGTGCACGTATTCCAAAAATGAAGCAGCAAAAATGGGTCACCCGAAGCGAGACTGTTCTTTGTGCTTCCGTGATGGAGTGTGTCTGACAGCAAGAGGTTCCGGTGTGCAAAACCCAGATTTATTGCTCCTATTAAAGATAGCGGCCATCGCTTCAGATTTACGTTTGTGAAAGACAAAAGTGCTTTATAATTGCCGTAAAAACCCGAGTGCGGATCTCATGGAAGCAGCGTACAAGGGTGGCAGAGGCATCCCACAAACCAGGTGAGCTGAAGTCTGTGTGAGGTCTCAGCTCCAAATGCAGCTGGTGTTTCAGTCTCTTGGATTCCCTGTGTCAGTAGGAAGCAAGGAGCCGCAGCACTGCACAGTTTGGGTGGAAGCCATCCCGGCAGAGTTTTAGTGATAGGGTTTAGCACAATTTCTTAAAAAGCTGTATGATGTAGATCAGCTCCTAGCAGCAGGGGGATCGTTTGGCGAATGGGTGACAGTCACTGCGTGCCACATGCCTTGTGCATTAAGATCGCTGCTGCTGTGCCTGGAGTACAAAGTTGCTGCTGTTCTCCTCCACGAAGGAGTTGCACGTGTTTGCCTGGCAGCAGAGCTGGGCCTCTAGGAGCTGTCTCTCTCTACTGCAGCTCTGCTTATGTTTTGAGGCACGCTGCCTGTGAGCTAGGCAGTGGTAGGTGCTCTGCTGCCACGATAGCCTTCCAAAGTAAGATAATGGCAAGGGCGCCAGACAGAACACACGGGGCCAGATTCAAGTGCTTTCTTGGTGAGTTCTGGGTTTAGCAGTTCATCTGAAGAGCATTTGAGCTGCTCTGTCCTGCGTGTACATATCTTGTGTGGTGGAAAAATTAGTGAGTAACGTTTCTGCTTCCATTCAGGGTGGAGTGCCTTGAGGTCGGGTGTCACACGAGGCAGAAGGCTCTGAGTGTTGTCTTTTCCTGAATGCTCTTTCTGCTGTGGCCTGTGCTGCCTGCTGCAGTTTAAAACACATTGCAGGAAGTGATGTGGTCCTGATGAAAAGGCCTGCAGAGATGTTGTGGGAGACCTTTTTTGCAGCAATTGGTGTTCCTGGAATTACAGACACTCTGGGAGATGGTCTTGTTCTGCTGTGATACTACCATCCTGGTCCCATCAGGACCACTGCTTTCTGCTTACCAGATAGGTCAGGATGGTGTGAAGACATCTGTGTGCTGACATGCAGACCCAGCATTCTGCAGAAGGCTTTGTGTCTTATATTTGCACAAGTGGGGCTTCTGTGGTGTTTTCATCTTTTGCCACATCAAGAAATCAAGGTGGTTTCAGTGAGCAGAAAGTTCTCTCCCTGAAGTAAGAGGACAGAAAGCTTAGTCACTTTCTTAACAGTGAGTGATGGAATCAAAATGTACCTTTGGCTTACTGGGGGCTAGCAAGATAGCACTGCTCAGAACCTGCCTGAGTTCTGCAAACCCAACTGATTTTTGTTGTGCTTCATGTTAGGTCTCTGTAAAGGTGAGGGAGCACCGGGAGGTGCTTGGGTCATGGCTCCGGTGTGATGGTCAAAACATTCCCTTGACTCCTGTGGTGGGGGCTGGAGGGGGGGGGGGGGGGAGGAGGAGAGGGATGTCTGCTAGTTCTTCCTAGGAATAGTTCTTACTAGAGAAAGAAATAGGCCAAATATTTGCCAGGATTTAGGGAGAGAATGGAATATCCTGGAAATTCCTCATGGAACACTTGAGAAAAGCCCCCATTCCACTGCTGAATCTATGGGCGTTTTGGCAAGATCCAAGGTGCCTTGGCTCAGAAATGGCCATGGTGGTTATACCCAAGATGGCTTCTTCCCCTTAGGGTCTGTACCTTTGTTATTTTCTGCCCTCAAAGCAAAACTCCAGTGTTGTTACCTCTTTAAAGCTGTGCAGACGTGTTCTGGCCCATTTTCATATGGCCTCACTACATCCATAGCCTTGAAAAATGCAGTAGTTTTTTTGGAAGGGTCAGGCAGGTTTTGTTGTGTTCACTCCTCTTGTGTAGCATCTGCATACAACCGCACGTTAAGAATAAATAAAAGCACTTAGTACCTTAGTAATAAAACTGCTTAATGCCTTTCTGCACTCAGGCTGAGCAGTGCCCCTGACTCCCCCCCAACTGTAATTGTGAGATCCCATTAGTCATCTCATTAGCAACTGTACTCTTGGGTGCAGTCCAAGAGAGGTAAACTACATTGCCTCGCCTTGTGTTTACTGCTGGTGTCTGTACCCAGGCGGTCACTTAACGTTTATTGAACGTGTACTATAAATTCACACCCTGTCCTGCCCTGTGGTCACTTTGTTTGCGTGCCCAGAGCTGAGCCGGTGTTCTGCAGTGTCTCCTTAGCAGAAATACCGTGTCTTTTTCTCCTTCACCAATCTTTGCATTCGCACCGACTGTTCTGGTTTCAGTAGGATAAGGACATCAGCCTGCCCTGTGTCATGGTAGGAAAACGAAGATTGTTGTTGGAAGGTTCACCGCTGCCATTTAATCACTGCCTCAGGAATTGGTGGGTGTCACTGTTCAGGTAGCTCTTTGGAGGTGGCTGATTTATAAACAGCACTCACTGCAGCCTGTGCTAGGAAAGGCTGCGTGTTCCTTCTGAGAGATCACATCTGCCCAGTTTATGAGAAGTCAGCATTTTGTCCAGAATTCAAGCCTGGTCTTTTTGGGTAGCAGTGTTTCTCTTGCCACAGGGTTGTCTTCCACAGCTGTTGCATCTTTAATTTCATTCAGCTGTTGGTTATGTTAAGTCCTAACGCCTATCTCAGTGGGTTTTTCCTTGCTCTGAAGACTCCAGCAAGGGTGTTCAGTGATGAACATGCTGCGAGGTGCAGGGAAGGATGCATCCATTCTCTCTTTTTCACACATTGATGTATGGTTTGGTCCATCTTGGCCTTTCATTTTTCTGGCACTGTCATTTTTCTGACACTGCTGCCTAGATTGTACTTCACTTCTATGTAAAGGTTGGAAGTTTCTCTTAGTAATTCAGTCATCGCACTGGGTTTGCTGTTGCTTCCCCACAGTTTGTGTTGCCCTTTCTGTGGGCATGTATGATTTCCCAATATCTTTAGCTTCCAGAGTGTTTTGTTCCTCTCTGTCTTCTGTTATTCTTGAAGAAAATGTGGTGTGTTAAATCTTTGTGCTTTTTCCCACTGCTCTGCTTCTATTTCTGTAAGAAGACCAAGATAAACCAATTAAGAAGAGATGATTTCTTCCCTCAGCGGAAACACACTTAGGTACAGAACTTGACATTGGCTGTAGCTATAATCTTCTCCCTGTGCTTCATCTGCCATCTTCATCTGCTGCAGAGGAGGCGGGAAGAGAAGTGGAGGGGCACTGGCTGTGTGATACAGCGTTGCAACCTTTGAATGAATAGTGTATCCCACTGAATGCTATTTGTGAGCAAAGGGTTCTGAGATCAAGCATGCTGACCCTGAAGTTGGTGTAGACTCACATCTTTAAGTAGGGACTTTTTCTTTGATGGTAGTAGAGAGCTCACGCCAGAGAATCGAGCCAACTATTGCAGCATCTGAACTCTAAACTGGAGAATCTTTGCGTTGTCAAAGGCAGCCATCTAAGTACATCTCAGGATGATTTAAAATGTGCTGATTTATGGCAGTGGTTATCAGATTTTCAGAGCTTTCTCATCGCTCCAAATGTGGCAGATTTGGGAGAGCAGCTTTATTTTCTTGCTTTGTAACAGCTGCAGCAATGTAAGAGGAAGTCATGATAACGATACAGACTTACATGCCTTTTCTCAAGGTGATGAATTCTGAAGCGAAACTCTAGGGAGGAAGTATAGCATGCATTTTAAATATGAAGGTAGAATACAGCCCCAAATAGTTCCTAGGACAAATGGTATTGAAGGGAGATGCAACATATGTGAAGTTCAGTTGGTAACAGAAAAATAGCTTTAATGTGGTGAAAAAGAGCAAACTGCCAAACATCCCCCCCCCCCCCCCTCCACGCACACCCCCATTCCTTTCACTGTCAAATTGTTTCTCTGCATGAAGGACAGAATCAGGAGCACATGTGCACTTACTGAATAACAGAGGGATCTGTTTTTTAGTATGAGGAAGGGCGACGCCTTTTATCCCATGACAGCTGTGCATGTGGCTGTCCATGTGCTCCATGAGGTGGGCATGCTCTGTGAACCCAGTTCTCTCTTGGTTACTTGATTGGACATTTGTGACAAGGCTGAGGGGCTATCCAGCACACTGAGAATAGTAAGACATTTCATAGTAAGTTGTGAAATGCAGAAAGAAGGTTCTTAAAAATTATTATGTATTTTTTTTTCCAAGAAGAATCGTTTAGTAAGTAATCAGAACCCACTGTGTTGGCATTCACCTCTTGAAGCAGAGCTCAGCAGATACTTCAAGGCTGGCTTCTCTGGAGCAGAAAGATGCTGCGGAGGATTGCTCCTGTTTGCATTTGGAGAGTCCAAGCCATGGCTCACAGACTGTGTTCTGTTCATTACGGTAGTTTCTGTGGCTTGTGGTTTGCTGCTAGCTGCCTGTTTCCCTGGGCACCCACTGGAGTGCTCCACGCACACCCAGCAGTTGGGCAGATGTTCTCGCTGGATGTGCAGAGTTTACTCGGTGTGCTTTGACTACTGTGTGCCATTGAGCAGCTTTCTGCAAAACAGCTCTTGACTAGAGCAGAATCTGCTTGGAACTTAAGTCATTCAAAGAATCATAGAATGGCTTGGGTTGGAAGGGACCTTGAATACCCTCTAGTTCCAGCCCTTCTGCCAAGAGCAGGGCTGCCAGCTGCTAGATCAAGCGCTGGATCAGGCTGCTCAGGGCCCCGTCCAACCTGGCCTTAAACACCTCCAGGGTGGAGTATCCACATTCTCTCCAGGCAGTCTGTTTAGTTCCTCACCACTCTCTCAACGAAAAACATCCCCTGACATCTAATCTAAATTACCTTTCTTTTAGTTTAAAACCATTCCTCTTATGTTGTCCCTGTCTACCCACACTGCTGGCTCATGGTAAGGGCTACAAGTCCGTAAACGTATCTGGGATTGCTACACCCAGGTGCAACATGGATTCAGAGGACCTAGAATCATCCAGGAATTCTGTGTAGGTGTTTATCCTGACGTCTTGACTTGGTATTTTCTCTCCCAAGTGTAGAAAAGCATTAGCAGAGGTGGATGTGTTGAGCAGCTGAACCCCAGGAAAGGCACAGGGGAGCTGGATACCTCCTGATGGGTTTAGGAGCTAGCCTTGTAGTGCCCCAAGTCCTGCTTCCAGAACAGCATTAGTTGGAGGTTATTTCTTTACTCTTAACTGTGGGAAGTTGGTTTTGCTTCAGAGCAGAGACCTGAAAAGGCTTGTCCATTCACCCTTTTTTTTTTTTTTCCCCTCTCTCTTAACCAAAGCTCATTTGACTTATAACAGCACTTTTAATTTGCTATGTTTCTAAAGGAAACATCAGGGCAAGGTTCAGAATTGCATATTTATGTTTCTTGGCTAAGTGTGGATCTGAAAACCTGTTTTTCTTATTTCAGCAAAGGAGATTTTCTTGTCTTAGGTAGAACATTTTTTTCTGTTTGTGGTTTTTTCCTTTCCAAAAAGAGCATGCAGTGGCTTACACTCATCTGACCTTCTTTTGGGCGTGAAAATTGTTAACAGGTCCTAACCAGAAGTGTCCTCTTGGACTTCTCCTAATTCATTCTGGTGTTCCTCCCACTGTGTAGTCTGGACTGGTGCAACTGTGCCCATGCTGATACAGAAACATGGCTTCAGGAGCATCCTCAGGCTAGGAATTTGGACACCACAGGCATGTGCAAGGAGCAGTAGCAGATCCCTCATGGGTGCAGATGCTTCTGCAGCAGCTTGTTGTGCTGGCTATCCCTCCATTTGCAGCATTGCCTGAGAGCATCCTTTTGGTGGGACAGCTGTGAGGCTTAAAATGCAACACAGAGATAAGAGCATTGTGATTTGTTTTCAGGGTGGTGCTGGTAAACTTCCTGCTACTTGGTGGGAAAGATAATCCTGCAGGTTCAGGCTCCATTGTTGTAACTGGGTCTAAGGTGAATTTAAGAAAAATATTTTGGCTGAAAAGGCTTTTCCTCTCTGTTTTATCCAAAGGGAAAAATCTGTTTCAAGCCTGATATGTCGTTCTCATTATTGAGAGATTCTGAATGGGACCTGAATCCATAATTACTTGCCTGTCCTTATCTGTGTGACACAGTGTTTTCCAGCTTGGTTGCTTGGGTTTTGGAATTGCGTGTCACAACATGCGGTCTTAAATCCACGTATGCAGAAGTGTTTGATGTCAGAATGGCAAACGGCGTTTCCCTTGGGGTTCTTTTGGATATCAATGTCCTTTTGACCTCTAAAGGACAGGGTTTACTCTGCTTACAGCAGGCTCTTAGAGCTACTGTTGGAAAGGAGAGCGAAGTGCAGAAGATGTTGCCAGTATAAAGTCTCACAGCATCTCTAGAGAGCTTTGTGTCAGAACAGAACAACAACAGGCCTTGGAAATTACCTCCTTTTCCATGGGATGGTGGCAGACAAAGCTGCAGGTGTTATTCCTTCTGGACCTGGCTGGCAGGCTGTCCCTCTTCTGCCCACATGTTGCATAGCGGTGAATGTTTGCTACCTTGCACTACTGGCGCAGTGCCTGGAGCTCAGGGCTTCTGTGCTGCTGTCTCCATCAGAAATCCTTCTGAACCTCCTTCAGCTTCCTGCTCTCAGTCCTCGTGGGAAGCTCCTTCTTCTTTCCCTGCTCTTCCAAGGAATTTTTACAAACAAATCAATAGCTGTCTAGTTATGACAGAAAGAAGGTGGCAGTAATGTCTCCATGGCTACCTAAAAAGTACTTGCAAAATGCAAATGGAAGAGAGTGCCCTCCAATTATCTCTTATGTTCCTTGCATGCAGACTGAAAATCGTTTGCATTAGTTAAGTCATTGTTGCACGCTTGTCCAGCATTTGATTACTGCAATAAATTGCTGTTCTTTTAACCTTGCGAGGCTGAAAAACAAGCTGTTTTAAATAGAAAACTAACTGACCTGAACTCCTGGTAGATGAGCTGATTGTAAGTGCTCCAGCTTAATCCAGTTTTTACTCCTCCTTTCGTGTTCCGTGTAGCATCTGAAAAGAGACAGCTTGTGGCAAATTAGCTAGGGTAAGGCTACAAAAAGATTGAATTATTCCTGTTTGAACAGCTCCCAGCATGCGAGCACTTGCTGGCTGATTTGTACATAATCTGTATCTTGGGTGAGCTTGCCAGAGCTGCCGCGATTGAGGGGAAAGTAAATAATTTCCAACTGGAAACCTTGTCTTTGATGTAATGATAATTTATGCATTCATTGGTGAAAATACCACCGAGATACGGTGAGCGGGAGTCGCAGTGAACATTTGTTCATGTTCTGGCAACAAATGCCTGGGCCCATTTTGTTTGGTGAAGAAAAAGCAAGTGACGTCCCTGTCCTGCGCTGTCCTGGAAAGTCACTTTGCTCCCAGTGAAATACAGCACTGGTAGGAAAAAGCAGCTGTCAAAGTATATGTGAGGTCGCACTGTGCGTGCTGTTGTTCTGCATGCTGCTCTGCTCCAACTTCAGGGCATGGCACAAAAATAACAGGCTGCAGAGCTGGGTCTGCCGTGGTTAGGCAGGGCTAATTGTACTGTCAGGCATCTGTAAGTGCAGAAGAAGTTGGAACAAGATAATGTTTCTGTAGGGACTTGCCTCGATACGCTGATTTATTGCAGTACCTCTTTGGGAGGGGAGGGACTGGACAGGGAGGGAAGTTGCAGCGTGTGGCAATAGCTGTGGATTGGATACCCGCTTGTTTGGGACGGTGCTTCCAGCTGAACTGCTGCTGCTAAACTGGAATTTGACCGTGATATTGTAGTTAATTCCTCTTCGTACAAAATGTACTATGCCATTTTTTATGGCTGTGGGGATTCAGGCCTGGCCTCATTGTTGCATGCAGTGGAGTCCTGCCATGCCTTACCCTGAAAAGTGAGGAAGTGTCCTATACCCTTGTAACACCTGGTACTGTCAGGGGACTGAGACTGAAGCAGTCGCTCAGACTAATGCTTGATTAAAAACAGCAAAGGAGGCCCTTCCACTTTTGTACTGGACATGCTTACCCTGTTGGCTGCCTTTCTCTCTCCCTTGCATGCTAACAACACTGTGCCAGTGTCCCTGGCCCTATTTGCTGCTCTTGAAATCAAGGAGAGGATCCTGCTCTGGTCAGCTCAGAGTTCTTCCTTTAACCCTTCCTGTCTAGCTTGCATGATAGGGCCCTGAGGCAAGGGCTTCGTCTCTCATCTGTGCAGGTTCCTGCCTGCATCTCGCCTGTGTTTACACAGAAATGTGAGGGCAGCCAGAGGTTCTGCGGAACCTGATAGAAGCCATACGTGAGATTAATCCCAATGAAATTATGTTACGCCTTCTACAGTAAGCAGGAGATTCAACACGTTGCATAGCTTTAAGACTATGAAGTATGTGAAGCCAATCCTCCTCCAACAGTTGGCTGTGCCTGTTCAACTTCACGAAGCTCTGAGACGAGCCAGAGCTCCGAGTTCACTGTGTGGGTGTTTGCAAGAAGCAAAGCTCCTTGGATGGGTTTAGGAGGAGGACTGTGGGTGCTGGGAGGTGGAGTGGTGTCTGAGATATGAAGTAAGGTAGCAAAACGTAGCACAGACCTGCTCAGCATGAGGTTGTGGTTGTGGGCTCGTGTGCTCCTCCCTGCAGCACGGGGAGAGGCCAGGTTGCATGCCGCAGGCCATCCTGGAGCTGGTTAGCCTGCCTGGTGGGAGCTTGCTTATCATCTGGATGGGTGTGCTTTATCCTTGTGCTTGACAGTGGCCGAGCTGGCAGCAAAGACCTGGCGCAAGAAGAGAGGTGTGCTGCTGAGGGAGCTTTCTGGGGCTGCCTGTGGTCCTGAGCCTGTTGGCCAGCAGTTGGGTAAAGGTGTGGAGGAGCATCCAGCAGGAAGGACAGCCTCAGCGGCCAGCAGGATTTCCCCTGGATGGGATCCAGGTCACCCTGCACTGCCACAGTATGGTTTCGAACTGCACATCAGCAGGAGAGCAGGACAGTCTGGTGGAGGGAAACAAGCATGCAGCCTGTCTGTGAGGCTGTGCAGGCTGAGGGCAGCTGTGATCCCACACCCATAGTTGAGAAAAGGAGCAATTCTGTGTTGCACAGTGGGAATCACATGTTGGCTTTTCAAGCATGCTTCTTAGGAATAAAGGACAGAGGAAATGCTGCTGAAGGCGAGGAAGGAACGTGCCAACTCTGTCCCATGTACCGGCGGGGTCCCTCCTCCCTTTCACTGCTTGCTCAGCATATGAGCGTGTTAACTACTTGTGGTGCATTTCCAGAGAGGAGGCTGCCTCTCAGGGCTTCCTTCCTATTGTAACTCATGTATGAGGTGGATGCAGATGCTGCGCTGCAGGCAGTGATTCATGTCCATCTGTGTGCATACAGAGGGAGAGGTGTTATTTTGGCTTCTACAATGACAACTTCCTAAAAATAGTCTGAAGCCATGGACTTGGCAGCAAAAGGAGTTGTCCCCAAAGTTTTGCTTGATGCATCTTTCTGATGGCGTGCTGTGCAGAGCCCTTGCCATGTACAAGTGCTGAGTGAAAGCAGTGTGTTTTTGAGGAGGCAGAGCTGGGGCTGTCACGCTTGGCATTGCTGTCATAAGGTTAGTAAGGCAAGAGGGGCTGGGACCTCTGGTGGCCAAGGGCTGGCTTCATTTTCAGACAACAGAGTAAGGCTGATAACTATTAGCTTGCCTTCACAAGGCTGTGCTGGCTGCAGCTTAGCTGGATTGTGTGAGCTTGTACCCAGGGACAAGCAGGCTTGAAGACAGAATCAACTGTGACTTCGAGCAGAGGGGGAGTGGCTCTCAGCTGTGCTCTTGTGGTTGTGTTCTGTTCATTGACTGTGTGGCTGGGAATAGTAAACAGTAGTGTTGGATTTCTGGACAGGCTTTTGAACAAGAGCTTGCCTTCGAACACTCTGTAAACCACCTACTGTAGTTCAGAGTGCTGGTCTGTTGTTTTGCAAATTCAATTGTTGAAGAGCTCTTAGGAAATTAAAAGATGCCATGTGTTAGTTCAATTTCCTGCATAAGACACAAGCTTAGATATTGGAAAGAAGCACTGGAGATGCTTAATCTGAGTAGAAGTACAGTTTCCTTGTGTATGTATGTGCAATGCTCAAAGGCTTCCAATGGCATAGTGAGCAGGGAGAATGCATAAAAATGCACACCAGAACACAATCCTATAAAACTGGTCTGTTTTAAAGAAATAGCCTTGTTAGTGGGGAGCTGAATTATGGAAAACAGTCAAAAGAAGAATGGAGAAAAATATTTTTGGGGGGTGACATTACTTTTCATCATCTTTTAAATGAGATTAAAGCCATATTGCTTGTGAGCCATCAAGATTCAGTAGTGATTTTGTCAGCATAAAGACCATTATTTGGGCTTCCTGCCTGGGTTCAGAGTTGAGGGATCCTGATTTAGGACATAATGCCTGCTTGCCTTAGGCAAGTGTAACTGTATATATTCATAATTAAAAGGGCTTAGTTGCTTTCTGAATTTGTCCACAGGATATGCGGTTGTTGTTCCTTCCCACCTGTGCCCATTTTTGGGAGAACACTGGGGCAAGCTTGCAGGACTTAAGGATACCCCAGTGCTGCCTGCCCCTTTGGTGTCCCTGGAATGCTCTTAGTTGAGCTGTTGCCTCCGTCTCCTTCTAACACAAATTAAAAGAGCCATATTCCAATTAGAGATGCAGATGGGAGGTCAAGCTAGGGGCACCGCTTCAGTTAAATTTTTCAATGTATACAAGCTCTCTGCTAATTAGTCTGTTTATCTAAGTCCTGCAGCAGTTTTGTGCATTTGTTGTGCCGTTTTCTTCCTCAAAGTCTGTCTCGTTTCAGAAGTGGCTGCCTATCAATAATACATCAAGTGGTGCTCCTCAGGCTGTGTGTATTATAAAATGTATTGTGGGTATAGCTGCTTGTATTGCTTCCAAACGCTTTTTATAGCAAGGGCATGACAATATGGTGTGGTTAATCATGAATTGAATTCACCAGAGAGTAATACCACTGTTAAATATACCCAGCGTGAGTGAAGCTGGGAGCAGGGGTGGTGTGTGTACATTATCTAGTTAGCGCTAGCTTAGCCCTGTGCTGTGGAAGAGCTTTCCTGTCGCTTGTCCCTGCCCCAGGCTTTGTTCTGCATTTGTCCTGTGGGAAGCTGTTACTCAGTTCCCTTATGGATGAATGTTTGGGTGAGCACCTTTCCAGGACTTTTCTGTACACTGCCCACAAGTGAGACCCTGCTCTGCGTGCCCCCCTGCTGATGTGAGCCCCTTTGGGTTCAGCACTCTGCTCACACAGTGAGGGTGGCACAAGCAGTTCCAATGGGTGACCTCATTTTGCCAAGCTTAATGTTACGGGTCACAGGAAGTACCACTATGTTGCTTGGTTCTTCCTTGTTGTTTAAAAGGAGCTCTTGGGAATAAAGGCTCTTTTTGCTTTATTTCTTTGTTTTCTGTCTGCTAACAATCTTGGCTGCTTGTTTTCTATCTTCCCCCTCCTTAAAAAGACCAGGAAAACAATGGCTTCTTTTTTTCCTGAAATGAGTTTGCTTCAGTGTCTGTTGAACTAATAAATCTCCTTTTGCTTTTTTCCTGGATTAAAAATACCCTTAGTTGGAGGGAAACAATAAATTTAAAGTAAAGAAAATTATAGCTTGACCTTTCTTCGTTAGGAAAAGACTGATGTAATGAAATGGCTACCGGGAGGACCAGTGAGATAAACTGTATGGGCTTGAGGCCTTTTATTTGTCACTTCCCTGGCTCTGCTATCCAAAAAGCCCCGTGCTGAGCCAAAATCAGTTCCCTGTGGCTGCAGCCATAATGCTACATGGAGCTCTAAGCTTGTTTGCATGGCCTCTCATCCAACCATCATCCCTGTTGTGTGTATGCTGAGTGATGCAGGACAGCTGGCAAGGGGTTGTGACAGAGCTCCCTGCTCCTGCACCTGACCCTGAGCAGTTCTACCCCATAGGTGCCAGCTGTGCACATCTGGAGCTCAGCCTGCTCTTGTCCAATTTCCTCCCCTCCAGATAAGTGGGAACAGGAGTGAAGAGGGATGGATCCCAGCCTGGGCCTTCACGAGGCTCTGGGGGGTGGTCATGCAGCCCTTTTGCTTCTTTGGCCATCCCACTGGCCTGCTGGCCCTCCTCTGCCCCACCCTGCCCCTTCAAATAATTTCAGGGATAATTATAGCTGCTCAGGAAAGCAAACAGCTCTGGCCGTTGGATCAATGGTTACCTTGTGTGTCGGGATCATCTTCCCTTGGAGTTCACAGCTAGACTGTGTTTTCACAACTCCTTCTGTAAAAAAAAAAAAAAGTCTGTCTGACATGAAAGAACCTAATGAAACATTGAAAATTGGTTTAGCCCTACAAGCACCCTCTCGTGTGCTCTGATGATATGCAAGTATTACAGTCAAAATTCTGGGGCTAACTCAGTGTTGGCTCAAGCAAATGGGTGTTTGTTCCATTAAGTCAGTGCTACAACCCTGTCAAAATTCCCCTCCAGTCAAAACTGTCTCCTTTATATTTAGACAAAGAAAATGCTTGCTGTTAGCAGACCACAGTGATCTGTTCTCTCTCCCTTTTTTGACTTTGCTGCACCTCATTTAGGCCTCAAATGAGGTGTTACCTTGTTTCAGCTCTTTGTGTTGTATGATTGCCACAGAGGAAATCTCGGATGAAATCCTCAACCTGCAGCAAATCCGATGGAGCACGTCGGTAAAGTGCCCTGCTTAAGCAGGGAGCTGGGGAGACTCAGAGTGGCTCACAGACCCTATAATAAGACTGAGGTTGGGTTTGGCAAAGCTTAGCCTTCAAAAGCATTTCTTGTGCCTTCGTGTATTTTTCTTTCTGTACTAACAAAGCTTATTTTTAACTGTATCACAGACCTTGCATGGAAGTTCTAAGATTACCTGTGCATTTATTAGCGCTGACTTCACAGTGTGGGATTTGCATAGGCTTAACAACCCTGCAATGTACTATTTTAATTAAAAGTGGTAGGACCCTTGGATAGGAAATCAAATGCTGAGTTGTTAATACGGCGCAGTTAAGTTTCTCTGTGCCTAGCTAGTAATAATACAAAACTCACTGCGCCGTGGAAAGGCTGTTTGGAAACCTGGAAGCATAGAAGTGTGTAATGGGATTTTTGCAAATGCTGTCTGAATTGTCCTACTATTAACAGTTTTCTTCTCCCTTTTATGTCAAATAGCACTATTTTTTGCGGGTAGGAGTTTGGAACTATAGTCTATTCCTTTGCTTGGGCTGAATTGGTTTTAAGCAGGTAGAGCAAAGAGGTTTGCATGTAATGAGGCGCTGAAAGCCAGCAACAGGGTTTCCCTTCTTGGTGAGAGCAGACACGACATCTGAGGGCTCAGCAAGGACAAGGGCTCAGCCACGAGCTAAACAGTCCATCATGGGTACTTTACGGAAGGCTGGATGCCAATCTGTACCTCTATTTTAGCCTGTCTGCTAGGGAGTGGTAGCCACTGTAGGACAGTGATTATTTCTGTAGTGACCTTTCTGGTACCCAGAACATCTAGTGTCTAATAAAAAGCTGAAAAAGCTACTTTGAGACTGGCCGTTAAAGTGTGGGTTGCATGCACAGGACCACAGTGTTAGTGTAGAGAAGGAGTTCTTTATGTAGGCTGTCTTTCCTTGCTTTATTTAAGGAAGAAATCACAGAATTATAGAATGTCCCAAGTTGGAAGGAGCCCACAAGGATCATTGAGACCAACTCCAGGCTTCACACAAAAACCACCATAAATCAGATCATAAGACTGAGGGCGTTGTCCAGACAACCACAGGGGAGCCTATGCCAGTGTCTGACCACCCTCTCAGGGAAGATCCTTATATCCAACCAAACTTCCCCTGTCACAGCTTCATGCCATTAAGTTTGTGGATTTCTTTTGGCAAGAAACGCCAGGCGAATTTAGGTATGTAGAGTCTCCTCAATTACTCTTCTTTTCCACTCCAACTGCCTTGAAACATTGTGTTTCCATGATACCTTCTTTTCTAGCAACCCAATGTATCTGGCTTCGTAAAGAACGTCTGAAAGAAATTTTGGGAAAGGAGGGCCATGGAATAAACAGCAAATAACTGTTGTTATTTGCTGTTAAGGGGAAAAAGAAGAGTGTAGAAAGGGGAAGAGTGATTGCTATTCTGCAAATTAGACTACACGAGAAATTCTTTATAAAAATTATAGTAAGTGCCCTCATGAGTAACAATCAGTGATGCAGGGGGGAAGGGAAGTGCTTTGTAGGGGCTGCATTACCGTCAAGTACGTAATAATTGCAGTAGTTTAATGAGCCTGATAGGAGCTGCAGTGAGCTGTCTGGCTAATTTCAGCTTGCTGTAGGTGATCTCAGCCTGTGGATCCCCATCTTACGTGAAGAAATGGGAAGAGGATGCATTTTAAAAGGTGGTATTGCATGTTGGTGACTAACCAACTAAATATGAAACATTTATCTACTCAAGGTGAAAATACTGTGGGTGAAGTGGGAGAGATAATAGGGCTGAGATCAGGGGTGAAGGTAGCTGCTTTTGGGGGTCAGATGTTCTCAGTCAGCTGATGTGTTTTTCATTGGGGGTTTAGGGCTTGTCATGCTTGTTGGATGCTTTTGTGTCCATTCTCAAGCTCTGTCTTGTTCCCAGCCCCTGTGTTTCTTAGCTTGATGCCATAAACTTTGTGTTATCTTTCTCCGACACGCTGCAGTGCTTGACACGGAGGCTGAGCTTTAGGTGCCAGCACACAGCTATTAATAAAAGGAGCCAGACTATCACAGCTGAAGAGAGATCATCTCATCGCAGGGCAGATCCGGTGACAGGATCAGTGCCTTTCTCACACTGCTGTAAGGATGCATGTTGCTCTTGTTTCACCTGGGGCATTTACTGCAAAGCAGCTAAGGCTGCTGTGGCTGTCCAACTCTCCTGGCTCTGGTTATGTGCAGCTCCAGTATGTATGCAGGGATAAAATGCACGCTGACGTGTGGGCTATCATCCCAAGGAAGGTTTGCATATTAATACCGTGGAGAGGGTGTAATCATTCTGGGCTTGATGTGATAACGGAGAAGGGAAGAACTATTTTTCATCTTGTTGCTTATCCCCGAAGTCTTTTGCTCTGCCAGCAACTTTTCTGTCTCTTGAAAATGTGTTCTTGTTCAAAAAGGAACATACAGCCATCTGTTTCTTGAGCATGATCAAATGGGTTTTAAAAATCTTCTCTTGAAAGTATGTTCTTATTCTTCCTGATTTAATTACAGGCTACTTTTCCTCCAAACGTGATAACTAAATGGTGGAACTCATCTTTTTCCCTCCCCAGTCAGTACAGGCACCACTTCACTGGTGTTTTTGTTCCTGGTCAGTTTGGTCAGTGCTTCCTGGGTATTTTCCCTGGGTGAAAAATAGTTGTTCTGTTGTTGCAAAACACTGACCTCTCTAAGGAAGGAGAGAGTCCAATAGCTGATGAAGTTTTTCCTCTGAGGATAACACATTGTAATTGCCAGTGGCATCATTCTTACTTGCCCCTTAAATGAAGTGCTCTAATAGATTGATTATGATAAAATCAACCTTGACTTGAGAGGCTTGGTAGTATTAGTGGGGAGGAGGTATTGGCATTCTGCTTTCACGTTACAGAAACGTTTGTAGAAATGAATGCAAATAAAACCTCTGCTTATGCTATGCTCTGCCAGGTACAGAGAGGGTCTGGGCCAACCTGGTTTGCCAGTATTGATGGAATGTGCCTGGGTGCCTATTCCTGACTGGCCTTGCAGAGTGCTTCCATACCTGCCCCGGGGCACCTCTGAGAGTGGCTGCTGCTGGCCCTCAGTTTCCCCTGCTTCTGAATCAGGGATAATAATAACCCAGGTTAGGATTAGGGTTAGTTAGACCTGCCCTGTCCTTGTGCTGGCAGGCCAGACACTGGGATTAGTAAAGCCAGGCACTGCTGAGTTTCTGCAGTAGAGTTTAGCATTATGTGAGGTTGCTTTGCACGCTTGTACTCTACCTACCTACATGTTAATGTCTCCTGAACATGTGGGAGTGTGACATCTAGATCTCTTTTTCTTCTACCAAACACGGTCAAAAGTGACTACTGACTTGAATGTTTAACAGGGTGAGGGCTTACAAGCAAACACTAACATATACATTCAATTCCCTTAAGATTCCAAGCCAAAAATATGTGGTGAGGGTTTTATTCTACAATCATGTGCTTTAATATTGTGTGGAACAATGTGATTAGTAGAAATAACATTCTGAGGATTATTGGCAGTGCATATGGAAGCACATAATCTGAATCCTGTTTGCGTATATATTAACAGCTTAAAAGGGCTGAAACAACTGACGTGTCTGTATAGAGAAATAGCAAAGTAAATGTATGAAACTTGCTTCTGTAGCCAGCAAAGCATCTAGTTATCATTATCTTAATTTTTAGGTTTTTTTCCTCAAATCTTGACTGCATCTTTTTGACAGCAAAAGCAACAATGACAAAAAAAAAATAGTTTTGTTCTTTTTGTTGGTAAGTGCTTTGGTTTTTTGCTGTTCGTATAGCTTCTGCCTCACATCTTGGCTTTGGAAACGTAGAGCTTGTATATACGTGCCTCACGAACAGGGTTTCAGAAGTCTGTGGTGTTGGAGCTACTTAAGTTCCATCCAGGAATGGCAAAGTATCATTAGTCTTCAGAGTGCAGGATGCCTGGAACAGGTGAGGGTAATTGAAGGGCAGGCATCTTTCTGGAAAATGTTACTGCAAACCCTGCATGTGGGCCCAGATCCCTTTCTGTCAGGGGAGTGTTTTGTGCTGATTTCTTATAGAAATACTTTGAGTGAGCCAAGGCTGAAGCTGTCCCATAAGCTTCCAACCTGGAGGCATGTGGAAGCTTTTCCTGGCTCTTGCCTTTGTAGAAGAATAAACCCAAACCGGTGTCTGCGTGAGATGAAGTCCCTTTGATAATCTATGTTAGTTTAGTGATAGTGGTGTTACATCCTGTTGCCATTATTTTACCCTTAAAAAAAAAAAAGGCAATTGTCTCTAGGAAAGCTGCTGCGGCCTTTTGGCCTCCAGCACCAGGGCCACCTGAAACACAGTGGGCAGCCGGTGTCACCTCAGAGGCAGGGATCTGGAGATGGCAGCGTGCGCCAGCTTACTGTGTGGTTTACGAGGTCGGTGAGTTTGGTCACCTTTCTGCTAGCAAACTCAACAGAACTACGAAAGAGGCAGAATCCTGGCGAGCGGTTTTTGTTGGTATTAAATTCGTCCTGTGGCAAATTGAATTATCGCATTTCTGATTGCACAGACTGCTTATCACAACACTTCCATAAGACAGGCGCTGTGCGCGTGGGATCTTCAGTGAAGTTCATAAAGTAATCTCCCATGTCTTTCAGCTATTTCCATATCCCCCCCGATGGACTTCTGTTTTCACAGGCCGCAGCCTTGCTCTGACTTGCAGAATTCAAGCCAAGAGCTGACAGAAACTGTGCGGTGTGGGGCTCTGTTCACAGATTGACTCAGTCAGTGATTAATACAAAATTAGTCATAGTCTTAAAATTCTTCCTTGCCTAGATCATGTCTACTTCCACTTCAAATCACTAACTTAAAAGAGCTTAAAGGTGTTGTTTAAACCTTCTGCAGTTGTAATTTCATTATTTGTACTGTTTCTTGCAGGCGCTTTCTTAAATTATCTATCTGATATTCTCCTTTGACTCAGAAGATTATAAATATTATTTATAATGATCCCAGAAAGTGTTAATTTGCTGTGCCAACTGGCTGTGTTACATGTCCTTTAATGCTGGTATGTTGAGTTAGTGGCATTTGTGTTTGTTGTTTAGATTCACCATTTGGTGATAGGAGATGTTGCATGATGTATCAGCTGCTTGGGGCACTGGGGTTAACCATGTAGTCAGTTTGCTCAGGTCCCTTAGTATTCATTTTGAGTTTCTGTCTGGGCCAAAAACTCTCAGGTCTGGATGGAAGCTTTGTTTTTCAGCCCATAGCTGGCTCTTGCAGATTGGACAAGTACAGCTTCAGGTTTCAGCTGTGGGTGCAGTAATAGCCAAAACCGGACTGGATTGTTAATGTGGATGCTGTGTGTTTATGTGTGCATCAAAAGATGTACAGCCTTCTAGAAACCAAAAATAAGAGCTGAAATAACTGCTTTTGTATGTTTTGTTTAAGTGCGGCTCATCTGTCCCACTGTTAATAAGAGATCAGTTATGTGATCTGCAGCAGCTGAGAAATGCAGGGACAGGATGATTTAAATGTGAGAGAGATTGGGTGTTGATAGATGATACTTGGTGTGAATAGGTGATGTATACAAACGAGGGTGGAATTATTCAAGCTGTAGCAGTAATTATTTCAGATTCAAACTAGCCTTTCCTAAAAGGCCTTTTACAAAAAATTATACCATAAGTGTTCCAAAGTAAAAGACATAAAATCATAAAATATTTGAAGTTGGAAGAGACCCATAAGGATCATCAAGTCCAACTCCTGGCTCCACAGAGGACCACCCAAAAATCAGACCGTGCATCTGAGAGCATTGTCCAGACACTTGATGAACTCTAGCAAGCTCAGTGCTTTGACCGCTTCCCTGGGGAGCCCGTTCCAGTGCCTAACCACCCCCTTGCTAAGGAACCCCTTCCCAGTATCCAACCCCAAACCTACCCTGTCAGAACCTTGTGTCATCCCTCGGGTTCTGTTGCTGGTCACTAGAAGCTCCTGCCCCTCTGTTCCTGCTCATGAGGAAGCTGTAGGCTGTGATGAGGTCTCCCCACAGTGTCCCCTTCTCCAGGCTGAACAAAGTGCATCAATGACTAACCCCTGGAAAATCAGTGGGTTCCCAAATCATTCAAACTGTGTTTCTTCATTGCTTTGCTATGTGACTTCAGATCCCCCATCCACCTTACCAAGGCAAGATGACTGGATGCATGTATCTTGCACTGGTGACTTCCTAAGAAATTAATTAATATATTTGTTAACATTTCTTCATAAAGTTTTGAGACAAGTTGTGCATAGTAGCATTGATTCATTCGTTAAAGAGAAAAAAAGAAAAAAAGGTCTGTTGGCATGGAGTAATGACAGAATTCACAAGATCCAAACATGCTTCTCAAGAAAGAATCTTCTCAGTGTAAGAGTTTATACTCAGTGTAAGCTAAGTATTACTGTAGGGAAATCTGAAAGTTCTGCAGAAGTAACTTGTAATGTATTCAGGTCTGTTGGAAGCCAAAGAATCAGGCTGCAGAAGCTTTCATGCAGGTCTGGACAAGAAGGAGCTATGCCTGCACAGGAGCTGCTGGCTGCTTTGTGAGCCCAAGTGGAGCTACAGCTTGGCCAAGCTGCTGCACGTGCCTCTGGGCTCTCATGAAGATGTCCTGGCTGCATCTGGATGGTCAGGCTCTCCTTGCAGACTGAAGGAAGCAGAGCACTCAGTTGAGCTTT
Source organism: Lagopus muta (assembly GCF_023343835.1). Classification (NCBI taxonomy): domain Eukaryota; kingdom Metazoa; phylum Chordata; class Aves; order Galliformes; family Phasianidae; genus Lagopus; species Lagopus muta. Next base: position 67,493,678 of record NC_064433.1, read on the forward strand.
CTTGCCTGGAGGTGTGTGTGTAAGGCAGGATGGGCCAAGGAGGCTGCTTCTTGGCACCTCTTGTGGCAGGCTTGCTGCAAAGAGGGCTGGCTTGCTGGAGAGATCCAAGTGAGAAATCAGAAACTTTCTCAACCTCACTCTGAAGGGCCAAGAGGTTAGGATGTGTACAGAGCTGCTTACAACTGGGGAAGCCTCAGCTGTTGTCAGAGGTTTCCCGAAGAAGCTGCTGTGCTGCTTCAGGTTGGGAGTGCAGTGTATTACAAATGATGCCCTCTCTCGTTGAAAGGCTGAAAGTCTGAATATCCCCAGTGGATTTAAAGAAATGCTCCCTGTCTGTGAAACTTTGGCCACCTTGTTTTACACTGTCCCCTGCTTCTGGATGAGCTGTGTGGCCTGCCTGATGTCAAATCCATCCCCCCTGTGTGCTTTGTTTGTCTGATTTCTTGATGCTGAGAGAGCCCTGGCTGTAGCCCAGATAACTTAAGATGCTACCTCGTGTTGACCACATACATCCTCAAGTGGTCCAAGCAGCCAGCAGGCACAAAGCCTTGTTGTCCCGAGCAAGGCTGGTCTCTGCGTTCAATTCAGGCTTCCGCGTGTAGGAAGTTCAGCTCATGAAGTGCTTTGGGGTGTGAGGGGGTGGTGGGAAGTAATGAAATGCAAGCTGCCTTGAGTTCTGCTGCCTGCAGAAGATGTCACATGGTTTTCCTTAAAATGTAGGAAGGATGTCATAGTGGCTTTTTAATTTATACACAAACACCCAGACATGAAGCAAGTGTGTGGGAAGGAAGAGTAATTTGAATTGTGCTGTGATTGCTTGGGTCCCACGTCACAGAGGCATTTTGAGTAGAAGAGTGATGTTCTTTCAGATCTTGTAGCTCAAAGCCCTTCTTTTCTCGGTCAGAAATGTTTAGGGAAAACTGATCTTTATTTATATCTAGCAAAGAGCAGAAGGAAATCATATTATTTCCTTGCAGTGCACTGGATTGGATTCCTCCAAGAACATTCCTGAACCGCAGCTCCAGTAGGTACAAAAAAAAGGAATCAGGGCCATGTACTAAGAGAAAAGCAGTAGCACTAAATACATTGCAACTTCTGAATATTTCATGTATTCAAGAATGGGGTTGTGTCTCTTTCAAATCCAAACAGCAAGTAATTGCATGCAGTTTTGTTTCCATAATTCAAAAAAGAAATGTGTAGCTGTTGGAGAAAACCTTTGATTGGCAAGGTAAAACATTGCTGTGGAACATGGAAGATTGCAGGGTTACGATTTGTGTTTTCTTCCTGGTTAAGAGATTACAGTTTGATAAGGACAGAAAAATGCAGTGTTTTGTGCCTGTCTTTTGTTTTGCCTTTGTTTACGTTTGTCTTGCAATACTGTCACTTCTTGGCGATATTGCAAAGTTCCTCCAGGGCAGCTGTATTTTGCACTGGTCTCTGCATGAGCGTCTGATGACCTTTTGGTTCACCTGTTGTGCCTCACACTGCAGTTAGTAAATGGTGCTCCTAAAAATCGGCTCTTGATTATGTATGGGCTTTTCTCGGCGGTTGTTTTTCATGCTGAACTTGTAGTGAACTCTGCCTGGAAGAACTGAGATTTGAATCTAGGCTGCAAAATTAGGGAAGCTACAAATGGTATTGTGTCAATCACTTTTCCTAGTAGATTTAGAAGCAAACTGAATCCTTCTGGAACACTTATCCATGTAGTTTATAAGGTGGTTAATTCACTTCTGAGAAAGGTTTGCCTGGTTTTCCCTTTCTCATTAGGTAGCCAGTGCCTATGCTGCTTGCTAGAGGTGTGGGCTGGGTCTTTGTAGCTCTGACTCTGCTCAGGAGGAAATGACTAAAACTTTCTGACAAACCACAGGAACAAAGAGCATCTTTGATTTACCAAAATAGTTGTGGTCATGAGGATCAGGATGAGCTGCTGAAGCCTTGAAGCCAGCACTCCAGGCTGGGAAGAGCAGATCAGCCCAAAATTGAAGGGAGGGAGACCTGGCAGAAGAGTGAGGGAGCTTTCGGCTGAGAGATGTCTGGGGCTCCCTTGTACTTCAGAGCCCTTCTGTGATGGAAGAGATTGGGTCTTTCCCTTCTACTCTACTGCTCCTTTTGGGTCCTTGCAGCCTGAGAATTCCAAAACTCCTTCATAACTGCGAGCCTTGAGTGACTTAGCTGGAGCTGAACATTGGGAGTGAAGAAGAGAAGCTCCATTTAATGATAGATGTTTAGTTTCTGTGCATGGTATTACTTTAAGCCGACTTGCAATAACACCATTAATGTAACTTTTTTTCTCTAGCTTTGTAAGCTTCTACATGACGTTCTGCAGTACCCTTTATAGAAACCTCAAATATTTTTCTTTCCCCGCCTACCATGTTTTGTCTCTTTTTCCATCTGACAGATGTTTTTTTTCTTCCTGTGTTGCACAGGGCATAATTATTCTGTTGCAATAGCCTGAAACCTTGGTCCTGTGACAGTCTTCTAGCAGAGACTTATATATCTCTGTCCTTCATGGTCTGTGTACGTTGTTTTTTTTTCCTGGTGTTTTTCCCAGTCTGTTTTAAAAAAAAAAAAAAAAAAAAAAGAATTGTTCTGAGAAGCAATGAGCCATTTAGAATCATAGAATGACAAAGGTAGGAAAAGACCTCCAAGATCATCCAGTCCAACCTGTCTACCTACCCACCAGTATTTCCCACTAAACCATGTCCCTCAACACGATGTCTAAACATCCCTTGAACACCTCCAGGGTCAGTGACTCCACCACATCCCTGAGCAGCCCATTCCAGTGCCTGACCACTCTTGGAGAAACGTGTTTCCTCATGTCCAGCCTGAATCTCCCCTGGCACAACTTGAGGCTGTTCCTTCTAGTCCTATCTCTAATTACATGGGAGAGGAGACCGAATCCTAGCTCTCCACAACCTCCCTTCAACATCCTTTGTATGCTCCAAGACAATCTATTTTACATTTTTAATATTTAGACCTGAGATTGCATTTTTGTTTTTGTGCCCTATTACCACATGCCGTAAGTCAGCTGAATTCTCTCTGTTTTAGCTCACACTTTCTGGATATTTGCAATCAGTGTTTGTTGTCTCAGATCAACTAGATAGTCTGTTTCTTTAGCCCTTAATATTTCTGAGTCAAGTGTTTGCATTCTGATGATGTTGCTTGCTTGTCTGAGCTTCTCTCAGCTTGCCAGTATCTGCTCTTGCTCTTGGCACAACTGTTGTTCCATGAGCAGTGTCTCAGCCTGCCAGGGCAGCATCCCAGTGGTACACCGAGATCATAACTAGAAGGTTACTGACCTTCCTGCAGAGTGATGCACAATACTGTTCAGCAGCATTCCTCATTGCTTCAGTCCTACCGGATGTATTTCAACTGAGCACTCATATGGGAGTTAGATTTTTATATCTTAATGGAGGCTTGTGTAATTGCCTAGGCTAGGAATTCTTTAACCTTTCCAGAGTTTTATTCCCAGACTTCCCCCAGCATTTCTGAAGTTCATGCAGAACTTTATACCAGAAAAATTTTGTCAAGCTTCCTGCACCAAATAGCATTTATTTTGACCGAAATCTTTAGATGGGACTATCCTCTGTGATGATGGGAAAGAGCTGTAGGATTGTTTCAGTGCCCTGTGCTGCTCTGACCTTCACTGGCTTCTCTTCACACTCAGAGCTCTGGAGGTTTAGCTCTGTGGGGCGCTGGGCTGGCAGTTCTGCAGGTCACAGTAGTGAGAAGGAATCGTTTCAAAGCGTCATTCACCTTCCTTGCTTTGTGTTGTATAGTTGTGATCTGCTGGGAGGTGGAGGCAGGCACAAACCTGACCGCTAAATGCAGAAATTACTGAGCAAGGACGTTGCTGGGAATTGTTAGGAATAAATAAGCTCATTTCTTATTTGTACATCAACTGTCATCCTTTAATCTCTTGGCACATTTTTTGTTGTTGTTGTTTTTTTTAAGTGCTGTTACGTACGTCATCCGCTGTGCTTCCTGTATCCCACGTCACTTCATCATAAACTTTTACAAGATTTCACTTTAAGCCTCCTCAGACTTTGTAGCAATTAATTAAATTCTTTCTTTCTCTCTTTCCAGTGTCAGAAGCTTATATGGATCAGTGGAATTGGCTCAAGCGTAACAGCGGATATCAGCATTGAGGTTGCTCCCCTGGGTGAGTAACCTAAGCCAACAGCTTACTCCTTGCTATTGATGTCAACATATCCTCTGGTTTTTGCTTGATACCTTACACAACAGCTCCTTTAGGCTTTTAGTTCAAACACTGGTAAAATTACAGTGCATTACAGCTTCCTGCAGGAGCTGTAGATGAACATCATGCTGCGTCTGCTTGTATGAAAACCCTTTTATTTGACATCTTTGAAAAGGTAGCCGTCCCTTATACATTCTGAACTGCTGTTCAGGTTGAGGGAGGCTTTCTGCATTTTAAAGACAGAGGCTTAGGAGTTAACATATGGACTGTGGCAGTATAATTGAGTATATTTTGGTGATCCAGGAGATAAAAAGGAAATGACCACTGGAGCCATTCTTGTGGCACACTGTGGACTCAAAAAATGGTGCCAGTGCTTCAGGATGGGCCTCGCTGCACTTGTCACGCCTCTGTGGTGTGGCAGTGCTGTGTGTCTGCAGTTAATCTAACTCGACAGGTCTGTGGCAACGTGTACAGAAACTGCCCAGGGCTTTCAGATCACTGGGGCAAGTTTAAGTTTATGTGAAAACCACTCTTGACAGAATAGACTATCTGTTGCATTAGATGTTGGAAATAGCCCAGCTTAGTAGACTTCAAGGTGTGGCGTTTTGCATTTGGTCTAGACTGATTTGATCCAAGTAGCGCAGTGCATATCAGAGCTGCCAGTCTTGTTTTGGGGATGGTTATCTCCTATCTGCTTAGTTTTGGATATCGTGGTATCATCTGGCATGTGAAGGACTTGAGGCTTCTAAGTTCCAGCAGGCTCTTTGCTTGGAGAGCTGGGTTGAGTTGCTGCACCTGCACCTTAGCTTTGCATGCCATGACTGGGATGCACCAACCCCTTACTATAGCTATACCAGTTTCTGCTTTACAGCCCTGTTGTGCTTCTTCTCAGATGCTATCTTTGCGCTGTAACTGCTTCATCAGGCTGCTCCCCACTCTCTCCACTCCAGCTGGGACCTTTTTTTGTGTGTGCTTTCTCTTGTTTTCTTGTTGCTGTGCAGCCCTCCCATTTACCTATGCACAATGGTGTGCCTCATACTCATGGGGCTGAGACTGTCAGTGGTGACTGCTGTTTTTAACAGCCTGTGCCCCAAGGATTTACTTGCCGTGTCCCCAGAGATTTACTGTCTCTTTGGAGAGAGCAGAAAGTGCCCGTCTGCTGCCTGGGACTGCTGGTGTGATCAAGCTCCAAAGCTGGCTTTGGTCATTGCTGCTCCACAGTGCCATCCTGCATCCCCAGGCCTGCTGGAGATGGGGCTGTGTCTTGTTCAAGATACTATTTCCCTTCTCTTCCTTTCCTTCCCCCTGCTACAGTCCTTGGAGTGCCTCTTTTTGGGCCTCCAACCCTCCCCACTCTAAATCACTATGTGTGAACTCTGTGGGATTGGGATCCATAGGCTGCCCAGGGGCCTGGAAAGAAGCGAGTTATGCTCTTTGTTTGTCAGGAACCCTGAAGTCTGACACCAAAAGCTTTTATTCCCCACACTCTTAATCAGTGGCCTGCTGGCTCCAAGAGCAGTTATCACCTATTGTCCTCCTATGTGGGTCCCATTTCTTCAGTTTTATTGCGTATCAGAGCTGTGGGATTACATTCCAGCTGGCCAGGCACTCCAGCTGGATTTGAATGGGTCATGACTATAAAAACGTCACTGAAAGTCTGATGTTGGCTGGCCTCCACTTTCTGCTGGATGTGTGTTTGGGGATTTTCAGTCTGCTGGCATGACTGTGCGAATGTCTTGCCTTCATTGAAAATCTCCGGATCCTTGCTTTCCAGATGTTGCTGCTTTTCCTTCCCTAGGAATAGGCAGAAGCACTGGGAGCTAAATCTGCCTTTTCTTCCACATTGCTCTGGGAGGAAGTGTGTGCTCCAATCCCTCCTCGTCGGCACCTGTGGGTGCTGGATTCTCTCTCTGTTCCCACAGCCTGAGTGCCAGTGTATCTCTGCTGTTTGGAGGCTTTCTGCTTGAGTTAGTCCTGTTTCCCTCACCAATCTGTCCGGAAGGCTGGAAGTGATTTCTCCTTCTGCTACTTGCTTTCACCATCAAATAAGTAAATAAAAGCCTCTCCTAGTGTGATGGCCAGAAGTCCCTGCCTCTGACTCAGCACTGGGCTATGTTACGAGCTGCTGTCTGCTGCTCCCAGTTGGGCAGATGAGTGCAAGGGCTTCCCGTTGCCCTGTGTGTACATCTCATCATTGCATTTATTAGTGCCTGTGGCTTATCCTGTGGGTACAGCCTCCGTGCAGCTTTTCTTGGGCTTTTAGTACTTGTGCTAAACTCAGATATGCTCAAAATAGTGCCGAGTGTTTCCTCTGCATGCTTATGGGAGGTGTGGCACTGGCCATGGCTGGGGTGGGAAGGCAAGGGGTTGGGGTGTGCTTGCCTAGGGCTTGAGGTTGATTGTGGCCAGACACTGGGGCAAGGCACAACATGGGGACAGTTGCAGGATGTTTGGGGTGGGGGTGTCACTTGTGTGTCAGTGTGTTACCTGGGACCACCGTGTCATCAAGAGTGCAATGCAAGATAAAGCTCCTGATTGGCAGGAGAAGTTGCCCCCTCCTCAACTTCAGCCTTGTTCAACCCCATTGTGCTGCCCAAGCAGTGCCAGGGTATTGAATGACATAGGGATGCTGGTGAAGGAAGGTCGTTTTTTGTTGTGACTCACTGCTGCATTCAAGAAAGGTTAAAGCCATGAATCTGCTAATTTATTTTTGAGTTAACGTTTCTCTTGTGTGAATGGCACCTCCCTTTAAACCATTCATAGGAGAAATGAACTTTGCGCCAGAGGGGAAGAAGTGTGTCACCCTTGGCATGCAGTGGGGGGGAAAGGGGCAGGGTTTTTATATTCAGGCTTTTTCCATCCCTTTCTTCCAAGAGGGAATATTGCAGCTTACAGAAAGCAGTATGCATGTCTCTGTGCTTTTGCTCTGATGTTTTATGCAATGTGGTTTGGGTAACGTTAACATAGCTTCACATTATGTTCACCCACAGTGCTGAAGGCAGCTCTGTAATACACATAAAAGTCTGCGTGGAGAGAAAGGGAGCTGTGTTTATCTGCACACATTAGCTTACTGCCCTGTTTATCTCACATGTGACCTCTCTGCTGCACAGAGCCTTTCCCTGCTTTTCCCCAACTGCTTTTTTCCTTACTTGATTTTCCCAGTCCTGACAGTTGCTTTATATTCAGAGAATAAAAATTCATCCCCCACAGAGCTTTCAAATCTAATTCCATTTCTTCTCTTACTTTTCTGAGAAACTCTTCTTGATTTCTTCAAGACTGAGAATGTGTATTCTCCCCGTTTATTTAGGCAAGCTTATTTTGTCTGCAGAAACCTGGTCAACTGATATGTTTCAGTTTGTAAATATATAATTCTGTGAAGTTTATGTGTTGAGAATAATCTTTCTGAGCTGGAAGAAGATTGTCCAATCTGTTTTAAGATGTCCCACTTTCTGAGTAGTGCATCTCATTAGAAATAGGGCTGTCTGCTTGCATGGCTTTTTTCTTTCCTTAAGTAGCTTGTGGGAAGAAATCTATCACTGCATCATCTGGTAATAATACTTGGCACTTTATTTGCATCTTCAAAATGATACAGCTCTGAATTAAACAATTTCTATATCATTGTGTAGTAGTTTTTATTTGCCCCATTTTACAAAGGGGAAAATGAACCACAAGTCAAGGGACCTTAGGCCGTGAGAAGAGTCAAATTATCACCCTGAGATCCTCCCTGACTGCTACTGGAGTAGCACCACACCTTCCTTGTTTAAATGAAGAAAAAAAAAAAGTAGGAAAAAGTCATGTTTGATTCCCATCAACAACAAAGGAAAAGGGAGAGATGTTTATCGTGAATGATCTTGCCTAACCTTTGTTAACTAAGTGAAGTTGTTGATGTTTCTGTATTTTTTCCTCTTATTTGGCAGCTGAGGCTGACATGGGAAAAGAGAGGTGTCCTAAATGGGAACTGTGTTACTGCACAGAAATTATCTTTATTTATGTCCCCCATCATGTGCCACAGCAGTATTCTTGTTTTTACCCTTCTATTGTTGGCTCTAAGTAGTCTCTGGGATGTTACAGAATCACAGAATGGCCCAGGTTGGAAGGGACCTCAAGGATCACCAAGCTCCAACCCCCTTGCCACATGCAGGGGCCACCAACCTCCCCATTTAATACTAGACCAGGCTGCCCAGGGCCCCATCCAACCTGGCCTTGAACACCTCCAGGGACGGGGCATCCACAGCCTTTCTGGGCAGCCTGTTCCAGCACCTCACCACTCTCATAATAAAGAGCTTCCTCCTGACGTCCAACCTAAATCTTCCCTCCCTCCACTTCAAACCATTTCCCCTTGTCCTGCCATTATCTACCCTTTCCAAGAGCTGTCTCCTGCTTGTAGGCTCCCTTTAGGTACTGAAAGGCTGCAATGAGGTCACCCCACAGTCTTCTTTTCTCCAGGCTGAACAAGCCCAGCTCCCTGAGCCTGTCTTTGTAGTGGAGGTGCTCCAGCCCTCTGATCATCGTGGTGGCTCTCCTCTGGACCCTCTCCAATAGATCCCTGTCTTTTTTGTACTGGGGGCTCCAGACCTGGATGCAGTTCTCCAGATGGGGTCTCACAAGGGCAGAGTAGAGGGGGCCAATCACCTCCCTGTCCCTGCTGGCCACCCCTCTTCTGATGGAGCCCAGGATGCCTTTTGCTTTCTGAGCTGCAAGAGCACACTGCTGGCTCATGTTGAGTTTTTCATCCACCAGGACCCCCAGATCCTTCTCTGCAGGGCTGCTCTCAAGGACTGCTCCTTCCAGTGTGTAAGGATGCCTGGGATTCCTTTGGCCCAAGTGCAAAAACTGTGCACTTTGCTGTGTTGAGCCTCATTAGATTCACCTGGGCTCACCTTTCAAGCCTGTGGAAGTCCCTCTGAATGGCATCCCTTCATCCCTCCCTCGTAAAAGGCCACCAGATTGGTTAACCATGACCTTCCCCTGGTGAAGCTGTGCTGGCTGTCTCCGATCACACTCTCATTCCTCATGTGATCAAGCATGTCATCCGGGAGAATCTGTTTCGTGATTTTCCCAGGCACAGAGGTGAGACTCACCGGCCTGTAGTTCCCCGGGTCCTCCTTGCTCCCTTTCTTGTAAATGGGAGTGAGGTGACCCTTCCTCCTGTCATCCAGGACCTCACCTGACAGCCATTACTTTTCATATACAACGAAGAGTGGCTTGGCAACCACCTCAGCCAGCTCTTTCAAAGGAGATCTGTAAGTAATTGCAGCAATGTTGATAACTACTGCTTTGCATTTGATTAAAACTCCTTTTTTTTCCCCATAATTTTTCTTTTTTTTAATGAAATCTAGAAAAAAGTGCTTCAGAGTTCTGAGCTGCATCAGAGGAATTTAGCCCTGCTGAGGAGGACAGATAGCCTACTTGTTGATGAAGTGGCGTGATGCATAAGAGCAGAAATCACATGAAGAATTTCTTCATCTTTGGAATATTTCTGCTGCTTATCCACAGGTTCTCAGATGCTGCCTGTCCACCTTCTGGCTGGGTTCAGATGCCTTGTTTGATAAACTTTCTGGCGAAAGGCTTGCATAACTTCAAGCAACTTTATTCTAGGCATGCCTTGCTAGTAAAGGCAATGAGGAATGCAACTGTCTTCAGCCACGCGCTATCTGGGAATGCAAAACATTGCCAAGCCCTTTTAGGGGCTTGAGCTTTAACTCTGTGCATGTATTTTTTTTCTGTGTTGGACGGGTAAGACAGATATATTCTGATGCCTTAGATGGTATCTTCAGCAACAGATTGCAGCATCCAGGTACCACAGCCAGCATTTTTTTTTTTCTTTGCTAGGAGGGAGGTTTGTGTTTTTATTTTCAACTTCTAAAATCACACATGGTGGAGCGTGCTCCTGAAGATAACTGGGCTGGTGACCTGGGCAGCTCTGACCACTCCCTCCATTACCTCATTTGTAGCATGCTTTCTTCTGGCTCTGAAGAGAGCTGTCTTGTTCCATGGCATGTTTGCAGGGCTCTCATTTCATCCATTGTTTCACATGATACCTGAATTCCTTATGACTTGTCAGCTGATTTTTTTTTTTTTTTTTTGAGGAACTGAACGTGGCTTATTCTGATTCTGGATATTTTTCCCTCATGCTGCTTGGGAGCCCACAGGGCTGAGTTGGGATCTGAATTTTGCACCAGGAAGAGCAGAGCAGCTGGTATGCAGACTTTCACGCTTTACTTGCAGTGCGTGTGCTCCTGTTGTTGCCTTAGTGTCTTTCCTTTGTTATCTGACCACTTCTCTCCCTAGTCTTTGATTTCGACAGCTCAGGAGAAGAATCTGTGTGGGGAGCTGCATGTTTGCCTTGGACTGTTTTGTTTGTGGGTTGAATTTTGTGTGTGTGTGTGTGTGTGTGTGTATGTAATTTTTTTGAGATATTGCACCCCAAAGGGGTGAATGCTTTTGTGAATGTGTCCAGAGCAAGTTGCTGGGATCTTGCTGATAACCCCCACCAAGGAATTTCTTGGAGATACTTCAGTATCTCCATGTGTTGATTAGGTATTTGAAATTAAAAGAGGGAGGGAGCTACCTAACTCTCCAGACGTTTCTTCCTTTTCCACCCCCACTCCTCTAGTACAAATTCCCCAAAAGGCTGTGGTTGTGCCAAGCAGGAAAATAAGCTTTTTTTCTGGTGGTGGTGATGGTGGTGTTTTGTTTGTTTGTTTGTTTTCACATTTCTTCCAAACTGTTTCCAAGCAGCAAAAAGAAGCTGTTGGATATTATGGGCTGATGGCAAATATCACTGGCATTCAAGGGAATATGAACAAAGTGGGAAGAGTGGGCAAGGTGGAACATTAGGCTTCTATGTGGAACAAAAGAAGCAGTCGGAGTTGGAGGAGGCAGTAAACTGCTGCCACTGGAAAGTGGGAGGCAGTGGGTACCTGAGCCAATGAGGTTCCCCACAGTAACTTGATTGCTGCCTGCCCTGTTTTGCTTGCATAGCCAAGAAATTCCATTCTAAAATAACGTAAGCGAACACAGGGAGTTTTTTAACTGTTAAAAGTTTGAAATTGCAACTTCTTCCACGTCCAACTGCTCGTATCCCCACACCCTCATGAACAAGTCTGGCATTACAGCTTAGCTTCTTGTTACAGTTGTACTTGTTGGAGTAGGATGTCTAGGCTAACCTATCTCTAGGATTCAGGGTCAGTCTGGGAAACTGCTAGAGTTTCTGTGCCAGATGGTGATCCTTATGGCGGATCTGAGTGGTACGAGTGGACGTTTATGGAAACCGCCTCACATATGGCCTAAGGGATGTTCATGGGACCCTTGTCAGCGTGGGCCTTCACATGGCATCAGCTGGGCAGCTCTGAGTTGGGAGGGCTGACCCAGGTGTGCAGAGGCTTCCTGGGTGTGGAAGGCTGGGTTACACTGCCTGGATCTGACTAGCGGGAGCATGATCATTTTTTGCTTTGCTTTCAGAGCTCTAAGCTGGCCCTTTGAGTTTCCCAAGGCGGTAGGTTCCAGACTCAGGTGCCTGAACAGTGTTGAGGAATAGGTGACAAGGTGTGAAAGGCAAGGGCTGCTTCAAAAGATGCGGCCGCTTCAGAAATCTGCTGGTGGTTTGCAGCTGATTGCAGGACCTCAGGAAGGAGCTGCTCCACTGATGACATGGCTCAGCTGTGGCAACACGAGTCACTCTGGTTACAGCAAGAGATGTGCCTAAACAGGATGTCTGTATCGACCATCCTTGAGCCTTTCCAATTTGTTTCAGGGAGGCTCAGATTCATACAGCATAAAATTGACATTTGTTTCAGGTCTGCCTATCTCCCTGCCAGCATATGCTCACATCCTTATTTGAAACAAACAAACTCCCAGGTGTTCTCTTATCTCAAAACCAGAGATTCACCTGAAATTGTTTTTTGGGGAATTGGAGGCCTTTTTGAGTAAAGCTGCCTGTCTGTAAGCATTTTCCAGGGCTCATCACACTTTGAAATCATGGTATTAAAATAATTGCCTCTGAAATGAAGGGAGGGTCACATGCCCTACATCAGAAATTCCTCTTAGTACTTATTAATCCGGTATATAAATGTCATGGCTTACATCCACAGGGTGTTTATATTCAGTTTTTAGCTCTAACAGTATCCCTTACTCTTCAGAATAAATGCCATATAATCTGGTTATGAGCAATATTCTTAATTTAGATACTAAAAATAGGACATAGACAGATCTGAGTTACTTTAAGAAAGTAGGAGAGCAAATAGCTTTGTCTGATGAGGGGAGATCAAGTTCACTTGAATCACTTAGTGTTCGATATAATGGTAAAGCCAGAAAATTCTGTCTGTTTTGTTGTCATAGTACGATTGCTGCATTTTTCTCTTCTCCTTGGTTTGAGGGCCTGGTTCTCCACTATCTTGCCTCCAGTTATACCTCTTCTGGAAATTATAAAGAAAGTGTAGGTTGAGAAACATCATGTTTTTTTTTAACTTTTTTCCCCCTCATTATTTCAGTGCACGCTGATTTTGAGGTTTAGGAAGCAGTAGGAGATGAAGTTGTTCCTAACAGCCTTGCAGTGTTGCACTGATGAGAACAAGATGCACATTCAGGGAGGAGAACTGTCTTTTTTTGTGGTAGGTGGACATCATCCAAGAGGCTTGGACACTTGGAACACTTTCCTCACTTAACCAAGTCAATTGTCCTGTGCTTAGAGGCGGTTGCTGTGATGCTGGGATGTTTATCACAAAATGCTTTCTTATGCATTTGATGGCTGTTTATTTAAATAGTAACAAGAAAAGAATCAGTACCTAACAATAACCAGTACCTGTAAGCTAATGAAACTAACTTTCTTGACTGTCCTTGCAAATTGCTGGATCAGTAGCCAACTTCTTGCTCCTTGCCACCAGCAGTGAAGGTTGTTAACTTTCATCTGAGTCATTCTCTGTTTTCTGGGCAAGGGATGAGCTTCCCCAGGACTCCCAGTTGCTTCTGTGGAGGTGCTTCCTGGAAGCATTTTTCTACCTTGTGAGGGCTTAGCATAGCCCCTATGGAGAAAGATATTATAGAACATCATTTGTTTACCCTGAATCTCTGAGTAATTTTTGTTATCTTTTCTGTATGGACTCGAGCTAAGTGGTCACAGAGGTTCTGTGTAAACTGTAGTATATTTTACCTAGGAAATAGCCTACATAGTGGTTACTCTTTTTATGAAGTGGTGATGTTACACTTGGAGCAATCCAGAGCAAGATCACTATTGACTGTGTCTTTATGGCAGACTTTATTTGAGTTTTCAGCATTTCCCTTGAGTCCAGCGCACACACACACACACCAGTAGCTGTGCTCAGAAAGTCATTTTCATTGGAGAGGGAAGGAGGACTGCAGCCACAATGAGAAGAATGCTTGTGGGTACTTGATCTCATTCAGTTTGTGACAGAGCTCACATCTGGTGGCTGCTGGACTGAAGTCATTCAAGGTAAGGAGAGCTAGTATTTCACTGTGAACCTTATAACAGAGTGCTGATACTGAAAGCACCTGCAAGTTGCACAAGGCCAGCAAGATCTAGAATTGTAGAAAATCCTGTGATGGATGGGACCCACGAGGATTTTCAAGACCAACTCCTAATCTGTATTTTGAGGTTCTGTCTTGATCAATCAGTTGAAGAGGCACTCAGTGTTTAGCAAGTACTCAGTGCCACTGGCTTCAGTAGCATTAGGAACATGCTTATTATCAAATGTGGATTTATGCAACTTGCTGATCTCAGTCTGGATGGATTTTGCTGAAAAAATCCTGTGCCAATGGACAGATCATCATCGCTGTTCCAGGCTGTGGTTCAGCTAAGTTGTCAATCTAATTTCAGGGGAACAGATTATAAACAGGCAAAATGTTGAGCTTGTGTAAAGCCACTTTGTTTGATAAGGAGCTGCTCAAAATATTTTGAAAGTTGAATTCTGTTCTGGGACTGGGCAGCCAGTGTTAGCTGTGCTGATAAGGCTCTGTGCCAGGGCATTTTGGCTGCTGTACCTGCATGGCTTGCTGCTGAGCATTTGGATTTGATGTGCTGTGGTGTCATGCTACCCAAGGTCTACCAGGCAACAGCTGTAGTAAAGCAACCCCAGGGATTCTGCCAGAGCCACCTACCCAGGCAGGCACTCCACCACCTTCTGTCTACATGCTGATGGAAAATAAGCTCAGCATCCCATTGGGTGCTTGAGTGTTGTGGGGAAAGCAAAAAACAAAGCAAAAAAAAAAGCAAACAACAAAAAAGAACCACTTATGGCTGCTCTGGTGCCCTTTGGATCTACTCCAGGCTCATAGCGCAGTGTGAAAATCTTTCAGGTGAGAGATGTCACTCTGCCGCATCTCTGGCTATCTGGGAGATAGCCTTGTTCACTATCAGTATTTTGGCCCCCCAAAAGTCTAGCAACAGAGCAAAGCTGGTCTGCAGTTCTGAGATTCCAAGTTCTCCTAGGAGCCTCTGTGGGTTTGATGCTTTCTGTCTAAGATCTTGGCATGAATTTCTGTTATTGCTGCCTTTTCTTTCCTCCCTCTACTTCTGACCTCTGTCAATACAATAGTTTCGTACTGGTTGCTGCTTGCAGGTTTGACACTTGGAGATGTTAATACTATAATAGTTTGCATCTTAGGAGTAGAGTAGCCAGCTTTGCCTTTGCATACATCTTGAACTTATTCATAGCCTATTTCATGTGTGTGGCCCATGCTGTGCAAAGAAAGAGTTCTGGTATGCAGCTGTGTTCCTATTTACAAGACCTGTGCCAGGCTTTATGCTGTGCCTCAGAGCTTTGGGAAGAGAAGTAGGAGCAATGATGTGCACCCGTCACTGGCATCGCTTACTCTGCATGGACCTGTGAGTGCTCATTGGGATCCTGTGCCTCACGCCATAGGATTTTCTTGCTGCCAGGATCTGGTGCTGAAGTTATGCTTTCTTGTTCAGAGGGGTGTTGTCAGATAGCAGTAATCTTTTGTTATTGAAGATAGGTACAGTACAACTAAGAGTAACTGCCTGTGGGAAGGATGGGAAAGAGAAGCCCACCAACGTTGCTACATCAGAAGAAACCATTAATGTACACACTTGTGATGATGAGAAACCATGTACATACATGACAAGAACTACTAATGGTAGAACCATCTCTTTTAATGTTCCTGCTCTCAGATTAGTCGTCAACATCTGTTAATTCCTGCAGCCACAAAATACGGAGACAGTTCTGAGCTTTGCATTACTAAGAGTTAAGTTGTATGTAATTTACTGTGTATTATGATAGCCATAGAGGATGCCATGATCCACACAGTGAAGATTGTAGCACTGTTACTGCCTTGTGTGTTATCTATAACAAGTGTGGGGCTTTGCTTTTATCGCAGTAGGAAACGAAATACACATGGTCCTATTTCTGTCTCTAGGTGTTTGCAGAAGGCTCTTTGGAATGCTGCATGGTGCCAGATGCTGCCAGCCCTACCAATTTCTTGGGATCATGTCAAATCTTGCAGAGAAATGCTGGGCTGGGCCACAGTCCTTATACGAGCACCTTCAAGACACAGAGACAATGAAGATGTCTTTTTAGTGCCTTTGTGTTTTAATGTGCGTGTTGGATGAGAAGGCACCTGCTTTCTCCCTGCTGTTTAGAAAATCATAGAAAAGAATCATAGAGTCATTAAGGTTGGAAAAGACCATGAAGATCATCTAGTCCAGCCCTCTAGCCACTTCTCCCATAATGACTCATTAAGGGGTGACTGCACAGGCAGATAAATGTGCTTCACTCAGGTAGGCTGGTCCATCAAAGTAGCAGTTTGTGACAGGATTCCTAGCTCATATGGTGACTTGTAGCTTAGACCACCCAAAAGGGCTCAAACTGTTTGTTTTAATGAAGTACTTTCCTTCATTTTGATGCCTATTTTAAGCAAGGCTAGCTCTCTTTAGTTAGGCAGATGTAATTAGGAAAACTATATTATTCTTAGTGTAGATGTACTCTTTGTGTTGCCAGACTCTTTGTGTTGCCAGTGTATTATGTTCAATCACATTATCCCCACTTAATTTGGAAGTTTTGTACTTGGACCACTGTGCTTTAGCATTGAGAAGCCAAGCTGGCATCACAGTGCGCAAACAATTTAAGGTTTCTTCTTCTCCTTAAACAAAGAAGATTTTGTAAATCACAAGCAACTTTTCCTTGAATAACGTTTAAGAAGATTTGCAGAAGCTTCAAAACGGGCACAAAAGCATCACAAGTGTGCCCAAGTTACCAGCATTTGTTTCACTGATAACAGATCCCTGGCTTAGGAAAATGGAGTGGTGTTTAAGTAGCTGTCTTGTTGATATTATTTCCCAGCATCTTTTTTTAGATGCAATAATGCAATGCAGGCAATTAGAACTCTACTTTTTGAAGATTTTTAATTAGCTGACACTAGTGATTGAGATCTTACAAGCTGTAAAATATAGCTCTTCTTTCTCTTCATACTACTTTGTCTCCTATGGCACTACACTTTCTTTTAAAGACATATAAATAGGTTACTAGGGGGAAAAAAACCCTTCAAAACAAACCAGGGCACAGAAATGACAATTCAGTATTCTTGGCATTTCTCAGAAAGCTGCTTAAGATTATCTCCTTAAAATGGCTTTTTTTTTTTTTTGCCTGCAAGTTAAATAGAGAAGCGAGAACTGATATTTCATTAAAATATTGTTAGAGGCCTGAACGCATTTATGATCCCTGAGACATTTATAGGAAGCAATAACTTGCTATTTATTTAGAAGAGCAGAAAAAAATTATCAAAGAGCAAAAGGCAGATCTAAAAGGCCAGCTGCATGGTTCAGGTACTTCCACTTCCAGAGCTGTGGTCATCACCACACTGAGGTACTGGATCCTGTTAATGTACATATCTGTGAAACTTTGGTTAGGCATTGTATGTTGAACCAGAACTTAGATAAACTGGGGTGATGATTGCCAGCATTTGTTGTTAAATGTGTGGCCAAGTGGATTATCTTCTGAATATCTCTCAAAAGTTGATGAAAAATGAGGAAACCACAGCTTTCTCACATATGTCATGTGAACAATGCTTCTTTTTGTTTGTTTTTGGTTGTTTGTTTTTTTTTCCATTGAATTCTGAGTTTTTCCAGATTTTTTCCATCTCTCACTCCCTTACATCAAGGAGTTAGGCTTCTGTCAAAGACTTCAAAATGTAGTGGAAAAAAGGGTGTTGGAAAAGTTGGGAGATCGGAAGATAATTTGCTGGGTAAGGCCAATAGCAGCAGGAACAATTGCCTAGAGCATATTACTGTACCATTTTGGTAGTACTATTTTGGTATTTCTATCAACAAGCACCAAAGGCAACAAGTTGAATGTTATCCAGCTGAATTTGCCACTCAGCTTGCATTGCAGTAAATCTTAGGAAAATAGAAGGAAACTCTCCACTAGATTTATGTTGTAAGGTGTGTTCTGTCACAAGAATTTTTTTCTTACTAAAAAATAATGTTATTGAACTCTATTTGTAAAGGCTTTAACAGGGGTAATCATATACTTAGGTGCATGCATTCAAGAGCTCCTTATAGTTAGGTGGATTTCCAGCAACTTCAGCAGAATTTACTGTTGAACTTGCAGCTTATTTGCACACAGTGTTTATTTTCAGTGATCAAGTGAGATTGTTTCCTTTAGGAAAACAGTTAAATTGTACAGTGAATTGCAGGAGCATGTAGCTTTTGCAAACTTTGGAGTACAGTTGCAGTGGCTGGTCTTAAAAGTTTGCCCTAGAATAGTTCTTATATTGTAGCATTTAAGTTACTAGAGCTTTCTGTGGTCTTGCTTTTTGGACTTCTCGATAGAAACTCAATAATAATAGTGTTATTTCAGTAGCCCTGTATTTCCAGAGTATTTCAGCCCTTCAGAAATGTATATGGTGTATGTGAAGTGAACATTTTTGACCATGTTGGATTTACTTTTCTTGTATTGTATAGCAAGAACCTCAGAGTTGGGGCCTTGGCATCATCACTGTATTTTGCAAGCTCAGCCTGGACTAAGTGCTTTCTCTGTGTTCATCAGGGTAAGGTGTTCAAGGGAGCTTCCAATCCTGTGGCTGGGGAAGCAGTGTCCACAGTTCTTGAGAACTAAATGTCACCTTTCTGCAAACAGTTGCCTTACAGATGGCTCAGTAGGCAGGAGGGTAGTATTTCCCTGACAAAGGGAATTACAGGAACAATAACTTTGTTTTTATCAATTTGCTACATATGAAGCTATGATCAACCTTATAAAACTTATTCAGTCCTTGAGAACAAGACATCTCTCCAGGTAACTCATGGATCTCAATGTGTGAACATCAGAGACTTGGCCCCAGGTGTTCACATGGCTGCCAAGGAACTTGCTGGTTTGTGGGAATGAAGAGAAACTGTCATTACTTGTTTACTTTCTGTTTTGTTTTGTTTTTTAACACCTGCTAAACTTTGTAAGAACTTTGACAGTGCAAGTGGACCTTGGTTTCCCTCATAAACAGTTTTCTCCCTCCAGTGGCCTTCATGAGCCATGCACTGCCATTAATTACAAACTCAACCTTGGTGTCAGCAAGACTGAATCCTGCAGACTAAGCCTGTGCTGCTTGCTGGGACAAGGATCTCAGCGAGAGGAGGGACTGGGACTTGTACCGTGGTGTGGTTTCATTTGACCTTTGATAGCTGAAGAAATCCTTCTTGGGCAGCTGCTATAGTGCAAACCTGAATATGATTAACATATGATTTTCTGTGAGACTGGGTCTTCTTCCCCCCATCAAAGGTTGGGAATGTATGGAATAGTTTTTTTGTCTCCTTTTAGCATCAAATGTCTGATTTAATTTGTATGTAAGTGGGAAAACTTTGAAGTGTCGTTGAAATACAAATGGAAAATACTTCAAAGAAATGTAGCATTAAAAGTGTATCTGATCCCTAGAGGTTTTTGAAGTTTTATCTTGAGAATGAGCATTCAGGGGAACATTTGTATGAAAATACTGACTGCTTAATTCATCCAAAATATTTTGAGTGTAGCCTGTCAGCATTCATAGAACTGTGCTGTACTAGTTTTGATTTTACATGGAGGCAAGCAATTGTCTGTCTGTATTGCAGCATCCATCACTCAGAAGTTTATGTAAAGTCTGACAGGGAAACCAAAGCATGAAGATGCTGCAGCGTGAGATTAAGTATTATTACCTCATGCCCAGCATAGATTACAGGATACAGCTGAATAAAGCTGCAGTGTGTTAAGCTCCCAAAACTTCAGGCTGAGGGAGCTGGATTTGTTCAGCCTGGAGAAAAGAAGGTTGTGGGGTGACTTCATTGCAGCCTTTCAGTACCTAAAGGGCCTATGAGTAGATAACAGCACGACAAGGGGAAATGGTTTTAAGTTGAGGGAGGGGAGATTTAGGTTTAGGCCCTGGGCAGCCTGGTCTAGTATTAAATGGGGAGGTTGGTGGCCCTGCATGTGGCAGAGGGATTGGAGCTTCATGATCCTTGAGGTCCCTTCCAACCCTGGCCATTCTGTGATTCTGTGAACTTCAGATGGGCTTCAGTTGCTCTGCCAGGGAGAGGGCAGGGTGGTCCATGGGAGACGATGGGGTGGAGCTTGCCACTCCAGTTTGATGGTGGATTGCGCATTGCTAATAAGTGTCTTGAACTTTGGCAGAGTTCACATCTTAGTTCTGAGATTTTGACTTTGCTCCTGTAAAAACATGCCCCATGTGCTGGAGCAGGGGGCGGTGGTTTTTCCTTTCGGCAAACGAATTCTGGTATCAATGTCTTTAATTGCAGGAATTATACTAGCATTTCCCAGAGCTCAAGGGTGTGTGTGTGAGGAGCTATCTAGGTGTGTATAAATCATGGGTGGGCAGAACTTTAAATACTGGACATATTGTTCCATCCTTGCAATCTGTTACAGTGGGGCTTCACAAAGTTGGAAAATTATGAAGTTTCATAAGAACTGCTTTTTCTCAGCACAGCCATGAAACAGCAGTGAGGTTCTTCAGGCCTCAACGTAGTAAAATCAAATTTATAGAAAATAGTTTTAAGTGACTTGTATTATTTTTGAAGCTTTATTTTAGTTACATCTTTGGTTGAGGAAAGGGTGGAAGAAAGGAAACAGTTAAGCAGCCTATACTGTTGTGTTTTTTGGTTTTTTTTTTCCAGTGTTGTAGACTTTAAGAAAGCAGGTGATCCTTCTTCCCCTCAGCCCCCAGCCCTTCTATGCCTTATGATACTGCATTTTAAATGAAGGACTTCCTGTGTTCAGACTCAGGATATTCTCAGCTGACAGCAAGCTTTCTTCAGCAACCATGAGATTCAAATATGGTTTGTTATTTTACCTTTTCTTTATGAAAACTAAGATCCTAGTGGAATTACTTCACTGTAAGATCTTCGAGTCTGGGAAGAAATCAGATATTGCAAGGTTTGTGGTAGAACAGGCTTTCCAACAGTCTGTGAACCCAACTGGAGTATCAGAGATGTAAACTGGCACAAACACATTAGATGTGAAAGGATGGGACAACAGTGAATGGGGATGTTTCTCCACTGTTACTGTGTGATTTAACCATACCTTGATTTGTTTCAGACTTGCTGACTTGGGTTGTGGTGCTGCTGGCTGGGCAGCACAGAGGGACATGTGCTAATCCATTTGCTGCTTACATGGGTTCCTAGAAGACCTAGGCTGCTCTGGGGACCTCAATCAGATTTATAGGTACATGGGCTCTGTGACTGGGTTGTAAACTGTCATGTACTGCTCTTTAAAATGGAGCACAAGACCATTTTTATGCTTTAGAGCGGTGTCTGCTAAAGGCAGCCTACTGTTAGTGAAGTCAGTAATGAAGCACAGTATATTACTGTATCTAGTGAAACAGGCGTTTTTCATTACACAATCAAAAAAACATTGTTTCATACTTAGCAGATTATCTGTAGCAAGTAAACTCAAGTCTTGTAGGCTTTTTTTAATCACATCAGGAAAACATTAATTCTTAAAACCTTTAGATAAGAAACTTCAAAGGCTTCTGGTGCTGTGCATTGTCCACCTCCCAGCAAGGCTTTTCCTTGCCAAGCCACTCATGTCAGTGTGACCCATCCCCTCATGCAGGGCACTGTGCTGAGTTGGAGCGCTCATGCCAAACTCCATTGCTAACACAAATGAAGCTATTATCAAATATGCAGTGACAGTCTGTGATGTGTGGGGCCCACTTCTTTTTGATATCTTTGCCCTGCTTCAGTAGGAGTATTATCAACATAAAGGACAGTACTGGCCCTTAATACTACTAGTTCTGCACTCCATCTTTCTAGCTTTAGCAAAATAGCAAACTGCCTTGAGTTTAATGACATGAGGTCCTGCAGAAGGCCCACGGCTTTGTTTATCCTCTGGTGGATTTGTGTGATGCTTCTACCCCTTGTCTCCACCTCAGCTCCTTCCAGTGCCTCTGAGAGACCGCTGGCTGAGCAAGCTGGCAGGAATAGGTGCAGGTGGCTCTTGGCATTTGAGCAGTAAAACTTGGGACATCTTTCAAAACAAACATGTTTGTAAAGGATTTTTCTCTCAAATTATGTTTTTTATGAATGAGAAGAGTTGGTGCAAGGGAACACCTTCTGAACTGAGCTGGTGTACCAGAAAGAAGGCTGCTGTATTCTGTGCCCTGGGAAGGTACCACATAGCCTCCCTTGTTCCCATCCCATTCCTGCTCTGTGCTGTGGTGAGTGTAAGGTAGCCAGGTAGGACAAAGCATAGTTCTAGCATGCTTCTATGGAAGCTGGTGGTACTGCTGTCATCCTGTTGGCTGTCAGTGTGGAGCATGCCCTACCATGTTCCTTGCACCTTCAACAAGTCTGCAGATGACATTCAGCTGTGTGGAGTTGTTGATAGAACAGAAGGAAGGAATGCTATCTAGTGGAATCTGGGCAAACTGAAAAGTGGGCACGTATTAACCTAATGAGGTTCAACAAATCCAAGTGCAAGGAGCTGCACTTTGGTCAAGGCTGTTCCAGATGTGTATACTGACTGGGGGAAGAACTCATTGAAAACAATCCAGTGAAGAAGGGCTTAGGGGTCCTAATGAACGAAAAGCTGGACTTGAACCAGCATTATGCTCTTGCGGCCCAGGAGGCCAACAGTATCCTGGTCTGCATCAAGAGGGGAGTGGCCAGCAGGATTGAAGGAGTGATTGTCCCCTTCTACACTGCCTTTGTGAGGCCCCACCTGGAGTATTGCATCCAGGTCTGGAGCCTGCAGCACAAGAAAGATGTGGAGCAGTTGGAGTGAGTTTGGAAGAGGCCACAAAGATGATTAGAGGGCTGGAGTGCTTCTCTCTTAAGAAGAAACGCTGAGGGAGCTGGGCTTGATCAGTCAGGAGAAAAGAAAGCTCTGGGGAGACCTCATTGTGACCTTCCAGTACTTAAAGGGAGCTTAGAAACAAGAGGAGAACCAACTTTTAACACTGTCTGATAGTGATGTGTGAAGGGGGAGTGGTTTCAAACTAAAAGAGGGGTGATTTAGGATTTTTTTCTTTTTTTTTTAAACTCGGAACATGGGGAGGTACTCACACAGACTGTCCAGAGAAGTTGTGGATACTCCATCCCTGGAGATATTCAAGGCTGGATTGGGTGGGACACTGAATAGCCTGAGTTGGTGCATATCAGCCCTACCCACGGGAAAGAGCTGGAACTAGGTGTTCTTTAAGGTCTCTTCCAACCCAAGCCATTTTATAATTCTCTGTTATACAATTGCCTGTCAGACCTACCATTACAGTATCTTCACATTCTTTATCGGCTCACTGCCTCCTTCCTTAGCTGTATTTGGCGTGCTGCCTCCTCACCCTATTACGTCATGTGGGTTATATTCCCACAGAATTAATGATCCCTTCCATTGCTGCGGCATTTCCCTCTGTACATACGTACGCTTTGACTGTTTTCCTTGTTTCCTTTCCCTGTGCAACCATACTGTGATATTTTGAAGTTTCAATGGGTCCCACGTAGAACAGGTCACTGTACCACCCAAGCCCTGTTTTCTACAGTAAAGCTGACTGATGAAATTCAGCCAACACTTTCTCTTGTTGGTGAATCTCCCTCAAATTCTGTAGATGCTTTTTCTTGACTCTCACAGATTGCAGGTTTACTCCATCAGTAATTTTCTCATCCTGCAGAAGCCTAGATAGGTTTGTGTCAGCTACAGAGCTGTCTTGGCTGGGCTTCAAAAATGCATCAATGCAATTATGTTCTAAGTTTCTGGCTGCCAAGATTCTTCTCGGTCTCATGAGCTGCATCTTACTCTGTTGTTAAGCTGACACTGTCTGCTCATCCTGCTGCGGGGACTGTGGGTGACACATGGGATACTTCTGCCTCTTACATACGCACAGAGGCTTCTCCATGATTCAGGATGGAAGGAAGCAGCCACTCTCCATGGCTTTCTCTCCTGCTGGAGAGGAAGCAGAAGCAGGTCACTGTTTCCTCTGCCACCTTTCTTCCCAGTTTCCTTACTTTTCCTGCTTCAGAAGAAAGGCAAGACAATAGGGTTAAGACCAGGGTGGGATTTTTTTCCTGTTTATGAAGAGGTCACAGCTCTGCCTTTGTGCTGACCTGCTGCTGCCTCCCATCACCTTGCTAGTGAAAACCCTCCTACCCTTCAGTGCCACCCATATCCCATGTCCATATTATCATTAAGGATGCATGGCTCCTAAAATTTACCATAATAATATAAATTTGTATGCTCCTCATCAGTGTGGCATTTGGAAAAAAACCTGCCCTTTCTCAGTGATGTGGACAAACATGCAAGTTTTAGGTATACATTTGGTGCATGAACTTCTCAGGCCTTTTCAAAGCTGAGAGTTAATTCTAAATTCAGGGTTTGAAATGCACAGTACATATGTCTGATATTTCAGTAAATCCCCTAAGTAGAAGATCCTTTTCAAATAGCATTTAAGGCCACATGCTGCCTAAAAAAGGTTGTCTTGATGCAGTATTTCAGATTCCTGAGTGTACTACTTGAAAACAGGTTCTTGGCAAAGTTTTATCGTAAGGTTGATGCAGTGGAATTACAAGATACCGAGTTTTTAACAGTTTTTTTGTTTGTTTGTTTTGTTTTAAGGCACTGGTGAATGTGAAAACACAAATCTAGTTAAACATGTTTTCTTGATTTTTCTGGTCTTTTGATGATTGGTGAACTGTACTTTTGCTTCACACTGTGGTGACTCTCCAAGTGTGGATCTTGAAGGTCTGAAATCCAGGTTCTAGACCTGAAGATCAAAAATCCAAATCGGAAGCCTGTCAAATTTTTAAGGTTGTGAATTAGGTCTTTGGATTCATCACATTAAAAGAAGGAGGCATGAGCTGTAAAATTGGATCTAAACATGGGTTTATACAGCAAATTTAGTGGTTCTTAAGCTATTTTGAAGAACTACCTTCCAGACTCTGGATCAACAGTGCCTCTTTGTTTCATAGGTTGTGTGGCCACAGAATGTCAATAACATGTTGATGGGGAATGTGAGGCATTTCCTTGCTTGCGATAGCAGTCTCAGAGAGAGGAATGAATATCTTAATTGTTTTCTAACCAGTGGACCCAAGTAAAACGTGAGAAAACATTAATTTCTCAGGCCCTAACGTGAGTAGTGGAAAGGATTTACCGACTAGCAAACCAGTAAAATTTGAACAGCCTTAAATGAAGTGTTCATCTACTCTTATAAGCCTCAATTTGACCTTGGATTATTGCTTGTGCATAAATAGTTAAAATGAGTTTATGTAGTTTATACAGGCAGGTCTTCACATGACACATCTTTGCAGGTACGTGCTCCTGTGGCATGCAGAGAACACAGATCTAACTTCTGCATCACAAAACAAAGGAACCCATCATATGCTTTGATTTTTTTTTTTTTTTTTTTTTTTTTAATTTCTTTCAGTTAGAACAAGCAAAGCACTACTGGGACATAGAATAACAGAGGTAGGCACCCTGAGACTTCAAGTGTTTGCACAAACTGTTTGCTGTGTGCATGTCTCTGTCAGAGTTTCTGAAGGATGCTAATCTTGTCAAGGCTTAGCTTTTGCACCACTTCTGATATGTTTAACAAATTTTAAGGCAAAGTGCAGAAAAATGTGTGCAGCTAAGCTGGTTGGTACTGAAGTTGTTTCATAGTTAGAAGTAAGTTTTTCCCAAATACTAACAGTTATAACTTGGAAGGAACTTTTGTGCTTTATGCAATTAAAATAATTCAAAGCGTTTTCTATGGCTTAATAACTTTTGTGTCAAGAATGGCCATCCCTGGAGGCATTCAAGGCCAGGCTGGATGTGGCTCTGGGCAGCCTGGTCTGGTGGTTGGCGACCCTGCATATAGCAGGGGGGTTGAATCTAGATGATCGTTGTGGTCCTTTTCAACCCAGGCCATTCTATGATTCTCTGAGGATGGTGGGATAGGCCTTCTGCCTCTGTGTGTTTCCAATCAGCTTTACCAGTAAAAGGAAGTAAGTAATGATTGTAGGATAACGGGAAATAATGAAATTCAAGGAACAAAGTAAAGATCTAGAGTTAGGAAACAAAAGTCTTGCTTAATACAGGTATAGTATTGCTTTGATATCACTGAGTTTAACAAATTCAAGAACAAATGTATAGAAAAAGTAAACAGAAAACTGTTTAAGTCTTTGCCAACATTTGGATTGTTGTTGTTGTTTGTTTGTTTTTTTAATTCATTGCAGTATTTACAGTATATCCTTTTTGCATGAATGTGCAAAATACTGCATTTGGCCATTTCAGAAAGACCTTGTAGATGTGCTTGAAGTCAAATTTTTTGACTGATGCCTAAGCCTGTTTCCCACCCTCTGGCATAATGACAGTGTCTGTTGTGATGGGCACCTATCTGTTCCAGCATTCCTCCCTTCTGTCTGGATACTACAAGTGCTTTGTGCTGGCATAGGTGGGATGTTTGGTGCCAACAGACCTTGCATCCTTAACTGGTGTGGCAGTTCCCACCTGCTAAGATGAGCCCACTGGAAGATGATGAAAACTGTGCTTCGTGAGGGACACCTGACATGTGGAGGAGCCACGTGTCTGGCCCCTGGCTGGTGCTGGGCCTGCAAGTTGGTGGTGGCTGGAGGGCAGCCACACTGGGCTTCTACTTTCACTGGACCATACAGTGGCTGAGGTTGGCAGCGCATCTGGGTCCATCTGCTCCAGCCCTTGCTCAAGCAGGGACACCTAGAGCAGGTTGCTCAAGGCCGCATCCAGGAGACTTTTGAAGATTTCCAAGTAGGAGACTCCACAGCCTCTTTGGGCAACTTGTGCCAGTGCTTTGTCACCTGCACTGGAAATTAGTTCTTTAGGGATGGGTCTCCTTATAGCCATCCTCCTGAAATGGAGCAGCTACCTTTTGTGTGGAAGGTCCAGCCAAGGGTCCACCCTTTCTCATCAGTCTTTCTTGCTTCAATATGACTGCTCTCTTGTCACAGAGGGAGTGGCCTCCTTTCATGGAGAGATGCTTCACCATTTCCCGCTGTGGTGTGCATGTGGGTTTCATGGTTCTTCATGAAGGCCCTGGGCAGTCAGAGTGATGGGGAGGAAATCAGCTGTTGGATGTTGCAGGCAGAGGTGTCCACATACCACATGCCCAGGAGGGGACCCTGTCATAGACCAGCCATGCCAGCAGCTTCCTGGCAGGTGATCTTCAGGTGTCAGGAAGCTTCTTGATGCTTCATGCCTCTGAGGTGGCAGACGGGATGTGGTTTTCTTCTCTTATTCCTGTTCCAGACGTAGACACAGCTCAAAACATACTATGGGATGAATTTGGAATCTTAACTACTTTCTTGTCCTTGCATCATGCTGAGATTTTTCTCCAAGTTATTCCCACTAAGATATTTCCAGCATTTTTTAAATTATACTTTTTAAACTTCATCTGTTTTGCTGTAAAATACCAGGGCAATATATTCAACAAGGATCCATTTTCTTTTTTAAGGATTTTTTTTTTCCAGGCCTAAAACATATGAAATGAAGTCGTCTTTTTAACTTAATTGTTAATGACCCCTAGTGTAAATGAGCTGAATGTATTCATTACTAAGTGTTAAAATGCTGCTGACTGGTAGCACTGTAGTTGAATATCTTTGAAGCATCCCATGAGAAATGATGCTGGGTATTAACATGGAATTCATTTGAAGTAATCTTTAATTGTTATTGTAACATATTTCGTATATAAGACTTTCTGTTCCTGTTTCTGTTCTGGTCAGCAAGTAAGAACACAAATAGGTGTCATAGTGTGTCTGAAATGACATTTATCTTCTTGAAATAGAGCTTTACCATATAGAAGTTGATTGCAAAGGTGTGTTGTTTTTGTGTTGTAAAGTGGGATTTGCTCCAAAAGACTCTTCAGGCCTCTTACACAGTCATCTCTTAGTGCAGGACTGAGTACGGTGACATTAATTTTTACAGCAAAGAGAAGCTGGGGTTCTTGCTTCTGCTATGGAACAAGTTCTCTCCCCCCACCCTGCCCATAAAATATGACTGTAGTTTGTGGGCTTTTTTATTGCATTTTTGTGGCAGACTGCTAGGGCAATAGCTTAGTCTTCAGGGTTCTTTTTCATTCTCTTCAGCAGTCAGAAACAAGACCTAATCAAGATTTTCCATTTCTGTGTATCAAAATTTCCTGTTTTAAAGACTGCTATGTAGCACTGGGAGAACTGGGAAACTCAAGCCATCCATCTTATTGCATCACATTGTAAGAATAATCTGTAGCTGATGCTTTCTTTCCTAATGCTGAACATTTGCAGAGCGTGTGCATGGGGAGGAAGGCAAGTAGGATGAAAAGGCCAGACTGCAGTTCCCTGGGCTGCAATCAGGGCATAGTGTGTCCTTCCAGCTGCTGGGCTGCAGCTGATTCACCACAGCTCTGTGGACCTTTGCGCTTTAGAGCCAGGTGTGTCTTCTACCAGATGTGGACATTCAGAATAAGGCCACCCCAGAATTAAATAATAATAATAATAATAATAATTAGAGGATGTGGGACTTAGACGTATTGTCCCTAGATGCTTCAGGGTGTGTTATTTGATCTGGGAAAGGGAAAGCCCCTGGGTGGGGAAAATATAATTTTCCTGTGTGTAAAACATTTGAGCACTTTTTTTATTTTTATTTTTTTTAAGGTCTGCCATCTTCATTAAATGTCTGATTTTGAAATCTGTATTCAAACAGTTTTCCTGTGTGACTGCAGTTGCCATTTACAGAGCTTGCAAGCCCCTCGTTTTTGTAGCTTTCCTTGGATTCATTTGCAGGGGAGCGTTCTGTTTCCTCTGTAAGTCGTTTGGAATATATCTTCACTAGCTCTGTAGCCGGAGGGTTTGTATGTCATTCAAAAATAAAAATAAAAAATCTCCACCTACTGAAAAGTGAACAGCATAGCCCTAGCAACCAGACTGCTGTGTCGGGACCAGAGGAGAGGGCATTAAACAAGTAAGGCCAACTAGCATAATCTCTCTAACAGACAGGGATGCAGTGGAGATGTAGTCAGTGATAGGATTGATTGCAGCTGATAGAGCAGATAGCTGCATGTGTTTGTTTTCAATTTTTTCAAATGGTGGATTGTAAACACAGCCTTGATGAAGCAGTGCTTGTTCTTGTCAGTATGAGCTCAGTGTTCAGCTGGGAACTCTTAGAAGAGGGACCTGCTTCTTTAGAAAAATAATTGAACAACCCCCCACCCCAGCTTGCACTGATTGTGCATATTCACAGGAGGAATACAAAAGGTAAGTCATTTTCTTGGAAAGCAAGGGAAAGCTTGTTTAAATGGTCTGTCAGACAGGGTGCTGTCAGTGCCTTCCTCCCAGCTGTGCTCTTGGCTGTGTTCTGCCAGGAGTGCGTTTCATGTGTCTGCCTTCTCCCTGGGCTCTGTGTGTGCTGTGGTTTCTTGTTCTGCCATGTCATAGATCTGTCTGCATTAAAATGATTTCCCTTTTTGATTCTTCTTGTGAATGAAAGAAACTGAAACCACTCAATGTCCTCTGAAATATTACATATTTCTTATTTCCTTAAGGAACTTTTTTTAGGATTTTTGCTTGTTAGCTGATACTGGAAGGAAAAAAAAAAGTCCGTGAGTTTTTTCCAGGTTATCATTTTATTAGAACAGGATTGTAAAAAGCAAAGCACAGAAAGAAGCATTTTTTACAGGAAAGGTCAATTGGTTTAGTGGTCAGCAGGGGCTTCTCTCAAGCCTTGTCAAGTCGATGCTCTGATAAGGCACAGTGAGTAATCATTTGCTGTTACAGTGTAGTCTTTCTATAATCCACAGAAGACTCTGATTTACAACTTTGTCTAATAATTGCATTTGTCTCCTCCCTGCACCTTCCCTTCCCATGTTCTTCCTCCTGCTGTTTGTTGTCTTTTCTTGTTTTATGCGTTTTGGTTCTTTAGTTTGCTGGTGTATGAGGTCTTTGATTTCCTCCCTACCCATCCACTCCCTGTGTGCTAGAGGTGGTGTGCAAAGGATAAAAGTGATTCTGTGCCATTACAAGGGAAGAATGCTTCCAAAATTGTTTTTTATTGCAACAGTTTTGCTTCCTGACTGCTGGATGGGATGTACTGTGCTGGGAGAATGGCCAGAGCAGGATGTGCTGTTCCAGCCTAGTTTTCAGTGACCACTTTTAGGACCAAATAGCTGGGCAAATGGGATCTCATTGCATCATGTCCAGCTGTTTGGTTAGGGGCTTTTTTTTTTCTTTTGCTTCTTCAAATTTCTCAGCTGTAGGCTTGTTCTGGCAGTTGAAAGATGCTCACAGATGGTGGAAGGGTTTTTGGAGAGCACTGTGATCTTGTGGTCTTCACCAAATTTTATCTTAGAATTTTTCGCTGTTGGTCCTGAAGGTGCAGCTCCTTTCAGGATAGCAGGGAAGGAAGCTGTGCAGGCTGGCATCTTGCTGGCCTCAGAGGAGGGCCAGGTAATAGCAGGGGAATGCTGGAGGCATCCTGGTTGCTGTCCCTCCCACTGTCTGTCCTGCAGCTCTCATCAGTACTGCTAGCTGTCTTGGGGATTTTTGGTCAGCACAGACAACACTTTTGTTTAGGAAGAACAAGAAGTGGGTTTTTTAGAAATTGGTCTGGGGGGCTGTGCCTAGATGAAGTGCAAAGGGAGATTTATCTCTTGCTGTGGCTGTACTATTGAAGCATAAAGTAGCAGCTCCTTGCCTCCACTTAATGTCTTTCCAAAACATAAGGTAAAAAATGGGGTGCAGTGTGAGCAGAGGTGGTAAGGGATAAAGTTTTCCCTTATTATATCAGACTTTGAGCCTGCAGATAAAATGTTTCCTGGAATTTCCTGTGTTTTAATTTGTTCCCACTGGCCCATGTCCTGTCACTGGGTGCTGCAGAGAGTCTGGCTCTGTAGTCTTCATTGCTTCCCATCAGGTGTTAAAGCACACTGTTGAGATAGGCACTCCTAGTTCCCATTTATTAATTGGCTGTTATAATTTTGTGGGTGATCCTTTTCCACATGGAGCTACAAGGAATCAGGATTTTGTCTGCAGCATCAGCAGCAGTTCTGTGGCTGTGTACTCTTGGTTTGCAGAGAGAAATCCAATGTCAGTCATTCGCACTCTGCCTATACTTACTAGAATTTGTCAGGATCTGGATATTGCAGTGAGGAAATCCTAAAAGAGAAAGGATGAGACTGTTTTCAGAATTGTCCGTGAGAATACCTTTGCAAAAATAGTTTCCTGAACCTTTTAAGCAGGCATAGAGGCATTGGTCTATATATCTTGCAGGAGCTGCATATTGTGCAGGGTTGTACTGCTTGAAGTTTATTAATTATACGATGTTTAAAATCAGACTCTGTTTCCTTGAAGGCTGGAAGTCTTCAACTGTGGTGCTTCCACATTTCTAAAGGTTTGCAGTGCTTTGACTTCCAGCTATTTTGACTTTCTGAAGTTCTCTCAAGCTTTTCTAAAGTTCTCTTGGCTTTTATAACTCTGGCAACTAAGTAATAATAAAGCTAGGCATTTGCCAAAAGAGCATTAGTCTTTGTGTTGTCATTCAAAAGTTATCTTAGAGTTTGGACCTTTTTTATACGTGCTGTGATCGAGCAGATGAAGTATTTGCTGGTGTTTGAGGTCTGGCATTTCAGCAAAGCTGGCTGGCAGCCTCCAGTAACAGCTACCTCACGCTGGGTCAAACCAGTAAGGTGATCTGTAGGGGGGAAAATGTAGTTTATAAACATGTATTTCTGGTACGTTTTGGTTTTAGTAGACTCTGTTCCAGGACTTAAACCGGAGATACCGTGAACAACTTTCTTAATTGCTTATGTTGGGGCAAATGTCAGCAGCAGTGCGGCCTAATACAAAAACCAATTAGCAGGATATGCAAAAGGTTAAAGTGCATTTTCCTTCCTGGTGTTTGTTTAATTGCGTTCTACGAGTGTGCTTATAGCAGAAGTAGTCTATCCTGTTCTAGATGAAAGCAGTGGCAGTCTGGGCTGTTTCCGTGGCTTGTGTCTGTTGTGCTGGGCTGGAAGGATCAGCTGCACCTCAGACCTGTGGCCTCAGCTCCACCGAGCACCTGAGCATGTGCTCACTTCACAGCAGTGCTGTCCTCGAGCCCACTGTGGTTCCAGCTCCGCTCCATGAAGACAGCTGCTCTGCTAGCTAGTTTTTGTGGACTTAACTGGGAATACTCTGAGGTCCAGTTCTGACTTTCAGGAGCTTCATGGTGAGAGCAGGTGCAGCATTGCAGCATGGATCAACACTAGGCTGGAAGTGACATCTTTAGTGGGGTTTAACTCTGACTTGTTGCTTCTTGTTAGCGTTAGAAGGCCTTTTGTCTTCTGTGCAAGGTTCTCTGAAGTGCCAAAGAGGAGCCTGGGTCATTAAGCTGGTGCTTTGATTATTCAGAATGCCTGTCCAATCCTGATGATGAATGTCTCACATCTTGTGGACAGCAACTGTCCCCAGTTTTGTTACTGGTCTAGTGACGGTGGTGTCTGAATTCAGAGAACATGCAGTGAAGTGAAATTCTGTTTTGCAGATTGAACAGCTGACTTGAGGCTCTGGATCCAACTTGCACTGCTGGTGTTTTATTGTTCCTTGTGGTGTAGCTGGTGATTGTCCCCAAGAAGAGAGAAGATGATGAGTGATGCAAGTGACATGCTTGCTGCGGCCTTGGAGCAGATGGATGGCATAATAGCAGGTAAATGCTTGGAGCTGCTTGTTCGTTTAACTGCTTCAGTTCTCCTTTTTCATATTCAGAATGTGGAGTGCCAGGCTGGGGTCAGAATGTGCTTGTGATTTTGCTAGGTATCTTGCCTTGTGACTTAGACATTACAGGCATATAGAGTGGGTGTATTGCACACTCTAACGCACAGGCACAGCTGAATTGGTTGCAGGTTTTCTCCCAGCCTGTATCAAAGTGCTGCTTGCAGAGGCTGAGTTCTTCTGGTACACACAGCACCCTGAAAGCCAAGGACAGTGCACATTTCAAACCGGGGTAAGTGTGTTTGAAGAGCTACTGCAAGGCAGGAAGAGAAAGATTGACTAATACCAGCTATTCTGGCCATCACTTAATTCGCAGGAGTTAAAACATGAATTGATTTTTCCTTTTCTCAGAATTGGAATGCTGTGGGTCTAAATGGTTGGTCTGGACCTACCTTTAGTATTAACACTTTTTATAAGTACCTGTAAATTTTAAGTGCTCTAAAGAGAAGGATCAAAAAGTATACAACTTGGACTTTTTATGTTGAATATAATGAGTTGGAAAGTAATATAAATTCACAATGCAGGGGAGCAAGGCAGCAATAAGTTAATATTTCAATCTTATTCCTGCAAAGCTATGCAAACAGCCGAGTTGAGAAAATATTCTGTAAGAGTAGCAACACGGTTATGAAATCTTTAGCAGTTCCACCTAAAATAGTTTCCCTTAGGGAGAAAAAAAAAAAGTCATACAGTGTGTGTGTTTTGCTTAAACAACAACTTTTCTTTGCAGTTTTCTTAAAAGTATTAAGAACATATAGCAGGCACATGTGTGAAGTGGATTCAGTTGGATCATAATGACCTCTAAAAATACATTTAAGCTGTGACTTTGGAAATTTCCATAAGTAGATACTGGTATTCGGATCAGATAGCGCCATCTGCATTTCCAGGAGCCTAAGTTGGTTATGGCAGGATAAGATTTAATATTTTAAAAAAAAAAGCAATTGGGGTGTTTAAGTTACCACAGACCTAATTTATCTATGTGTCTGAGTGGACCTAATAAACAATATAATGAAAGTATACCAGCTCTTATGCTTTTGTGGGGATTTTTCTCTATTTTTTTTCTGAAGGGAATTATGCTTGCATTTTTTTGGCTTCGCAGATGAGATGAATGAAGGTTCATGGCAGGGCATGTATGCAATATCTCTGTAGTTTCCAAAAGTTGACAGTACAAAAGCTGATGTTCTGTGATGAGCACATCTCATTGTGCTGAGGCTTTACAGTATTAAGGCCACGAATCAATGTGCTGAAATTCTAGTTGGAATTAGCAGGGTTTAGTAAAATCAACTTTAATCCTGAATTTGTAGTTTCCTTCCTTACTTAGCGTACAGCAACTTTTAATGTAGGTCAAACATAAATACTGTGAGTTTATGCAAATAAGAGATATATTTTTCTTTATTAACATGCAAATATCAGTGCTAACATGTCTAGCTGCTGAACTTTATTTTTTTTTCCTTGTTGAAGTGATTTAGTCTTTTTAATTGTCTTCATATGTCTCTATTCTTGAAAAAGTAAAACAAAATTCCAGTGCACTGGAGCAGCATAACAAATTTCTGCATGAAAAGTACTGAGCACAGCTTCCTCTGGAAACCATCAGCGTCTGACTTGGGTCGTGCAGCCTCTACAGGGTGACTCAGAGCATTACCAGCTGAGCCTGTTGTTCCCTCCACAGTGCTTTCAGCCTCCAATATATCCTTGAGAGCAGCAGCCCAGCTTATGCTTTGAGCTGTTGGGCACTCTTGTGCCACGTGTCTTCTGTCTGATCAGCCCACCTCCTTCTATCCACTAAAACTGTCTGAGATGTTGAAACTCCAAGCACGTCAGCAAGGGCTTACCCTTACCAAATTGCAAGGTGATACAGGGCACAGTGCACGGAGGGGGCACAGTGCAGCACGTGCACTGAATTTGTTTCAGATCGATTCCCACCAGCAGCAAATGCCACATGACATTTCTATTTCTTGCTGCAGGTCTCCCATCACTGCCTGTCCTATTTGCTTGTCCTGTGCCTCACTGTGTGGTTTTACTCTACCCAGGTTCGAAGGCGCTGGAATATTCCAATGGCATCTTTGACTGCCAGTCCCCCACTTCCCCTTTCATGGGGGGCCTGCGGGCGCTGCACCTGGTGGAGGACCTGCGGGGCTTGCTGGAGATGATGGAGGCAGATGAGAAAGAGGGTCTGCGCTGCCAGATCCCAGACTCAACAGCAGAGGCTCTGATTGAATGGCTCCAAAGTCAAATGGTACGGTCTCACTTTCTTTCACCTGTGTTTTATGCTGGGCTGTTGGAAGCTTTTGGGTTGGTTTCATAGAACCAAATGTACATGGCTTTGTTTCGGAGGTGCTGCTGTGGGGCCTCAGAAAAGCTGCTGCCCAATATCTCGTGCAGTGACTTGACCTTTGCTTTCTTTTATGTACACTGTGTCTTGTTTTGGTGAGCAGAAAGTTTTCAGTAAATGAATTTTGTTTCAGAGGATTGAGGAAAGGCATTTTATAGGAGTCAGACACATAAATGGAAAAAAAAAATGTTGCTCTCAGTGTGAACTTTTCACTAAGAAGCTTTTTTGGCAGAGTATTTTCTACAGGGGCCAGAGTTGTTACTGGGTTTCTTTACCTGATTTATAACAGAAGTGAGTGGTAAAAGCTCAGCATCCCTTTAACCTAGAAACCAAACAGTATTTATATTTTCTATGTTTATAAATCCACCATTTTTTGTCATCTCAGTTTTAAAAATACACCAAAATATACCAAGTAAGGTAGTTATCTTCCTACGTGTTGGCTTTCCCAAAAATCAAATAGAGTTAAAAACAGAGGCTACGTGAAAAGTACAGTGGGAAAGAACATGTGTTTATCAAAAGGCAAGTTACATGGCATCACTGTCTAAGCTCTGACTGGTTTTGCCTCTGTGTGCCCTGTGACTAGTGACATCCTAGCAGGGCCACCAAGGAGTCGTTGTGCTCAAATTGTGGCAGTTTGCCTTGCTGTAGTGGCATAGGTGTGCATAGATTTGAGATGCTCTCACACTGGGAGTCAAGGCTTCTTTCTGGAGGCTGTTTCAGGGCTTAAATTGGCCTACAACTGCTACAGCAGCTGAGGATGTGTGCTTCTGCAGATCATATTACCACATCTGCCTATGGCAGTGCTCTGGTCTGTTCTCCTGACACACGTGGCATTGGCCAAAGTGATGCCGTGCTGCTGGTTTGAGGCTTGCTAGCTGATGAATGCAGGTCTGATGCTGAACAGGCCAGCTGTGGTGGCTCTGTGTTGCATTGCTACTGCTGGTGGCTGTCAACATGGGAAGCTGCCAATCACCTTCTCCCTTTGCAGGATGGATGTGATGCCTCCCCTCAAAAGGGACTTGGTCTCCATGGGGCTGTGGATGACAGTATGGGATGGCATTTCTCTCTCGATTTTATCTCTGTGCTCAGATAGAGCAGGCCACACCTCAGCCCAATGTGCTTCCCCGCCAGCATGGCGGAGCTTGGCGTGGAGAGACCTGATGTGCCACCTAGCGGTGTGCAGGCTGGGTGCAGCACTCTGGGACAGAGAGGGAACCAGGGTGACGCAGCTTATGTAGCTCTTGTGAAAAGATTTGAGCGGAGAGTGGTGTTTTTCTGTTTGTTTTTGTTTTTTGTTTTTTGTTTTTTTTTTGTTTGTGTGTTTTTTTAATGATTTTATTTTGCTTTCAACTACTCATTTCAGAGTACCTCAAACTTACTGAAACACACAGGAGCTTTTCTACTGACTCCACTGGTGCTTGGCTCTCACCATCACTGTCAGTATCACAGTCACCATTATTAAGATGGGGAGGAGGAGGCAGAAGTGACATTCAGTCAAATCTTTGAAAAACACAGAGTCCTGCTAGCATCAGCATTTCATTCTCCTGTAACATGCAGCAGTGAACATTGCTGTAACTAGTCTCTGCTCTGTCTGGAGCAGAAGTCAAGAGGCTTCACAGGTTTCGTGCAAGTATGGCCTTGAAAAATAAATGTCCATGTGCTACATAAACAGTCTTAGAAAATTAACCTTTCCCCGGGGGGTGCATAGTTAATGATAGTCCATTGTTTAGCAATGCTGGTTTAGTATTACTCCCATTCTGGAATAAAGGAGCCCAACAGCACAGCTCGAGGCTGCAGTGTCTGCTGAGATTAGTGAGGTGAAGGGCAGGCATTGCCCTGTGGGGCTGCAAATGTGTGATTCAGGGATGCCTGGCTGCTAGGAGCTGGAATGAGATCCTTCAGACTCATTTGACATGGATCACCGCATCTTGGTGAGGCAGTAATGGTTTTCATTGGAGCTGTGAGCTGAATCTGGAAGAGGAAGGGCTCTATTATGCTATTCAGCTTACAGCCACCTGAGTACTGAAAACAATTCTGCAAAAGGCAGCAGAAAATAACTATTATTTCTATTTTCCTCAGTCTGCCTGAATGATTCTCTCTGGCATCCTTAAAAACCCCAAGTAGGAAAAACTGAAAGTTGGGCTTTGTACTCTGCTACAGGGATTTACAGGTGCCAACAGTATCACCATCCCTATCTGAGCAGGGCAGGTGTTAGGTAAACTGCCCGGGCAATTTGCAGGAAGGCTTTCTGAAACAGTGTCCATTCTTACAGAGGAAGGGAAAACACCTCCCTGGAGTGAAATTGGTTTAATCCTCAATGCATGAACAAGTTGCAGCCACCAGGCTATTCAAAGCTGCTAGAACTGGTGCATGACATCCCATCCAAAGCTGTAACCACGTCTCTCATGTCTCAAAGGAAAACAAAAATAGTGTTCACTGCTGCCAAACAGTGTGTCACAAGAGAAAAATCCTCCCCTGGTCTCCAGAGAGAAACTGCTGATGCCCTAGTTGGGAAAAGGTTCTGAACATAGTCTCCTGAAGTTTCTTGTTCCTGTAAAATAAGGCAGAGGATTCAATTTTGCCATGTCCAAATGAGCTGCCTTCTGTCCCTGTGCCACTGCGATCTCCTCCTTTCTGCTCTTCTCTGTGTGCATGGGTAGTACTAGGGAAGTCTGTGACATGTACTCAGAAAGGACTGAAGAGTTATAGTGCCTTATCCTGAATTTTTTAACCAGTGAATGCCAGATGGCCACGTGACACCAGAGCACGTGTACAGAGTGCTGACATCTGGCAGAGCATTTCTAGGAGGAGTGGTCAGATGGTTCCCCTGGGGAGTTCCGAGGAGTTGTAAGTGCGGCATTGTCTTGCACAAATAAACTGGTTTAACTGCAACATGTCACTTCCACTTGTCCATTTACAGCTGAAAACTAATCTCTGTGTTGCTGAAACATCTCCCTGTACAAATGGATGGCAGGTAAATGCTGCAATTTAAGCTGGAAATGAGGCCGTTTGTTCAAAATCTAGAAAACAACTGGAGCCTTCCCTAAGCTCAGAAGTGCTAGGACTGTATGCTTGCTCTGGGGACCAGCTGTGAAACGCATTTCCAGATCACAACTATTCCAGAGTCTTGGGGCATTTCAGGTCGCTTCTGATCAACAGAAATGCATAATATATTCTGATGTGTGCTTTAATGAAACATATGCTGTAGCCTGGTTGTGGAGCTTCTGGTTTGAATACAGACATGTAAGCAATCTGTAACATGGTCACCAGTAACAAGACCATCTCAGTTGAAATTCTGCCTCTTGCAAGACCAAGCCCATGGTGTTGGGGTTGTTGGAAATGCCAATGGAAGTTGATCTGTTCATTTCTTGAAGAACAATTCTCAAAATAATTGCTTCTGGTTGTTGCAGTTTCTCTTCAATTGAAATAAGCAAGACAGTTTTATTTCTGATTTTTTTTGCCACTTTAAAAAAAAAAAATACATTTTATTGAATCGACCTTCCCAAAAAGAGGAAACCAGATGGGTCTTATTGAAAAGGGGGGTGAAGGGTAAATGTGGACGGGCAGTTCCTGAGTGTCTGAGGCCCCTTGGTGTGCTCAGCCCAGAGCAGAGGAGCTGAGGGCAGGCGCGATGGCGGCTGCAGCTTCTCACAGGGAGCGGAGGGGCAGCGCTGAGCTCTGCTGTGTGACAGCGACAGGGCCAAGGGAACGGCATGGAGCTGTCAGGGGAGGGCAGCTGGGGGTCAGGGACAGGGGCTGCAGCACAGGGCGGTGGGCACAGCCCCAGACTGCCAGAGTTCAAGAAATGTTTGGACACTGCTCTCAGACATAGGGTTTGAATTTTGGATGGTCCTGTGTTAAGCCAAGGCTTGGACTCAGTGATCCCTGTGGGACCCTTCCAACTCCAGAGATTCTGTGACTTTTTCTGTAAAACTCCCCGTGGACCATAGCAACAAGTGCAGCTGTGATTTTAACTCTCTGTGGCACTGTGTTGAATATGATGAGAGTATTAAAAAAATGAGAAACTTAATGGCCTTCGAAGATTTCTCAAGGAATGCTGTCAACTCGCTTGGGGATGACAGTGTGAGCTGTGGTCTCCATAGAAACTTGTGCAATCCAGAGTGGCATCTCACAGACCACCCTCAGCTTTTGACATTCTTTCAAAAGTCCGTTCTTGAGTGCAGTGAGAGTTAATCACAGAGGGAAGTTTTCCTGCTTGGATAAACACAGCTTGTAGTCTTGCAGAGATAGACTAGCCCGTCTGGAAGATGGTGGTTCCCAAGTGGTGGAAGTGGTTTGGTTAGCCAGAAGTCATTGCATGTTTTTTATTCATGGAAACATCTTGTCTTCAAACCAAAGTTTGTTGTTTGATTGTCTTAGTGTGGGCGTGCGGTGCATTCATTTGGCTCAGCTTGTGTTTATGTTGAGTTTAGCTATTGAAAGTAATGTGTTGCACATCGGTTTTACCACCAAGCACCTGTCTGAGATCTCTCCTTGAGCTAAAGAATGAAAGGAGTCTTGTGATACTCCACCAGTCTGTCATTATAAACTGCCTCCTGGTAATACTTTTTGTTCATGAGAGATCTACCTCTGAAAACTCTTGAAATGCTTCTTGATAAGAATGATCATCCAGACTGGTGTGCTTTTAACATTGGAAGATGATATAGGTTCATTATCAGCATGTCTTGGCATGGCATTGTCATGCCTGGCAGAGTTCATCAGCGGTGAGAACCACCTGTACAGTCATGCCCTGGAATGCAAGGTAGCCCCAGTGGTATGGCAGTTGAAAATCACCATTCTGACTCCAGAATGCATCTGTTTAGCTTGGAAAGCACAGCTGCTGATCTTCTTCTGCTCCATTTTTTTATTCTGGATTGTTCAGCATGCCTGTTTTTGAGACTTTTTAGTCTACCAACATTAGTAGTAAACGTTCATTTTTCATATTAAAAGCTGTGCTTTTTTAGATAATCATGGGATTTGCAGAGCTAGGCTCTAGTAGTCAAAAATACAAAAATAGTTGGGATTTATTGTGCTGCTTGAAGGTACTGTGTGTATTGGGACTGAAACGTGAGGGTGAACACTGGTTATTATTATCGCATTTTACATGGTTTAGAGTACAACATAAACTTGAGACAAGCCGCTGGTAACATCTGGGACCAGTTAGTCAGCTCCTTCCTTCCTCTTTTTCTTGGCACCTACACATGAATTACATGTGCTCTTCCTGCTCTCACGATTAAGAGCCTATCGAGAAGCGAAAGCCTTCTGCTGATTGTCCTGCGGCAGGGAGAAGGGAGGGGTGTGCATATTGTGCATACCAGGGTCCCTGCTCTACTGGCAGACCTAGGAGGCTCCAGCTCCTCTTGGCAAAAGAGGGATTGAGTTTCCCGGGCTTTGATGTGTTAATTCCTGAAGGAGCTGTTTGCTCCGCCTGAGGAGCGCTGCAGCCCAGCTCCGCTTCCCACATCTCCCGCCTGGTGCCACCTTCTCCTGCAGCTCTGGTGAGACGGGGAGCCCTGCCCTTGGTTAACCCCCTGTCCGGGTTTGGAGGAGCCCTGACAGCACTGCTGGGCGCTGCTCCTGCTGCTCTGTACCTCAGCTGCCTGCCACGGCTGCTCACATCCCTCTGTGCATGAGGATAGCTGCGAGCAGCATGGAGTACAGCTGGGACATCCACGGGCACTGCGTCTGGCTAAATAAGGTAGGGTATCTCTGCTTGCTCAGGCTCCTGCTTTCTCCCCGTGACGAGCCATAGCTGGGCAGCGCTGTCAGGGAGTTAGCGTTTTGTCTCCTGTGCAAGAAACCAGCTGGGCTGCCGCTGGAGAAAAAGAATATTCTGAGACGATTGCATCTTCGATTCAAGTGCAATTCAACAGCTGTGCTATTTGTATTTAGAAATGTTTCAGGTAATCCTCACAGTCAACCTCTGGCTCAATCTGTTTTTCTTTCAGAATTCATTTTTATTTGAAAGGCTTTAAAATACAATGCAGAGATTTTAAGTGTGTGCTTTTTTTTTTTTTTTTTTTTTTTCTTTTTCCCTGCTTTTCCTGTAGGGAGGATCTATCTGTGAACTTTGGGAAGCCTCAGCATGCCTGCTGTCAGCATGTGGAGCAGGCTGAACATCAGGGGGAGGTGCAGGTTCTAGAGGGCAGTGATGGGCTTCCGCGCAAACTGGTTCAACACTGAGAAAACAGACCAAGCAATGGTAGCTGTGCTTAGCTAAGTGTAGGTAATGTGTATTATAACAATCTGAACAACTAAAGCATGTCGATGAGCTCTAATTTAACTCCAGATGGTCAGGAAAGAGATATCAGGGAAGGCCCACTTGCCCGACTGTTGGCTGGGCTGTGGTGGTCAGAACTGTGCAATCTGCTGTATGAGGGAATAATTCTGTGGAGTGGCAGTGCCTCTTAAAAAAATCAGCTTGCATCTTTGTCAATAACAGTGTGACTTGTTCTGCTTATGCTGTCTCAAAAGCAGAAAAGAAAATGAAGGGATTATAAAGGAATCGGCTCCATAAGCTAAAACTGGGTTCTATTTTTGAAAGGAGAATTCAGCAAGTAAGACTTTTTTTTTAATGTTTTTTGTTTGTTTGTTTTAGAATGCTTAAAGAGGCAGCTGTTAGAAACTTTTTCTGTGGCTTGGAATGTTAGCTTATATTTTAAGAAAAATGGATTAAAGACTGAGGACAGGCAAACTGTGAAAATTTGTGATGCATCTCCTTATTATAGGAATAATTCTCTGTAGAGCAGTGTGGGTTTTGACACGTGTCTGCAGACAGAGCTTACAGATACACAGCAAATTAGCAATGGATTGATCTTGCAGAGATTTAAGTGCACTGAATCTGATCTTGTAAGGCATTTTAAGTAAATGTCTAACCTCAGACTTCTGAGAAGCCTCAATGGCATCGCGATAATTGCTCTTTTGTTTTTAGGATTGTATTGGTAAATCTGCATTCTCTTCCCATAACTACTATGCAGTTAATCCCTAAATTGAAAACACATGCGAAGTCTAACCACTTAATTGAAGATAAATTCTAAATTGCTGATGAAAAAGACCCTTTTGGAAAATGGAAAAGCTTGTCTTCCACAGCTTGTAAACTTTGTTAATCTGGTATTGACTTTGACAGTATACATTTGGTCCAGAACTACCAGCTGCCACAAATACTCTTTACAGTTGCTATTGAATCAAATGCTTTCTTTTTTATTTTTATTTTGTGAGTAGGTGTGTGATGCAATGGTTGCTGGGCTCTATCATCTACTTTATTCTTCCTGGGGAAAGAACAGAGCAGGGGAGAGATGTTATAGGGCATTGAGCAGCTGTTGTCCACAGCCTGATGCTCCATGATCTCTGCACTACTACAGAAGGGGCTGGGGCTGCTACTCTAAAACACTGATGTGGTGGCCTCTCTGTGTTGTTATTTGCTGTCATATTTTCCTCTAGGGTGACTGAAGACAGTGACTGCCTTGTGATAGCTAAGACGTGCTCTGATATTACAGTCAATCCTAGGTATTATGGAGAAGTTACGTTTCAGGTGGAGGACAGCCTGATGTTGGGTTGTACACAATGTTTTGTTTTCAGTATACTACAGGAGGTCATCTTTTATGCAGAGTGCACTACTACTGCTTTACTATGTAAAGACATATTTTTGTTTGGTTTTGTGGCAGAACAGCCTTTACTCCAGTTCTTTCCAGGGCTCTTATCGTTTCATTTCCATTTCTGTTGGCAAAGTGCAACCATGTCCTGAACTCTGCCTCCAAATAATTCTACTCTAAAATCAGGAACAACATGCTGAACAAAAAAAGAGGTTTTTGAGGAATGAGAATGGAGTTTAACAACAAAAGTGTCTTGGCAAGATGTTGTCCCAGTGACTAACATTCTGCTTTAACACCTCATCGGTTTTCACAGCACTGTAAAGACATTTTCATTGCAGTGTGAAGCCACTATTTACCTCTTCACACAGTCTGTGGTTTGAGATAACTTGTGTCTGGTCACACTAGAAGTAACAAGAGGTTCAGTGGTTAGGGCACTGCTGAGTTGTTTGGGAGGCAGGGAATTGAGCATTGTGCTTTGGGGAGGATATTGGTGTGAGCCCCAGCAGAATCGGGGCACCTTTAGACCTCAGCTACCTTCTTGCAGTGGGGACTGAATATCCCTTTTCTACATCACAGACACAGTGCTTTGTTGATAAATGTGTTCTGTGTTACAGAGTTCAGACTAAGAAATTGATACTGAAAGACTTCACCGGAGAGCTACACAGAATAACAAAAGTACAGAAAAACCTGTTTTTTGTAGTATGCATGGAAGTCAAGTCACAAAACTTAAAGCATAATCTTCTACCTGAGCTGCCAGCAAGTTTATATTGGAAGCTCTTTGACTTGCTTCACCTTAATTTAAAGTGTTAAAAAAAACCTGAAGATCTTGAATGGGAAGCCTATGATATGATGTGAGTACTGGTAGAGGTCGGGGAAAAGCATTCATACTCTGAGCATACTCAGAGGTGTAGATTACTTGTGCCTTGGTTTAGTTTGTAGATGGTTAGAAAGCCTGGTATTTGCTGCTAAATAATTCAGGTACAGGGTATCATTATGGTATGAGGTTTTAGTACAAATTTTCAGGGAGCGTTCTTCATTAGTCTGCAGTAGCTCTGATGATTTCAGGGGAGATATTATGGTCATCTTGTGACAGTTACACATGTGTGCCTGGAAGATCCATTTGCTACTAATGTAAAAGCTGTCCAACACAGCCTGATTACCTGAAAATAGTGCTAAGGTAAGCTCAAACACTTGATACCTCTTCCTATTTGCTTTGCATCCAGTCTTCAGCTGATGATGTCGAGTGTTTCGTTCTTCCAGTTTCACACAAAGGAGTTCCTCCCCCCGGCCCAAACTCAAGCACATAATACAGAAAAGGTGTTTTAGCCAGCCGGTCTCCTGAGACATGCTCTACAACACAAGGGGGTACAACCTGCTTGAAAGGGAGACAAACAGAAGCCTGAGCCTTGCGCACAGCTCGTATGCGGGATTGGCCTTTCCTGCCAGGGTAGTTGGGGCACCGCAGGCACTGGCTTAGTTTCTTTCCACTGCACATTAAGCAAAGACCAGGGCCTCTCAAAGTCAGTGGGAATCTCAGTGCTGAGCATGCCGAATTTCAGAACAGCTTCACGGTCTCCTCTAAACAATTCATGGAATATTTTGAGTTGGATGGGACCCTTACAAGTCTTCTAGTCCAACTCCTCTGCAATGAACAGGGATATCTACAGGAGGATGAGGTTGTTCAGAGCCCCATCCAGTCTGACCTTGAATGTCTCCAGAGATGGGGCACCATCTCTCTGGGCAATCTGTTCCAGTGCCTTACCACTCTTATTGTAAAAAAACCTAATTAGTTATATGCAATCTAAATCTCCCCTCTTTTAATTTGAAGTCACTCCCTATTATCATATCACAACAGACCCTGCTAAAGAGTCTGTCCCTTTTTATATACAGAAGGGCCACCTTCAGGTCTCCCTTGAGTCTTCTCCAGGCTGAACAGCCCCAGCTCTCTCAGCCTGACCTCATAGGTGTTATTTGTTATATATGTTAGAATGAGATGTCTAACACCTCAGAGGTCCATGTCTCTCCAGTACTGAGAACCCCACATCTGAATGCAGTTCTCCAGGTGATGCCTCACCAGCACAGAGGAGAGGGACAGGGTCACCTCCCTCGCCCTGCTGGCTGTGCTTCTTTTGATGCAGCTGAGGATATGGTTGGCATTCTGGGCTGCAAGGGCATATTGCTGGCTCATGCCCAGCTTGCCATCCACCAGTACTCCCAAGTGCTTTTCAGCAGGGCTGTGCTCCATCCTTATATGCCCCCATCTTGTACTTAGAGTGGAGGTTGCTATGCAAGACCTTGAGCTTGGCTTTCTTGAAACTGAAGAGTTTCACTTATGTCCATGGCTTGAGCCGGTCTGGGTCTCTCTGGGTGGCATCCCGTTCCTCAGGCATATCAACCACACCACCCATTCATGCAATGATGGGAACAAGAACTTCTTTCCTGAGCTGAGACGTTATTGTGGCATACATCACAAAGGGCTTT
The DNA here is from genome assembly GCF_023343835.1 of Lagopus muta. Lineage (NCBI taxonomy): Eukaryota > Metazoa > Chordata > Aves > Galliformes > Phasianidae > Lagopus > Lagopus muta. The sequence continues at coordinate 67,538,452 of NC_064433.1, forward strand.
GAGACAGCTTTGAATATGGAGAGAGGAAAATCCTTCTCCCAGCTCGAGAAAGAAAGTAAGTTGCTGATTCCTGTAGACTTTGATAGCATTAGTATGTATTTTTGTTTCTCCTTAGCTTCAGGCAGCTCTATAAGGAGTTGCATTTAGAATGCAGATGCTCACCCATACCCAGTAAAAGGATGTCTCTTACTGTATGTTTTAAAAAAAATAAAATCATTTGACTTGCAAGAAGCATAATGCACATTTTGTGGATTCTAAGTTGATTTTCTCCACTTGCTGAACGTCTTGTGGTATTTGTCTTTGCAAGTGTTGTTTGGCATGGTACTCCACTGAGCACAAATTTTGCTAACAAATGCTGAATGTGCAGTAAGTGAATTCTGCAGAACTGGGTCACCAGAAGGTTCTTCCCTTCTCGTCTGGTGACTGAGACCACTTCTCAGTAGTGACTAAGAACAAAAGCCCCTGAACAACTCTTGTCTTGAATTGTGGTCGCGTATCTGTTGACAGTATATTTGGTTTGTATCAGACCGCTGAATCTCTAAATCCAATCTTGAATGGTGCATACTAATAGTAATCCTCAAAAGTGTAGATAGCATTAGGTTTTTCAATTGGAAAATCTTAACGTTATCAATATTGAGAGTCCACAGATGAAAAAGTCATTATTATAATACAGTTGCTTATAAAGCTTGTCTGTGTTGATGTTACTGTTAGTGTTTGCCATTGCAAATTATTTATGATTGTCATTTGAAGCTGATGAAGTGTACAAGACAAAAACTTTGTCTGATCTTGGGAGAGTGGTAATCAGAGTAAACCTTTTGATTAAACTTATTGCTGTCAGTGAGTTATGTATGGATCGTAATACTGCATGTTGTATGTTCTCCTTGCAGTGCTAAGTGTCACAATGTTTGGCATGGAATGATTTGAAAGCTGTACAGAAGAATGCTGCTTATCATGAGATAACTGGCAATATGATATTTGCTGTCTTTTTCAGACTAATGGACACATATCTGGGAATGGAGATGTATATCAAGAAAGGCTGGCTCGTCTGGAAAATGATAAGGAATCTCTTGTTCTGCAAGTGAGTCATCACCTAATTGATTTTTTTTCCCTTGCATTTATAAGACTTTTTGGTATTATGTGATTACACTTCTGAGGATATATTTGCAATTATGTTGTCTTGGGCAGTGATTAGAGAGCTTGCTGATACCTGCAAGTTAAACCAGATTAAGATATGTTATTAGGTTGTAGTAAAAGTCTAAATGCCTTTCTTTCTGTGGGTCTGCTGAGCAGGTCTGCAAAGCCACCAGTGGCTCACATATCTATCCTTAAGATCACTGTTTTTTTGTGGCTGTTTGCATGCTGTTCACATCAGGTGACATACTCTTCTCATGCAAGGTGACAAAAGCTGTGGGGGCTTGCTGATGGGCAGGAGGAAGAGAGCGCCTCTTCAGAAACCCTGCTGTCCTGTCAGGCTGCACTGGGCCTGAATAATCAGTTGTCTTGGAGCTCAGCCCCAGGTGCCTGGCCAGCTGGGTTACTCCTGCCATCATTGTTGGGGTTACCTGGCACCTCTCTGTCTGTACAGGCATGCTTCAGTCCTCAGTATGCATCCAATGTGAGGGATGCCTGTGGAAGCATCAGGGTGTGCTCCAGCCAGCTTGCCATCCCTCCTGATGATACTGCAGGCTTCCTCAAAATAACCTGTTTGAAAATGTAAAGTTTATTCAGAAGCAGTGTGAAAGGGGGAAACTGTACACTGTGCTGTACTGTGTGCAATCACTTGGAAAGCAGAATAGCTGGCATTTGGTGAAGTTCAGCAAGTTGGTTGTTAAGGCAGGAGCTTTAGTCAATACACTGTCACAGGCAAAGATAAAATTGTTGGCCATAAAATGCAACAGCCACTCTGGCGAAAACTGTCAAGATGAGTCAGAAGGGAAGATGAAGAATTGCAGTGTGTCAACCAGAAGATTGGCAGAAGTTTCCATAAGCATGGGCGGAAAGATCCAACAGCTTTGCCATGCGTTGCATCCATTGCAGAGCTCCTCTGTCCCATCTTCTTCCATGGTCCCATTTTGTCCATATCACAGGCAAAGCTGTTATTCCTATAAAGTTTTTCAGGTGATGCATACTGTACTAGTGCAAGTAAGTGCAGCTCTTTATCTCTGTTGTGCAGGTGAGCGTACTTACAGACCAGGTGGAGGCCCAGGGAGAAAAGATTCGGGATCTGGAGTTTTGTCTAGAGGAGCACAGGGAGAAGCTGAATGCCACAGAGGAGATGCTGCAGCAGGTATTTCACAAACACATGTCTGTTGCTCCTAGGGAACAACATTTTGTTTTTGAAAGAGTGGTGTGCCTCAGTTCAAAGTGTATTTCTGATGACACTTAGTTAAGTGACAATTTTCTACCATGTTTGCTTTCAAGTCTTTGTACTTAGTAATGTCAGTGCTGTTTTACACTATAGGAATCCAGACCTGCTCTGCTTTGAGCCTTTCCCCACTGAACTTCAAAGAGACTCGGATGAAAGCCTCTGGCAGGATGGGTGGATTCCCCTGAAAGCTCCCTGCTGCCCAGGGCAACTGTGATGACAGACAAGCTTTTTTCTCAGCCTGGCAGCCAACCTGTGATAGTGATCCAGTGATCTCAGCTGCATCCTAGCTGCCCAGAGTCTGTCAAATGGTTAATTGCTGTGTCCAGCACTTCAGGGAGCGCAGAGTGTATGACAATTTGCTCCTGAAAGGGGCCTTTAGCTGCTGAAATAAATGACTGATTTCTTTCCCCTTGGATGAATAATTCTGTTTTGTTCCTCCTTATCTCGAATCAGGAGCTTTTGAGCAGAACATCCCTTGAAACTCAGAAGCTGGATCTTATGGCAGAGATTTCCAATCTGAAGCTAAAGCTTACATCTGTAGAGAAGGATAGATTGGACTATGAGGACAGATTCAGAGATACGGAGGTGAGTGAAAATCAGTGAAATAAATTATGAAAGCTGTGTGTGCTTCACATTACCAGAACATTTATGGGAATGTTTTTTGTTTTGCTTTGTGTTCGTTTGTTTTTTTGCCAGACAAAGAAGATATTCATCTTTAAGGTTAAAACGCCTGTATCTCAAAATCAGTGTCCCCTTTGGCTTGGTAAACCAAGATTTTTACAAAGAAAGATTTCCCTAAAGAGTTTTTGATTCTTGCCCTCAGGTTTTCAGGCAGGTGGCATTTAGGATGACTTTAAATATAACTGTGTGAGTGCATTGCACTTTTCCATCCCAGCTTGCAGCTGTCTTTTTTGAGTAAGGCATGTCTGTTTGAGACAAACTGTGTCCATTGCAAGGGCAGAAAACATGCCAACACATGTGCCATGTCTTTGCACATGCTAAAACGCATAAATTTTGTTTTCAGTAACAAAGAATGAGGTGACTTTGTGAGGGCATTTTGAAGCCTCACTTCAGACCTCAGCTCCACGGAAGGGGGCTGCAGATACTCTTCTCAGCCTGGCTTTGGCCCAGAGCTGTACAGTGCCAGGCAGAGCTGCAGCCTGAAGCTGCCATCCTTGGAAGCACTCTCCTCAGCCATTTGCCCTCTGTGCCCCTTGGAATGTGTAGCTGACCCTTGTTTGTCTTTGAAGCTAGAAACCCAGAGACTGCAGGTTGGCGAGCTGAGTTTTTACAGGAAACTCCAAGAATTAGGCTGTGCTTCACTGCAGGGGTAACATACCCTTGTCAGAAATACCTTGGAGCCTGCCAGGGAAGAAAATTTCAAATACTGTTTTTTTTCTGAGGATTTATAAATGAGCTGAAATGTCTGATGTTCATATTGTAGGTGTTCCAGATGTCATTCATTTCTAGAAGAGAAGCAGCTGTAACAAAGGGCAAAGATTGACCCTTTCACTTTAATGTGTTTTTTAATTCCCTTTCAGGTTCCTACATGTTAGCCAGTGAAGTTATCAATTATCATTCATATTAAATCCTTCATGTCATCCAGTTTTTAATTATGTTTCTCATTTCAACTTCCCCTTCTAGCTTGGTAGGTTTCTTATGTTCACCATTCTTTCTCTACAAAGATGCTTTGCTAGATGTGTTAGCCTTTTTTCCTTTGTGCTCTAGGACTTTTCCTGTCTACATGTTCAAATACACAGCTTTTTCAAAGCTAATTGTATAATTTATAGAGATTTATAATTGATCTGTTCTTTAACCCATTCCAGTCTTTCCACTTTCTCAGCAGACACTAAGATTATTTTCCATAACAAGCGTGGACAGTCTGAGTTGAGCTTGGTTTTTGTAAGAAAATATATTAGGGAGTTTATTTAGGGAGGAGTCCATAACCAGACATGGTCTTTGAAGCAGGAGCCAGAGGTTAAACTTGCTAACTCATGGAGAATTCTTCATAACTTAAAACACCACCAGGCTCCTTTGTGCGGGTGAATTTCTCAGTGGAGGAGAATTATGAACATAGTTTGCATTCCCAGTACTGGTAAGGAAGCCTCTGACCCTCAAAGTCTTACGCTGCCCTTGGTTTTTTGTGCCTCTCTGGCCCCACAATGGAGAGCAGAAAGTAATGCAATCAGGGATGGAAAAGAGTTTTGGAAATAGGAGTCCATGTCAGCCCCATCAGATACAGTTGTGGGTCCATACAAGGAAAAACTGTTGCTTGTTTGCACGGAGGGATCTGTCTCTGGATCAAAAGAGGACTACTGTGCATGTTTTTTAGTGATTCAGCAGCAGGGGAGGCAGGGCTATTTAGTATTTTTCTTTTTCCTCTGCTTTGTTTTGCAAAGCCTGGCCGTCTTGTTTGTACTGTTGAGGGTCTCTGTGGAGCCTGGTGAATCTTCAGTGTGACTTTATGCCTAAAAAAAGCTGAGAAGGAATGTCATTATAGTTACCATGCTTTAGATAACCTTAGACATGAGAGATGTCTCTTGTTGTACGTGAAGGTGAGTAATTAAAAGTATTTTTAGGGCAAAGCATGCTATCAGGACTCCTCTTTAGTTCTATTCAGCCCTTGGGTGAATTGTACAGTATTTTTGGTGACCAGTTGCTACTGATAATGGATTCAGTTATGCAAGGCCCATATTAAAATAGGAGATTTTAGTTTCCAATCCAGGATCTCGTGCTCTTGTTTGCAATATAAGTCTGTTTCTCTGACAGTATGAGTGTATCTTGACGCTTCTGTTAATCTTGTGTTATTTTTTTCAAAAAAGGAGAATAATTTTGTGTTTTTTTTCATTGCTTCACTGTGGCATTTTGAATATAGATAACTGAATATGGATAATATGGATTTCCCTCTCCCCCTCCAATATTTTAAAAATCATGTAGCTCAAGTGAGAAGTACGTAGACAACAACTTCAGCACCTATTGCCATGTGTAGGATATTTTGACATTGGATCATAGCATAGAAGAAGTGATGGCTGCAGGAGATAAAATCTGAAACGAACTGTCAAAGTGTCAAAACTAACTCTCAGACCTGGAAATGTAGATTTGTTAGAGGTCTTTAGCACCTAGCACTGTTGAGGAACAACTCAGTTAATAGTGACATCTGTGTGTATTTATAGTTGAGTGATGTGATTTATAGAAGTTGTGGTTTGAAGAACCAGTAAGGAATTGCAGATGTATTGAAATTAGTCATACAGAGAATCATAGAATCACTCAAGTTGGAAAAAACCTTAAAGATCATTGAGTCCAACCACAGCCTAGCCATACGACCCTAACTCTAACAACCCTCCACTAAATCATGTTCCTGAGCACCACATCCAAATGGTTTTTAAACACATTCAGCGATGGTGACTCAACCACCTCCCTGGGGAGCCTATTCCACTGCTTAACAACCCTTTCTGTAAAGAAGTGTTTCCTGATATCCAATCAAAACTTACCCTGGCACTTGAGGCCATTTCCCCTCACCCTGTCACCTGTCACCAGTGAGAAGAGACCAACCCCGCTCTCGCTGTAAGCACCTGACAGGTATTGGAAGAGAGCAATAAGGTCTCCCATCAGCCTCCTTTTCCCCAGACTGAACAGCCCCAGTTCCTTCAGTCTCTCGTAGGACATATTCTCCAAGCCCTTCACAAGCCTTGTTGCCCTTGTCTGGACCTGCTCCAGCACCTCAAAACTGAACACAGTACTCGAAGTGAGGCCTCACCAGTGCCAAGTATAGGGGCAGGATGACTTCCCTAGTCCCGCTCACCACACCATTCCTCATACAATCCAGGATGCCATTGGCCTTCTGTGCACACTGCTGGCTCGCATTCAGCTGACTATCCATCAGTACGCCAAGGTCTCTTTCTATCAGGCAGCTTTCCAGCCACTCCTCCTCAAGCCTGTAGGGTTGCCTGCAGTTGTTGTGACCAAATTGCAGGACCTGACTCTTGGCCCTATTGAAACTCATGCAATTTAATTTTGCCTGTACATTACTAGCAGTAATTGTTATTACCATCCTCAAATGTTCTATGTTTTCATTGTAGTTGTGGTAATAGAGCTTGGACTGTGCTAAGGAAATACAGGTTCTGCTTGGTCGCTATCAGATTCATTATGCATGTATAACCAGAGGTTTCTAAGTTAGGAAAATATGGAATGGGGGTGGGAAGGTATTACCAGGGACCCGCACAACTCCTGGTAGTGTAGAAACCATTATGCGGCAGTTTGAGTCCACTTCTGTTTTATAGGGTGCCCAAAGAGTTAATCTTCTCTTCTGAAGAGTTTCCTAGTGATAAGGCACTACATTAGCTGTTCAGGAATGGATTTTTATTTTTAATTTTTTAACTTGCAAGTGTAACACTTATCTGAGATCCGTGCATCGGTGCAATAAATGTGAAACAGAAGCTTGCTGGATGTCTTGAAGATGTGCAAAAACCACAGCTTTCTGGTAATGTGCTCCCCTTCAGAGCAGAGGGGGTGATTTTCCCCCAAAACTGTAGCTCTTATTCTCTGTCTTGTATGGAAAAACACTTTGTCCTGCCTGTTGCACAGGCTTCCTACTCTGTTTCCTGATCTGGAGGATGGGGAATTTGGGGGAAAGATGACTTTGTCCATTGGTGGGACACAACCTTAGCATTCAGTTAACCTCTGCAGGAAGAGAATGCTCACAGTTAATGTCCAAATGTGGTAGGTCTCTGCTGTTGTGTTTTTACGGTCTCGTCAAAGCATGCCTAGTCAACTGTCACTCTATTTACTGATTTTTCCTCTTGTTTCTGGTCTTGTTTTCTCTTTCACTCAGGACTTGATCCAGGAGATAAATGAATTACGATTAAGAGTAGGAGAAATGGACAATGAAAGACTACAGTACGAGAAAAAGCTTAAAACAACCAAAGTAAGTGAGGTTGAGGGGAAGGTGCAGAGATGGGTGCAAGTCACAAGTTTTAGAACTTCTTCCTGTTTTTCCCCAGTCCTTGCCTGCACCTTGCAAAATTCTGAGTGTGCTCAGGCCTAGGAGTTTCGTGGTGCTCACTTAGAAACTCAAACAATACGTAAAAAGGGATTGTTTCCAAATGTCATGGTTTTCAGATCCAGACATTGTTTTTTATAAAGGATAACTCACCACACAGCTGGTCAGTAACCGTAAATATTTTATTGGTTAGACCCTTGGTTCACTCGTAGATCAATACCAGTTGTGGTGCATAAGGCACGTGCCATGAGTGAGACCAAAGCTGAGTATTTCTTTTTTCCTAAATGTGCTGAAAATCAGCCACTCCTGAAAACATTCCCCTAACTGACTGTAGCACTTCTTTTGTTCCTGTAAGTTTCTGACTTCTCTTTGCCATTTAGCTTTGTCTCTTTTCTGTCTTTAGTTTTCTCTCACTCCTCTATCTCTGTTACCAGTCTTTAATGGCCAAACTTTCTAGCATGAAAATCAAAGTGGGTCAGATGCAGTATGAAAAGCAGCGGATGGAGCAAAAATGCCAGATGCTAAAGGTGTAGTAGTTTATGGGTAACATTTGGCCTGTTTCGAATCCTTCATGTTCCACCATTTTATGGTCTGTCTTGCATTGTGCTGTCATGCTCTGTTCTTCATTGATTGCTGTGTGTTGATATGCAGTCCTCCCTTTCTCATTAGATTGCAAGGCTCTTAGTGTAGATATGATTTATAAGCTTTTATATCAAATGGGAGAGGATTTTAGTGTCATGAACTTTGCATGGGTTATTCGTAGTTTAATTAAGCTTGGATTAAGTTCATTCCTCTTCCAAGGGAAAGCAGCTTCTTCTGTAATTTACTTCCAGTATTCAAAATGAACTTTTCCTCACTTTTTTAAAGAGAACATTTATTCATTTCTAGCTAGAAAACAGTGATTCTCTTTCACTGTCCCCTCTCCCAGATGTTAGTTTCATATCATGTTTCTAAAGGAGGAAAGATAACATAGCATCAACAACTACAGGTAGCTCCAGTTCCCCTTGATTTACCACAGCTTTCATATGACTGAGAAAGGGTCTTGTTTTGGAGAAGCACAGGTCTTACACTGTCAGAAATCCCATCAAAATCAGTACCAACTTGAAGCACTGGAGAATTGTTTGGGCCATTGTTTGGGTTACAAATATCACTTCCATGCATATTTGTAATAGATTGTTTGAGGGAAGCTCATGAAAAATCTAAACCATCACAGTATTCTAATTGATTTGTTCCTTAAAGAATTTAACACTCACGTAGGAGCTATAAATGCCAAAATTGAGGCTTGTTTTGTTTACAAATGGAGCAAATTAAATTTTTAGTGTTGGGTACCTTTGCTCTAGGGGTTCTTGTCTTGATGATGCTGTTGCACAAGATATCTTCGGACATCAGGGAAACATTTTACTAAGCTGGATAGGATTTGACTCAAATTTTAAAAAGCTACATGCGTGGATCCATGCCAGTCTCTTGCTGGGTGCAGATGGTTAGATATAAGTTATAATTTGACAGCATTTCTCTAATATACCCCAACTCCCCCAAAACACCATCTGTCTTGTTCCCATGAAACTCAACTCTAAGCCTTCTTTCCCAATGCTATATCAGCAAATCTAAACTGTGGCAGAGGTACCATGTTTTTGTCTGAACTGCTTTTCAGTATGTGTTTGTGTTTGATGGCATTACAGTCAATTTGTGCTTACAAGCAGTGATTGTTTCTGAAACTGTCCTCAGCCTGTTCCATGAGAACAACTCCAGAATTGTCTGACTTTGAACCTGCACAATGTTCTATAAAAATCAAAATAAGTACTGTAAATCTTAGCTGTCAGCCTCATCACTTGAAATTTTTCTGTCTGTGCAAGTTTAAACAAGTAAGAAAACTGCTTTTTTGCTTTATGCTTTCTTCTTTAATTTAGATGTAAAATCTTTTTTTTCAGATAAATTCATGAGACTGACACTTTTGTCCATTGGTCCTCTGGTTTTGCCCTCTTGAGAACTCAGTGGTCTGTTGTGATACTCAGAGGCAGAGTGTCCCCTCAGCTAGGGTAAATTTTAGAGCCCTTAGTCACTTCCACTGTCTGAAGAGCTGTTCACTGTGCTTCATACAATTGATTTTTGAAAACATCTCAGATGTGCATGGAAACTGTCACTGAGTGATTCTGTGTCTGTTACAGGATGAACTATCAGCTTTGAAAGAGAAACTGGAGCAGAAGGAAGCTGAGGTAAAAAGGTTGCAAGAAAAATTGGTATGCAAGCTGAAAGGAGAAGGAATTGAAATACTGGACAGAGGTAAGAACATGGAAGGCTCTCTTAGGACTGTGCAGAGGCAACATGTCCTCCTCAGTCGCTTCATCGGAGGTAGTGCTTCTGGGTGTGAACTGCAAATAACAGATAAAATCCTCAACTTTCATGCACTTTCTCTTTCTAGTTTACTTCTTTTACCACATTTAGTGAGTATTCACAGTGCTGCTGCTGAACCTACCATTGGAATAGGTTCTTGATCAACACTGAACTTATCTTGGTAATCCCTAGTTACTACTTCATGAGGCTTTTGCATCGTGCCTCAAAATACACAGTTTATGTTGGCAAAGAAAGCCTTGAACTGATTTCAACCTGTTTTCTAGAAAGCTTATGCTAAGAAGTTCCCTCCTCAATATATCTTCCACAGTGTTTGTGTCTGGGCTTTGCTTATACACCCCTTACTGTTAAGGAAGAGGAAAAGCCATCCTGCAAACCTAAGTATGATGTACTCATATTCAGTGTGGCCCCAGCCCAAGAAGGATTGAGGATTGGTTCTGGGTTTGCCTACTGGTTAATTCTAAGTCCTAACTAAACCTGAATTAGCTCTGAAATGTAATGTCAAATACTTTTATTTGCTTGCAAAGAAAAAGCACAATTGGTATTTATTTGGAGGAAACTCAATTTCAGGATCTTCATTTGAAAATAGAAAACTTTCTTTAAGGCCTCAAAAAAAAATTTCCAGTTTTTCACTTGCTGAAATTTCATTTCTGAACATATCTCACAAATAATTGTCCTAGATTTTAAATCCAGCTTCAAGAGATTGATTGTTCATTTCTGACCTGAGGTAGAAAAAGCTGTGTGTAGGTTGTCAAATTTTACTTAATAAAATTCTGTTTTTAAAATTTGCTCTGAAAGAGCACTAAAAGTGACAGCACTGAAATGTGATTCCTGTTTTTAAAATATTTAATTGTAAACAAGGTCTTGCTTTATTGGTTTTTTTACTACCTAAATGGAGCTTTTCTTTCTTGGGGGCTGCTATACATTGAACCTTCATTACCCTTTGGTTCTCACCTGTAGGTCAGTTTTCAGTATAGCTCAGCAGAGGGATCTTCTGCCATGATGAACCATGGATTGTGCTTTCTGAACAAATTTTTGTACATTATAACTTTTCTGGCTTTCACATAATGTTAGCTTAGGAGTAACTATTGATGTAAGCTTTTTCTGAGACATTGTTACCACCTGTTTTTTAACAGGTGGAATCAAATCAATATCAATAATAATATCAATAATCAATAATCAAATATCCTTGAGATAGGTAGACATATATCAGCAGGGAGACCATTTGAGTCATTTGGAAAATCAGCAATGAGAGTACAGTGCAAAACATGAACTGTTTGCTTCTGCAACACTATGTGAGGAACAGTTACTCCTTAAGTAGCAATGTTTTGTTAAGTTTATTTAATTCTGTAACCTTCGTGCTAATTTCAAATCCAATGAACTTTTCTGCACAGATGAAAATTGTAAAAAGAAGCTCAAAGATAAAAGTAAGGTTTCTGATGTCTTTCCACAAGCATTCCAGAAGAGCTTACTGCATGTGATTGTGAAACTGCTTTAACAAGCACTCTTAGGTTGTGTCATCTGTAACCCTTAGTTACGCTTACCTGTCCATATTCTCAAATTTTACTGTATATCACACTTGAAATACAAAGTTTTCAGAAGAAAAGCTAATAGACAAAGATTTGATTTCACGGAGAATCACAAAATTCTGCTTCAAAGTAGAGTGCACAGATTTTTTTCCTTAAAATGCACACACAAAGAAAACAGTTGCCTCCTAGTGAAATGCAATTACATTCCAGTAGTCCAGATTTGCTGTAAGCATAACTTAGTGAAAATCGTTGGAACTGTATCAGTTGCAGTATTACCCAATTTACCTAAATGGCTTTTATCTGGAAAGGCAGCTTGTTTTTCATTAAGGAGGAGGGTGTTCTTCCCACTGTGGGTTTTTGTTTGTTTTTTTTCCAAAGGAATTTGAGGAGGTTAAAATGCTTTCTTGCCTTTGCATTTGCCCACCTCCAAATGTTTGTAATGATGTTTCAAGTTTATTTCATTTAGGCAAGGTAGATTTTTAGATTTAGAAATTGAGATCATTTCAATTCTTACATTTCTGTAGTCCAGAACACCTCCAAATTCAAACCACATAGACTGTTAAAAATACATGGAGACATTTATGTTCTGTTTCCTCATAAATAAGGATTACAGATGAAACTCTGATGAACCACAATCTCTGTATTAGGGACCTCTTTCAAGTCTGAACTACAGTATGTATTCTAGCATGACTGCTTGTCATAGCAAATAATTGCATCATTTCTTTGTGCCATCCTCATTTCTACATCCATACTGAATTATGACTAAACACCACTGCACAATGCTTTCTTTGTCATGTTTGTTAATCCTGTTGCTTTGTATAGTGAGTTTTTGAGATGTCACTTGGGTGTTTGTTGACTGTTGTAATGAGGATGTACGTTGTTGTGCTCCAGTTGTAGTATTTTGGACCTCTTGTTTTGTGGTTATTAGATCACATGAAGAACAGAGTGATATTCAAACAGTAACTGTACTCTTGACTTTCATTTTTATTGAAACTGAGGAGTAGGTAAGGTAATTTCATGAACCTGGTCATTTCCTAGGTTAAAGTCAGAAAAAAGGTTTTGGAGAAAAGTAGTCCACATATTTCCATCTAACATAGACTGTAAGTGGCTTGTATTTTGCTTTGATTTGTAAATTTACCTTCAGATATTACTGAGTTGATTCTAGGGTTGTTGTTTTTTTTCTTATTTCCTTACACTGTCTCATTTAACTTGACCTATGTAACTGTGTTGTGTTTTTAGATATAGAGGTACAGAAAATGAAGAAGGCGGTAGAATCTCTTATGGCAGCAAATGAAGAAAAGGTAGCAAAGCCATTATTTTTTGCATTAATAATTTTTTAGATTCAGTTATATCTCTTTTAAAAAAAAAAAAAAACAAACTGCATATGTGAACTTCTCACAATTCAGTACAAAATTAAATCTGTAAGAATCAAAGGATCACTACAGTCAGAAGTGTTGTGGAGCCTCTTAAGAGGGTATAACTGGGCATTTATTCCCATGCACACAGAGTCCTTGCAAATCAATGTCACAAAGTTCAATGAGACTGGAATTTACACCAGAATTCTGCACCCTGTCCCATTCGTGCCTCCCAATTACTTTTAGTTTTGCAGACAATTATTGAGTAATTGTATTTATTAATTTTGATTTACTAAAGGAAAAAAAAAAACATAATCACAATTCTCTTCTGTTTCAGGATCGAAAGATAGAAGAGCTTCGACAATCTCTGAATAGATACAAGAAAGTTCAAGACATGGTGATATTGGCTCAAGGTAAAAAAGGTACTGTGCAGTTTATGAAGTTATAAACTCTACTCTCACTCAAATAGTAGGTGCACTGTGATAGCGTTACATCAAATCTTAGACTTACCTTTGGAGGTATCTCTTAGAGTAAAGGCCAGTTCTTCAACTAGTGCAGACTAGTAAATTGCCTTTTCTGACCATGCAGCTGAACATTTGGTTCCTCTGGTAGTAGTAATTTTCTACTGTCGTGTTGCATATTAGACTGTTGTAAAGTTAGAGTGTGATGAATTCCCGTGCTCATTCCATTGCCTCTTAAAATACTTTTCTGGGCTAGGTACTATATTAACTGTTGAATTTCACCATTCCCTTCACTTCCATGTGTTCCTTGGGAGGCATTGGAAGCTGAGCAGAGCAGTCACTAAGCAGGCATGTTCCTTCAAGTCAAACCAGCATTGCACCAGCAGCTGCACACACCGTAATAGCAATGCCCAAGAGCTGCAAAAAATATAAGTACCAAAGTGGACATCCTGCCAAGACTGTGTTGCAATGACACACCATGTCTTTGGCATGTGATAGAAACTTCACAAGCTGCCAAATACAGCAGCTACAGAATAATTCTCCTTCCCTGTTACAGGAGGGCAGGCTGGCTTTTCCTCATCTTTCTTAGTAACCTCTTCTGTCCTGCACACACATATGTAACATGTAGTGTTACAGCCACTGTAACATGCAGTATCGCACATCATACGTTCAAAGACTGGTGGAGTATTCCAGATCTAGGAGCTTCTGATCCCCAAAGGTAATAAAGGTTGAGGGTGGTCATTGTCAGTTCAGTGTAACAGCCCTCAGTACCTCTCTTTCTCCTTTCTCCCTGTAAAGAAAAGTAAAAGAAACACAGGGAGAGCATGAGTCATGAGAGCAAAGCAGCGTGCTTACTGTTATGGAGAAGGAGGAGCATTTTTGAATTAGGGATTGCTTTTTCACACAGTGCCATGCCTTCAAAGTCTGGAAGATGTTAAAACAAACCTCAAGTCTACCTGCCCTCTACCTCAAGGATAGATGGTAACAAATGGGCAAGGAAGGATCTGGTAAACAAACATGGCTTATTTTTGCACCAAATCTTTGGCAATAAGTGCTAGACTTCTGCTTGCCTTTTAGAAAACATTGTTTGTCTTGAACCAGTTAACTCCTATTGGAGTCAAAACTGTGACACTATGATGTGTGGAAATCTAAGTCCTGAGGTTGTAGTGAGGCAGTTCAGAAGTGGCAAATTGTTCAGTGGGCACAGAGGATGCCAAGTGATGTAGGCTACTGTGTTAATTAAATGAGACGTGCTTAATTTATGGCAGTCTTTAAATGTAATGCAGTCACTTAAAACTGGTTTTAGGCTTTTAGACTGTGGGCTGTTTTTTGTTTTTTTTTAATGGGTAACTTAAAGATACCACAGGGGTAGGTGTTTTTCTCAGCACAGACTTTGACCCTCCTAGTCTTTCCCTAGTGAACACAGGGAAAGAGGTACTTAGTATGAAAACCCAGGACGTGGGACAGGAAATAACTACTCCAGTTTATTCAGCTTTTTGAAAATGATCCCACTGAACGTTTTGAAGAGGGGTTGGGCTTTTGCTGTCAGATGCATATTTCCACCCTGCTCCAACCCTAGTGTGCTGTGGTGGTTGAATTGGGAAGCAACATTTATTGATGGCACCCTTCTCCTATTGTACTCTCTCCTGAAAGTAAGGCTGCATTGCATAAGAGCAAGGGTCATTGTGTCAGATAAACAAATTTCCATCTTCTCTCCCTCCAGGCAAGGACAGTGACAGTGAAGACTTCCTGAATTCAGGATCTATCTCCACAGTTTTATTGGACACACCAAGTCTGACTGACCCAGAAAAAAGTCCATCCCCAACCCCAGCAACAGCGTCGCCAATCCACGATGAATTTAACACAAATATTCATGAAGAGGTGTATTTTTTTTCTTCCTCTATTAGTGCCATTACTCCTTGAAAGCTTGCTTGTGCTCGACTTATGTTACAAACACCAAGACTCAAGATTTTTTCTGGGTCACACAGTTTTAGTAATATATTCTTTTTGATAATGTCCTTTTGATTATCCTTTTGGATAATGTGAACTTCTTGTGAAACCTGCTGGGGAGTTTGATTTGAGTTCAGTTTAATGTATTTTTCTTAATCAGAT
Source organism: Lagopus muta (assembly GCF_023343835.1). Taxonomy (NCBI): domain Eukaryota; kingdom Metazoa; phylum Chordata; class Aves; order Galliformes; family Phasianidae; genus Lagopus; species Lagopus muta. The sequence goes on from NC_064433.1 coordinate 67,553,625, forward strand.
GGAATCAGGAGATAACAAATCACTGTATTTGTCATGAGAATGCATCTAAACTATTTCTTGTATTAGACATAGCTATTTTAGGAGCTACATTTCATTTGTCAAGAACTTGAAGTAAACATGCTGGAACTTGTTTAATGTATCCTGTCATATTTAAAAGGTTGCAATCATTGTTTCATGTTTACATTCAATGAAATGAAAAATCTCTGATTTTTACAGTCACATTTTCCAGCAGTAAAACTATAGATCTCTTAAAGCTCTGAGTCAAGATAGGGACTTTGAACACACTATGACGAACTATTAACTAAATTAAATATTCAGCTGCTGCTTGGTATCCTGTGAGTAGCACAAGAACAGGAGCGAACCTAAAAAGTGAACTGCTCTTCTTGGAGACTGGTGGAGAGAAGTTTAGCAGGCAGGCTCTGGAGGCTTTGAAGATTTTTGCCTGTGCTGTAGCTTATCAGTGCAGCAATTCACGCTTTATCTTCCAGTGCCATCTTTGGAGTAGTAAACCTCCACTCTGTGACAAAGGAAAGAAAGCAAATATGTATTCTTTTTATTTTGGAGCCTTCTTTCCATAGTTTATCTATTACGATTTTCATTTTTGGCTGCTACTTTTGAGCTCATTTCAATGTAATGGATAATGTTCTTTTTTTTTTTTTTAGAATTCCTTACAGATTCACAAAAGTATTCTGCAGATTTCAATCCCATCTTTTTCATCAACGTCCAAGAGCTCAGAAACTGCTGCAGAGAAAGTGAAAACACAGCCCAGACCAGATCCTACAAGTGATTTGAGGTATTACTGTTTCCCCACATATTCTTCAATTGTAAATTCAATATTTGGCATTTAATGAAAGTAATAATCTGCCGATTACCATACTGTAAAGTCATTGAGTCCATTAAACCAGGGTAGCATTCACTTGACTAGCAATAGTGAACTCAACTTATGTTCATAAAGTACATTGGTTAAATCTTTTTCAGTAAGTAAGCATTAGTGTGTTGGTTGTTGCTTGTAGCAGCACTCATATTCTATGCCAGCTGCTTCACAAGTAATGAACAGAAGGAGAGAAAAACTGATCTAATGTAATGAAGAACACAGAATTTTTATTTTTATCTGGTTTTACATCATGTAGGACTGAGATAGCGTTGTCTGTGCTACCAAATGTGTTTCTGATAATTTGCATCCAGATATTTTCCACAGTTGCTATGGATTGGTGTAAGTGCAGCAAAAAAACTGTCCAGCACTTATCTTGGGCTGTTTCCAGAGGTACAGAAAGAAACTAAGAGGCGTTTGAAAAGGTTAGAGAAGGAGATAAAGAACCACACTGAATCTGAAACAATGAAGTGCAAAGATATTTCTTTGATTGTTCTTATAGGCACCCTGCATGAGGTACTCCAATGCCAGGCTAAATTTGTCAGTGCAGAATCCCAAGGAAGCTGGGGCAGTAGATGTGTAGCTCTACCTGGGGGCTGTGGCTGAGCTGTAGCACCTGTGCCCCATACCACAGCCTGCTGGATGAGAACCTCATGCAGCTCTAGCCATTGCTGGCAAGGGTTTATATCCTGACTCTGAAGAAGAAAACAAGCAAAGCACCAACAGCAAATGTCCTAGCACTGTGGCTAAACTGCAGGGAGTGGGTCATCTTTGCCTCTTGGTGCTTCAGACTCTCTGCATACTGTATCCTCTGCATTTATTTAATTTCAATGTGCAGCATTTTCATGCTAAGAGTGTTTGTTTTCTTTCCTGGTCCACTTTAGCTCACCTTTGTCTTTTGGAAGACTTATGACTGCAGAGGAGAAAATTTGGTGTGTTTCAGTGCAGTAACAGCTGAAACAAAAACAGGCTTAAAACATCATGGGTTTCTGTATTAGCAAGACGTTTGGAGTTCCCATCCAAATATTTTATTTTTTTTCATGTATTTCATTTTTACAGTGAAGTAAGATCAACACGTTCCTCTCCAGAAACTCAGCCATGTGATAGTCCAGTGTAAGTATCACAACCAAATATATTTGGGAAACATTTATATGCAACTTTTGACTCAAACCTCCTGACCCATGTTTCACAGACACATGTAAATATGTTAACTAATTCTAGTCAAGATGATATACAGTGGTGGTGTTCTTTTGCTCATAACTGTTATTTTCCAGTGCTTTATTTGTGCAGAAGTACTCGCAGTTTATTTTATGTTATTAAGCATCTCTAATTGAGTCATAAACTGTTGTTGTACCTGCACCCTAGTTTGGTTTTTGTTCTTCTGGTAATGTGGAAAGGTCAATCAGATGACTACAATAAAAACATAATTTTAACTTCTGCCACATAGCCTTACTCCCCAGTGAAATCAGTGGGACTATTTCTGAATGTGCATTTGTGTCAAAGCAGTTTGTTAGCAAGGAGCACAAGACAACAGGGCTTATCTGCTACACAGCATAGGATTCAGAGCCTGATTTTCTTTTGAGTGACTTAGTGCTGTGAGAACATGCCCAAAGTCAAATTTTATTCTCTTTATGCTGGTATAAAGATAGATGACTTTGTGAGATTCAATGAAGTTAAGAGTAACTTAGACCTGGCTTTGGGGAGTCTTTAATGATAACTCTCTTTTCAAACTTAAGCACTCTAGACTTTGTCCCATCAGAACAGACAGATATCTGGTCTGAAATGAAAAACAGAACTGTAGATAAAATACTAAACCATGATTCACTTAGCGTGTTTGGCTTCTTTAAGGATTAAATTAGTCAGAAGCCTGATGCTAATAATACTGTTTTTCATAGCTTCTGTTTATAGCACTTCCTTTTGCCTGCGTAACTTCTGCTTGTACTTCTGAATATACTACTTTAAATAAAAAGCCAAAAATATCCCAGGTAGGCATTAAGTCACTGCAGCATTAACATCAGTAATTATGAAGTGGAGATTTGTAGAATGTGTCCTACAACTGTGTGGGCTCTGATTAGTGCATTGATTGCATTCATTCAAAATGTCTGTGTTTTTGAATATGTTTCATCACATACTGTTATTTTTAAAGCAGTCTCCTGAGAGTGTATCTATGTTTAAAAATTTAATGGAGTTTTTCAGCTCATTTTTTTGTGTTGTTTCAGGACTTCCTCACTGCAAAAGTCCAGCAGTCTAAGTAGTTTGAAGAAAGAGACATCTGAAACGGTGTGTGTGGGCTCTCACTTCTCCCTCTCCCTTTGAAATGCGAATGACATCTCCAGTGGGGCTCTGAATATATGAATGTCCTATTGCCTTCCTTAAGGCCAGAGCAGGTGTAGCAATTGGACAGGTGAATATGATGGGAAAGGCATTACAGCAGAGGTACAATGACAGAAGGACCAGCATGATAGAAAGGTGCTATAAAGGAAGGGAAGAAGATTGCTCCCCTGTATCAAAAGATTCCAGGTTCAGAGGAGAAAGCTCCACTAAGGAGGGATCTCCAATGAGAGATCCTTCCCCAGTGGCAGTCAGCCCTTAAATGAGGTCTAAGAGAGGTGCAGCCAGTCTCCGCCCCTTCTGGTCACACTACTGAATTGCCTTCATCTGTGTTCCCAGGGCTGACCAGGTCCTTTCCCCAGGTACTCAATCAGTGGTTCAGGCCATGACTCAACAGTTCCCATACAGCAGGGCTCCTCACATCACGCGTTACCAGTGATCATAGACATGTCACATCTTGCAGATTTAATGAAAAAAACATAGGTTTTGCTAGGAGGTGTTTATGTGAGATTCTCGTGGCTGGTTTTGTTTTGTTTTGTTTTGTTTTGACAACCTGGACTGTTAAAACTCATAAATTCTCTGATATTCAAGCAGCTGAGCTGTGCTTTACAACTTAGAAAAGATGTTGATAGGATTGAAAGTGTGAGCAAAACTTGATGATAAAAGCTAGAATTCTTGACTTGTTGGGGTGGGGAGGTCGGTTTGTGTGAACAGCCAAGGAATGGAGTCTGTGGATATTTGGCCACTACCTTGTCTGATTCCTGGTTTGGGTCTCCTCAGCTGACTGAGCTGCAGGTGGCTAATTATATACACAGCTAATCCTTTCCAAAGTAAACTAAAGCAACTGTATTTTCATGTCAGCTCACTGACCTCAAAAAAGTAAGAATTAATCTGAATTAATACAGCTTTGAAGAGATTTCTTTTGGGAAAAAAGAATGCAGAGAAGGGTATTTCAGTAAGAAACAACTTAGGGTAATGATGATGAACTGAACACTTACTATAAACTGTGAATTCTTAATGTGTTTCTTAATCTTTCCCAAACAGGACAGAGATGCTGCTTCACAAAAGCCAACAGAGGTAATGTTTGTGTGTGTGTGCACTTGTGGGTATACGTGGAGAAGCGTGGGCTGCGTGGATGTTGGAAGGCTCAGTCATCTGAAATTGCTATATTTGGTTCCAAAGGGGGAATAGCAGACATGCAGACAAGATAGTCAGGAGTATACGATGATTGCTGCAATCACTTCTGCATTGTGCTTAGGGTGTCTCACACGTTCTTTTCTTTTCCCACAAGGATTATCTTCCAGTCTTGTTGAGCATAAGGTTGCCATCTCATCTAATGTTTCCCTCACATGTTCTACCACTTGATAATTAGCAAAGCTAGCCATTAATTATTGTACTGACTCTGTAATTACCTTTGATTAGTATCTCTGAAAACCCTTGGGTTTCCAAATTGTTTTCTGTAACAACTGTGTTCTTCAAGAGACTATCATTACGGAACAGTTACCCCATGGTACTGTATGGCATGGTTTGCATACAGCAGTCATTGCATGAAGACCTGAGCAGAGAACACCTACATGAGAAATCGCTGTTAGCTGAATGCTCTATCCATTCAGCAAAAGCCAAAGGATCTTGTTTGGATTATGAATGGATTTTTCTCTTTTTAAAGAAACAGTGAAACAACCAAAAAGGTTGAAACTATTACTTTAAGTTGGTTATGTGATGTTTCAGATTTCAGTTCCTGTCATTTTTACTCTCTGCTTGATGCCTACTTTCCTTTCAGCTTGGGCAGTTGGCAAAGGCAATTAGTTAAATCATTCTGAAATTGCAAAGCGATGACAGATGAAAGGGGCTGTTCAGCACTTGCCAGAGAACCAATTCAGCGTGAGGGTCTTGTCTCCTCCTTTGATTCCACTGTTGTCAAAGCCTTACAGGTCTATATTTTTACCTTTTTAATATATGTAAGCTGTACTTGCAGAAAATGAGCAACATCTTTCATATAGCATGTTATTTTTAGAATGTAGTGATAGTAATCCCAAGTCCTGAACTTGTTCAACTGAAGATCTTGTCTGTTCTTCATGGTTTTTGCAGTGCTTTCTCAAAGTAACATGTGAGATCCAGTGACTCTCCAGATTATCTGTCAGTGGTCACTTTGCATCTTCCTCAAAGGTCTTTTGCAGTTCCCTGGTATTGACTGTTTGTTTTCCTAACTTAAGCAGGTTAAACCTCGCATGGAAGGTAATAATTTTGCCACTCTCCCTCCAAAATCTCCTTCTCATGGCATCACAGGAGATGAGGATAGTTTTGGCACCCGTAAAGCCAGATCTTCTTTTGGACGGGGCTTTTTCAAGATAAAAAATAATAAGAGGACCGCAAGTGCCCCCAATCTAGGTAGGTATTGTACACCTAGATGCAGGTCATGTATGTGTTGAGCAATGTTTCTGATAACAGGGAAATTAAGGTTTATTTTTCTGAGTGATGTAACTGTCCTAAAAAGATGAAGGCTGGCTTTTCAGCTTGTTTATGACATGGTGGTGTTTTTCTCGATAGAACGGTTGGAAAAACTCAAGAAAGAGCAACAGAAAAACAGAGAGAACCTCACTGATGTAACAAAGTAGTTGGTCTGTTTCCACCTGTGCTGTGTTATCTCCCCTGAGACCATGTAATGCATTACTGCAGTTTTCAATTGCTGGCTGTCTAGCCAGCAACTCAAATGTGGGATTCGTGGATATCTTTTCCCTTGGCTCCATCTCCAGTTTATCTTTCGTAAGATTTTCTGATGTACAGAAATGAGGCAGCTGCACTCAGTCTTCCTCTTTGTTTTATTTGTTTATGTAGTCTTGCAAAAGAGATTGTGACAACAGGAACAATATTGGTAAGGTTATTTAACCTCATTTTGAGTTCTGGACTCATGTAGGAGGGTTTTCTGTTTTGGTCTTGTCAGTTGCGCAGTGAAGAAATGAACAAAATGTTCTGCTTAATACAGTATTTGCTTTTACCAGCAGTTGAAACCTAACTTGCATTAGCTGATTTGCTCCAGTATTCTTTCCACGTCAAGTTCAATCATCGAGTGAGTCCGTGAATCAGAACTATTGGCATTTATCTACAATTTTTGGCTCTGTTGCACAACAGAGTTTGTTTGGAGTTCAGCTCTGTCCTTCAGAAGCATAAAGGCAGATAATGTCTTCTGTGTTGAGAAAAAGTCTATTGCTTTTACTTGTCAATGACCATTCTAGATCTTTTTTCAAACGAAGCAACATACCCACACATTTATTATGCATTGCCCCTCCCTATTTTATTTTCCCTTATCATATGGTATGGGAACTTGCTAGAGTACTTGGGGTAGATGTGCAGTCTGTTCTGAGGGTTAGACTCTTTGCTTTGGTTTATTTTGTCTGTGTTTGTGTGTAATCACCTGTTTCATCCTGTGATTAATTTGTCTAACAAGATGGAGGTCTTGTGGCTGTCCTAAAGGATTGGAAGATGAGCCGTCTAGAGCAGGCTCCTGTGAATTTGAATGATTTGTTATCCAGATTTCAGTGCATTCACCTATAAAGTTGGTGCCCAGATTCTTGCCACCTCACAGGAGCCCGTGTGAGTCGCAGAGTGGGTGGCCTCCCTGCACTGCAAGGACTGAGGTGCTGCTTTACCCTCTCCAACAAGGAGCTCTACTGCATTTATTTTCTAAGAGAGAGATGAGCAGTGAATTGTTTATCCTAATCTCTGTGTGATTCATTGCTGTGTGTGACGCATGCGTCTCATTTACCTCCTTCCTTTTGTCTTGTATTTTGTTGATGTAAGTTTTGAATTATGTTTTACCTTGTCCTTCTGCGTGTTCTCTCCCTTTGTGCTGCGTGTGGTTATGTGCGTTGTTTGGATATCTGAAGATCGCAGTCGAAGTGCAAGCGCCCCTACTTTAGGTACAGTAATCCTGCATGTCTGCCTGTGTCAGCAGCTGTGCTGTGGCTGTTGCTAATGGCTGGTTATAGCCACGCACTTTTCAAACAAAAGCTAGACACCAGAGCTCTGCATCAAACTCTTGTGCATCACTAAAAGGAGTTTTCATGCAACATCTGTCCTCTGCTAAAAGTCAGCTGTGCCATTTCTTGATAACTGCTACTAATGAGATTGCGGGTTAATTTGCAGAGACCTTTACTGTAACTTTGAGCACAAAATTACTTACAGACCAAGGCAGCAACAGGGAAAACAACAGTGTATGAACACCAGGAGTGCATCTGTGCTGTTATCCATAGATAACATATGGATAACATGTCATAGAGCCCCCTGGGAAAGCTTGAAGGGTTGTGAAACAGGGAATTGAATGTGCTTATATCTCAGGAATTAATTTAGGGGTACTCTGAGTGAAAGAGTAAGTCCTCTTCTGAGAAATAGCTACTTTTATTATGTAGTAAATGAATGAGAAATAACTGGGACAGATTTAGATGGAGCCATTCATATGGTAAAAACTGCTCATGTGATGTGAGTGTTCCCTGGGTGGTTCTGGCAAGGGCAGAGAGAAGCAGCAGGGCCAGGTGCTAGCAAGGGGAGCTGTCTCAGCTTTGTTTAGCAGGTGTGGTGGCACAGCAGTCGCATGTGGCCCTTGCTGACAAAGAGACACAAGTCCTCTTGGCCCTTCCTTGGTTTACCTTGGTTGGCTCCTCTTAGGGGTTATGCATCTGGGAGCAAGGTGGAGCAAACATTGCAATACCCGCTAATCTCTGCTACTAATTAATCCACCTTGTCCTAGTATTCTCTCTTTAGAGTGCTGTTTAAAGATGTATTTTCCATTGTTTTTTCTAAGCTAGGACTTTTTCTTACACAAGTAAAGCAGAATCCACAAGTGCAAAGGCTTTGTTTGATGTGCTGCTCTCTCTCACCAGCAAGATTGCCTTGTTATTCTGCAGCAGTCAAACCACAGTGCCCCAAAATCATCTTGCATATGACCTTGTTCCCTCACTACAAGGTTTTCACTTTCATTGAAAGAAAATGGGACAAGTTCATGCATAGTCCATCTAAACGCCTAAAACTTTGCCCTACGGGAAAATACTCTTGAGACCATGTGTCCCAGCAGTATATGCTCTAGCTCAATTCATATGATTTGTTTGGTTTTCTCCTGCAAGTTTGAGGGTCCGTTTGAAAGACACAACAGTCATCTTATTACATGGCTATGTGAAAAGGTGGTAGAAGTTGCTGCAGGCCTGACTGCCGGCCTGCTGCAGGCTGCCTTGCCACAGCTGCTTCATCTCAATAAGCTTGTGTTGACATTGTTCCTCAGCAAGCATCATCAGCTCCACATGGTGACTTTCTTCAGCTACCTGGCACTTTGCTGGCACACCTCTGCTTATGTAGTCTTATAGATATTGCAATTTGTTTACTTTTCTTTTTAAATGGTCTTACGTAGTCTTATGCTTTGTTATTTCAGCTGTTACTGAACAGTGTTGTCACAATTTCACTTTCATAGACAGGAACCTTTAGGTTTGTTGTGAACAGAAAACAAGGGCTACAGATCAAACTTTTCATGTGGGAGGTAGTGTGTAGGCTCTGTGCATCCCTTCAAAGGAAAAATGCAGTTCAGAGTGTAGACTTCATGGTATTTCTCTGCAGAGAAACAAAATGCTCCACAGCTTGAAGGAGAAAGCTTTGTTTCCACCAGCAAGGTGAAAGGGCCCTCCTGCTCCTAATGTGGGAGGAATTATTCGTTGCTGGAATTTCCTCATCAGGGAGTACAGAGATAATGGAGGTAATTAGGAAGGTTGCCCACTGAGAAATAATTTATTTTTCTGTGCTCTGGGGACTCCTGGTTGAACTCCTGCCATGGACTGATTTATTCCTGGGAGATGGTCCCCAAAAAAGAGTGAACCTGGGATTTGATTCATTGATCAGTTCACCAAATATTTGTTGCCTGGTTTGGATGCAAGGCACTCAGCTAGTGCAGGGCTTTGCCTTGCCCCTACAGTCAGGCCCATGAACAAGAAGCACGTTTTATTTCTCTTGTTTTTTTTACATCACTCTTTGCCTCATTTTCTTAACATGGAGGCTATCAGTAATTTTAGCAAGAGTCATTCCAGAGTTCAGGAGTGAGCCTGTACAGTCCTGCAGAAGTAAGTCTTGACAAAGCTTTGTTTTCTAATAGCGGAAACAGAAAAAGGATCTGCAGATCACCTGGATCTAGCTGGTTTGCCCCCTCGACCAAAAGAAACAGATAGCTTGCAGATGACTCCACCTTCTCCAGATTCCAGGAAGAAGGCCAGAGGAATCAAGAAGTTATTTGGAAGGTAAGCAAAAGATGTGAAAGTACCATTCTGCAGAACTCAGGCTTGCAGGGAATCCAGCCGGGCACTGGAGTTGCTCAAGCTGATGACTCTGGGAGGAAGAAGGTGGTGGGCTTTGCTGGGGCACTGCTGCCCCTTCCATCTTCTTTATGCAGTTTTTCTCAAATGATCTTTCCTTTTTTTCCCTTTCAACTTGTGGCTCTGTAGTCTGTTCCAAGGCAGGTTGTGGACGCAATTGGTGTGATCATCACAAGAGTGGGAGCTGGCATTTGAGGGACCCAGTGATGGGTCATTGTTGGGTGGAGGAAGGGCTACAAATGCTACAGGAAATCTTGCCTGTCTTGGTCACAGTGGTGAAAGCATACCTTTTCCTTAGGCCCATGTTAATATGCTTCCTTTCTTTAATCCAGACTTAAAAGAAGTCAGTCTACAACCTTCAACCCAGATGACATGTCAGAAACGGAGTTCAAAAGAGGAGGGACAAGAGCAACTGCAGGGCCACGGCTGGGCTGGTCTAGAGACCTGGGGCAGTCTCGCAAGTAAGACAATCGGTGGCTAAGTGTGCTGTGCATGCCTTCCTGGCAGCTCCAGTCAGGTGCGGGATTAAAAGGAGGAGTGCAGTGCCAAAATAAAACGTCTCTTCTCCTGGTAAATGGAAACAGGTGGATCCAGGCTGTTTCCTCCCTTGAGAGATGATTTTGGCAGGGTTGAGGCTGGTTGGTGGTGGGAGTCCAGGTTCCTATTGCTGAGTGAATCTTGAGTGCATCTGCAAGGCTGTGCGAAGTGGAACGTGAGCCCTCATGTGGCAGTGACAGATATCCTCCAGTGTGTTTCCTGCTGCATTTCTGGGATTGCAAGCAAAAATGATACATTACAGTTTTTCTTTAGCGTTTTAGCTACTCTAGGCAGTAAGGGCAATTATGTCAGCAGTATTAGTAGATAGTGTTTATTGTGGTGGTGACAAGAGATCAGCACAGTGCATCATGGTGCTGACAGTTCAGAGGTAGAGACACACTCTTCCTCATAAGGCTCACCTGATTGTGATGCATGTACTTCCCTGGAGATTATCCCAGCTCCCACAAAACACCTATGAATGAATGGCTCAGATTTTGGTTGTTTTATTGGGTATGAAAGCAGGAAATTTGAGGCATGGGATTTATCAGTCTCTTTTTAAAAAAATCTTCTGCAGTGAGCTGGACATGCCATTTGCAAAGTGGACAAAAGAACAAGTTTGCAACTGGCTGCAGGACCAGGGGCTAGGCTCTTATATAAGTAACGGCAGACACTGGATACTATCTGGGCAAACCCTTCTGCAGGCCTCTCAGCAGGATCTGGAAAAGGTGAGAAGTACTAGAAACACTACTTTCAGTTCAACTTAAAAGAATGCTTTTAGCTAAACAATTCTTTTAACCTTGCCTGCCTAGGTAGGAGTGGAAAGTAATCCAACCAAGTATTTTTCTGAATACTGACACATTTTAAATTATTTCTGTGTTGTGTTTTTGGCTTTTTTTATATGCAACCTCTGATATGAGAGTGCTAAGTTTGATATTTTCATATAGTTTTAAGAACCTGCATTCCTTAATCCACTGCGGTGAGCAGGTGTTTCCTAAAGCTGAGTGTGTGCTGAGGTGGCGTTGGTACTCAACAAATAGAAATACAGCAGTTGCTGGTGACTTGGCAGATGTATTCAGTGAGACTCTCTGAAACAATTCTTATTTCTTACGTAACAGACTAATAAATAAAATACAGTATTGTATCAAGCTTTGCTCTTTCCTTTCTTTCACAGGAGCTTGGGATAAAGCACCCATTGCATCGGAAGAAGCTTCAGCTTGCTCTGCAGGCACTTGGGTCTGAAGAGGAGAACAATCATGGAAAACTGGATTACCATTGGGTTACCAGTAAGACTGTAGTACATGCTGAATCAGCAGCTTTTTGTAGGGGTTCCTAATCATGTCAAGTGTAGGGTTCAGAGAGTGAGAATAACACCTGACTGGTGGTGCGGACATGGTTGCCATCAAGAAGAGCTTTGCCACGTTAATGTTGGTTCTGTCTCTTTGTTAGGGTGGCTGGATGACATTGGCCTCCCCCAGTATAAGACCCAGTTTGATGAAGGAAAAGTGGACGGCCGCATGCTCCATTACATGAGCGTAGTGAGTAAATGGCTTTTCTTGTCTTGACATCTTTGTCATGTTCTTAGTTTTTACTGACATTTAATGCACACTAACATTCATCCAGACAACTCACTGAAAATCATGAGTCTGGAGAGATCTCCTGCATAGCTGTTAGATTCACTTAACACTTAAACCTCTTCCACTTAGCCCTTCTGTAGTAGCATCCATCAGCCAAATCGTGGCTGACCTCACAAGCACCCCATTAATAGAGCACTGGAGGGCACGTGGGGCTGCTAGGGCATCTCTGACATTGCAGACAGCCACTCTCACATCCCTCTGGGGCTGGCAGAACCAAACAGACTTCTTACAGGGCCTGTTGTCTGTGAGGAGCCAGGTCACGGCAATCTGGCCTGTAGCTTCCTAGAGCAAAAAGTTGGCACATGAGCCACGTGGTCACCATATGCAGGCTTGACTTTTGCCCCAGATAGACAGGATCTGAAAAGAAGCTCAAGCTGGCGGTTACTCTTGCAGAACTTACACGTACATGTACATGATGTACCAGATGCACAGAGCTCACTCCAACAGCTAACCATGTCTCATGAAATGCTACTGTTTTCAGAGCATAGTTCATAAATTGGGAAAGGAAATTCTCTGCATAATTGCAGGGAGAAAATCAGGAGAGTCGAGAGAGTCATAGACACTGTTAATGCTGGAAAGATATTCCAGGATCCTTGATTTGTGCACACTACCTCAGAGTGTTTAGAGGGCTGCTTGAAACTGTAGTGAGTGTCCTGTGCCAAACTAATGCTAATATCCATAACCTAAAGTAAACAGAAGCCCTGACAGTAAAACTCACCTGCATGTATTTCCTGCATTCTTTCCATCTTTAAAGACAATATCTTAATGTGGGAGAGCAAATAGTAAGCAAAAGCCCAGTTTTGGGCCCCTCACTGCAAGAAAGACATTGAGGCTCTGGAGTGGGTTCAAAGAAGGGCGACAAAGCTGTTGAGGGGCCTGAAGCACAGGGCTTATGAGGAGCTGCTGAAGGAGCTGGGAATGTTCAGCCTGGAGAAGAGAAGGCTCAGGGGAGACCTGATTACTCTTTAACTACCCGAAGGGAGGTTGTAGTGAGTTGGAGTTGGCCTCTTCTCTCGTGTAACTGGTGATAGGACTAGAGGGAATGGCTTCAAGCTGCACCAGGGGAGATTTAGGCTGGAGGTTAGGAAATACTACCTTTCTGGAAGAGTGGTCAGGCACTGGAATGGACTGCCCAGGGAGGCGGTGGAGTCACCGACCCTGGAGGTGTTCAAGGAATGTTTGGATTTTGTGTTGAGGGACATGGTTTAGTGAGAACTGTTGGTGATAGGTGGGTGGTTGGACTGGGTGATCTTGAAGGTCTTTTCCAACCTTGGTGTCTCTGTGATTCTGTATGTGAGAAGTGGATAATCTTGTGCTTAAGAGCTGTGCATGACATTGTCTGATATTCTCAGGCAGCATCTGTAAGCATACAAAAGTACAAAATGCTGTGGTTGCATTTCATGCAGCTTTTTACTGTTCAGATTACTGTCAATTAATAGAAGTAGGTGGAATGTTTTTCTTCTCAGTGAGCCAATGTTGTGTAGTTATCTATTCATGTGGATTCCTAGCGTAAGAAAACCAAAGCAATTTTCTTTGAAGAGAATTGCAGTTTTAAGAGCCAGCTTGTTTGAAAACAGGATTCATTATTAACATTTGCATTATGTATTTAAAAATGTACAGCATGGTGTCAGCTCCTCACTTTACTGCCTGTCAAGTGAAGCCAACCGGTTCTTCTCTGGAGATGTAAATGAAAACTGAATGTTGCCAATATTATTTTCTTCTCTGTAACAAAGGAGAAATCAGTCACACCCTGGGCTCTGTAAAAGTTAACTATTTTATGGCATGTTTGCATGTTTTGTATGTTCTTTATGTGAGATTGACTACCTGACATGATTTTGCTGTTTAGTGCATTTCAGACAAATGCTTAGTACTGGCTGCTTACATAGTGTTTTCACATTTGTTGGCTCTAGTTTATTGAATTTGCACATCAATATGAAAGTAAAGGCAGCTTGTTTCTTCTGTTAAATCTTGGAGATCTGATGCCAGTAAGTTCTGCTGAGCTCAATCTCGTGTTGCGATGCTTTGTTGCTGTATTGAGTGGGTGAGCACTGGGTGTTGGTAAAATGCAGCATAGGCAGCAATGTGAAGGATCTTCACGTTATGCTTTTTTTACTCTACATGTTAGTCTTCTTTTTCTAAAAAAAAGAGAATCCATCTGATGGGTGGACAGAGGAGGAACAGGCAGTGGAAGCTTTGCCTTTGAACTAGATAACTCTCCCTGTCAGTTCCTTTTAAATTAAATCCCTAGGAATTTTTTTAGACAGTATTTAACCATCAAGTTACAACAGCAGATTCTGTGTAAATAATCAGCTAAATACAACTGTATGTAAAATGAGAAAGAAAACTTCCTAAAACCACATGGAAATTCACCCTTACTCAAGCTAAAATAATGAAATAACATGAAATAGAAACTCTAATCTTAAGTTCATCATAAGGTTAGCCAAAAGCAATGAACTGTTTGGACAAGCATATAATTTAATCTTCACTTATTCTGGCAAAATCATAAAACAGTCTGCTGTTTGTAACACACAAGTGGTGTTAACACATAGCAATCTAGGTTAACCCTAGCAATAAAGATACATAAATTCACTTGTCAGCCAACTTGCACCAACAAAGTACCAGACTTTGAGACACTTAGTGACATAATAAGGATTGAACTATAACTGAGGAGCCTAGTTTAGCAGGAATGCAGATCTCACAGCATGTGACCACTTTTGCAGGTTAGGACAGGTTCTTTGTTTGCAACCCTTCCTGGAGCTATGGATCTGGATGATCTGGGAAGTCTTGCCAGGCTGGTCACTCAATCCTGTGTAAACATTTCCCACGTCTGAGCTCCATGAATGAGAAAGAATCTGTTTTGGTTTTGACATGCTACATTTCTGGGGCTAGACATTGGAGTGAAATCAGAGAGAGGCAAAAAGGTGTCATCTTCTGTATTGCTCATGCTGCAAGGTTGTCAGCAGGTCAGGATGTTGGGTTGTACCAACGATGTTCAGTAACCTGTGAGCCTCATCTAAATTGTGTATCTTGTTTACAGTTGTTCACCACGTGTGTCCTGTGAGTTAAGTTCTCTTGGTTGCCAAAAGTCTTTCCCTCTCACTTATCAGAGATTTAAAGGAGCTCTGAGTACCAGGAGGTATAATGGAGCAAAACTGCTACTTGCTGCTGTAATCATGAAGGGGGAAACTTGCTCTTCCCAGCTTTTGACATCTGAAAGCTCCTGGTCCAGCCAAAGGCTGTAGTTGGTGTCAGTGCAGGGAGAGCAGGCTTTGTGAGGCAGCGTCTCATTCCTTGATGTGGCAGAAATTGTCCTCAGGAGATGTCTGACTCTTTCTGTGAAGGCTGGTGGGAGCCTAAATAGCTGATCTGTATGAGCTGTAAAAGGAGTTCTTCTGTGAAATTAATGTTGAAGTAAAAGTTGTTGAGAGGATTAAGATTTTAGAGAAAGAACTGGCTGCTTTTGTTAGTATCACCGATGCTTTGCAGGGGGGAGTGTGGGGTTGTATCTTGGCATGCTCTTGCCCTGCTGAAGGTGAGAAGGGATTCATCCTTACTGAAAAAGATCTGGCTGTGCAGTTATGCCTTACAGTACCTTGTCACAGAGGCAAGCACCAGGCCACCTATGGGATGGATGGCTTGGCATTAATCCCTTGTCTCATGCATTTAAATTCTAGGATATACTAGATGTGACATTTTAAGCCACAGTTCAAAGCTGTTGAGGAAACTGAGTGTTGGTTCCACTACTAAGTGCTTTTGTGTGTATTAAATCCTCCTTCCTCTTCCACAGGATGACTTGCTGTCCTTGAAGGTTGTCAGCGTCCTCCACCATCTCAGCATCAAAAGAGCTATCCAGGTTCTGAGAATAAATAACTTTGAGCCCAACTGTCTGCGCAGGAGGCCATCAGATGAGGTACTGCTTTAGGATGGAACTGTGAAGAAGAATCCTGTAGGGTTTTTTCTCGGTGTTTTTGACTATTTCTCCTCTACCCTTTCCTCTTATATTGGTTGCTTCCTATTTTGTTTTATTTCAGTTTTGGTTTCTTTTTGTCATTTTATTCCCAAGTTTTATGTCCTGCTGAGGCTACCTTGCACACAACTTTTTATCCTTGACCTGCTGTGGCCCCAAAGTCATGTCTCCTTACCAAATCTCACATTCCTTCTTGCTAAACAAGTGTCCTTAATCTTTGATGTGGTTTCTTCAAAATAAATAGTACTGAACTTGGTGCACAGCTTCTGTCAGGCTAGCGTAACTGTGAAGTCTGTGGCCGTGTCAGAATTGTCTCTGTAAAACAAGTTTAGTCTATCAGGCAGGAAACTGCCACTGATTTGTGTTGGAAAGAGCATACACCAGCTAGGGCAGTGGATGATGAAGCAGCCCAGAGCCTTGTATTTAGATTCTAATGCATATCTGCAGGAAAAGCACACCAGCTCATGGAGCTAGCTAGTTTTCAGCTCTACTTGTAGAAATTGCAGCTAATCCTAGTGTGCAGCAAGATCCTCAGGCTGCATGAAGAATGATACAGACCTGTTCACTGCACTCAGGAATACAGCTCATGTTGTTTGGCACAACCATCCTGCAAGCAGAGCAGGAAAGATGATCGCTTCCCAGTAGGATAAACACAAGCTAAGCTGCTGTGATAAGCTCTTGGCTTGAAATTATTAGAAGGATACTGTGTTATGAGTGAACAGTGATTGAATCTGACTGATTTCAAACCTTTCTGCCTCGATGGAAGGCTTTAGACTTCTCCTGCAATGATCAGGAAAGTGTCAGAAAGATAGCTTCATGTCAGTGTTTCCATCAGCTAGCATCAATGTTTTAACTCTTAAGTGAAGAATCAGCTTAAGAAACTCAGAGGGGAGCTCAGCATACTGTATGCAATGCTGAGATAGAAGATTTCTCATGAAATTGTGATTTACATCTGCTCTGAAATCTTTCAGTGCTTTGAGGAATGTATGAGATTTGGTCCAGACCCAATTCTACTTCAGTATTGCTGCAAGATAGCAATCCAAAGAAAGCAGAAATCTTTTTATTTCCTCAAGAGCAAGGTGGGGTCATATGCATAAAGGGCAGGGGAGGTTTGTTTCAGTAAAGACTGGGGCTGGGGCATCGGTGTTCGGAAGCCTCCTTAACTGCCTGTTCCTCCTGTTCACAGAATAATGTCACACCTTCTGAGGTCACCCAGTGGACCAATCACCGTGTGATGGAGTGGTTACGCTCTGTTGATCTGGCAGAGTATGCACCTAATCTGAGGGGGAGTGGTGTGCATGGGGGGCTGATGGTAAGATACTCACAGGCTTACTTTATTTGATTTAAAGTAAATCATGACTGAGAATTACTAGTTCTGTCATCTTTGCTGCACACATACTTCTATCTTCTTTTTCTTCTTAATAATAAGTTGCTGTCGATATTTATTACCCAATAGTTTTAAAGGCACTTTTAAAAGGCCTAAAAGTGGCTTGGACAAAGTTTGTTTGGAAAGCAGTGAATTTGTTTGCCTGCATCCCCTTCACAATTTAATGGCATTTTCTACCTCCTACCTGCAACACAATCATGCTATTACACAACCACCATTTTCCTTCCTACACACGTGAACATGTTTTTATTTTTGTGGGGAATGCTTGATTCTTTAGGAAAACCTGGAATTTCAGTGTCAAAACAGCATTGTTTTTAATTTCTCTAGCATGAGATCCTCCAGGCTAGAGATTTACGCTTGTAGCAGTTTGTAGTGGTTGAAACTTCTATCCCTTTTCCAGACATTTTATGTTTATTTTCCATCATTCCTTTGACTACATTCTCCAGAATTAAAGAGGATGCTGGATAAACATTTTGCTAGAGCTTTCCATATCATGTGATCTAAGGGTGGATTTAGCTCTTCTTTCTATTTGCCAGTTTCCTTCTGTTTATAATTCAAGAAAGAAAGGCTGGAAATAGCATTCTATGAATCCTTTAACTCTCTTTTCTCTGTCTTCGTTGTATATTTTCTCTAAATTAAAAACCCAAAGCAACTTTAAAAAGTGACTGGGCCACACATGCCCATCAGCGTCCTTAAGACCTCATCAGACAGTGTTGACATCAGCTGGACTCTGTGGTTTTGTTAATAGGTTTTGGAGCCACGTTTCAATGTAGAAACCATGGCCCAGTTGCTGAACATCCCACCAAACAAGACACTGCTGCGACGGCACCTAGCCACTCATTTCAACCTCCTCATTGGGCAGGAGGCCCAGCAGCAGAAACGTGAAGCCATGGAGTCCCCAGACTACGTCCTCTTAACAGCAACTGCTAAAGTTAAGGTAGGCCACTTGTTCTGGGTTCGTATGTGAGCTTCCAGCAGACATTTAGATCTCCAGTGTGTTAGTTTTATCCATTCTTGGAGGGCTGCTCAGTAAGGTTTGAGAAACAGGGTTGGCTGCTAATGTGAAAACAAATGAAAAAGCATTAGGGCAGGACTCAGCAGATATGGGTTTGACTCTTTTATGAGCACACCACATCTCAGCTCCTCATACGTGCCAAAGAGAGGTGGCACTCTTGTGGGTTGTCCATCTGACTGTATGATAACGTGCTTGGGACAGAGGTGGTCTCTTACTGTTTATATGCTCGTGATTTTGTGCAATGGGATTCTGATAACATTTGGGATCCTTTAAATGTTATTTTTGTAGTAATGATGGAATGAGGGATGCATCTTGTTCTTATGGGTGCAGTTACCTGGAACTGCAGCTATTCAGAAAGCTGTAAGCAAAGTGGTGGAGTCTTAACCCTTCAGCATCTGCTTACATTGAAGCATCAGTTGCAGAGACACCTGTTACTTCTTTGCTGACTCTTAAGTTTTTGTGAATTTTCTTTTCACAAGCCAAAGAAACTTGCCTTCAGCAATTTTGGGAGCCTGAGAAAGAAAAAGCAAGATGACGTGGAAGAGTATGTGTGTCCTATGGAGCTGGGGAGGGCCTCTGGAAGTGCATCGAAGAAAGGTTTTAAGGCTGGCCTGGATATCCGAGTATATGATGATGATGATTTGGACAGGCTGGAGCAGGTAAAACTGTAGTACTTAAATGTGCTGTTAGATTTGGTGGGAAACTTCTCTTTCACAATGAAACCTTTCCATTCCTTTAGCCTGTGAAGATTCTCAGTTTTGACAGTCACAAAGCACTACTCACAAACACAAACATGTCTCTCAGCCCAAGAACTGCAAGCCACGAATGCAGCAGCTGTAAGACTGTCTCTGACATAACTCATCTTCTGCCCCAACAGGGCACACTCGTCCCTCACTCTGAGCATGTGGGACTGTAATAAAGCACTTACATTATTTGCTGAACTTAATTGCCACTGCACGCAAGGGATTCATTATTCATTCATTATCTGTTATCTGTTTTTTTTGCAGATGGAAGATTCAGAAGGGACAGTGAGGCAAATAGGAGCATTTTCTGAAGGCATCAACAACTTGACAGTAAGGCTTAAAACTGTGATCTGTAGAATAAAAAGTCTTTTTCTGTAAAAATGAATTTGACTCTTCCCTCATTTCCTTTCTAGCACATGTTGAAAGAGGATGAAATGTTTAAAGACTTTGCAACTCGCTCTCCTAGCACCAGTATAACAGATGAAGACTCCAATGTGTGACAGCAACCAACAGGCACTGATGAAGGCTCGCTTCCTGTGTGCAAGAAACGTCATCACTAGATGTGATGGGCAGCAGATCATATACACTATGCTGCTCTTGCTTCTGTTTGTTAGAAGTAATACTGGGGGTGGAAAGTTTAAAGAAGAACTGAAAAAAAAATAAAAAAAAAAGGTGCCTACTTTAAAGTTGCCATAAGAAACACCCAGACACTGGTGAATGGAAATTGTTTTTACTATATTTAATGTACAAACCGGTGATATGTTTCAGAGTGTTGCATTTAAAATTGACATGGTATCATAGTGCTCCTTTTTCTTATTCATGTCCTGAGATAATCCTTTGTACTATTACAAAGTAAAGCAAATTGTTAGATAGAAAAGCATTGCACCTGTAGTTGTCAATCAGCTTTCTCTTATTGCTGTCTTTTTCAAAGGCCTTTGCCCCACGCAAATGCTAGTTCTGCCCTTCCTTTGGTATCCAACATAGGATTTTAGCCCTGCATAATCTCCCCAGTAGCTCTTTACTGTTGCTTTTATTTTTATACTGTTTTATAAAAAAAAAAAATTAAAAAAAAAAAAGAAGTATATGAAGTACATCTAAAAGCAAAAATTTAAATTTTGTGACGTAGAGTAATGGAAAGTTCAAGGGAAGGGGAAGGGGGAGAGAATTGTAAAAGATTATCCCAGTTTGCACACCAGCTGGTTACTGGAAAAGGCAGGCTGACCTTTGGAACTGTTTGCTTTTGTTGCTTTTTACTGAATTCACAGTTTAATGATCTTCCATTTGGGATGGAACAGTTGTGAAGCATGTTTCTTCTAGCAGTGACTCCTTGGGAAGCTGCAAATCTCAAAATGTCTTCTTCCTTGTTTCCAGCAGCAGTAGTTTTATAGCATTTGAAGTTAGTAACACTTCCGTGACTTAAAAATGTTCTGGAGAGTTTTTCTTCAAGTTGAGAGTACTCCCTGCACGTGGAAGGGATGTTTCTGTGCTGTGACTAACGTGAGGATGGTGTAGTTGCAAACAAATAAAGTTATATAGAGAAATGTATAGGAAATATATTATTTCATTATATTAAACCCAAGGTGGAACTTTTCCTTAAAAAATCCAAATATCAAACGTGTTGCTCATCATTTTGCCTTCTTAGAGCATAACTATTTTTCCTTAAGGTCATCAGACTTTAAAAACATTAACTAGCCAGTGGAAGTTTGTTGTCAGGCTTTCTGTATTGCAAGATGTCCTAGCCAAAGCAATGAAAAAGTAACTGTTTATTACAGCAGTCTTTTATACAGTGTTGAACATTGCATGTATTTTAGCACAATAGCATGAAGCTTCTTTGCCTTGTAATGGGAAAAAAAGCCCAGCTGTTCTTTTTGGATACTGTTTGGCTTTTACAAGAATGCGTCGCTCGTTTCATCATTGCCCGTGCTGGAAGTGAGATCATGGCTGACACACTGATGTGTGGTGTCATGGATCATGGATTTGTGCTGGTCCTGTGGGTAGGAAAGGAAGGAAGGGGATTCCATGGACCTTGCACCAGGTGTTGGGGGTAGACCAGAGACGTGTTCTAGCACTCTACTGTTGTAGCCTTATGGGCTGTAACCAGTCAGGTTGGTTTTTTTGTTATTGTTTTTATTTTTTTGGAAGATGTGCAGTTTGGGCTAATTTTCATGTGCAAAGAAGAAAACTGTGATGTGGACCAGTTGTGTTATATACAATATCGAGTGCTGCCATTCTCTCTTCAGTAGCTGGAGCCAGGCAAATGAGCCATATAATCATGAAACAGTTCGTGCCACTTTACATTTGTGTACAGACAGATCACACCTGGTGCTTTATTCAGAACTTCGGACTGAGGAGCATCCACAAGTAATTTGCTGCCTGTTGTTTCTTCTGCAGTTCTGGGGGTGGCTGAGCTATTCCAAATAGGCAGAACTGCCCCATTCTGTAATGCCTGCTCGCCACTGTCAGGTACAAATCCTCATGGTGTCGGTTCAGGGCTTGCTTTCTGTGAATACTTTGCAGTGCTTGGCCCAAGACCCTGCTCTGCCATATGCAGCAGAAGCACTGGAAGACATAGTGCAGGCTTCTGAGCAGAAGTATTCCTTCAGATTCTCCTGAGCAGATGCTGGCTAGTGGACACAATGAATGAATATTCACAGTAGAAAAGGGGCTAATGACACTGTGCTATGTGTTGAAACAGGTACAAGCAAATGCTCTGAGATTTTCTTCTCACACTGGTGCTGCTAACAAGCCTAGCAGCAGCAGCAGACAATCATTTCTTTTTAAGTCCAGTGTAAGTAAAGTTCTGCTTCAGACACCTTGTTTCTGGGCCTCCTGGGTGGAGAACAGGTTGTCATTCAGAGCTGCCTATCAGCTGAACTATGGCTGTTTTGTGGGGGTCTGTTAGGAAAGCATTGGTAACAGTGGGAGATTTTTGCGTGCATGTGCACACAGCTGATACCATTGTGGTATTTTGTGTTTTTGAAGAGGCAACGTAACTACTGTGTATTGCCATGTAAAATCCAATAAAAATCTGTGGAAAATGCCGACTGCTTCTGGTAAGTTTTGGTGTGGGTTTGTTTTTGGTTTTGTTTTTTGTAATGCATCCCTAATTTCTTTTTTTTCAAATTCCTAGGAAGCTCATTGTGTTCTACTTAAAAGATGAGGGACAAGGGGCAAACAAAATCACAGGCAGGATTCACCAGTTCATCTGTTGATGGTGCCATCAGGAAAAGTCAGGTAACAGTCAAGAAATACGCAGGTTTTTTTGTTGATTTTTGAGATCCAGATTTGATGCACGCTGGGTTGCTGGGCATGTGTGACAAGGAGGTGTGTCCCAGCCCCTGTCTGCTCCTCAGTGAGCCCTCGTAGGGTGTTGGAGGACCAGCAACGTTTGTCTCCATTGCAGAGAGTATCTCCAGGTGTCATCATCCTTCCCCATGTCCTTGTAGCCCTCAGCAGCTGTAGAAGTACGAGTTGTCTTCCCCACTTTGTTGCTGGGATGCAGGTACAGATGATGATAGATGTTTTGCTTGGAGTAGCCCAGGTAGCAGTGCAGAAACTGCAGAATTCCTCTTGTGACCCTCATTTCTGTTTTGTTCGTCAGGTCAGCTTTTTTGTGTTAACACTTGGGATAAATGCATTGAAATCTAGAGCACAGTATACCATTTTCGTCTTTATAGTGACATGAAGCTTTATTCTTCAGTATTTTGGCATTTTCTTTTGCAGCAAGAGCTTTTCCTATGGAGTCCCTTTATCTTCTTCTTCCCATCAGAGGACAGCATTCTTTGATGCAGCTGTGAAAATGAACACAAGCCCATACAATTGCTAGACAATTAAGAGAAAAAGCTGGCAAGGAGGGAGTGTTGGTTGCTGGGGAGTGCTGATGTAGAAAGGAGGAGAAATTGAGAGTTAGAATCAGAGGTAATGGGAGACTCAGCAGTGTATCCCCTGCTGATTGCTGTAGGACAGTCACAAAGGAATGGAGGTGAGACAAAGAGACGTGAAGATCTGTGGGAGAAAAGAAATGTAATACTTAGGGCATAGTCTATTTTCTGGAGAGAGGGACCCAAGAGTGACCTAAGATGGGGTGTCTCTTGGGGGTTTCAGTAACACCATGACATCTGTAGGCAGTGGAGATGAATCACAGAATGGTAGAGGTTGGAAGAGACCTGAAAGCCCATACAGTTACACCCCTCTGCCACAGGCAGGATTGCCATCCACCAGATCCAGGAAAGCTGGACACTTCTCAAGGAGGTGTTAGAGATGCAGGGGCAGCCTCCAGTCAACCTCTGATCAGGCTGCCCAGGGCCCCATCCAACATTGCCTTGAATGCCTCCAGGGATGGGACATCCACAGCTTCTCTGGGCAGCCTGTGCCACTGCTTCACCATCCTCTGAGTAAAGAATTTCTTCCTGACATCTAGACTACATCTCCCCTTTTTTTAGTTTAAGATCATTCCCCCTTGTCCTTTCACTATCAGACCATGTAAAATGTTGGTCTTCTAGTTTATAAGCTCATTTTTACGCAGTGAAGTAAGGGAATTTTTGAGCAATTAGAATGCGGAGAAAGATCCTTATCACTTTTTTGTTATTCACTGAGAATGGGGAGGAGGAGGAACAAGAGCAGCACTCAGCAGGGTAGAGTGTTTTCTGGGAATGCTGTTGAGATCCTGGGACAGTGAAGAGATGGTTGCAATGTATTTGCACTAGCAGCTGACCTGGCTGATGCCTCCTGCAGCAGAAACATGCAGTCCAACCTTAACAGTTATGGAAACTGGATTTTGTAACTTTAAGAATCTTGTTTAGTTCTAGCTGTGCCTGGTGTGTCACCTCTCTGAGGTAACCCAGCTGCAGGTGGCAGCAGCAGCTCAAGCTGCTCCTTTCTTTTTAGAAAGAGAAATTGGAAAAGGCTGCTCAGGGAGGTGGTGGAGGTGTTCAAGAAACATGGAGATGTAGCACTGAGGGGCATGGTTAGTGGGCATGGTGGGGATGGGCTGCTGGTTGGACTGGATGATCTTAGAGGTCTTTTAGTATTCTGTCTGAGTGGTTAAAAGAAATAGGTTAATTCATCTCTAGGTAATACCCAGTGCCAATAGAAGTGGCTTCTTTGTAGTAGTCCTAGAAATGAGAGCAAGCAAGATAAGATCAGGCTAGAATAAGATGGGATCATTGAAAGCAGGTGAGCTCAGTAGGTGTGAAAGCAGCGGGGCCTGCTGGGCTGGTCCCTGCTCAGGGAGATGCCAGGGGAAACATCCTGCAGCGCTGCCTGCCAGCACTGCCAGGCTCTGCTGGGCACAGCATCTGTTGGCAGTTCTGTTCAGCCCACCCCATGGCTCTGACAGTGCTCAGTTACCACAGAACCTTCACTAAGGAAGGGATTTCCCTCAGGTTATTGCATCAGGAAATCACCTGTGCAGAGCGTGAGTCAGAAAGCATCACACAGACACAGCTGGGAACACGGCTGAAACTCATTATCCATAAAGTCTTCAGCTAAGGCATAGCCCGTTCACCTCAGAGGCTGAAGGACTAGCTTGGCTTCACAGATCCTCATACGAAGTCCTTCTGTTGAGCAGGATCCTCCTGGTCAACTTCATCA
The DNA here is from genome assembly GCF_023343835.1 of Lagopus muta. Classification (NCBI taxonomy): domain Eukaryota; kingdom Metazoa; phylum Chordata; class Aves; order Galliformes; family Phasianidae; genus Lagopus; species Lagopus muta. Next base: position 67,578,049 of record NC_064433.1, read on the forward strand.
GCTTCTGTGTGGAGAAGGGAGTGGAGGAATGCATCGTGACCAGTAAAACAACCATGTAACAGGCTGTGCTCTTTGGAGTGGATTGGCTCTGGGCTCTGTTGGGTGCTGACAAGTGCATCGAGCTGCAGCTGAGTGCAGATCCTACAGCTGGCAGAGCTCTGCCAGAGTGGGATGGCCCCACAGGAGCACTGGGGACAGCCTGGAGGCTGTACTGGTGGGCAGACACTGCTGGAGCTGCTGAGAGAGTCCAGACAAGATCTGCTGTCTGGTAGGATGGGACTGCGAGGGCTTGTTTGCCATGTTTGGCATGCCAGGAAACCTGAGGACCAAATTCTGCTGGATAACGTTGTGAAGGAAGAGCAGAAACACTGCCTGTTGATCAGGCAGCTTCCTGCCCACAGAGAGGTGCTGGAGAGCTGCATTGGTGCAACACACGGGCTGAAGGAGGCAGGCAATCTGTCCGTAAATCTCTGTAAACCTCGAGCTGGCAGCAGGGTGTCTGCAGGCCCTCACCAAAGGCTGTGGGTGGCGCTGAGCCTCGGTGGGCTTCGTGCCCAACATCACTCCACCCCTATTTCTCACCTTCCCCCTCCACCCACTGTACTGCCTTCTATTGTGCGGCAGCCAATCTGACTCAGTCTGCCCAGGTTTTAGAACAACAGCACACTGTTCTAAAATACAATCTGCCAGAAAAAGTGTTTATAGAAGGCGTGGAGCCATCCCAGGACATTTTGTTCACCAACCATGGAGCCTTGGCTGGGGCCATGAAGGCTTTATCAAATGGTGCCTTCAGGAGGAGTTATTAGGCTTGGCTCAGCCTTTGTGTGCTGTGCATATAGAAAGGGCAGGCTGGTTTCTTTTTTCTTTTTTTTTTAAATAGTATGTTGAGTCTGTAATAGAGAAAACATGCTGTTACTGCTGTCAGAGTGGTGGTGCAAGTAGAGAAAAATGCAAGGGCTTCAGAACACTGTTGGAGGAATGGAGCTCGTTCTCCTAGTGGAGAACTCCCTGTCCTGAGATAGAAATGAGCCAAATGAGAACCCTATCATCTGCACAGGAAGGCAACCAGCACCAGGCTGATGCTGGGACTGGAGAGCCTCAGAGCTGTGACCCAGCGCTGGGCTCTGCCACAAACCCTATTCTTGCTGGTGGCAAAAACCAGCTGCAGTTGTTTAAGGAGACATGGGAAAATGAACCCATGGAGATGGGGGCTGGCATCCAGGGCAGCCTTTGTCTTTCAGTGCAGCAGAGAAGGAAGGGCTCCTGACAGCCCTGGCAGCAAGCAGAAATCTGGAAGAGGCAAGAATGTTTCGCTTTGTCTTTGGTTTTGGTATCTTAGCAGCTCATTGTGTTTATGTAGTGGTTTACTCAATTTCCCTCAGGTTTTAGCTGACAGCATTTCAGGTTGCACAACTGTAGTAGCTTTCTTCCAGCTGCTGTTAAGCAGCAAAGGGAAGAGCTCCACAGGTTTCAGGCTGGCAAAACCACAGTGTTTGTAGGCCACAGGTAGGGACTTACTGCTGTGTACACTAACAGTTTGATGGTATTGACCTCCTGGGTGGTGGTTTTCCTTATAATTTTCTTTCTTTCTTTTAACAGAATAAAAGCAGTTTCAAAAGTGTCATTCATATGTTACTGTTTAGTTTCTGAGTTATAAAATGGGGAAGCTGTGACAGCTGAGAATTAAAGGCTGTGGTCTGCACATTCAAACAAAAGGGCACAATGAGGTCCAGCATCAGTGCAGGAGCTCTCCATGCAATAAATCCTTGCTCTGAGAGAGGCCAAGCTATGCGAATCACATACTGGGGCAGATGGCCTCCTGACCTGATCCCCCCAAAGGCTCTGCTACCTCAGGTAAGTCATGCTGCTGCATTCTTGGCTCTGGCAGGAATCAGTGCTGTGGGTAATAAAGGCAAGGATGAACAGCAATGTATTCGGTGAAGTCAGTGTGACTTTTTGCTCACTGCTGGTGTCTTGGCCCAAGTGATTCACAGCCAATCCTCAGGTAGTGATTTTCACCCAAAGAATAACAGCAGAAAACCTCACCCCCACCCTTTACTGGGGGCTCACTGGCTGTGAGAAGGGCCTCTTGGAGCACATTTCTGAAGCTGTTTCAGTTTTCCAGGTCCTGTGAGAATGTTCTCCCCTAACCTCCATCACAGGTAGGAGCTCGCTGACGCCCACTCCGCTACAACTGTAAGAGAGATGAATCTGAGAATCAAAAACAATGCAAAACCAGCTTTTATTACTTGTTTAAGTGCCACAGTACAGGACCAGCAAGCAAAAGGGATCGGGGCACCATCTTTTCATCAGATTATATAAAAACCTCCTTTTTAATTAAAGAGCTTCATGTTCGCAAGGAAGATGTACAAAATAAAGGCAAAACGAACAGATTCTGGTGACAGACAGAAAACAGTGGTAGTTTAATCCTTGACTCAGCAGCTTGCACCAACCTCTCACACAAACAGTTGGGTAAACAGCAAACAGATGTTTTTAAGCATTCTGAAGTGCTCTACAGACACAGTTTGTCTCTTCTGAAGTGGAAGGTGATGGGATAAGTAACACACAGGTGAGGCACCTGCATCATCATTTCTGACAGATGTGGAAAAAAACAGTAATTAGAAAAAAGGTTCAGTTATACAAAAATGTTGATGTGTTACCAGCGAGTTATTTTTGATATGAACACTTCCTTAAATACAGTCTTGGAATAAAAAACCTGTTTACTCCACAGTGATGTAAACCAGCAGCAAAACAATTCATCTCCAATTTCTGCTTTTTGCCTCACAAAAAGATAAAGGAACTGACCTCTGGAGCACAATATTAAAATGAGTTTCAGAAACGCACATCAAATACTGAAGATTTCAGAGGCAAGTGTCTATTTAATAAACTTTATAGTATTATTCTTTGCAGGTTCCTTAAGTTAACTGTAGTATCCTTTTCTCCTTTTAATTGATGCTGAAGATTCACCTTTTAAGTGTATACTACACAGCTGTTGGATGGGCACAAAAGAAAGCGGGGCAAGTTACAGCCTCAAATAGTGCCCAAATCTTTACACAAGTGACACACATGGCACACCACTACCTGCAGCTAACTTGCATCCACGTGACTTCAGCTGTGGTACTGAGGGATGTGGTTTAGGGGGGAAGTATTGGTGAATGGTTGGACTGGGTGATGTTGGAGGTCTGTTCCAGCTCTGGTGATTCTACGACTTCATCCACCACCACCCACCATCCTTTCCCTCACTGTGATTTCATCACCAGACCACGACTTTGTCTCCTGGACTTCTTGCAGGACAGCCCCAACCTCAGTGTGTGTGGATGCAGAAGGACAGCACACTGGAGGCATGAAGTTTTGCTAAAGGTCAGGTGAAAGGCTGCTGTAAAAATTATATTAAGAAACAAATGGAAGCTGTAATAAACAGCACGTAAGGAAGAGTTTTAGATTCAGAGATACATTTGAATCAGCTGTCAGTTGGGTGGCTTAAGGCTGTTCCCATGCAATCCTCTTTCTTCTTTGGAGCTCTTCCAGAGCAAGATGTGCAGGCATATCACACCTGCCAGGACCCACTGCTGAGCTGGACCACCCAATGAACCCCAGTCTGGCTAACCCAGCTCTGGGAAACAAACTAAAACCAGATCCAGTTTTCACCCAGCACTTTTTCACTGCACAGAACCTGCAGAACAATCACTTTCCCACTCCTATGGTACTGCCTGTTATTTAAAAGTAAATACACACGTCAGTATTTTTTCAGTATTCAGCACACATACAAGCAAAGACTTCCAGGACAGTCAGTAAAGCACCTGCTGTCCAGAGTTTCTTTCATTGCCCAGGGATGTGAGCAGCTGGAAAAGTGTTTCCACGTAAAAGAGGCTATTCCAAAATACACAGGAAACAAATTTTATATAGCTGTCTACCCCTCTATTTTGATTAACAAGGCAACTTCCTTAAACAACTTCAGTCATACGTGGTTAGCTGTCATCCTTCAAATGAACACTCTTAAGCTCCTGATGGTGCAAAGATTATGCATACCAGGAAAACGCTCCTGGTCCTCACACAGTAACATCTCTTTAAAGTTTGATATAAGCAGGGCGAATCATCCAGCTCATTCCATGTTTCATACTTCGCACCAAATAAAATACTGGGTATGCACAGTGTTAGGAAGTGGGATATTACTGCTATTTGATTACAGTGCTAAGAAGAGTGTAAATGAGTATTTGCTGCCCTAAGAAGCTTTCCAGCCTCGAGATGGAATATAATCTTTCTACAGGACAGACACGGCAAGCACAACACAGCTGAGGACTGCGCATGGCTACGTCTCTGCCAGAAGGCTGTTTGTGTGTAACGTACAGTACGGTTAGCATATAGTTAAGCTTAAGTGTCTAACTTGCCAGAGATTCAGATAAAAATGAAGTACTTCTAATGTAAATGTAGCTTCCCAGCACTGTGCATCAGCCATCTCTAACTTTCTCTTGTTCCCCATTAACTGTTTTTCTTTCCTTCCTCACAAGACCACTGAAGTATCAGCCTTCATTAGAAGGAGAACCTCATGTCCTTGGCATAGCCCAGTTTGTCCAGGTTGGGAATGCACGCGTACTGGATCATGGGAGGAGGTCCACACATGAGGATCAGAACATCGCTCTGAGGTGGGGGCAGGTGGTCTCTGATCATATCTTGGTTCACAAATCCTTGGCTGTAATCCCAATCTGTTGGGGAAAAAAAAAGAAAAGAAGAGGGGAGGGGAGGGGAGGGGAGGGGAGGGGAGGGGAGGGGAGGGGAGGGGAGGGGAGGGGAGGGGAGGGGAGGGGAGGGGAGGGGAGGGGAGGGGAGGGGAGAGGAGAGGAGAGGAGAGGAGAGGAGAGGAGAGGAGAGGAGAGGAGAGGAGAGGAGAGGAGAGGAGAGGAGAGGAGAGGAGAGGAGAGGAGAGGAGAGGAGGAAAAGATAGATACAGGTCACTTTATTATAAACTGTGTGCATCTGTATTTTTTTTAGTAAAACTGCAGCCCGTAGCATTTGCGCTCTCCTGCTAAAAGGAAAATGTGCCCCTTATGCTTTTAAAATGGGATTGATGCACGGAGAAAACAAAAGTGAATTTTTAAGAAAGCGTTCTAAAAGCCCCAAGGAAATATCAAGCAAAGTTGTGAAAAGAATATGAATCTTTTGAGCTCCAGCCGCATGAAACAAACAGCAACATCCATCCTCCTTAATACACTGCTATCCAAGCTGCCTTAGAAATGCAGGGAGAATGCTTATTGTAGAAAATGACATGGGAGCACCAGACTCCAGGGATGGTTAAGACCCTCCCCACCATCATGTCACAGTTCGGCCTGGTTTCCGTGGCCAAGAATATGCCTTCCACAGTGTCACAGTCACAAGGTAAGAGAAAGCACGTGGCTCTTCCCTCTCTGCTCCAAGCTACCAGTGAATGGAGTGTGACTCTCCTCTGATGGGGGTGGGCATGACATAGCAGGAGAAAGGAAGGTCACCTTGGATCACAGTAGATAATGGTTAATATTCAGGTGTAGTCACGGGATGAAGATAACGCTATCGTTCCCCTCAGGTGAGCCTCATAGGTATGGAAACACTGTCAGAGAACATCTAGAGCTTCTGTGCACAACTGTGTGAAGAAAGAAGCTGCTGGATGCATTCAGTGTTGCGTGAACACAACTCATCAAGAAACAAAGGAGCTCAGAAATACACACAGTGCAGCATTTCTCCTGTCAGACATGTGCATTAGTACCCATAACTTAAGCTTCAGTAGAGATAGCGTGACAGATCTTACTTTCAGGTGCTTTATCCAGTGTATACCAACACTTAAAACGGTTGGGGTGCTGAACCTGAATCTCTTCCAGCTCTGAACGTTGCAGGATATCCTTCTCAGTCTGCAGGGTAAAGGAAACACTGGTTATGGCTCTGCATTTGAATGCAGCCCTCAGATGGCCACTACAGTTCTGTGTAGTTTTGTGAGATGGAACAGATTATTTAACCCTGTTTTAAAGATTGAAGAGAGCCTGTAAATGCAAATTATTTCCATGATGATCCCATTGCAGAACTTGCCCAAATTCCAGCCCCATAATTCCTTCCTTCGAAACAGTAAGACAAAGCAATACCTGTATCAAAACACAGAACTCATTGCAGAATCACTGGTAACACTTAAGAACGAGCCCTTCCTTAATACCTACATTAGAAAAGCAGCTTTCATTAAACAAAAACAAACAACTAACCATGACTACGTGTGTATTTTCCTACCCTCCAAACTCTGCCTTTCAATCAGGAAATAAAAAGGCCAATTTTTCACCTTCACCACTTTAAATTTCATCAGCACTGCCATATGGAGATGCTCAGTTTTTAAACAAGATGTGGAACAACAAATAACCAAGGAGTTACTGAGATCTCATTAGAACAACAAAGGCTGTGCAAGTTCTGCTCCTCTCTGATGAAACACCATCAAAGGCCAAAAGAAAACCTTACTCCCATAAAAGCAGCCACAGTTTGGGAAGGAGGGTAAGGGCAGAGACTAAAACTGGCATCCTCCTCCACAGCCTTAATAATTTGGCACTGAGGACATGACAACGTCTGGGCTGTGGGGGTGATGAGGAACGTGCCAACACCTATTGCCAGGAAGGCTCCTGTTTCTGGACCTGCAGCTGCACGGCTTCCAGAAGGGCTGTAACTGGGTCTGACCAGCTCCAAGTGGGCTGCTATGAGCCCAGTATGCTGTCTTCTGTAACCCAACACAGCTCCTTCAGCAGGGTCAAAATAGAACATGTACAAAAAATACTTTATAGCATTAAATATTAAAAAAAAACCTAGTCTGTAGGCTTTCATGCCTGTCCATCTGCTTTATATTTGTGCAGTGCTTGGGTACAGGGACTCCTTAAAGCCAACAACTGATGTTTACACAGCCTGTTGCTAATACACAGGCAACTGTTTCTCTCAAAAAAAACCTCCTCCTCACAAGAAGCAATAGGATTTCTAGGTTGCTAGAACAGCTCAACTTCTATGTTAGTCATTCTGAATTAACTCACAGCAAATCCCAAATCCTGACCCTCTACCAGCCCAGAGACCTACTGCATTTTGTGCCAGCTTCAAGCACTCAGCAGATATCAAATGCTGCAGCTGCATCACCCAGTGCCAGAGGGCACTCCAAAAGCACTTAGGAAGGTGCCTTATTACTGTAGTAAAGCACCAGAATAGGGCAGTTGTTGGCACTTGGATCATTGCTTCTGGGTAGAAAAAAAAAACAAAAAGTATTTTTTGTACATGTTCTATTTTGACCCTGCTGAAGGAGCTGTGTTGGGTTACAGAAGACAGCATACTGGGCTCATAGCAGTTCTGTAATACAGATATAGTCCGCAGGAAATGGGATACAGTGAATACCAGAGGAAAGAAGAACAAAGAAGGAAAGCCTAAAGAAGCTAAGAAACACAGGCAGGAAAAGAACTCTCATAATTCAGGAACAGAAATTCACAATGAGGGAGTTTTGAAAACAAAAAGATGAGCACCAGAAGAATGTCAGGCCAAGGAGGGGCGTGCAGTTCAGCTCCACACCACCACTTGGATTGCCTGGTCAACCAAGAAATCCCTCTATCACAAGAACATTACGTGTCCCTTTTTCCAGCAGCAAAGTATGATACAGCTCTAAGAGTGAACGAAACATATGAAACGCTGATGGAGGGAATAAAACTGAAAGGAAACAGCTGTGCAGAACCCCAGCTCTATGGAGCTCTAACCTCCAGTCAAGGAAGCTGCTGGAGATCAGTTTTAATTTTAGCTCACATAAAGCATTCTCAAGAAGACTCCTCTTACAAAGCCTGCTCTGAAGTTGGGAAGATTCAGTTGCTGAAGGAGCCCAATGTCCACCTCTTCCACGTTTTCACTAAGAAAGACAGCTCTGAAAGTCTACCCAAAACATATCAACTTGCACAGATGAATCCAGAGTTTTAAAATGTTCTGAATCAGAAACAGAACAATAAGATCCAGGACATTGAGCATGAGCTGTGAGGACGGTAGCGCTTCAGCAGCAATGTTCAAAGAAGTAATTATAGTGCTTTAGATGGGAAGCGTTCAGCATTACTGTTCACTTCTCCCCTTGCAGCACGTATTGCTGCACCATGCTTCCTCAGCAACAACTTCAGTTGCCGAGTGGAGCTGTGTTTGTTAAATAACACTTCATAAACAGAAATAAGGACAGAAATTACCTGGTTAGCAAACAGCAGCTGGCAAACCGTAGAGTCATCCTTGTCTTTCATGATTGCTCGAATGATCTGCAGCATAGGTGTTATCCCTGAAAGAGAAGTGCTGTAAGTGATGTGAGAAAGTAAAGGAGAAAGTGCAAAGGAGCAGGTGAGGGAAAATATCAACAACATCTAGCAGGTGTCAGAGGCCAAAGATGAGTCTTCACACACGTACCAGTCCCACCTGCGATCATCCCCACATACTTCACTTTCTTAGTAACCGGTTGGGCTTTCTTTTCAGGTCGAATAGCAAACTCACCTAGAAGAGAGAGATGTGGAAAACAATGAAAACAGCAGGAAACAGAGCCTGTGATCACTTCTCAGCATTTTTCAATTAACTGACATCGTAAAACAGGGGCAGAAAACAGACAAAGGTGAACTGAAGACGTCACAAAGAAAAACAGAAATTCTGACAGTGTTTCAGGATCATGGCGTCAGACACTGACATGAGTCCTGATTCTGTGAGTACAGCATGAAGCTCTTACTAGTTGTATTTCTACTTGCTTAAAACCCATAATGCCAATGATGTTCAGAAGCCCAGATTTTGTATCATTTGCTCTGGATAAATTATATTTTCTGAGCTTTGCCTTTTCCTTTGTAGACAAGCAGGCCACTTGGTCCTCTGAAGTCAATGGTGTCCCCTATTTTCAGGCTGTCTAAGTACTGAGACATCTTCCCTCCGTCAGGAAATTTTGGATGGACACCTTTCATGTAAACCTATGAAAAAAACAACAAAATAATTAATCTCACAGCACAAAAATGAGCACGTGTCCTTCTCTCTGCCATTCAGATTTCACGTAGCCATGTTCCTCATTCATAGGATGCAATTACTACATAAAGAAATACTATCTGGACAGATTTGACTGACGATGAAAAAGAAGCACTGAGTTTTCCGATAAGGATTGAAATTACACTCTTGCCCTGATTTTGACCAAATCGGAATCGATCATCTGCCCTGTCTGGATCAGTAACAACAAAGATCCTCAACACCCTTAATAACGATCACAAAGAGCATATGGCATTAGCTGAAGAAGCAGACAGCTTACACAAGGTTAATCTCCTACTTCAGAAGCATTGAAAAATGCAAAAAAATCTGCAAATGTATACAGATTCTGGAAAATGGCCATGTGCAAGTACAGGAAATTCTGAAGTACCTTGTGAGACACGCTCACTAAAGAAGGGCGTGTAGAATGCCACAGGGATTGTAGATAATTGCACATTACTTGTTAGAATGGAAGTCCACAGGGGCACAGAGCAGAACAGAACCTGGCACACCAGGCTTCACAGGGCACTGCAGGCATGCAGGTGGATTCAGAAGTTGCCCAGCCCGTACAACAGCATGACATCCTTACCTTGATGACAAGATCCACGAAGCCCTTGTCATCGTCACTGGAAATCGGAGTGTAAGGTCTAATGACCAGCGCTCCATCGATCCGAGCAGACAGGTAGATATGCTGTCCTGGTTGTGGGGAGGAAGAAAAGCACTTTGCTTCCAAGGGATTTTTCTTTTGGTGACGCATCAGGAGGGCAGTTAGTGCACACGCCTTCTCAAAGCTCTACCAACTACCTTTCTCCTTTGAAAGTAGCAATCGCATTTCAATCTCTCACACATTAGCTGAACTCTTTTCTCAATGCCTACGTTATAGTGAAAAAGAAAATCCCTCTAGAATTTAACTCCTTGGAAAGGTTTTCCAATACCCTTACGAGACACAGCTGAAGAATACCCAGGGGAAATTCTCCATTATTTTAACACCATTAGGCCTCCACAATGGCTGTTTACAAGGGTGGACAGTGATAGGACAAGAGGGAATGGTTTTAAACTGAGACAGGGGAGGTTTAGGTTAGATATTGGAGGACGTTTTTCTCACAGAGGGTGGTGACACACTGGAACAGGTTGCCCAAGGAGGTTGTGGAGGCATTCAAGGCCCGGCTGGATGTGGCTCTGGGCAGCTTGGTCTGGTAGTCAGTGATCCTGCACATAGCAGGGGGGTTGGAACTAGATGATCTTTGAGGTCCTTTTCAACCCAGACCATTCTATGATTCTATAACTAATGCCTCATAAGATGAACTTTGCTCTCCAAAGATGTATGACACAGCTCCTCTGCCTGTTGCAGGCACACAAAAAGGGGACTTTACTGGGAGCTGTTTGTCACACTGGAGGGCCAGTGATGCTAACCAGTGGATGGATAAAGATGTGCAACCTGGTGACACTGCCACTGTAGGTCATAAATCTTGAAAGACAGGTATTAGCAAGAAATTCTTTATTGTGAGGGTGGTGACACACTGAAACGGGTTGCCCAGTGAGGTTGTGAATACCCACTCTCTGTAATCATTCAAGGCCACGCTGGATGGGGCTTTGAGCAACCTGGTCTAGAGGGAGGTGTCCCTGCATACAGCAGGAGGTTGGAACTAGTTGATCTTATAGGTGCCTTCCAATCAAACCATTCTATGATGATTCTATGACAGTGCTATTGTGCTTCTCTCTGAGGGAAAACATACTTTATGCCCTTATTCATTAGTGCTTTTCCTCCTCACAGAAGGGCAGCTGCTGGGGAGCCTCCATAAAGCCACACAGAATCCAATTTTCCATGAGCAAGCTGTGTTTTTTCCTGTAACACCCTAGCTGGCTGGTAAAAGCCAAAAGCTGGTGCTGGACTAAACATGCACAGGACATTCCAGAATCTGTCCCATAGCTGCCACACCCGCGACTCCCAGCTGCCTTGCTTCCCATGTCTCACACCAGCAAGCACCCCTGACCCACAGACCATCCAATAGGCATCTACAGCCTAAGTCCTTATTTAACACAAGTCACGGTGAAATGCACTCTACATAAGCAGTGAGAAGCAACAGCACTAAGCTAGTACGGAAGGCAATACGCCACATGGCAAGGCCTCAGGAAACATCTACTCCATGGTGACTAACAAGTTCCATGAGACTCAGAGCTTAGCAGACTAGCTGGTGAAATGCATGCCTTAGCTGGGAAGCATTGGGAACATTGCCTCGAGGGGATCACAGACACCAAGTGCCATGGGACTAACACACACTGGAAAGTTAAGATTAGAAGAATACAAAGACCAATGCTTCCTTCTTCTACTGTCTTCCCGGAAAGAAGCTGGATGTACACTCTTGATAAGAACACTGGATTTCAGGCACCACACTGACATCCAAGTCATTCAAGGGCAGGCTGGATGTGGCTCTGCGCAGCCTGGTCTGGTAGCTGGTGACCCTGCACATAACAGGGGGGTTGAAACTACATGATCACGGTGGTCCTTTTCAACCCAGGCCATTCTAGGATTCTGTGATAATGTTACATGACTCACAGCACTGGGACAGTCTTGCAAAGCTCTAACAGACCAAGGCATACAGGCAGCATTGGAAATTCAACGGTTCAAAATGCAAGAAAAAAATCTCCCACAGTACAACTAACGTGGCTCTGGTTCTCAGGAAGGAAAGACAGACGTACCTATTGGTAGACCCAGAACGTGATCCATGGAAGGGAGAGCAAAGCGAAATCTCCTTGTGTCGTGGCTTACTTCCTGAAAAACAAGAATAATCATCAGCCACACTGTTGGGATTTTGATTGTGATTTCTCCTGTAAAATCACTGCACCTGTGTGGCCTGCTGCAGGATTAAGTATTTAGGGGACAGCAATACTCTATCTGAAATTTCTGCATAATGTAACAACTGATAAACTGATAAATAAATTCTTGTAAAACTTAACTTTCCCTCAAAATGTTTTATTCATAAGTTTTTTACTTTCATGTTGAAATTGAAGACGTACTGAAATATTGTTTTGATGAATATTTAAATGCTAATAGCAAAACTTAGTTAAGATACTCATACAGATTAAGAATAGGCAATAGCTTTCTGAGCACTGTGAATACTACACTGTGTTCTGTGCGGGGGCCACAAGTTAAAAACCTAAGCACTATTCCAGATCTCATTAAACACACAGGAATTCAACAGCAACTGCACCATTTAAGATGGGCCAACGGTACTGGAACACAAGTATTTTGGTGCATCACAGAAGACAACTGTGAGCAACACTCAGAAATTCATAGCACCCCCATGCTTATGCCTCTTGCCTGCTGCAAGGCCAGGACGCTGAGCACGCTGCTCAGCAAGGTCTTAGACCGAGGCCACATCAGCAGTAGCCTTGAAGCCATCTCCAGCACAAGGCCACCTCCCTGCATTCCCAATGCCATCTCTCAGCACCTGGAAGCAAGCCCCTGGCCTCCAGCTGCCAGCACATTTCTGCCTCAAGCTGCGGGTGCCAAGGACCTCACCAGGCTCACATCTGCAAATGGAGAGGTGGTGAACAGCTTTTTTGCAGGCTGCTGCTTAACTGTGTGATGCCAGCTTCTCCGAGTGCCAAATGGATCCTTACACTACTGGGACAAACACCAACCTTTCAGGTGGTGCCTAAGGGCAGCTGACAGGCAGAGGAAGCACTGAGTCTGCTTCCAACTGCTGAGCAAACTGATACGTTTGGCTTCCAGCTTTACCACAAAGATCTAGGCTGCGCTAATAGACGCACAGACTTCACAGAATGAGTTCCCCAGACCTGTGCTTGTCAAACGTCATAACTGCAGATACTGTTTCTTCCTTCAGAACCTTTCTGAACACACTCCTAGTGCTGTAGGGCAGCCAGTACATAAATTGCTGGCATTTCCAGCAATCACAGGACCATTTTTGTTTTCAGTAAAATCTAATTGCCTTCTGCATTTCTCTTGCCAGCCACACTTCTTGTTCTTTTGCTTCAGTTGCAAGCCCACAAGAAAAACTATCTGCAAGGCCATATTCTCAACTGCACCATCAAAATACTTTCATCTAAGAAGAAGGAGCATATATAGTCCCCAGCTACTCTCAGGAAAAAAAAAAAGGAGTCAATTTGTTCATTGTTTTGTTTTAAACACAAATCATTTAGACGCTGTGTTGGTGAAGTCACCGAGAGCTTCACAGTTCCGAAAAGGGAATGATGAGTACCAACATGGCAATGGGAACAGTGAACACTTCTGAAATAGAAGGGCCTTTGGTTGGGCTGCATGAGCTGCACTCTCCAAGGAAAAACTCCACATTCTCATCTCGCCACACGTCTTGAGTAGGCTCCACATCCACACTGAGTGCCACCACTCCCTTCCCAACTTTTAAGACCTTAAGACCTTTAAGACCTTTTAAGACATTAAAAGGTTTCTGCGTAATGACAGCTGTGTTCCAATTAAAGTGCTCCACTCGTTTAAGAGCTTGTAAATTACAAACTGTGGGTGTCAGAAATACTAATTTCATCCTCCTCGGACAGCTGGGTATGACAATCTTGAGTAGTTTAGCAGCACCAGATTTCTGGGAGGCTGTTACAAATTGCTAATGAAAATGCAGAACTACAGCTCTGCAGAAAAAGCACTTGTACCAAGTTAATCTCACTGATTAAACTACCACAGGCAGCAATATTTGAGGTGGTTACAGCAGAGCTGTTCCTTCCTCCCAAGATTAAAAAAGACTGCACGAAACACGACAACGGACTGAGAAAAATCAGTATTTAGAAGAAAAAAAAAATTGTGAATGATTTTCAGTTAGAAACAGATGCAGCAGAAACCTGCCAGCAGCCTGATTCGCAGAAGCACGTGCAGTGCCTCTAGCTTCCACCCCTTTCTGCAGTTGGACAGCCTGTACCTGCCACCATGTGCTACACAGCTTATGAAAGAATGGGGAATGTATAATAACAGCATTGCTGCAGTATGCATGGTAACAAATGCTGCATGGCAACCCTGCCCAAGCCATGGGGAAACTTTTGCTTCCCAATAAACCAAAGACTCGGAACCAAATGATTGCTTTCTTTGACAGAAAGAACAAACGAAAGCCAAGCTCTCAGTGCACTCTGCATACCTTGAGGAAAGCTCAGTTACAGTCCAAAGTCCCTTTCATCAAAATCTTCTGATAACTTTTTGACCAGCTCATTGACTTAAGTCAACACTACAAATATCTTCAGGTATGACTGCACACTGGAAAGCCAAGATTTCTGACCATCAGCTTATCCAAGGGAAATATGGACCTCTAACCTTTTGGGCCCTGTTTCCCCAAGCAGAGTTACCACCTTCTGGCAGCAGTATCTGGTAATTTTAGAAATTCCTGCTGATGTACTCTATGACATGAGGCTCACTTGACAGAAACTATGAGTACAGTCATTTCCAAAGCATCTTGCACCACTCTAAGCTGGCTTGCAGGAATTTATGCCTGAGAACTCACTCATGCTAGGCAAGGAGCATGTATAAATGAGTTCTTTGTTTAAAATACAGATATTTGCATGATTTTACCAGAAACAAAGCTAAGCAGCCTTCAAAAAATCTACTGTTCCCTGCTGCAACACTGCCCAAGATGCAGGCATCTGTCAGCATTTCACAGCATCCACGAGAGGTCCTGCTCAGCACTGCACATGCACATACGTACCTCTTTATCAATCAGCCTCAAAGCATACTTCACTTCAGGATCCTTCAGAGTGATTGCAGGACGAGGAGTCCCAAAAAGCCTCCGGACAGTGCTGTAGATGAGCCATATTGGGTATGTCACAACCCAACTCAGCTGTGGCACAGAGAGAGAGAGCATTAGATACATGTGTTCCTCAGCCCCTGCAGGCTCACGCAGACAGGTGCCAGGCCAGCTGTGGGGCAGAGAGCTTCCTGTGACAGCAGCTCAGTCCTCAGGCTGGCGTTGGGGTTCCCCTGCCTGCGAGCATCTCCCTGTGCTCCCCCATGTGCAGCAGAACCTCAGGCACCTAACACTGATACAAGTTCACCCAGTCCTGGGGAAGGAGAGCAAGCTGAGCTCCTGCTTCTCATAGCGATCCTCTTCAGCTCTATGATTTGTTATTTAATGCTTCAACACAGTAGAGGGGAAAATCACAAAGGTAGCCTTTGTGAAAAAAAAAAGAAAGAAAAAAGGGGGGGGATGATAGAGATCAAACTGAAAATAAAAACTGAGCAATGTACTTTGACTGCATGCAGTGCTCTTTCTGATTCATGGAAGAAGGTGAAGTCTCAACTTTGCTTATGAAGGACCAGACCAGTGTTTTGGAATCATACTGCTGTCAGCCTGACAGCCTTCAGGAGGCTGCAAGGCGTACTACATGATTGCCAAAATCATGGCAAGTGTACGATCAAGACAGTAATAAACTCTCGTCTCCTAAAATGCTGCTGTAGAGACATAAGAGCTATCAGCACCTGGTACAACTTGAAAGCATGCCGTGCCACACGCACACTGCATTTTTCCACTTTTACTGCAAAAATTGTGTCTAAAGAAGCGGAAGTTCCTGCAGACCCATGAGATTATCGCAGCTCTAAGAAAGATTTTTGTTACTGAGTCACAAAACAGACAGACGGGGCATTTAAGACAGTGACAGAGCAGCAAATAACTAATGGCAACCACAACAGCGAGGCCTAGTGGAGACAGCAAGCTGAATGTGGAAGAGATGCCGCTGCAAACAAGACATTAATGCATTAAAATAAATTAGTTTCATTTAAACACGTGGCTACCCGAAATGAACAAAGAGCAGCCGTGGTTTAGCAAATGAAAACGGGAATTAAAAACGCTTGGGCCTGGTTCCATTCCCAGGACCAATGTATAACAGGAGACAAGAAAGAGCTGTGTGTATATAACCTCAGAAGTCAGTTTCTCCACCCGTGTGCAGGAACAAGTTTTCTCCTATCTCTGTGAATAATTCTGAGGTCATCAGATGGCAAGTGTGAACTACCACAGCCACTAAGAGAGACAGAAAGCCACTCTTCCTCGTAACCATCACCTTTGGAAGTAGGGCACCAACAGCTCCCATAGCATCGAGCTGAGTTCTGACAGTAATAACCACAGCCCCGCAAGCAGCCGTTTGTTACCCAGGGTTTAGCGGGACAGGAACGGCATAGCCGGTGTCTGACTGAGAACTAAAATAACTACCAGCTGATGAGCGGGAAAAAGAGAGCAACGAAGGGCTGAGCAGCTTCAAGAAGCCGTGCCTGCCATCCACAGCGTTCTCACACCCAACAGCGCTGGACGCCCCGCAGCCACAAAGCACGCAGCAACCTGAGCCCCCCGGGGGGGCAGCAGCGCCAGGCCGAGAGCCGCTCAGCGAAGCGCTGGTGACTCACGGCTGCTAACACAGGATAAGCGACAGAAAAAGAATTTTTATTACTGGAAGCAGAGCGGGGCGGGGGGCGGAACAAAGGCGGCCATGGCAGAAGCCGCACTGGGGGCTGGCGGCCGCGGCACGGGCGGGGCAACGGCGGGATGGGGGCTCCACCCCTCACACGGCCACCCGCGACGGAGCCGCGGCAGGAGGCGGCCGGGCCGCGCTCTCCCCCATGCCTCGTCCCCGCGGCGAGGCGAGGCGCGGCTGGTCCCGCCCGGAGCACAGCCCGCCGCCGGGCCGTACCGGAAACCCGAGGAACCGGGAGGCGAAAGAGAAAAACCCGAGCCCCCCCGCACCGCAGCGCGGCCGCCACAACCCGGCTGCAGCGCCGGCTGCAGCGCCGGCAGCGAGCGGGGCGAGCAAGCCGCGTCCGCCGCCCCGCCGCCCTCTCCCACGCAGGCAGATCCCTGCCACGCCGGGCCCCGCCACCGCCACGGCACTCACCGTGCTGAGCTGCGCCCCCATCGCTGCCCTCCAGCCCAAGCGCCGGCTCCGCCCCGCCAATCAGCGCCCGGCCTCCCCGCCGCACCGCCCCGCTGAGCGGTGCTCCGCCAATCCCCGCGGGCCACCAGGGGGCGCCGCGGCACCGCTGTGGCAGCGGGCGGGCCGTAGGCCTGCGGGATGGGCGCGGCGGGGCCGCACTTGGGCCCCATCGGTACCGCCTGGGTAGGGCGGGCAGCTCCGGCCGCCTGAGCTGCAGTCCGTGCTGTTCCTTACCGCACAGGCTGGCGGGGACGGAGCGGCAAAACCGGGGTAGGGTGGGTGGAAATGGCGAAAAGAAAACCGGCCGCGTCCTCTGGACACGCTTCTGTTTGTTTCCCTCACCAAAGAAGGAATACATCGAAGAACCATTTCTGTTAGCTTCACCCCTTCTATGAGTCTGTCCTTATCGCTTTATCATGTATACATATATATACATATATATTCATAATGCTCTTTTGCCCATTATTAGCAAGATCATACAGTCACACAATCATAGAACCACAGAATGGTTTGGGTTGGAAGGAACCTTCAAACTCACCCAGTTCCAACCCCATGCTATGGGCAGGGCTGCCAACCAGCTCAGGCTGCCCAGAGGCCCATCCAGCCTGGATTTGATTTCCTTCAGGGATGGGGCAACCACAGCTGCTATGGGCTGCTTTGCCAGGGCCTCACTGCCCTCTGAGTGAAGAACTTCGCTTAATATGTAACCTAGATCTCCCCTTTCAGTTTAAAACCATTCTCCTTGTCCTATCACTACACTCTCTGTTAAGGAGTTCCTCTACAGCTCTCTTACAGGTCCACTCTAAGTACTGTAAGGAAGATCACAGAATGGCCTGGGTTGGAAGGGACCTCAAGGATCATGAACCTCCAACCCCCTGCTACAGACAGGGCCTCCAACCTCCCCATTTAATACTAGACTAGGCTGCCCAGGGCCCCATCCAACCTGGCCTTGAACACCTCCAGGGATGGGGCATCCACAGCTTCTAGTAGCAAGAGGGGAAAGCAGAGGTATGCTCAGTAAACATCCAGTACCTTTGCTTCCTAAGCAACAGCTGAGTCCCAACATCTTTTCAAAATACAGAGAAGATAGCTTACCTCTATCAGCATCACCGTTCACTATACTGCTATACATAAGCCTGAACATCCCTCACTCATACATCTACAGAGTCAGTGCCTGCACCTCACTCAGAATAAGGCTGTTGAGGTGGACGCATTTCTCAATGTGGTTCTCCTTATTTTCTGGGGAGGAAGTTTATGCAGCTCCCTGGCATCTGATTTTGAGAATAACATTTGGAGGAACTTCTTTCTTCCTAGGCAGTGGGTGAAGAACCTCAGAACACATGCTCAATTCTCAGCTTCTGGTGTGGAGAAAAGTGCCCAGGTACCAGGGTGCCCAACACAGGGCTTCCAAGTCCATGAGTGGATCCAGTCCTTACTGTCTAGGCTGGAAGGCTAACAGCCTGGCACAGCAATGACAACATTCATCTGAAAAGCACAAGAATGGAGGTGTGGAACAAGGGAGCATGTTTTGGTCAGAACTCCTAAAATTTTGGTTTACACTGATATGTACAAATTACTGACTAGTAAATAAATAAATTTGGAAGTCTGTGCTCAGTACCTCAGAAGCTCTTTCATAAATATGTAAACAGGCCTTAATTGTTCCTATACGATCTCTTCTAATAAAATCAAGGAAAGCATAAGCTTGAATCCTCGTATCAAGATAAAATAAAATAATAATGTGGCAACCAGGCACGGACTCAGATGTGAACAATCCAAGTCATTTATTACAGGTTCTCACATCACTTATATACATTCAAGAGTTTCTTTTTTTTAAGTTTTCCCATTTGCCTTTACATGTCAACAAAGTATTCCACAAACATTCCTTAAGCATGCCTACAGGTGCTTGTCCGAAGAGAGCCATAGGCCATTTCTTTTGCTTTACTTCTAGAGATGTTCTTGGTTCTCAGCCTCGCTTTCTCGTGCTGTTTATCTTGCTTCACAGCTGCTACTCTGAATAGTCTTTATTGTATTCCCACATAATAAAATAAAATAAAATAAAATAAAATAAAATAAAATAAAGTAAAATAAAATAAAGCTCATTTGTCCCTTTAGTCCCTCAGCCCAGACTGGGGTCCCAAGCCACCTGTGTCCCCAACCTCTTGCTTTATCCCAGTCTCTGGTTTGCTGGCTCCCTGTCCTGTCAATGGAAATATTCGTACATTCAGATGCCAACCATTAGTTACCTATTAAATCTGGGGATTAGCGCTGGTAAATAAAGGCAGGTCAGCAGGCCAAGCTGTCCACATCACCAGAAGGAAATGGGAAGGGTCTAAGTGGTGTTTGGCTACAGGGATGGAATTACTCATTTCTGGCCTTTCTGTGACAGAGTTTGCCTGGCGGTGTCATCCTCTCTTGCTTTTTCCCTTTGAGGACAGCTGCTGCACCAGAAACTCCTAGCAAAAGTGGAGGAACTGTAACAGTATTGGCTGGAAAGAAGAAGGATTTTAGGATTAGTAGTTTGAAGCTTAGAAACCTGGGTAGGTAACTGAGAGACAGGCTAGGCACTTGGGCCATGGAAATTGGTGGGAATTAAACTACCAGGTAGGGCTCCAACTCAAAAATTAACTTTGTGAAGGCAGAAAGCTCCCAAGTCCCCGCTCCCTGCCCACAGTAGGGACGTGAGCTCCTCATCTCCTCCTCAACCCAGCAAGGTTCTTGCTGACCAGCCCAGGCTGCCTCTCTGCTGTCATTCTACTTTCCCTCCTGGGGGAAAGTCAGGCAAAGGGCAGGAGAGAAGAGTTTCTCTAAACAAACTATGATCCATTGGCAGCCAAAGCAAAGCACTTTGTCCAGAAACACCTATTGGAGCAGCACAGACAGCCTATGTCCTTTAGAAATAGACCTTATTCACAGGCTCCTGGCCTCGGTGACAGTCAGCACCTGATGCCTGAGATGGTTGTTCTGTTAGGTCGAGTGTCTGCCACATTCCCCTGGAAATGCCTAATATGAGCATGGTGACAACAAATGTTCTTACCATTCCCTTGCCCGAACAGCAACAGAGCAGAGGGAGTGTGATGTCATTTTTCTGCAACCAAAGCATGTTGCCTTATGGAAAGACTTGTTCAGCTGTAATACTGTTCTTGAAAGAGAAACGTGGACCAGAGATACAGAACTATTTGTATAAACAGAAGTCTAGCATCAAAATGTTTTGGCTTCTGTATACATACATATATATATGCATATTTATAAACATTTATGGTTTGAAACCTAAAGCTGTGTTTTCAGGAACTAGTTACTACAAAGAAGAAAATGTATAAAAATATTAACCAAAACAAACTTTAAGCCACGCAAAGCTTTAATTTAGCCACATAATGAATACAAGCTTCCCAGAACAGGCACTGGCATGGGTGCTTGTGTACATGGCACCTGTCCCTGCTTGCTTCCAGTGATGCATGAAAAGGGCTGCCTTTGCAAAACATTTCCTGTCTATAATGCCTCCTGATGCTTACGAAGTCACAACTAACAATTTCAGCTGTTACACAGAGAGGCAAGCCACTTTTTTATTCCCCACCAGCTACTTTTTTGATCCGTCTTTCATTACCAGCTTTCCTTCTGTTGTCATATAACAAGTGTATATAGACCAGCAGCATTAGAGTCCACCTCAGACAAGTCCCTCAAACCAATAAATAATCCAGGGTTGATCCAGAAGTAATGACTTGACTCATGTATGAGGATATCAGGCTCAGACCTGAAAACCCTGACAGCGCGTCTCTGCTGTCGTTCCTGGTGCTCTTGGTCCTCCCAGTCGCCTGCTGATAAGGAGCACAGTTGGTACAGGCAGCTCTGACTTCCTGGTCTGCGTGTGCATGTGGCAGCCAAGGCACAGGACGTGGTGCTGTGGCTGCACTCCACGTTTCCTCCTGGGGTTTGGCACCTCCTGTCTTGTCTTTCTGAGTGACTGGAGGGGAAGGGAGGCAGCTCCAGTTCCTGGACTACTGGAAGGACTTCTGAGCTCCAGCTTGCATTTTCCCTGCTCAGTGTGGTGCTACAAGAAAAACTTCTGCCTAGCATGGCTGATAGGTAAGAGAAAATCATACTGATCTCTAACATGAAAGAGTAGTGGGAACAGGACATACTTGCATGGGAGACATGTAGAAGGGAGTTGGGTGAAATGCAGTGCTGTTTGTATTCAGTGAGTTCCAGAACGTCACTTCAGCCTGAAAAGGTGGCAAGTTCTGTAAAGACAAAAGAAACATAAATGGCTTTAACTAAATAAGGGAATGCTGTGATTTTGCTTGGATAGAGCTGATACATAGCATCAGTCTTCCAAATCTGCACAGAACCTTGATGGTGTTCGCAAAGCAGCTGCCCATTGCCGTGTTTGTCTCTTGTAAAGGCTTTTTCATTTCCACCTACAAAACCCGCTGTATCGTGCTTTTGTATTTCAAATACTGAGTTTATACTAAGAAAAGCATCACAGGAGAAAGACAGGCACACTGGCAGAAGTGGAAAACCAAGAGAATTGCTTATCTCTTCAATTAAACCTATGAGATGACAGCAGTATTTTGCATCATTTGAAATATCTTTTTTTAAGTGATTGAGAACTTCTTTTAAGCTTGCTCATCAGACATTCCAAACTCTTTACTTCTCTACACTGAGATTAAAGGTTTTTTAATAATTGGATTCTGTTCAAAGGTCCTCTGAAGATAAATTTACTTCAGAGAAGATGCTCGACCAAATCTCCTTTTCCCTTGAAAGGCACAGTGTGACCCATTTGCAATACGTGTTTTTCTTGCTTTGACTTTATTGACTTTCTCACATGACTTTCCACAGATCCTTCTTACATTCTCTCCACCTCTTGAGTCATTTCTCATTTATAGCAATAAACACCTTCTTGCTGGGGAATTGTTTTATACATAATGAAAGTTTCATGCAGGAAAATGACTTGGAAAAACAAGCACATCCTCTCTAGATTTCATGTTTCACTTGACATCTATAACAAGGTGCAAACAATAACTTCTTTTGCTCTAGTTGCACTGGTGTTGCATTGGGTACTATTGCAGAGACCTTCCCCAAAAGCTTTTTTAGCTCTTACAACTGCAGGCCGAGTGTTCTTGGTTTTGGATGGTGCTTTGTGCACGTAAGGACCTCTGAGCAAGACTGCAGCTGGATAAGGTCCAATTGGGCAGATTTCTTGCATAGATCAAAGTTATTCTATGAGAAAACACCAGTCTAACAGCTGAGAGGCTTCACTGTAAGCAGGAGGCTGAGAATCAGTGACCAAAAAAAAATCTGTTTTGAATGATACATGCAATTATATTGAAAATCAGCACAAATACGCAATATTCTTTCTCAGGAAAGCTTTACTTAAACACTGCATGTAATGGATTTGCATAAAGATTTGCTTTTTGCATTTGTCCAACCTCGTACATGTAAGCTAAGTTTATGGTCCTTTTTTAAAGCAATAATCTCAAGAAAGAGCTTTTACGAGATGCCTATGTAAGTTGATAAATGAGTTCTTTGCTTTGGCAGGGATATATGTTTCTTTATTGAATGTGTAGAGGTGCTCTGCTTTGTTGGAAATTAGATGGACCAGTAAAACAGAGAGGAAGAGTCCACAGTGATGTTGCGGTAGCACCTAGCAGAGAATCAGGAAAGAAAAGATATTTATTTTATAAAATTAAATGCACGAAATATTCTGTAAGATTTCTAGAGGAGAAAAGATCAAGCAAAGCCCTACAGTCCTTTACAAATACAGGACAAATCTGTAAAGAGCAGACCAAGAATAAGCAGAAGGTATTGAAGGGATTACAGATTTCCTGCGTAGAAAAGAGACTTTTTTAAACTAAAATGCATACATACTAAAATATATGTTTATAGAATACTACACATAGAAGAAAAGAATACTGACAGCCCCACTGAAGTTTCACATACATTGGATACATTGGATTCCTACCCATCACTGGTAGTTACTTCCAAGGTAAAGAACGTATTGAAGATGATATGGCAGCACTCATCAGATGGAATGAGCTGATGCAGAGGAGCAGAGAAACCAGGAGTCCAGAAACCAGGAGGAAAGTGATGCAATAGAATTAGATGAGTCCAAGGGAACATGTAGTTCCCTTCTGGAGTTTGAAAATCAGCTCTGTACTGTTCTGGGAACTTGCTGATCCTGTTTCTGAGACTTCAGCCAAGCTGTTGTGATGAGCAATTTTCTGCCTAATGTTGGTTTGTGAGCTCTTCTGAGAAGGAATTCTTCTTATGACCCTGGAAAGAAGGTAGAAATACTGCTGATATCGAATAAAAGCAAAGGTGGTGGTGGCCTCTGTGACAGGTTGTGTTGCTGACTCTTGTGAAGCTGAGAGGCTGCACGGCCTGTGTTGATACCACAGTGCCACAGACACACGTCTGCTGTGCAAGCAGAGCCAGGGGCTTGGGCAAGGCCAAACAGATATGCATATAAATACATCTGCTCTGCGACAGCCTCCTTCTGGTGCTCTGCAAGACCTATGCAAAAACTGTCCTTCTTTTAATGCTAGCAACAAACATATCCTTTGGCTACTAGAATTTTTAGTTCTTCTCCTTCATTGGCACCTATTCAGGTACAGATCCAAATACATATACAGATACAGATCTTGTATGTATACCATCCATCATCTTGAGGTAACACAGAGACTGAGCCAAAACTGAAGGTCGGTGTCCCAACACAGCTGAGGTACACGTTGGCTCAGAAGTCCCATTGCAGGCAGACCTGCGTCTGGTCACCAAATATGACAGCTCTCAGCCATACCCTGCTGAGACAATTTGCTTTCCCCACTAAATAAAACCGGATATAAGATTAATATCATACATATTCTTTATGCTCCTTAGCTGCTGTAGCTTATCCTCTGGTGCACTAATGCAAACTGGCTGTTTCTGGCCCTTAACCATAGGATATGAATTCCTTTGGGCAACTGGCTTTCAAGGAGTTAAGTGCAGACTGCTTATGCTTTTCAGGATTTTAATCCTGGGTTGTTGAGCTCCATCCCATAGCTACTCAGACAATTCTGTAGAAAAAGTCTTGCTCAATATTTGTGAAAAATGTTCCATCTCTCCAGGCACTGTTTGCTATCTTTTGTTTCCTGCTGAAGCATGTAGCTTAGACTACTATCTTCATATCCACCCACAAAGTACAATCCAGGACAGAAGACACACGATGTCTTGCTGTATTGCTTCTCAACTGATATCCAACTACTTGATTAATGCCTTTGTTTCTGCAGTGCCTTCCCCCCTGCCAACAACAGGGTGTGCCTATCTGGCTCACTTTCGCTCTTCCTTGCTTTCAAGCTGCTTTGAATCTAGGCTGCCAAGTCAGAAAACTGTGATCTTATCACTACACCTGCTTGCTCTTTCTGCTAGAGAGCATGGAATCTGTCACTGGTCAAAGGATGCAGCAGGTGTCTCCATCCTGACCAGAACAGGAGAATAGGACAGAGCAATTAACAAACTGGAGGCTCAGAGCTGGACTTGAAGATGCCTTGGTCTGATATAAAAGTATCTGTTATTAAAATCATTAGAGATTTCTCAAATGATTGTTTGAAAGACAAATTTCAGCACTTCTTCATAATATCTGCTTTGGAGGAGAAATTTAAATTTATTGGGGTGTTCTCCTCTAGGCATTGATGCATGTACAATTATTTCAACTGTCATTTCAAGATTAATTCACCTCTCTTTCTTCTCTCTCTTCTTGGTGGAAAAGATCTGTGATATTATCCCTTATTGTGGACATAATGCCCTGGACCTGAAGCTACCTTTGGGCAGTTCATCACAATAGCAAACCTTCTCAATTCTTGTTGGTAGGTGGATGGATAGACTTCTGAAATCTGTACACTACTATGCAGGACAGAAGTCCAATAAAATCAGGAAAGGACCAGTTTGGATAGATTTATAAGAAATATTTGAGGTCAGTGCATGCAAGGATTTTATTGTATACAGACACTATGTTTGGAGTCATAGTCCCCCTTCATCCTTCTAGCTTCATGCTGGGATAACT
This sequence comes from Lagopus muta, assembly GCF_023343835.1. NCBI lineage: Eukaryota > Metazoa > Chordata > Aves > Galliformes > Phasianidae > Lagopus > Lagopus muta. The sequence goes on from NC_064433.1 coordinate 67,602,971, forward strand.
GTGCATGTGGGTAAAGAAAAGCATCTCTAGTGTGGAGAAAGACTGTATATAAGATTACTAGAAAAGCATCAGAGAGAAAGTTCTTTGCCTTCTGTTTTCCTGGGTGGGTAACAACCTTCTGCTTGCTTCTGGTTTGTACATAGAACCCTTCCCAATGAAACAACACCATCTTATTTTTATTTCACTGCATGGGAAGTACAGCATGTTACTAAGAACTTTGTTAAAATGTGTCCTAAAAAAACCTTAGGGAAGACTCACGTTTTCTTACAGGTTACCTGCATTCTTTAGATATTAAAATTGACCATAAGCTCAATGGTTTTTAGAGCAGATTGACAGAAAGATGTGGGGACAAGAGAAAGCCCTCCTGTTGACAAGCTGGAGTCCAGATCATGGTTAGAGAAACACCAGAAGATTCTATAAGTGACTTTCAAAAATAATAGTAAATGTCTTCTTTAACATGTGCATTTCTCCATATTTCTTGGCAGGAAGGCCTTAAACCATGAACTTTCTAAACTTTTCAATGAGATGTGGGATATGGATGTTAATCGCTTTGCACCTGGGAAAGATTATGCAATTGAACTGCAGGTAACCAATTGCTAAGTGACATGAGGATGTGCACAATGGTATTGTAGGAAAAAATGTCTGTGAAGCTGCCTATTGCTAAATGAGTTGCTTATGCTTCATCATTTCTATTAATGGCCTAGGCAAGACTTATAAATGATAATTAGGAGAGGGAATAGTGCAGAGAACTTGTTAATGTTCCACAGTACCCAGAAGCTGGTGGCATCTCTCAGGTGTCTGTCCTGAGCCCTCAAGTATTCATCTGTGATGAGAGCAAACTGTGATAATGCAGATGACATGCTCAAGGTCAGGGCTGCCCTTCAGCTGGACCTAGGCAGGCTGAAGAAACATGAAATTCAAGAGGGACAAATGCAAATGAAACAAGAAAAGTTGTGAAATCTCCTTCTGTGAACGTTTTCAATATTCAACAGAATGACACCCAGAGCAATATAGTCTGAATTCAATGTTAACCATACTTTGAGCAGGACGAAAGATGTTCTGAGGTCTCCTTTACCCTGGATAATTCAGTGCATATGGTTATGTGTGTGCATCTGTGTATGAATGCTTGTGTGTGCAACCTGGGTAGCTTGCACTGACAGACAAGTGGAGGCAGGTTCCAAGACATTTCTGAGGGAACAAGGGAGGAAAATGAAGAATTCCTGGTTCTCAGCTGGAGTGTGGAAAGTGGAGTAGCAGATGTGTGAGAAAGGAGGGTTTCAGGGTTGTTGTTGCTCCCGATGTTGATAATAAAATTGAAAGAGACTTACCTCTAGCCAAAGTGCATGCAGGGAAAGCTCTCTCGCATGCTTTCTCCATTTCACAGAGCAAGGCTCTAGCTTCTCCTTGCCTGTGTTAACTTACATGTATTCATCTTTTCTCTTCCTTCCTTTAGAATGCCTTTTTTGGAACAGAAACTTGAAAATCGTTGGAAAGCCACATCTGTTTTGGATGTGCTTATTGGTCACATTAATTAAAACGTTCGCTTTTAAGCAATCAACCAGAAGTCTTTGAAAATTTTGGAGCACAACCATGCACCAGTCTGAAGATGACAGAACAGCACAGATGCCTCAGTTCCACCCTGGCACTGGGGCAATTGCTGGGACAGTGGTCAGAAAGAAAGAGAGGACGAAGGTTGAGCCTAAGGGAGCCACAGTAGTTACTGATCCATCACAGGGATGCATCACAATCATTTGTGAACGAGAGTCAACAGAGAAATTTCAGTCTTCTGCAGTGTCAGAGATTATATCTTTCTTCATGCTGGCAGATCTTCAGTAATACCTTTTCTTGTTTTGTAGGACAACAGTTCCTAACATAAGACCCTGACAGGATAGTGCTTTTTGTTTTCATTATTACAAAGGCAGCTGCTGTCTGCTCTGAGAACATTTTCCTTCTGTTGTTGTTTCATTCTGGTGTTTCTCCCAGGGAAAAGCAGATGCTGTACAGCAAGGTGACAATGCTGTCCGGGACAGTGCAGCCAGACATCTGTTTCATTACGTAAATGAAGAACGCCTGAAGAACACAAAAACTTTTGCAAGTGAGACCTGTTCTTTTATTAATGGTGGAAGTGACATGAAGAATCTGTGTTGGTTTTATGTGTTTACCTAAAACATAACATTGCATATAATTTGGATGATCAGATGAGCAGAAAACGAGGTTCATCAGACTGCATGTCATTTGAAGGTAGTCTCCCCAGTGTTTACAGTCTCGGTGTCAGGAAGAGCACCCTTTTCTGCTATAGTCAAGATCTGAATTTCTCTGAGGCTCTCCAACTGCAAAGCAAAATGGATGAAAGTCTTGTCATTCCTTTGATGTTATTCCATGTACTGAAAAAGATGTTAAAGTCATCTTTCCTCCTTTGTTCACAGCTCCTAACACTTCAGACAGCATCAGATTCACAGCTACCTCTTGCGCTCCCGTTAGGGCTATATTTCAAGCATGCAAGCATGTCTATCAGTAATGTTTCCTTTCCTGGCTTTTCTTTTCCTTAGGTGGGGCTGCAGTATGTTGCTCAGCCGATCAAACAGCTGGCATAATGAGCACATGCTGTGTTCCCATACTCCTCACTGAGCTCACAATCCAGCCCCTCATGAGCACAGCTAAGTACTGAACCTGAGCTACTTCAGCTCACTAACCTGGCAGAGAATTACTTACATTTTGGAATTCAAGTGGTTTTTTTATTATCTTATTGTGCTGAATCTATCTGCTGAATCCACTGGTTGTAGACCAGGGGCAGCTGAAGTGATGGGAGGCAGTGGGTGGCAAGAGGGGTGCACCAGGGAGAATTAAATCATCCATTCAGTGGCTGTGAGCTCAACCTCAGGTCATCTTATGTAGGTTCATGCTGAAATAATGCCTGCAAAGCCTTCTGCTAGCATAATGCAACTTCATAAGAATCAGTCTGTAATTTAGGTGCTCATATATATAAATATATACATATTTAATTTATTTGTTTGAAGAAGCTCATTATCGTTTCAGCCAATTATTTCCATTAGGGAGTACTGAGGTGTTTAACCTAAAAACAATTGATCTGGTACTGAGCCACTCCAGTGAGAATGAAATCTGACACATAAAGGAACGTCCTTCCTTCCCTATTATATGACAGCTTTTCATAATGACTCTAAAAACTGGGTCACAGGTACGATTATGTCTTTTTTCATCATAAGTTTCTCTTTTTTTGAAGCCTTTATTTCCTTATTGGACAATTATGAGACATCAACTGGAGTAGAAGAAGTAGTGACTCCAGAAGAAATAGCTGAAAACAATTGCTTTCTTGATGCTATCTTAATGACTGGAGTAATGAAAGTGAGTAATGAATTCAGTTTTTGTCACTGAAGACACTGAATTACAGACACATATATCTTTGTTTTCTATCCTTCAGCTAGCTCATGAGTATCTGCTTAAAAAAAAACTAGCAAAGCCAAACCTTGTTGATTTCAAGCATCAGCTCTATGACATCTGGTTCCAGCTCTATCCCAGGAAAGAAGGAGACAGGTATGTCTAATGAATCTCTACACTATTCTGATTTATGCAACTGCAAGCCTGAGTTCATTAATTACACACTGAACTGGAAGGCAGTCTCGGGATGTGGCCTAAGGCAGTGTACGCTGGTCCCACGCAGATCATGTTAAAGACTTGCTGATCAGATATTAATGATGTTGACCCTTGGGGTGCAGTGCTGCTGACTGAGATCCAGGTGGACTTGCTATCTCTAGTCACAGGCGTTCAAGTGCAAATGTTGATCCACTTTTCAATCCACTACGCCATCTGCTTTTCTAAACTATACTTCATGTGTTTGTCCGTATGGCTGTTTCAGGAGATTGTGTCAAAAGCCTGACTAAAATCAGGATAAGCAGCAGTGATACATCTGTGGCTTTTACTAACAGTCTTCGTCATCAAATAGAGTTTTAGGCTTTGTGAATAGACTGCATTGGGAGTTCTGTGCAAAGCAAGAAGGAAAACCCAACAACACCCAAACTAATCCTGACACATCTACTGTTCACAGATGAATCTAGACAAGCTTGTGCACTTTTCCTTTTACATTACTGAATTTTAACTACTTAAACAAATAAAATACGTATGTATTATTATTTTTTTTAATTACAGACCTGATTCTTGTGGTTTTGAACATGTTTTTGTTGGAGAAACAAGGCACGGTAAACAGATCTTAGGTTTGCACAACTGGGTGCAATTTTATCTTCAGGAAAAGCATAAACAAATTGACTACAAGGGATACATCACTCGGAAGAATAAAACCAGGGTAAGAATGAGCAGGGTAGCCCTGAAAATAAGATCAGTAGGTGCTCAGAGGAAAAGTGAGTTAATGAATCAGGGCACCATGATGCAGACAGTGTTGAATTTTTCCCTATATATGCCTAGTAACAGCTGCAGTCACTGACAAATACCCTCTCATCCTCTTCCTACCGTCATCTGTGGTTATTGTACATGCAGCAGGTGTCTGCGTTGCTGGACCCCTTCAAGGTATCTTTGTGTCGAAAGGCTGGGAGCCCAGTTATTCAAACAAAACAAAGTTCACTGGTTTAAACTGCTTTCCATCTATTGTCCTCAGAGGTGCAAGGTTACCTTAGGTGGGAAAGGTAGAGCAGTTTAGAAGTTGTAGTACCATGAACAGGAAGAATTGTACCTGCAATCCAGAATCGGATGTGTTGGAGATTATTGCATTGTTATTTCTATGCTTTCAGCCTGATAGAGATGACCAAGTTTTGAGCATCCAATTCAGCTGGAAGGGCTCAGTCAAACCAATTGGAAGCACCTTTATTGGTGTCAGCCCCGAATTTGAATTTGCCCTTTACACCATCATTTTTCTGCTGTCTGAAGAAAGAGTTACACGTGAAACAGTGAAGATAGAAGAATATGAGCTACAGATTGTTGTTTGTCGCCATGGGCGCCACATTGGAACGGCATATCCAGTACTCCTCAACACCAGTAATGAAGACTAGTAGGCACAGTGATCAGGCAACATTTCTTCCTTTCTTTTTTTGGTGGAGAGGAGGGAGTAAACTGATGTGTTGTTTTGTACAATTCATTTCTAGTATATATTTATGAGTTGTTCCCTTTTGATTTGCTGTGAAGTGTTGAATCAATAACGTGCCACATTGAAGTATCTGACCCACCCTGAAATATGCTTGTTTTCAGATTAAAGTCTGTGTTAGACTTGTATCAGCCTTCCTGAACGCATTTTACTTTTCACCAGAGAATAGAATTTAGAAAATATCACAATTATTTCTCTTATTTGTTAGCCACTGCATATTTGAAAGAGCAGTAACCACACATCTCTTACATTTTCCCTTCTAGACAGGACCTTTGGTTTGGAACAATCTGAACCACGGCATTTTGGGTTTGTTTTTGTTGTTTTTTTTTTTTCTCATCTCCTCATTTCATTAGAGGTTAATTTCAAATGGAATTTTACAATTGCAGTGCCTGGAATATGCAGTAAACACGTTCAACTGTGAGAATGATCATCAGATCAATGGCAAGTCTGTCACTGCATCCAGGTTTTGGCCTGCTTCCAGATGCCACAGTAGGCTTTATCTCACCTAACTTTAAAAGTCCCTGATACAGGCACACCTGTTTTGCATTACAGTCAGTGATGTCTGCAGTCACTTATCTGCTTGTGTAATGTGTGTTAAGTTAATTGTCCTGTATAATCCATTGACAATAATAAGATACCACTGGGAGCGCTGGACCTATTCCTGGACATGATCACTTGTCCTGCTGATGCAGATGCTTTCTTCCAAAATGCATTCAATAGTCCAAAGAAGGAAATATGATAGATTTCCTTATCATGGCAGTGCAGACACAGGCAGATGTTGACACACTCTGGGAGAGACCAGGATTGCTTAAATACTCACATCCTACAATTACTTTTTCAAAAAAGTGAGGAAACTCCTGATGCATATTTTCTCTCAACTCGTGATTTGCAAATTTCTGCACATAATGTTCATGAGTTTGAGTGCTGAAGTTATAAGCCTAGCTAACCAAACCAATGCTGGGAATATGCAAATTAAGAAAAGAAACATTCAGAGATACCTTATTATGCAAGGTGGAGGCTGACATACCAGTGACAGCAAGTTACTCTTGTTCCAAGCACAAAAAAATTATTAAACATGGAAGAAAGTGAGTAGACATAGAGTCGCTACCATGGAATATTTTCTGATGCCTCTGGCCAGAGACTTCCACATGATGTTGCCAGACCACTGCATGCTCATTTCTGCTCTTGCTGCCTCGCATTGGTACCGGAGTGCCCTGCAGTAAATGCTTTACGGCATTTTCTTTGACAGAAAAACCACAGACACCAAAAAAAAAAAAAAAAAAAACAAAGCAAGCAAACAAACAAAAACAGATGATGTTATAATTGGATGATATGATTATGCTACAAGAGATACGTATAAAGCCAGCTTACATAGAGTCAAACAGCCACCCCCAGTTTCTGCAATCTTCTATTTTTTGAGGTGTAACAGTATTCAGAAGCCTCTGAAACTTGTAAATCCATCCTAATAGGAAAGAGTGTACACTGCTGGGAAATTGCTACAGAGCATCATCAGGTCTCAACAATAGCTCAAGTAATAGTAATAAAAGGCAACAAATAAATTGCACAAATTCTTTAAGGTAATGTCAAAGAATAATTGTTACATTTTCAGTTTACACTGACAGAAAGTAATTAGATCTGCATCATTCTCAAATTATGACTTCCGTGCAATCTCTGACACCTCCAAGCCTAAGCCTAAGCCTAAGCATAACCAGTACAGACAGCTCTTAGCCAGAGGGGGTCAGATGCTCACAGGGAAACTGACTTTATACTACAGAACCACAGAAGTTGTTTTCACAACAGAAAGTAAACTAAAGATGTAAATAAGGACATTACTTTCTTTTGTTTTCCTCATAAGAGTTGATACATCTGGTGTCTTGGCAATTAGCAGGTTTAACAAATAAAGCTAACTAGATTTGTAAGTAAGCAGAAAATAATAGGAAAGAATGTGCAAGTGGATGATCTACTGGCAAATACACATGCTACGCTCAAGGAGAGAGGAGAGAGAGCAGCCAGCAATCAAAGCAGAGACATGGAATGAGGATTTGGTTCTGCCCAGTGTGTTGCAAGGAGAAAAGTGCAAACAAGAAGCACAGTGACCTCATGCACGCAGGCATTCACTGATGTCTGAGAAGGGTGACCACGGGGTGCCTGTGTGCCAAAGCTCATTCTCTGCCAGCACAAGCAGGCTGTTCTCTCTAGAGGGCAGCGATGCGACGAGCCCAGCTCTGGGCTGCACGAAGGAGAGAAGCTGCACTACCGCGCAGGTGGATGCCACATCTCTAGAAACAGGAATAAGAGTCAGCGTAGGATTTCAATTGCCAGTTCACAATAATCCTTAAGAGAATGGCCCCTGGGAAAGCTGGCAAATAGATCACGTGCTCCCTGACCATGCAGCAAAAGGAACGATAGGCTCCAACAGCACTGCAGCTGACATATCCCCAGGTGTAGGAAGAATCTCCTCCTTGTGGTGTTGGGAGTTCTCTGAACCACTTCTGAAAACAAAGGAGGCACTGCCTGTTCTGCGATCCTGACTGATCCTTCCCAATAAGACCCACATGCAGTAGGACACAAGGTGGCCTCACCAGTGGCTCTCCACTCACTAAATATCCCACTAGTTCTTTGTTTTTGTTACTTTTTGTTTGTTTGTTTAAAGAAAAAATATTAAATATTAAAATGAGTTTTGTTACCTCTATACATTAACTTTATTATACATTTATGAGGAATGCTCCAAAAGCAATGCCTTCTGTTTTATTACGTTGGCTTACATTGTCAGTTGGCAGAATGGCAGTAGAAGCTGAATCTTCCCACCAATATTCCATTGCATTTTGTTGCCATGTGACAGACGGTACAGATGTGCAGCCTGACAAAGTGGCGTCTGCCATGGAAGTGCCAAAGAAGCAAAGGTGTGTCACTCTGTGCAGAAAAAAAATGGCACCCATTGGCATTTACCAACACTTGGTGAACATCTATGGAGATCAAACAGAGAATGTGAGCACAGTGAGGTGGTGAGTAGGGGCAGGCTCTTGTTCGTTGCTGGTGAAAATACATAGTTAATGGCAGAGGCAATATTGAAAAATAGTGTTATGTAGCTGAGAATTTGCTCCGTGAAGCAGTGTTATTGTGCTCTTTGTATCAGTTGTAGTTTCCACGGAAATAAATAGGAGGCATTACTTTTTGGAGCAACCTTTGCAGCCCAAGACAATTCGTATTCATTCAACTTGGCCCAGGCAAGCCAAAAACTCAAACACCCATGTATTCAAAAGTATCCAAAAGCTAGATTGATGATACATCAAATAAAAACACAGCAAAATAGAATCATAGCACTATAGAATCATTAAAGATAGAAAAGATCTTTAAGATTACACATCTACACTTTTCTTGAACACCTCCAGGGATGGCGACCCCACCACCTCACCACCTCCCTGGGCAGCCTGTTCCAACATCTGATCACTCTGAGAAGAATTTTTTCCTAATATCCAACGACAACCTCCCCTGGCACAACTTGAGGCCATTTCCTCTTGTCTTATCACTACTTAGACTGAAAAAGAGGCTGACCCCAACCTCACCCCAACCTCCTTTCAGAGAGTTTCAGCAATGGGTGTGCACTTTAGGTTGGGCCAGGCTTGTCAGTGGGGCAATCACAGTGTGAGCTGCGTCAGGATGCACTTAGCCTGTGGGCTGCAGGTTGGGCACACCTGCCATACAGGGAGTGTTTGCTGGTGTGTTTGTTCAGTCGGCACTGCTCTGCTCTTCTACTGCCAACAGACTGCTTAGTTACTCCCTGGATTTGTCATTACCAAATCTTACCTCTTACAGCTTTGTTGGTAATATAAAACCAGAGAAAACATTTGTCGCTTCCCCTACTTTGTATTCCAACCCGTGCTGCTGAGATAGCATGGGATCATAGGGTGACAAGGCCCGATCAGCCCCTTCTAGATGTAAGCCCAGGGCACAGGCAGGGATACCCCTCAGCAACTCCAAGTGCTTAAGCTGGAGGGCACCAGCAGCAAAATCACACCAGCTGCCTTTCCTTGGCTGCCTGAGGGCACTGACCAGGACACACTGCCTCCCGCTGTGACCAACACACCCCTGGTTCCTCAAATTGTTCTGTGAAAAAAGCACAAGGCCTCAGGATGCACGCAACAACGCCCAAAGCCAAGTTAAATCTAGAGCAGCTTTTGCTGCTTCTGCCTTGCCTTCACCTTAGCCTGCTCCAAAAGCAGTTATTTCAGGCCTGCAAGCTGTTTGTGCAAGAGAATTCAAGAATCTTTGTAGCTTTGTTACTCTCTGCTGGTTAGGCCTCTTGAATAGTTAAACAAATGCAGAGAGCATTGTTATGAGGAACTGACCTGAGGGGAATGTATTCATGGAGATGTTTCTTTTTCTTGCCTGGAAGTCGATGTGCTCTCAGTGTGCAGCCAGCACAAGTGGGGCTGGTAGGGTTAAGAGGCAGTCTACCACCAGTGTACTGACACCAGGCCCTCAGGATATAGGGAGGGCTATGTCACGTTTTGCACTGAGCTGCTGAAAATACAGTATAGGTTTAAATCCCCCATTAAGCAAAGGCCTTGCAAAAGTGTTCTCATGTACCTACCCCAGCACGTGCTGTGTGTTTCTGGGAGGTTCTACACAGGAATTCCAACACTTAAGCAAATCTTTCAGGAGCCTGTATATGCCTTGAGATACAGCGGCAGCTCTGCTGCCTTGTTTCTGAAAATGCAGGACAGTAGCAATGCAAATGAGATGCAGAAACGAAGCACCTGGGCCATCTCATTATATTTTGATAGAGGCACTTTGCTTTCACTTTGTCAGTATATGGGGTTCTGAAAGCAAGAGGGGATAATGTGATGCTTTAACAATCTTTGAAATTAAGCAAGTTCCCTGGTGAGTTTCTTAAGAAGATAATTAGAAAGGATAACTTTACTGTAAATGAGAAAAACACAAGGAAACAAAATATGAAAACATACATGACAGCATTTTGTAAGAGTAGAGAATGATAAAGGAGGAAATGCCAAAATCAGATGGCACTTGTTCTAAGCTTTCTCATAGGGTGCCCAGTGAGCACCTAAGCTATAGGCCATTTCTCTCCTAACCCAGGCCTGAAGCCAGAAACCTAAGAATGCCTTACTGCCTACAGAAGCTGTAGCCAGATGATCTCCCACTCTACAAAGGACAGTGAATGTCTAGAGAGCAAGAAAAAAGTTTTCCTAAAATGCCTTCCATATAGGGTAGTGAGACATCAATCTCCAGTAACAGCTTTGTAACTCGGTTTATGTTCATTGCATGACTTAATGGTATGAGAAACAGAGCATATAGTTAGTGTAAATTAGTTGATGAGCCTTAGTTGGAACTTGATTTGACCTCTGCTGCCTTTTGTCTTTACACATCTCAGCCAAACACAAGCATGCAAGGCACACAGCACAGCTACGCTCCTTTGGCTTCTGTCACATTTGTTGCTCTTTCTTGAACCTGAAACCAAAATGACTTAGTACAGGCAATATCCATTCAAGAAACAATAACAAAATAGTGATGGTCCCACTAAAATTTGTCACAGAGGAATTATCAGCTTGGTATACTTATTGATATAATTTCAAAGAATCCATTTCAACTACAACATTACACCAGGACTGCCTCTCCCTTCTTGCAGGCATTTGCATTTCTACTAGGCCTAATAATGAAAGCATTAGATTTTAAAACTTAAGAGCTATTGTGCCTTTATCTTGATGAGGCGTGACAAGAAAAAATTCAGAGAAGAAAGGCACAGGCTTGCTCTGTTTACATTCACCATGCGAACATTCATGTGCTATTGTTAGTCCTACAGAACTGCCAGCTCCATTGCAGAGCTGAGTTAGGACAAGTTTGCTGGTAGAAGTAGTGCTCTGAGCAACTTGTGTTTTTTTTTGTTTGTTTGTTTTGTTTGGGTTTTTTTCTGAAGGAGACTAGAAAAGCCACCTTATTGCTGTGGGCTGCAGGTTGGGCACGCCTGCCATACAGGGAGTGTATGTGTAAAAGCAATAGAAAAGATGAAAAGATTGTTTGAAATAAAGTGCCTATGGCAAGCAAGAGCTGAGTAGAGATTAAAATACCTGCAGTTTCTTAAATATTTTTATTTTCCCTTTTGTTTTATTTATATCCCAAAACTTCATCAGCCATAATTACTTTTACTGCCTGGAAATCTGGCCCTAAGCTTCTCTAAAATACGCCCTACAGCACCGGCTGAAATGATTTATTTACATACTTTAGAATGTTACACAGAGCAAGTCAAGAGTTTCTACAGCTGTTGAAACCAACTCTGTTGATTTCAAAATTCAGTTAAAAGCATTCAGTTTATTTCAGGTTTGGGAGCTTCCCAGAAACCCAGAGCAGTCAGATCTCATTACAGGATTTCATTGCTCCTCAGAATATTTCTTCATATTTTCATGCATGGCAGCGCAGAAGTGAAAGTACAGCTGAGCCAGCAAAGCCTGTGGTGTAATCTCTAGCCTTGTCCCTTCACTCTTCTTTTTCCATTATGCGCACCACACAAGTGTTCCTAAGGATTTCTTGAAGCTCCAAAGAGATGAACACTTGAAATTCCACTGCTGCTCTCCTTTTCTGATAGATTTCTCCACTGCCCCTACCTACCGGAAGGCATGTTCATGTGTTCATAAAATGCCACCTTTGCTCATAAAGACAGTAAATTTTAGGTTTACTGTCGTTTCTACTCAATTGCCTGCAACACATACTGAGTCTAATGATCCTCCATAGCTCTGCAGACCAACTCTCCCCTCCCCAGATCTTCCAAATCCTTCAAAGAACTGCAGAACCACAGACTGATTCTTAAAGATGTCAATGCTAGGAAAGCATCTACACCTATTCTCAGCCTTTTCAATTGCTGGAACTCTTCAGGCCTTGAAGCAGGGTCCATCTAGTCACAGAATAACAGAAAGGCTGGAGATTATCTAATCCGAATACCCTGCAGAAAGCTGAGTTATCTAGAGCAGATTGCTTGGGGCAGCATTGCCTTGACCAAATCTTGAGACTCCACAACCTATCTGGAAACCTATTCCAGTGTTTCAGTGCTCAACCACTGTTTGGTTTCAGTCATACATCCTGTGTTTCAGTTTGTGCCCATTGTCCCTCATTCTATTAGTGGATTCTACAGAGAAGAATCTAGTTCTCCTTAAAAAAATAAATAAATAAAAAAAATCAGAATGATACTTATCCTTAGCACTTAATCCTGTACAGAGGAGTGTGATTTTAAATACTCAGAGAACATTCCTGATTTTGTTGGCTTGCCTTCTCTATCTGTAAAATACCAAAATAAAAGGAAATAAACCATGGAGGTGTTGCACACTTCCAGTTTACACCATCAGCAAAGTGCATTTAGTGTCTTTGTTCAAGTTGGGCCTACAGAGCAGTCTCTGCACCACTGCTGACACTGCAGAGCATTGCCTGGGCACACAGCTACTCCTTTGGACAAGCTCTGCTATGGAAATCACTCAGCATTGGCAAGAGGTGGCCACAAACTGGGAAGAGGCTGCCATTGTCTTCTGTTACTAGTGCTTGGGAAACTGATTTCCAGCCCATCTCCAGAAGCAGAGGGACCCAGGAGGCCAGCAGGGAGCTACTCACAGGAGCACACAGGAAAGGGGAAGCAAGGCCTCGGTGAGGGATGATCTCCTTACAACACAGCTTTATGTCCCTCTCAAGTTCAAACAGCCATAGCTCAGGACAGGACCAGCAACAAGTGCTACTCAGTGACATCAGCTTGGGCAGTTCCAGCCAGTCCAGCCTTGGGCAGCACACACTGGTGTCACTGTGATGACACAAGGCACCAAAGTGATATCTGAGCATCTCCCACCGGAACACCCAGGCAGTGCTGGTGGATTTCCCTTGCCAGCAGGCAGGGAGAATACTGGCTCATTGCACAAACGGCTGCAGGTGCAAGCTTTGGACAAAGTGAGACAGGAGATACTGAAATGGAGTTGTCTGCAGCAGAAACAGCTTCTGCTGCTGATCCTGAGGAGCTGATCAAGACTCCTGTAGGCTCCATTTTTACTGACCCTACAGGACACAACTAAGCAGCAGCTGGCCATGCTGCTGGAACATCAATACAGGAAGAACAGGACTCACCAGTGCTTCCAGAAGAGGAAACCAAAGGTTTACCTCGCAGTCCATCTGAAGAAAGCATTGGCCTAGCCAGGGTTTTCTCATCCCTCAGCTTCCCACAGAAACTCTGGGTACTGGTGGGAAGTGACCAAGTGAAGAGCATTCAGTGGGGTCACGGAGGAAACTGCACTGTAATCCAGAAAGAAATGTTCAAGTTGGAAGTTCTGGCAAGGGAAGCACCTGCGAAAGCCTTTGAAAGTCCCTGCATGAAGAGCTTTGTTCGCCAGCTTAACCTGCATGGCTTCACCAGAGTGCCACAGCACTTGGAAAGATCTTTCCTTCCTTAATTTCTGGCCGAGGAAGAAGCATTTGCTGCCCATAGGAAGGTAAGTACCTAAATTGTTCCCCATACTAACCAGCTCTTGCAGAACTCGGAGAGAAGGAGGTTCCATTAAAATCAGCTTAGGTCATAGCTATACCCAAATTTGAACCAATGGAATGGAAAAGTAAATAAATCAGAATGTGACAAACTCACTTATTTCCGTGCATTTGCAAAATTTCTTCTCTTAGTCAGCCTAAGCCGTAGGATTAAATTTATTGGTGTGCAGATGGCTCAGCACCACACAGTCCTTCACTCAGTTTCCCCCTTCCTGGTGGTTTACTCATGGGTTGAGATAAAACTACTAAGATAAAGGAAAATAATAAAAGATGTGTCTATATGTATGTATATATACATACGAATAATATACGTAACAAGAGGTGAATGAGAAATTGCTCACTAGCTCACAACTGAGGCTTAGCACCTTCTTCAGAAGTTCTTCTGTATGATGTCATATGGCATGGAATATCCCTTTGGTTAATTTACATCAACTGTCCTAATCCGTTCCCTCCCAGTTCCTTGGGCCCTTTGCTCAGAATGGCCTTGGCTCTGTCCAGCACTGCTTAGCAGCAACTGCAGACATTTGTGTGCTGTCAACATTGTTTTACTCCCTGAACCAAACCATAGCATCATACCAGCACTCTGAAGAATACAGTTCCATCCCAGCTGAAACTGAGACACCCATCAGCCTTGTTAATACCTATATTTGTCCTGTGCCATTAGAAGTCCTATTTTCTGTATCATGCTATCCTTCAGCTGCACGCTGACAGCACCTAACTCTTCTCCCTTATATTTTTCAGTTACTCCTGTACTCCAGCCCACACTTCAGAAGAGATTACCCGCAGCTGCTGGGACACTGCAAACGAAGAGTAGCCCACAAGAGAAGAGACATGGCTGCCCCTACCCCTGCCCTACAGGAGGCTCTGAATGAGAGCCCCCAGAGGAGCAGGCCAGATGCCTAACCCATGCAGGGAGTGGCTGCTGGGCCAGAGAGGAGCCTGCAGGCAGCAGAGCCAGAATGCACGCAGGCAGCAGCACCCATGGGGCCCTTGCCAGCCAAGTGCTCTAAGAATGACACCCGTCAAGCCTGAGGAAGTGCTGCTCACATCCTGCCAGGCTCTGCTGCAGCACCAGCACTGGAACAGTGCCAGGCTCTGTCCTGCTCCATGCTGCCCCTGAGCAGCATCCAGATGCTGGGTGCCACTTGTGTTCCTCCACTACAGGGCACTCAGCCATTCCTGCTCCCCTCTTTCACACCTGGCTGTCCTCAGCAGGAGCTCCTGCAGCCCCCAGAAACACCACAGCAGCAGGCTCCCTAGGCTGCCTTAAATTTCCTTGGCTCCTGCTTTGCAATGGCCATGATGACAGCAGCCATGATGATGCCACCGGACTGGCAGCCCTGTGCAGCCCCACACTGCCCAATGTGCACCTGCAGCCAGCACCGGGCAGATGCAGGCCATGGGATGGCCCCATAGTGCAAGACCCACTGCAGACAGTGGGACAGAAGCCCCTACTTACATGTCCCTAAGCTGTAGCTCATAGGTGATTAGTTGCAGGAATAGCACCTATCAGAGATTAACCTTTTTAGTTCTCATACCTCTTTGTTTGCATATTTAACTACTTATTCATTCCATTCTTCTGGAAATAAAATGATTCAATAATAAACCTTTTCAGTTGTCATGTCATGTAAAGTCATTGGCTCATTTCATGCTGAAATCTCAGATCGAATTTGTTTCATCTCTCAACAAGCAATAGTAGCCGTGCTTCTAACACCAATTGAATACTTTTCTCTAAACACTACACTCTAGATTCTTTGCTGTACAGTAAAGGATTGGGTAACATTTGTACAACATTTATATCCCAGCACAAGAAAGATGTGGAATTCTTGGAGCTGGTCCAGAGGAGGGCAACTAAGACGATCAGAGGGCTGGAGCACCTCTCCTATGAAGAAAGGTTCTGGGAACTGGGATTGTTTAGCCTGGGGAAGAAAAGACTCCAGAGAGACCTCATTGTGGCCTTCCAGTACACGAAGGGAGTGTATAATCAGGATAGGGTACAACTGTTTACGAGGGTGGATAGTGACAGGTCAAGGGGAATGGTTTTAAACTAAGAAAGGGGAGGTTTAGGTCAGATATTAGGAGGAAGTTTTTCACACAGAGGGTGGTGATGTACTGGAACAGGTTGCCCAAGGAGGTTGTGGATGCCCTATCCCTGGAGGTGTTCAAGGCCAGGCTGGATGTGGCTCTGGTCTAGTCGTTGGTGACCCTGCACGTAGAAGGGGTTGAAACTAGATGATCATTATGGTCCTTTTCAACTCAAGCCATTCTGTGATTCTATACATCTCACACACTGGAAATATCCTCCTAATCACAGAACCATGGAACAGCTTGGGTTGGGAGGGACCTCTAGGATCATCAAGTTTCAAACCCCCTACCACTGGCAGGGTTGCCAACCATTAGAGCAAGTACATTATTGAACATTAGATCAAATTGCCCAGGGCCCCATCCAACCTGGCCCTAAACACCTTCAGGGCTGGAGCTTCCACGGCTTCTCCGGGCAACCTGATCCTGCACCTCACCACTCTCGCAGTAGCAAAGATCCTCCTGACATCTAGTCTTAATCTCCTCCCTAATTAAAAACCATCCTCCCTTGTATTACCACTGTCTACCCTCATAAAAAGTTGATTTCTCTCCTGCTTATAATTGCCCTTTAGAAGTTGGAAGGCTGCAATGACATCACCCTACAGTCTTGTTCAGACTGAACAAGCTGTATAATCAAAGAATATTAGGATGTTATAATCACAAAACAAACAAAAGAGTTAGGCAAAGCAGACTATGATAACAAAATAGAATAAATAGAAGGCTTACCCCTATCCTGAGCTCACTCACAAACCACCAGCAGAGGCAACCTCCAGACGAGATCCTTCCCCACTGGTAGCCAGCTCTTAAATAGGTCTAGGAGGGATGGAGCCAGGCCCCACCCCTTCCGGCAGCACAGATGAATTGCCTTCACCTGTGCTCCTCTGGCTGACTCATGGTTCGCCTCAGGTGATCAATCAGAGGTTCAGGCCCTGACTCAGCAGTTCCCATACAACAAGCCCTCTCCCTTCAGCCTTTTTCACAGGAGATGCGCTCCAGCCCTTGGATAATCTTTGTAGCCCATCTCCGGATTCTCTCCAGAAGATCCACATCTTTTCCATGCTGGGGGCCCCAGGCTTAGATGCAGTACTCCAGCAGGGGCCATCTGAGGGCAGAAAAGTGTAGGCAACTCCCTCCCTTGCCCTGCTGGCCACCCCTCTTCTGATGGAACCCAGGATACCACTGGCCTTTTGGGCTGCAAGCACACACTACTGGCTTATGTTGAAATTTTCATCAACCAGGACCCCAAAGTTCTCAGCAGTTCTTCTCTCAGTTTCCATATTTATCTGGAATTACTTTGACCAAAGGCTTGCTTGCTTGAATCGTAGAATGGTTTGGGTTGGAAGGGAGCTTTAAGACCATCTAATTTCAACACTCTGCTATAGGCAGAGACACCTCTCTCTAGACCACGTTGCTTAAAGCCCCATTCAGCCTGGCTTTCAATGCTTCCAGGGAGGAAGCGTTCACAACCTTGCTGGACAACCTGTTCCAGTGTCTCACCACCCTCACTGTAAATAATTTCTTCCTAATATATAGTCTAAAACTTTCTGGATAGGCTTCTTTTGTAGAAATGTTTCCAAAGAGAAATAGAGGTGCTCAAGAAAGAAGCCTGGACTAAATGGATTTTCTTTTTGTCATGAGTTGGCCAAAAGAGCATAATTACTGGCTCACTGATCTCTACAAAACTGTTGTATTCCTTTAAGTAAGCAGGTCTGAAAGCATAAAAGATTAAAAAATAGGAATTCTGTAAATTAATACAACTGTTTTGTGAACTCAAGGCTTTAAAATTATAGGATTACAGATCATCAGGAATAGCAATTAGTCTAAGCTAGAACCTCTACCATGCTAGCTTTAATGTATTTGCCTTTAATTCATCCATAAAATAGACATTTTTCGTGTTTCATAGAACCATAGAATGGTTTAGGTTGGAAAGAACCTTTGAGATCATCTAGTTCCAACTTCCCTGTTGGGGGCAACCTGTTCCAGTGTCTCACCAGCTCCACAGTAAAGAATTTCTTCCTGATATCTAGTCTAAGTTTACCCTTCCAGTTTTAAAGCCATTCTCTCTTGTCCTGTTGCTACGTGCCTATACAAAAAGCCCCTCCCCGGCTTTCCTGTAGGCCCTTCAGGTACCAGAAGGCCGCTATCAGGTCTCCTCAGGGTCTTCTCTTTTCCAGGCTGAAGAGCCCCAGCTCCCAGCCTGTCCTCACTGGGGAGGTGCTCCAGCCCTCTGATTATCTTTGTGGCCCTCCTCTGGACCAGCTCCAACAAGCCCATGTCTTTCTTACCTTGAGGGCTCCAGAACTGGACGCAGTACTCCAGGTGGGGTCTCACAAGAGCAGAGTGAAGGGGCAGAATCCCCTCCCTCGACCTGCTGGTCGCACTTCTCTTAATGCAACTCAGGATACAGTTGGGCTTCTGGGTTGCAAGCGCACATTGCCAGCTCATGTTGAGTCTTTCATCAACTGACATTCCCAAATCCACAGGGCTGCTCTCAAGCTATTCTCCAGCCAAGCTGTATCTGTGCTTCTTAACCTCCATCTTCAAACAGGTATTTATAAACAGTGAAAAGGTCTGACCACCAAGCCTGATCTTCTCCAGGAAAAATGATCTGTGTTCTCTCATATGCCTTTCCTCATATGCCAGTGTTTCAGTCACTTGTTCATCTGTACTGGGTCTGGCTGGGATAGAGCTAATTTTTCTCACAGCATCTCCTATGGAGCCATGCTTTAGATTTGCGACCAAAACAATGCCATTAACATGCTAATGTTTTAGCTGTTGCTGATCAGCACTTGCATAACATCAAGGCCTTCTCTATTTCCCTCTTTGCTCCCCCAGTAAACACACTAAGGGTGTTTATCTAAGAGGTTAGGAGGGGACAAAACCAGGCAGATGACACAAACACAAACTGGGCAAAGAGATTCCAACTTGGTTCAATCAGGAACAGTACCACACTTTTCTCTGCACCCTCCCTTCAAGTCCCAAAGACAATACTGTAGCTGTGGTCCCCAGAGCCTCCATTCCCCATGTAGTTATAATCAACTTACCTCACTCTCATTCCACTCTCTTAATTTTATTGAGCCATTTCTGGACATGACTTTAAAATACTTTTCTGCATAGTAACGAACAGATTGTTCAGACCTGCCACCAACGCATCACAGAACAAAATGGTAGAGAGAAGAAATAATAAAACTGTATTTATTTTTCTTTCACAAGATGGAGGGCCAAAGACTCTGCTTATAACCTTGGAACATTGACTCTACAGGGAATAAAACCACACACACACACACACACACAAAAACAAAAAACAAGAACAACAAAAACATTTCACTTATGCAGAAAGGCACTTCCTTAGAGTAAGCAGTAGTACACCGAGTCAAATATTTAGTAGGTCCCAAATATGTCTGTAATCAGTCCCTGATATTGCCACAGTAGAGATTCTGTTAAGGCTTTACAATCATGAAACACCATTTTACCTTCCTTGGTTCCTGGCTCACTGCGGTTTTTGTTGCTTAGCATAAAGAGCCCAAATCAGAAACAATCATTAGAAGGAGAAACCATGTTCCACTGGCCATAGACTAGGCCAGAGTTGATGATTCTGTGGCTGCTTCTAAAGAAAGCAGTGTGTGGGAGGGGAAATGAATAGGTATAGATAGAGCATGATGTGAAAATATCATCCATTTATATCTCTTATTGTGGTTAAGACCACTTAAGCAGTCATGAAGATCTGCTGCTCTCCACAAAGCTGTTGTTCTTAAAGATGTTCAGTGTTTGGAGATTCAGAATCCTGAATGTCTTCCAGCACATGCCCTAAAGCTAAGCAGAACAAAGGGGCAGCATGCGGTGGTTTTGCACTGATGGCTGGTTGAATTCCACCACACTGCTCTCTCACTCCCCTGTCTCAAAGGAACATGAGGAGAAAATAGAATCAGAAAAAAAAAAAAAAAGCTCACAAGTTGAGATAAAGACAATTAAATTGAAGGGGAAAATAGAGAAAAACAAACAAAGGCAGTGCAGAAGCAAAGAGAGAGAGAACAATTTTTCTCTACTCTCCATTAACAAGCGATGTTTGGACATATCTTGGGAAGCAGGGCCTCAATATATGACACAGTTGTTCAGAAGGATAGACATCATAACAAGAGCCTCTCTATCTCTGTCTTCCTTCCACATTTTATTGCTGAGTGTGACGTCATGCAGCATGGAATGCCCCTTCAGTCAGTTTAGACTAGCTGTCCTGGCAATGTCCCATCCCAATCTCTTGCTTGCCCCCCAGCCTGCTACCCTTGGGGGAGTGGAGAGAGTTTTCTTAGCATAAGAGCACAGACAAAACATTCGTGCAATATCAGTGCTGTTCCAGCTAGATATGGAGAGCATAGCACTATATGAGCTGCTAAAGGGAAAGAACTCCACCCCAGCCAAAACCATGACACAGCATTACATATCTATGTACACATTTGGAGTCACCCAGTGGAAGGGTGTTTCCAACACCTTCTTCATCCCAGAGCAGCTGCTTGTGCACAGAGCTCCTGCCTTACCCAACTGGTAGCAGGTAGCTTCCATTGCAGAGCAGCAGCAGCTTCCAGTCAGACAGCTCAGCATGCAAATAAACAAAAGGTGCACAACCTGCTGAGCTCCCAAAGCCATGTTCCCCAGGGGACAGGGAACTGTTGTGGAAAAGTGATAGGCAATTTGGCTTTCTTGTTTTTATCCTCCAAAAAAGAGAAATAAACCCAAGACAACCTGAGAAATGTTGTCATTGCGTGCACAGTCTTTTACTTTTGACTAAGTTGAACCAACCTCACCTAGCTTCTGTTTGACATGGGAAACAGAAGAGGCTTCAGAAAACTGCAAACCTAGCAATTATCTACATCACCCTCAAAGGACTTGCAGGTAGCACTCCTTTTAAGAGCTCTTGCTATGAGGCTTCATGACACTGGAAATCTCACTGACTCATGGCCACCAGAAGGGTCACTGGAGTATCCCACTGCTGTTCCTGGGGGTAAGAAAATCCCCACACTAAAGGCAGAAAAGATTTTACAATGAGATCAGTGTAGGAGAGGGGATGGCCAATAATTTGCTCACCTCTGTCAACTCCACTGTAGTGTCAGCTCACGTGTCTCAGAAAAACTCTTTAGGTTGTGGTGAGGAACAGATACAAGGAAGCTTATGGTTTCTACCTTACTTTTGCTTCCTGCTGCTCTTTCTCTGATGTTTTTATATAATGAACTGTAAGAGCACATCCTTTTGGCTATCAAAGCAAAGGACAATTTTTTTTTGCCATCGCGTGTCCAACAAATTTGCCTCTGTGGTGGAACCATCAAAGACACAACTGCACCGTAAGAGTGATACGTTAACGTTCTCCATCATAATTCAGTCACATGCTCAGAGGAGAAGAGTAAATCTTTTCACTGCACTTCTCCAGACCTCCCAGGAGAGATTTACACTCCTGCACAATGAATAGTGAACTGCAGGAGGGCTGGAGCTACCTGGAGGCTACCTGAAGAAGTCCATCATAAATGACTCAGTTCCTGAACTTGAATTTAGACAGTAAAGGTTTCCACCACGCTCTCTGTAACTTTGGGAATACTTGGAAGTATCACTTCTTTCCCTTTTGGATCAGTTTAAGCACTGAAAGATCATAGATGCAGTTAGGAAAATTTGGTCACACTTACAAGCCCAGTGTAAAAGACATACCGGCTCTTCCTGAGTTACATGCAATTTAAGATGTGATTTGGGAGAGCTCTCCTGCTCATTACAGGAGAGTTAATTTGCTGTTACTATACCACAAATCACTGCTGTGCAAGAACTCTTTTTAAATGATGAACTAGACTCAGATCCCCTCGTCCTGATTCACGCCAAATTTCCAAGCAAATCTTTAGACCCACAACACTAAAGAGACTCCAATGTCCTATTCTCTCCTTGGACAAGTACCACGAGAAAGTCTCTTCCATCAAAGTCTTCAGAAGAAAAAGGAATGAAAAGAAAAACATCACTTTAACCGTTTCACCTTTCATCTCTGTTTTCCTTCACATTTTTTCTTAAGACACCTCTTCAAGCACACCCTTAAGCTCTTCAGTTCCTGTTCTTTGCTCTCCCATCCTTTTGGTGCTTTGAGGCAGTAACAGAGGATGAGATACATGTTTCTACAAGGCCCCTTCCAGATCTGCAGCTACAGAAAGGAGTCTTAATCTTCAAGAGGTTTATGGAGGCTGCCACAAGTGGCCCAGCACTCACTCCTCATCCTGAGATTCCTCCACCTAACTGAGGAGAGCAGAAGGTGGGTCCTGCAGAGAATCAAAATATTGTTAAAGTCAAGACAAAGAGCTGCACAGATGGGCTGAAAATACAGGCTCCATCTAAACCCCACAGATGGCTTTTATCCTCAACTCCCACCACCTTCACTTCAAAAAAAGTTTATCTGAAATGAAACAGTTGAATGGTCGGGAGGTCCCAGGCAATATCTGTTAGCTGATCCTTGGAGTCAGTGCCATTTAAAGTCCATCTTCAAGACATCATATGTGGCAGGGCAGAAATGAGAATGCAGCTGAGCCAGCAAAGCCTGCGATGTGATCTCTAGCCTTGTCCCTTGGCTCTTCTTGTTCCATACATGCACAGCATAGGTGTTCTTCAGCAGTTCATTCAGCTCAGTGGAGCTGACTGCTTCAAAGTATTTCTTCCAGTCCTGCCACCGAATGGGATAAAAAGCCTCTCGTGGAAGAGCACTCACCCCTTTGCAGCTCTTAGTGCTCCGAAGACTCCTGATGGAACACCACTTCTTAAAGACACGCGTTAGGAGC